>NC_133660.1:8733963-9333963 GCF_037893015.1 Macrotis lagotis
GAGAAATGAGATTCATCATCTTTGGGTAACAATGTGAGCAGAATCAATAACAGAAGGGCACTTACTCTTCTTTCAGGCAACAGTTGCCCTTGGCATGTAAGCAGGAGTCACATTTTCGACACTGAGGCACACAAATCATTAAGACTTTATCTCCTAAAGGAGAGAAACAGAAGAAAAGGACCATCACTCTGGATGGAGAGAACGTTTGAAAGCCTCAAAATAAAATGTGGAGATAATTCAGCAGGTTTTATACATTGGAGTTCATAAAACTATAACCCACAAAGTTGTAATGAAACTTTTATGCAAAACTAGCAATAAATAATTTTTTAGGGGGAGAATAATTTTCTTCTTGATCCAGTCCAAAATCTTTACACGAATGTAAGAGAAGCTATTTGCTTTATGGACATCAATTCTCTAACATTTTAAAGGCTTGCAATGACAAGACATATTCAAGAATGATGCCAATATGAGTGTCTCACACTCTCTGGAAAGACTTTGGGGCTAGAGGCTGATGAGTTTGAGGACCCTCTTTTTGCTTCTTGCAAAAATGGGCTGGATATGTCATTAGAATGCCAGATATACCCTTAACAAAAAACCTCTTTTACAGAGAACTCACACAAGGCAAGTGCTCACCAGGGGGTTGGAAGAAGCGGAGATGTCCTTAAGGTCTCATTGAAGAACTTTGGCATTGATTGTTCAGCATGGGAGACCCTGGCACAGGACCACCCAGCATGGTGCACCCTCATCAGTGAAGGGCCTGCACTCTATGGGGAGGGCAGAATGGAAGCAGCTCAAAGGAAATTAAAGTAGGTGTAGGGTACCCACCCCAGGTGTTCACATGGACTACTTGTGCCCAACCTGTAGCAGAGTATGTTGAAATCATATTGATCTGATCAGCCACAGTCAGGCACACTGTAAATTGTCTCAGACATAGAAATGCCATTGTGGTCTTCTTTGATAACAAAGGACAAGAACCAATAATAACATTTGTTTATTGATATATATCTATATATCTATATATTTATTATTTAAATTTAGAATAAAAAGAACATTGGAAAGATAAAAAGTTGAGGTGATCTACAAGATCTCTCTTTGCACTCTTCACCTTATTCAGTCTGTGTTCTCTGATTAACTTCCCTTAAAATCACTCCTAGGCCCGCTCTAATCTTCTCTTTTACTTGATTCTACATTTCCTCAAATTCTTTCTTTACGCCTCTGCCCCACCCCCCTTTTTTGGCCAGGCCATGGGGTTAAGTGACTTGTCCAAGATCACACAACTAGGTAATTATTAAATATCTGAGGTTGGATTTGAACTCAGGTCCCTCTGACTCCAGGGCTGGTGCTATTCTACTGCTTCCCTTTCACAGACACATTCAAGAGTTGTTTACATTTTCTGGCCTTCACTTCCTCTCTGGTTAGCCTACTTTTCAATTTGACTCCCAATCTCATGACTTGGCTAAATCTGGCTGGCCCTGAATTGCTTCTTTACTGTCAAATCCAAAGGCCTGTTTTGAAACCTCATATTTCTTGATCAATTTGGAGCATTTTGTGCTATTGATCAGTGTCTCTCTTTTTTTTAAGTGTGTGAGGTTGGATTTGAACTCAGGTCCTCCTGACCCCAGGGCCAGTGCTCTATCCACTGTGCCACCTAGCTGCCCCTGATCAGTGTCTCTTTATGAATCCTATACCTTCTCTTCTCTTGGGAGGTCCATTTCCAAGAAACAAAGCCATGCTTAAAACTGGTGGGCTTGGGGCGGCTAGGTGGCGCAGTGGATAGAGCACTGGCTCTGGAGTCAGGAGGACCTGAGTTCAAATCTGACCTCAGTTACTTAATAATTACCTAGCTGAGTGGCCTTGGGCAAGTCACTTAACCCCATTGCCTTGCAAAAAAAAAACCTAAAAAAAAAACCGGGTGGACTTAGTAAATTCTTGTTGCTTTCTTATAGAGAGAAATGTGAGCAGCCTGTGGTCTGGCCCTAAATCAGTGGAGGTGGGTTTGTGAGTGAAAAGCCCAGAGTCCAGTACCATCTATTTGGAGCTAGAATTGACCTCCTTGGCTTTGATATGGGACAAGGGATGTATGAAGAAAGAAGAGATGTCTGTGGGATGGAGACCCTGAGTCCTGAGATTTGAAAGAGGAAAAACCAACTGAGGGACTCATGTAAAAATATTGACATTCAACCACCAGTAGTGACAACAAATAATAACCAGTTAATCTTAAAGGCAAAAAGCAGGGACAGAGAGCTAGAATGTCCTCTGAGCTGGAGTTAGAACGACCTGGAAAATTCTCTTGTTTTTTTCCTGATGTTGGGTTCTAGGAGTTGACTGGACAGGGTAAGACTAAGCATGGGTTTACTCATAGGAGATCACAGTTCTGCTTGCAATCTCCACTTCTCTCTTCCTTCAGGTACCTGCATTTGATTTTTTTTTTGACTTTTTAATGATAGTCTCAAATGATGTCCTTTATGGGACATAAGGGACTGGGGGTTCAGCACTTATCACATGGCAGGTACTGTTCTTTTGATGATTGATGTTTGTCCTTCATTCTCAAAGAAGACCATGACATCAGAGAGGTGGTCATGACAAGCACATGAATCGGATTCGAGTGGGGGGGAGGTTATGCTAAGTCCCCAGCCTCACTTTCTCCTCCGGATCATCGGAGTCCAATGGCCAGATATGAATCAGGATGACTGGAGATGGGTGAAATGACTTGCTCAAGGTCACATGGCTAGGAAGTAGCAAGTGTCTAAGGCTAGATTCTAACTCCTATTCTCCTGACTCCAAGGTCAACATTTTATCCATTGTGCCACCGAGCTGGCCCAAGGCACTGCTCTAAGCGTTCAACGAGTATCATCTTACTTGATCTTCACATCAATCCTGGTTTATTATTGTTCCAACCTGATCATTAGGTGACTGAAACTGGATCCTCCTGACTCCAGGTCTAGTCCTCTATCTGTTGGGCTACCTTTATGTGCTTCCTGACTGTCCACAGTCTTGCCGAGTTACCCAGAAGGGGGAAATGCTGATGCTGATATGGACTGGGTGCCGTCCCTCCACTTTACAATTCAAATTCAAAACCCATTTTAAATTCTCTATCTCAGTTTCCTCCATTACTCATTTATACTACTTCAGACAGACTGCCTTTTTCCTCACATGCATCAGGTTCTTTGTCGGAGGGACCCCGTCTAGACATTTAGAAAAATTACATTCAGCTTGGTGCTAGTCAAGAAATATTTTTTGAGTGTAAGACCCAAATTAAGATATGTTGTTGCTCTTGGGAAAGTTTATAATCGGAGAGAGGACATTGCAATATAATCATCTCACTGAGTCTCCTGCAGATCTCAATTTTACAATCTATTTATGCAGATGTTAATCTACTTCAAAATTTCCTTCCTTCTTGTAATGAATGTATTTTTTTTTTTTTTTTTGGTAGAGAAGTGGAAAAGAGAAGTTTCTGACCTCCAACACCATTTTGGATTCCATCCTCACCTGGTTTCACACTGCTCACACCTTCCCCAATGCTTTCTACTACTCCAGCTCCTTCGTGACCCAAAATTACAGGTAAAGGTACTTTGAATGTTCCATCTAGAGCGTGATTATCTGAACCACAGATCCCTGAAGATATAACCTGCAGGGCAATTAAATGACATCAAATATTGTAGAATATTTTCCTCCTATAATATTAAAGATTCACTGAAACCTGGTACAGTAAATATTTATTTGCATAATATACTTAAAAAAACCCCTCTGTAACAGGGGCAGCTAGGTGGTGCAGTGGATAAAGCACTGACCCTGGAGTCAAGAGGACCTGAATTTGGTCTCAGAAACTTAATATTTACTTAGCTGTGTGACATTGGACAAGTCACTTAACCCCATTGCCTTGCAAAAACCAAAAAATAACCCTGTAATAACAAAAGGTTAAGGTTTCTTATATATAATTCTTTTTTTTTTATTCTTTTATAATAGAACATTTCTGTTTGTAAAACTGGAGTGTCAGGAGCTGCTAGGTAGTATAGGATCTGGAGTCAGGAAGAAGGGAGTTCAAATTTGACCTCAGACACTTTAGTAGATGAGTGACAAGGTAAATGACTAAAGCTCAATTTTCTCCAAAAAGGCAAACAAATAAAAAAAAAAAAACCCACTGGAAGTCCAGAGAAGTGACTTTATAAGTTTTTGCATTTAGAGAGAGAAAAAGATATGGTAGCAATCCATATTGCAAGAGTGCTTTAAAATGAGCACTTATTTCAGAATAATTCTGTGATGTCCTTATTGCAATTCTTTACTCTCCAAGCTTTTACAGTTAAGGAAAAGGAGGCTCTAAGAGGCTGCTTGCCACAGGCAGGATTCTCATTCAAGTCTCTTTTGACTCCATCCCTTTCTGTAGATTTTATTTTTGCCTTTCTTTCTTCTTTAATATTTGGAGTAAGAAATGGGAACTGCTGGATTTAAATTCTATCTATGCAAATTGATTGACTGTGATGGGTGCTCTTGTAATCTAGAACCACAATGTTATATCTTGTCGATTTTTCTAGAAAAATCGAATAGTTGAGAGTTGAATAGGTATTTCTGGCTGTTTGCATACATATTCATCCTTATATAAATACATACAATGTAAATTATATTAAACATATTAGGATTTGGTTCTTTATAGACAAGGACCAACAAAAAAATATACAACTGTCCCATGACCTCCAGGTTAAGTGGCTTGCCCAAGGCCACACAGCTAGGTCATTATTAAGTGTCTGAGACCAGATTTGAACCCAGGTACTCCTGACTCCAAAGCTGGTGCTTTATCCACTACGCCACCTAGCCGCCCGGACCTCCAGGTTTGAGGGTTCCACTGCTCCTTTTTGGCATTCAAATTATATTGTCAACAATGACATCCAGTCAGTTGTCTCCTGAATATGTTGCTTTATAGTATCACCTTGTCTTTATGATCTAGGAAGGCTGAGAAAGCATGTAGTTCCAAACAGAATAATTTTGTCTAAAGACAAAATGGCTACTTGAAAATTTCACATATTTAACTCAAGTTAAGGTGAATTTCCTATATTTTCTTCAGTCCACTGATTGATGCTCTTAACTTGATCAGACAGCTCGAATCAATGTATGTTATGGTTGATTAAACAGGTTACATACTCCACCTTAATCTTGTTATTTGGTCATGTTTGACTCTTTGTGACCCCATCTGAGATTTTCTTGGAAAAGATTGTAGGATGATTTGCCACTTTCTTCCCCAGTGTTCATTTTACAGAAGAGGAAACTGAGGCAACTGAGGTTAAGTGTCTTACCCAGGGTCACATAGCTAGTAAGGGTCTGAGGTTGAATTTGAACTCAGGTCTTTCTGATTATGAACTTGGTGATGAATCCACTGCATCATCTAGCTGCCTTTCCTGACCTCAGATACTTAATAAATGCTTATTAAATGACTGAAAGTTCAAGACATTCTGTGAGGCTGCAGTGCCTAAATATATAGTTCATGTAACTCCACCAATTTGCTTACCTTTTATAATCAGCCGGAGCATACAATTAAGAGACAAACGGAGTGAATCTATTTTTTTTCTTTCATGGGAAATTGTTTCAGATACCTTAAATCAGCTTTCTTGTCATATCTCCAACCCCAATCTTTTCTTCACCAGTCTAAATATCCCCAATTACATCCTTGCATGACATGAACTTTTACAAAGCTGATCCTCTTCTTTTGTTGCAGTTCAGTTTATCAGTTTCATTCTTGAAACGAGACACAGGAAACTCAACTTAGTATCCAAACAGGATTAGACTAGGACAGAATATTCTCACTTCATTTCTATGATCATGGATACTCTGCTTCTCTTATTGTTGCCTATGATTGAATTAGAATTTTTAACTGCAATCACATGGTTTGAATCATAATGAGCCTTTTCATAAAATTGCTGTCTAGCTTTGTTTTTTTCCCTATTGTACTTCTGAAATTGATTTTTTCAACTCAATTATAAGACTTTACATTTATACCTATTAAATTTAAAAAAGTTGGAATTGTATCTTATCAAGATCTTTTAGCGTTCTCATTCTGTTATTCTGAATTACCACTCCTACAGTTGCATCATTCAAGTCACTGATAAAAAAATGCTTAAAGAGCCTAGATTCCTGGAACATACTAATGGAGACCCCCTTCTAAGTTAAATTGAACCATCACAGTTACTATACTGGGATTACAAATGGATTTTCCTAAGTAATTTACCTATAAAAGAGAGGAAAGAACTGGGACAAAATGTAATGTGATTAATAGGATCAAATGAGGGGTTTTTTAAGGGTAGTAGAAACAAGGGCATGTTTGTTGGCAGTAGTTGGGGAGAGACTGATGATGTGAAAGAAGGAGGATGACAGAGGGGACAATCTACTGAAGATCAGATGTAATGGGGTTAAGGACACATGTATAGAAGTTTGACTTGACAAGAGAAGGCTTATTTCTTTATGAGAGATGAAGACAAAGGAAGAGATAATGGGAGAAGTCTGAGTGTTGTGACATGGGAAAGAAGGAGGAGAGAACTTTTGACAAATAACTGAATTTTTCAATGAAATAGGAGACTCAGTTAAAAGGATAGGATATTTGAAAAGGAATCAAATAGTTTGGAATAGTTTCTGTGGTGAGTAGAAAGAATTAATTAGGGAGGATTGCCTTACTGTAGTAAGGACTCTATAGAGATCAGCTAGCACAGATTTGTGGTGGACTCATGGAGCAATTTCATCATTTCTACAGCAACATTTAACAGCATATGGATATAAAATGAGGTAGAAAACAGTGGATGTAATCCAAGATTGGGGACTGGCAGAGTTGATGGAGGATTTATGTGAGGCTACAGGCAAGACTGCTGTAATGTATACCTTTGAAGGGAGAACCCACATGGATGATTTCTCAGATTCATCCCCTGAAGTGTACCAGAAAGAATATATTTTGCATTTCTGAGAAATTGATTGTGAATTCTATTTTAACTATCTAATAATGATTTTTGTCCTAACCTTGTAGATCAGAATTTCTTAAACCTTTTTAGAGTAATAAATTCCACTTTTAAATAATTGAAGAAAATGCTAAATTTCATTTAGGGATTAAGAAAAAAATAAAGATGCATTTTTTTTTTCTATCCAAGTTCATGGACCACTTAAAATCTACTATAGACCAGTCCTAGATTAAGAACCTTTGCTTTATTAGAAGGGAAACAGAAAGTCCTAGAATTTGATTTCCAGAATTTCAATTTTCTATTTAATTTTGTTAACCAAAATTCACTCAATTTTAGGCCCTTCAGCCCCACTCCTAAAACCCCATTAGTCAGCATTCATTACCATTAACTCACAAGTCTACACTTTCTGTGCTGACTATTCCATTTTATTGAGATAATAAATGTATATTATTTGCAGTACTCTATCATTTGCTTTCTAAATATAGATGTTTAGGTTTTTATCTCAACAGTTTGGGGGAAATGAACATTGATATTTACCAAACAAGCGATTGTTTTTTCCTCCCCAAATTTTGTTGATAAAATTAAAAACAAAATGATAATAATAATTGAATATACATTTTTGTAATACAAGTCTACTAATAAAAGAAAAATTAAATATGTTTTAAAGGAGGGTATGAGACGTCACTTAATTTAGGTTCAAAGTTAATATTCTCTATCATCAAAATTGACAACAGATATTCATCTGTTTATGCTGATCTACAATGATATTTTATATATTTCATCTTCGAAAATATTGTTTCACACATATAAGGACTGCCAAATGCTGATATGAACATATGATTTTCATTTAGCCAAAAGGCTAAGAGCCAAACAAATTTATTTCCTCTTGACATATATCTTTTGGTGTCACAAACATGATATAATTAATTTCTATTGGTAACTGGCAGTTAAGAAATAAGTAAATTTGAAACTTATTTTGGTTTCAGTCTCATTTTTCCTTTTTATTTTTCTCAAGAAATTTTGTTGTAATGAGACATTTTAAAATTTTATCTTTTTCTAACCATTGCCTTCTTGTGACTTAGGAATGTGTTTAATCTGTTAATGCTGATTTTATGGCATGCCCAAAGTGCAAATGCCTAATAAATACACTACTTTGTAATAACAAAATAATGCACACTACACTGTGGCTTAAAAGTGCAACATTCGAAGTCCACTTTTCTTTTCTTGCTTCAATATGATGAATATGCTGATAACCAAAAACAAAACAAAACAAAACATGGTACAAAGATGTTCGTGCCAAGTTAACACTATATTGCTGCAATTTGTTGTGCACCAAGGAGCAATGTAAAATTTTAAGAGTACTACACTGTCCCAATTACTCAATTCAAGTGATTATAGCATGAAAATAGCCATAAGCAACATGTAAACGAATGGCTGTGTTCCAACAAATTTCATTTACGAATACTGCAATTTGAATTACATATAATTTTCATATGTTATGAAATATTCTTCTTTTTTGGTATCTCAACCATTTAAATGTTTAAAAAAAAATTTCTTAACTCCTGGATAGATTGTGCAAAAATAGCAGGCTAGATCTGATAGCGGAACAGAGTGTGCCAATACCTGATTTACAGGAAAACAAGGACAAGATTTGAACTGAACAAAGTAGGAGAGATGACTTGTGATCTTCATCCTTATAGAGAGTGTTTACATTGAAAAAGCAACCCGATAAATTCATAGAGAAGTTTCTGTACTAGTTCTGAACAGCAGGATTTGCTGCAGATTTCTGCCTCCTGTAGCTAGTGATCATCTGACTGAGCTTCCTTCAAGACTTGAGTTTTATATCCCTTCTCTGAGGCAAGGGATTTGGGTCTCTAGTTTGGGGCAAAATTTTCTTCTTCTTTGTATACTTAAATGAACAGGATAGATTCATTTGTGTAGGCACACTTATCTGTCTATTTTTGCTGTTGAGGGTCTGAGGTTTTCTCTATTTGTAAAGTTAGTTGCTGTGATGAGCTCTGAGTCCCAGACTCTTGTCTGAGGCACAATGATTGGAGATCAACCTTTTTATGCTTCACTTGAGTCTTATATTTGAAAATTAAATTTTCTCTTCAGTTCTGGTCTTTTCATCAGGACAGTTTAAAAATTTCCTATTCCATTGAATGTCCATTTTTCCCATGAAAGAGTCTGTTAACTTTTCCTGGGTAGTTGATTCTTGATTGTAGTCTGAGCTCTTTTGCCTTCTGAAAAATCATATTCCAAGTCCAATGATCCCTTAATGTAGAAGCTGATAAACCTTGTGTTATTTTGACTGTGGCTTGATGATAATTGATAATTGAATTGTTTCTTTCTTGTTACTTGCAATATTTTCTCCTTGACCTGGGAGCTTTGAAATTTGGCTATAATATTCCTGGAAGTTTTCATCTTGAGATCTCTTTCAGGAGATGATTGGTAGATTCTTTCAATTTCTATTTTACCTAGACTAGCAGGGCAATTTTCCTTGATAATTTCTTGAAAGATTATATCTAGGCTTTTTTTTTTGAACATGGCTTTCAGGTAGTCCAGTTGTTTTTCCAATGAGCTATTTCACATTTTGTACTGGTTTTTCATTCTTTTGGCTTTGTTTTCATTTCTTGATTTCTCACAAAGTCATCAGTTTCCCTTTGCTCAATTCTATATTTTAAGGAATTATTTTCTTCAGTAAGCTTTTATATCTCTCTTTCCATCTGGCCAATTCTTTAGACTATTCTTCACAGTGACTTTTTGGGACCTCTTTTTCCATTTGATCCCGTTTGGTTTTTAAGATATTAATTTCTTCAGTATTTTTTATTTCTCCTTCACAAAGTTGTTGATTCAGTTTTCATGATTTTCTCACATCACTCTCATTTCTCTTCTCAATTTTTCTTATACCTCCCTTACTTGATTTTCAAAATTCTTTTTGAGTTCTTCCATGACCTGAGCCCAATTCGTATTTTTCTTGGAGGTTTTGGATACAGAAGCGTTGTCTTTGTTACCTTTTTCTAAGTGTGTATTTTGATCTTCCTGATGACTATAGCAGCTGCCTATGGTCAGATTTTTCTTTCTTCCGTTGCTTGCTCATTTTCCAAACTATAACTTCATTTTAATTCTTTGTTAAAGTGGGACTCTTCTTCCAGGGTGGGGGGGCGGTACACTGTCCCAAGCTTTGAGGTGTTTTTTGCTGCTGGTTTCAGAGATTCTTCTAGGGATTTGCAAAGGAGAAGTTTGTACCACTCTCTTGTCTGTGAGTGGTCACAAGCAATAAGTTCTGTTGTGCTTCTCCTCCTTTTTCTGGGACTGGGATGCAAGACTGAGTTTGGGCAAAGCAACTGCCTCAGTGATAGCAAAGAAACCCCTATAATCTCATTCCAACCACCATTTGCAGACTGAGAGCTCCCAAAGTAGCTGTCTCTGCTGATTCA
Source organism: Macrotis lagotis (assembly GCF_037893015.1). Lineage (NCBI taxonomy): Eukaryota > Metazoa > Chordata > Mammalia > Peramelemorphia > Peramelidae > Macrotis > Macrotis lagotis. The sequence goes on from NC_133660.1 coordinate 8,744,339, forward strand.
ATGACTCCCGGAGTCCACTTCTGGTCTGCTGGGCTTGATCTGTGTTCCTGAGGTCTATGCTAGGCTGTGCTCTACTCTCAGTGAAGCGTTGCTGACTTTTCCTGCTGCCCTTCCAAGTTATCCTTGACAGTCTCTGGGCTGAGAGGTCTGGAACTTCTGAGTTGTCTTGGTCTGGAAAATTGTTTCACTCAGTCTTTTTGTGGGTTCTGCCTCCCTAGAATTTAGCTGGCGACATTATTGAAAGATATTTGGAGTGGTTTGGGGGAGAGCTCAGGCACATTCCTGACTTTATTCTACCCTATTGACTTTGCCTAAGAAATTATTTGAAGAAGTATTTGATAATTGTAAAGCAAGGAGATATATGACTTTGAGAGTAAATGATGAATTCTGTAGTCTTTGAGATCCATCTTTAACATTTTTGATCATCTCTTTTTTCCCCAAAGAACAGTAGTTAATGATGATGATCATAATAGAACACAAGGTATTATAATAATATTGTAGAAATTTTTTTCAAAGAATAAAGGTAATAGATTTCAAGCTCTTCACAATCTGTCACTATCCCCTTAACTCTTCGGATTTTCCCCTTTCCTCAAGGTTCATTTCAGGTGTCCCTTTATCTGAGGTTTCTCTTCATCCCCATGGGTGTAGAGTTCCAGGTCTTTCCCTATTCTACAATTACATATCTGTATACATGTTGCATCTTCTCAGGGGAGTGAAGGCTCCATAGGGGCAGTGAATTTTCTGTTTTTTAATTTTTTTTGTCTTCCTTGGTGCTTTAAACATAGAAGTACTTAAAACATTTTTTGATTTGGATTGAATTGTATATAATAGTGCTCTGAAAAATGACTTAGGGCTTCATGTTATTTATATAGTGGGGGAAGTGACTCCTGAAAGAATGCTGAACCCAACACTGGGTTTAAAGATGAAGAACTTGTGTTAATTGATGGTTGTGGAGAGAATGCTTCAGGGAGGCAGTCTAAAGAGAAGATGTTTGACTGAAGGAAAAAAAAAAATATATATATATGTATATATATATATATATATATATATATATATATATATATATATAATGTATATGTATGACTATTACCTCTAAATCTTCATTTCCTGAGGCAGGAATTCCTATTGAGTTTTTTATCATTAGGAAGTATCATAAGTAACAACTTTACCTTAATTCGAACTTCTCCAGCCTTTGGTGGATCAACTTCTACCTCCTCAACAGACATGGGAGCATTAGTTGTCCAGGCAATGGCTGCCCTGCATGTGATAACCTGTAAAATCAATAAAATAGAAAAGATCCTGCTATAAGCTGAAATTATGTTTGACATCTCTTTTACTAAAAGCATGTGTCTCTTGGTATCTTTTCTAACCTATACATTTTGGACAAATATAAAAATAAGGACCTGAAAGAGAGAAGCAGATAACTATGAAATGCCACTATGTGCAGAATATTGTGCTAAGTAGTTTACCAAATAGTCTCTCTTTGATCTTACAACAACTATGGGAGGTAGGTACTATTGTTATTCTCATTGTATCAGTGAGAAAACTGAGGCAGAGGCTCAATTTGAATTCTGGTCTTCTAGACCCAAGGTCCAGCATTTTATCCATTGCACCACTGAGCACCTAAAGTAGCCAAGGTACATCATTCAGAACATGGATTCCTTTCCACATTTGTTGCTGGATGGATTTGTTCAGGTTGATTGTTTCAGATGTGTAATTCATAAACTCCCACAATTTTTGTGCATTGGGAAAAGTAATAGATCAAGACTCTGAAGACCTGATTTCAAATCCTGACTCTATTGTTTAGATTAACTTAAACAAATCACATCTCTCTCAGGCTCAGTTCTTCTGTGAAATGGGAATTCTAATCCCTATTCCCCTTCCTCATAATGGGATTGTTGAGAGCCTCAAAGGAATAATGTGTGCAAAGATGACTTTGTTAATTATAATGTGCTATATAAATGTGTATAATTGCTTTAATTGGCTAAGAATTCTGAAAGCATATTTGAGAATCAAGTCTGGACCTTTGCGGGATGATTGCTAGTTCATATCCCTTGCCAAAATTGAGAAGATAGGAATTCAACACTATAGTACAGTCATAAAAATACAGATGTCATTCTTCAATTGTAAAAAGTCATCCTTAAAAAATGCCCAGGGGCGGCTAGGTGGCAGTGAATAGAGTATCTTCCCTGGAGTCAGGAGTACCTAAGTTCAAATCCAGTCTCAGACACTTAATAATTATCTAGCTGTGTGGTTTTGGGCAAGCCACTTCACCTCATTTGCCTTGCAAAAAAAATGCCCAGAATTTTATGCTCTCTTCCTTTTATCCAGAGGCAGGATCATTTGTGATCTTTTCTTTCCTTAGGATCTTATTTTCTTGTAGCAGTAAGAATCATTATCAAACTTGTATATTATTATTATTAGACACAGGCTTAAAAATTCCATCCACCAATTTAGAGCAGTAACTTTCCCACTATAGATTTAGAACTGGAAGGAACCTTTAGAAGTCATCTAATCTAAGTCCTCTAAGTAGTATCTTATGATATCAGTGCAAATTAGAAACAATTTGATTCAAAGCTATCAAGATTTACCAATGAGTTCCTCCAAGTGGCAAGGGTTTTAATTGCAATAAATATTTTATAATGATTTGACTCACAAAAAATGATTAGGAATACATCAGTGCATAAACAAATCACTCTTACATAGAGTAAGGATGATTTCTAAGATAAAGTTCTTCATTTAATGAGACAAAACACTTCTCGTTCCACTTTATCTATAAAATAAAAAAGTATGAGAATACTTCTAAAAATAAACTGTCTACTTACCTTGCCAGCAGTATCCTCAGAAAATTTAGCCTGATCCATCCTTCTACCTCAGAAGTCTCACAGAAAAATTGAAATCTTCTGCCTGTCTGACTGAGAGGAAACCATAGCTTATGCTTTTGCTTCATATACACATCAAAGCTTTCTGTCTATTGCACAATTTTAAGTTCATTAAAGGAGTGATAAAATCAAGGGATGAGATCCCAGAGGCGGTACAAAGAAGTTAGAAAAGAAAAGAGGCAGGGACTATAGGGAGGGATTTTCTACCTTGAAGAGTAAGATGCATACACACACATAATAAGGCAGAATGCTAATGGAGAGAGCAAAGATTTGTTAGATGCAATAAGAGACATTTCTGGAAAGACCACTGGTTCTGGAGTCAGAAGACCTTGATTCAAATCCCAGACTGCTTTCCAGTTTTTCTAAAAGTTCTTAGCAAATAAGTTCTTTCTTGGGCAATTTTTGTTTCAGGTCTATTGAAAACTGAGTTCAATGATTTTTTATTTTTCTTTTGGTCTCTTTCCTTTGTTTCTGTTTTTTAATCAGTAATTTCATGGAGAAGTCACTAAAGGGATCAGAGAAGGGTCTAAGAAGTGGGTTTCCTATAGAATTCAATCTTTGAAAATTTTTTAAATTTATTTAAGGCAAAAGGGATAAGGGTGACTTGACCAAATTCACACAGCTAGCTAATTATTAAATGTCTGAGGTTGGATTTGAACTCAGGTCCTCCTGACTGCAGGGCCAGTGCTCTATCCACTGCGCCACCTAGCTGCCCTGATCCCTCTTCTCTTTGGCACACTTTTCCCTATTCTCCAGCAAGGAGCTCAGTTTTCTCTTTAGTGATTAAGTTCCTGTTTATGCTAGTCTTTCCATGAAATTCCTCATTCCTTCACCTGAGCTGCTAAATTTGAGCTATCCCATCATGATGTCCTCAGATACATGGGCTATGTAGGCCTTGGGGTTGGGGGTTCCTCAGTAGGCTCTTCCCGTTGAATATTTGGGGTAGTTCTGACTCACCTTCCCGATCTGCCACTTTAAAAGGTTACTCATATCACCTGAAAGCAACTCCTATCATCTGAAAATGTATCAGCCTACAATTAACATTAGTGACCTCCTGGAGAAAAGTTTAAGCTGGAATCTGGCACACCTTATATCAGGGAACTCTAGCTCCTATTGATCTGGAATAATTAAAAGTTTAGCTTAGACAACTCCCAGATAGTATATCTAAATGACTTAAATTTTCTGGGAATGAGTTATAACTTGATATGGAGAAATGAGAATCAAGCTTGAAGACAGAAGACCTAAATTTAAATTCTAGCTTTAATATTTGCAAGTTATATGAACCTTGACAAGAATCTTTTGACCTTCACTTTTTTTATTTTGCTTGCAAGGCAGTGGGGTTAAGTGACATGCTCAAGGTCACACAATTAGGTAATTATTAAGTGTCTGAGGCCGGATTTGAACTCAGGTCCTCCTGACTCCAGGGCCAGTGCTCTATCCATTGCACCACCTAGCTGCCCAGCCTTTGCTCTTTTATTGAGTGTTTATTGGGGTTAATAATATTGGAATTGCCTCCCTAACTGTCTGATTGTGAGGAGGGAAATACTGCTTCGGAATTGGCTCACTTTCATCCTGTTTTTGAGGGGACTCCATAGAGGATTTACTCAACATGCTGAGAATATTCATCTGGAGCTTTGTGTTTCTTTTGTTTATCTAAATTTAAAAATATACAGATGTATTTACATCATAAAAAGGAAGGAAGGGAGCATTGTAGGACAAACAGAAACAGCTTGTCCTCATCTATCCCCACACTTGGTAGCTAACTAATCCTGTTGACCAGATGCCTGGGATATCTCGCTTCTGATAACATGCAAAGTCCAGACCAGAGAGTCCTGAAGGATGAATACTCCAGCTGGGCCTCTCCAGTAGGGCATCTGCTGCTGTATTTTGGGGGGGCCTTGAATCTTCCTTTCTAAGATGCACTAAAAGAATAGTCATTTACTCACAGGCCCAGTACTATTGCCGATGGTCATGGAAGCTCTGATCATTTCCATATCTGACCTGAGTTTGTCTCTTCTTAGGCTTGGTGGCTCATATAGTGATTGGCATTTGTCCCACTGCAGCTCAAAATTTTCAAACAATTCACTTTCCCTAGCAGGAAGGACTAATGGCACATGCCACCATGCCTGACTTTCTTGTTCTTTTGAAGCTGGTGGCAACTGAGAATATCTGAGCCCCCTTTCTGACCAGGGTATTGGTGTCCCTGGTCACCTGAGACTCTGAGCCACCTGGACTTTATTTCCTCCAGTTTGTTCTCATATGTTCCAAGGGAGCTATACAGGGAGATAAGTGGCAGACCCCTCTCATCTCCATTTCAGCAAAGGTACCATAGCTGTCTCTCATCCACCACAGGAGAACCCAGCAAAGGGGTGGCTATAACTTGACCTCCAGGAAGACTTCTTCTCTATCTTGTGACTCCAGAGTCTTTAGCCATAGGAAGCTGCTGTTGAACATGAATTAGCCATGATTCAAACTGCCTGTGGCAGGCCAGGAGGTTGCAATACCCATGGAATTTCAACATTTTGTTTTTGGTGTCTCCTACTTGAGCCTGGCCAAGCACCTCACCACCACGTAACTGTCGCTTTTCTCTCTCTTCCCTTTCAAGAACTTTGAAGCAAGTCCAATAGTCCTTCTTTTTTATCTCCAGGATCTGGGCTCTTGGAATGTCATGGAATCTAGGACTGTCACAAGTTCATTTGACTCACCTTCTTATCCAGGTACACAGTACAGATGAGGACCCCAGCACATTAATTTCCACTGGCTGAACCTGTCACCTACATCTTTTGTCAGTGGCAGTAATAATCTGCCTGTTACTTCTTAGTGCTTTCCTTGTACATGTATTTATTTGTTTTAAAGATTTTATTTATTTCGAATTTTGCAATTTTCTCCCAATTCTGCTTCCCCCACCCCCCACAGAAGGGAGTCTGCCAGTCCTTACATTGTTTCCATACTATACATTGAGCTAAGTTGAATGTGATGAGAGAGAACTGTGTCACCTAGCTGCCCTCCATACTAACTTCCAATTTTTCCAGGTTTTACCAAAGAGAGAGTTTTTAATCTCAGAAACTGGACTCCTTGGGTTTATCAAACAGCAGATTACTGTAATCATTTCCTGCTATCTCCTTTGCACCTAGTCTATTCCACTGATCCACCACTCTATGTCTTAGGCAATACCGGACAGTTTTGATGACTGATGCTGTATAATATCATTTTAGATATGGTAAGGCTAAGCCACCTTCTTTTGTACTTTTTTTCATTAAATCCCTGGAGCTTCTTGACTTTTTATTTCTCCCTATGAATTTATTTATAATTTTTTTCTAACTCATTAAAGTAATCTTTTGGAATTTTGATTGGTAGGGCACTGAACAAGTAGTTTAATTTTGGTAGAATTGCCATTTTTATTATATTAGCTCAACCTATCCATGAGCAGTTGATATTTGCCCAGTTATTTAAATCTGATTTAATTTGTGTGAGAAGTGTTTTATACTTGCTTTCAAAAAGTTTCTGAGTCTGCCTTGGCAGGTAGACTCCCAGGTATTTTATATTGTCTGAAGTTACTTTGAATGGGATTTCTCTTTCTAGCTCTTTCTACTGCATCTTGCTAGTCATATATAGAAATGTTGAGGATTTATGAGGGTTTATTTTATATCCTGAGATTTTGCTAAAGTTGCTAATTATTTCTAGTAATTTTTAAATGATTTTTTGGGAATTCTCTAGGTATATCACCATGTCATCTGCAAAGAGTGAGAGTTTTGTCTCTTCCTTTCCAATTTTTTCTTCTCTAATTGCTGAAGCTAACATTTCTAATACGATATTGAATAGTAGTGGTGGTAGTGGGCATCCTTGTTTCACCCCTGATCTTATTGGGAATGCCTTGAACATGTATTTATATTCAATTTTGTTCATTTAACAAAAGTCTATTTTCTCTCCCTCCTATACACATCCTGATTGGAAACCCCACTTCCCCTCTGCATGCACATATATGCATAGTCAATCAAAACCAATTCCTTTATTTATTATATCCAAAAATGTATATTTTATTCTGCTTTCTGTGTCAATTGCCTGTCTGTTGGAAAAGAAGGGAACTCTCATTCCTTCTGGTCCTTTGAAATTATGATTGGGCATTGCATTGATTAGGGATCCAGACTTTAGAGCAGGTGATCATTATATTGATTAGGGAATACATTTTTCTGTAGGTCTTTGGGGTATAGGAACACTCTCAAGCTATATCTCAAAGTATTTTCTCTCCATAAAATTCTAGGAAAATTGTAATCAGGCTTGCAGCAGTATCTGTTTCATTCATTCATTCATTCATTCATTCATTCATTCACCCTTAGTAAAGTAGTGGTGATTGTACTGAAATAAAAGTTCTAGATAAAAGACAACACAAAGGGAAGTTGAAAGGGATGTGAGGTGAAAAAGGAAGGTATTTACTTTGGAGATGTAATAGAGAAATCCAGAAGAATGCAGCCAGGTGGGAAATGAAGAGATGGCTGATCAGGGGTCCCTGTTTTAGTGGAGGTTCTGGGAGGAGCCCTCCCTCCCACCCTCTAGTCCAGGGTAGAGGGTCTTATGAAGTGCCTTAACCTATTCTTCCTAATCCTCCTAAACTTAGGGCTGGAATGATTTTCCAGGTTACAGAGGTTTCTTCCCAGAGCAGAATGAGAAGTACAGCCAAATAAATAAAGAGAAAAAAAAAAAGCTCATGTTCATATGCCAGTTTACAATTATTAGATTTTTTTTGACATATATCATAATTTGATCTCACAAAAACTGTGAAGCTGGGCATTATATTGATTATGGGTTCTATTTTTCTGCATATCTGTTGATGAAAGAAAGACAACAGACTAGATGTGATCAAACTATAGCTCAGAGTACTTGCAATTCATAAATTTATGGAAAAATTTACCCCGGCTTCAGGAGGGACACATTTCTGCCTGGGTGTCCCCTGGCCAGCAGAATCTCACAGGGACGTGATACCAGGTTGGAACCATAGAATTAAACAGGCTTGCAGCTGGACTGCTTTTGATATATTTGAATCTACTTATAGGTCTATATGTTTATCCCTCTCTAATAGGATGGAAGCTCCTTAAAAACTTAACCACTGTCAGTGTTTCGGACTTAATATGTATTATACTCCCCAAGACTAGGAGTTCTAGGGATAAGAGAGAATTGCTACTTTCAAAATGATAGAGCCATAAGAGATCATTCTCTTTAAGATATCAGGAGGAGTGGAGAGTTGTATCTGAAGGAAACACAAAGTTGACACAGAATCCACACTTAAGGATCCTAGGAAACCGGCACTACTCCGAACCTAGAGATTAGGAGCTGAGTTTTGATTTACATTCAGGGTGACTTCTAGTTTATATTATTTTGGGATGAGGTTCTAGACAGAATGCCAAATATGGGTTGTGTAAGATTGTTATGCAATTGTGATCCCTCATCATCTGTTTTTCTGTTTTGGGAGTAGACCTGGACATTCTGGACAATCTCAGGAGAGGTAATCTCCTTTTCTTTTTTTTTCCAGCTTCCATTGTCTAAGATCTGAACTCTTTTAGATTCAATTGTAGATGTAGATGTAATTGAGAGTCTATGTAGGGGGTAGATCCCTGATCTCCTTCAGATCATGACAGACCTCCTCTGAGATCCAGATTCAATGTTTGCTGAAGTAAAAATGATTTCCCTTTCTTATCTCTCTCCATGTTCTCATCCTCATCCATTCCCACTTTGCCCCTCCAAAATCCATATCCTTCTCTGCCTTTTTGTCCCTCATCAGAACTCTTAATCTATTGTCAGCATGTTTCCCACCATTCTGGCTATCTTCATTTCACACTCCTTCCATTTTCTTTCACAAATGGAAATCTGGCACTCCCTAGATGATAATTTTTACTCCATCTATTGCTAAATAGAAGCTCTCTGTAGCATTAGACCATGGAGAAGAGTAGGTACAGTCCATGCTCTTCATTCTCTCTGTCCAGACTATCCCTGGAACAGCCTTCACTTAGCAACTTCTCCCCCCTTTGAATTCATACCATCTATGCATTTGAATAATCCTTATCCTTTCTCATTTAACTTTTTGGCCACTGAGTCAGAGTTGTCAAAAGTGCAGCCCAAACCTGATTAAATTGTAATTAGAGAATATCTTGCAAAACAACTACAAGAAACAGAGTTAATGTTAACATGTGGTTTCCTAAGTCAATACTATAACTCACAAATATCCTTACATAAAGTTTAGTAGCTTCTGTTTTCTATTTAAATTGAACTCCAGGGGTGGCTAGGTGGTGTAGTGGATAAAGCACCCGCCCTGGAGTCAGGAGTAGCTGGGTTCAAATCCGGTCTCAGACACTTAACAATTGCCTAGCTGTGTGGCCTTGGGCAAGCCACTTAACCCCCTTTGCCTTGCAAAAAAAAAAAAACAAAACAAACCTAAAAAAAAAATTTGACTCCAAGTCATCATCTTCCTCTTTCAGAGATATGGAATTGACCCATAGATTGCCTCCCCACTTCAATTTCTCACCTTATTTTTAGAGATTCTAATATTCCCTTACATGTCTTTTTGGACATTTTTCCCGGCAGTTCATCAACCTTCTCAATTCCCACCTCATCCATGCACAGTAACTACCATATGCTTCATTTCAGTGTCACCCACAAGTTTTCCACTTTCCTGGCCCCAAACTGCAAATTTCTTTGAACTATCATTCTATCCTTCTATCATTAATCTATTCTTCTGAATCCTTCTTACATGACCTCCAGCCTCTGCACCTTTATTTTTCCAGGTCATCATTCCTGCTCTCACCTCATTTTCCTACCTTTTATGCAGCTATGTGCTTGAATCACCTTCAGCCAGATTGAGGGAAACCATTAATTAATCTTCAATGAAAGCATTTGCACCTCATTAGCAAGCATTAAAACTCAGGGCTGGTTTATTGCTTTGTTGATTATCCTAGACTTAAGCAAGGGTTGACAATCCACTTTAAACCTGAAAGTCTATGTGTACTTCACCCTCCTCCCCCAGCTGGGTTATTACATATTTATATAACTTTTCTCTCCTCCCCGTTTTTCTCCTCCTCTTCCTCCTATTTTCAACTTTACATTATTATCCAGTCTTGAGTCCCCAATCCCTTGGACTTGTTCTCAATCATGCCTTGCCAATACACATTCTTTATTGCCATTCCCATGAGTCAATCAATTGCACTGATTACATCCACAAATATTTATGCTATCTAATCTCACTCGGTATGCTAAAATCCTTTTCTTTCTCTCTGGCTGACTCTTTTACACTTCCCTCTAAATTTGCCAAAATAATCTTTGGAGAATAATAAACTTAGTGTTTAGAGACTGGAGTCATCTGCAGATAGTTATTGATTTAATGTGAGCTGGTGGGATTACTGAGAAAAAATATGTGGAGAAAGAAAGAGTCCAGGACTTTTAGGATTCCCATGATTGGGGGGTGGGAGAAATATGGTGATCTTCCAGCAAAAGAGACTGAGAAGGACCAGTCAGAGAAGTGGGAGGTGATCAAGAGAGATAAGAAAGAAACAAAGAAGTCAATAGAAGAGAAGCCATTCCACATCTTGTGTTTGTTCAAGTCTTTTTTCTTTTTCACTCAGCAAAGGACTTAGGTTCTTGTTTTACTAAGAAAATGGGGGCAATGAATGGTGAGCTCCTTCCCCTCTCTACCATACCTTGAAGCTCCTTTCAGTCTCCTATTCTTTCTTATTTTGCTTCAGTTCTGACAAAGGGAGAGACCCACTCTTGATTTCATCCTTTGCTATTTTCCCAGGGAGAATCATTCTTTCTCATTTTTCATCTTCATTCTCTTTCTATCTACTACTTTCTTTCCTGTACAAATATAACCATTTCCCTCCTACTTAAAAAGCCTTAATTTGACCCTGCCTCCCTTTAAGTTATCATCATATATTTCTTCCTTGCTTCACAAACTCCTATGCCTATAAGCATTGCCTCAATCTCCCCAATTCATATGCACTTGTAATTCCCTGAAATCTGGCTTCCATTCAGTTGAAATAACTCTCTATACATTCTCCATTGATCTACTTTATGCTATAAAACACTCATATTTCCTCAGTCCTTGTTTCTTTCTGACTTATCTATAACTTTTGTGACCATCCTTTAGGATACTCTGCTATTGACTTCTTTATTTCTTCCTTATCTCTCTTGGTCACCTCCCACTTCTCTGACTGGTCCTTCTCAGTCTCTTTTGTTGGAAGATCACCATATTTCTCCTACCTCCCAATCATGGGAATCCTAAAAGTCCTGGAATCTTTTTTTTCCACATATTTTTTCTCAGTAATCTTACAGCTCACATTAATTCAATTACTATCTCTCTGCAGATGACTCCTAAAGCAGTCTCTAAACACTAAGTTATTATTCTCCAAAGATTATTTTGGCAAACAGAGGATAGATTGGAAGACCTGGGGGAAAAATTGAAAGCAGAAAGAACAATCAAAAATCTATTGCAGGTGAGGTAGGTGACAAGGTGGATAGAGCACTGGCCCTGGGCTCAGGAGGATCTGAGTTCAAATGTGACCTCTGATTCTTAATATTCTCTTAACCATGTGACCTTGGGCAAGTCACTTAACCCCATTACCTTGTAAAAATAAAAAAACAAACAAACAAACTAAAAAGACTTTTGTAAAACTCCAGGGAAAAAATGATGAGAAACCAAATGACAGTAATGGTCATATTGATGAGAAGAATCTATTATATCTGAACTTTTGGAACTTTAGATAGAATAACCTTTGGATAACAGATTTAATGCATCCTCAGGACCATGCATAAAGTCATGGTAGAATCTGAGATCAAGTGAGCCTTTAAGATCCCAGAATCATTGGAATAAGACTTTTCCAAATGAATGAAAACAAATGTTGTCAAAGCTATAATGTTTAGCTAGATTCATATCATCTATGTTGCTATCTATCTGTCTTGACTAAGCTTTGAAGATGAACAGGGAGATGGGTCAAGAATTTAAAAGGAAGAAGAGAATGGATTGCATTTCATTAGGGAAATTAAAAGTTTTGACAATCTCGATTCATTCCCTGATGTAAAAACCTATTTTTAGCACCAAATTTCTTTTGGTGATGCTGTATTGTTACTTGTGATCCTTCACCTGGAAGATGGCAATCTGCCTTCGCTGCCCAACAACTTCAGGAGAAATGCCAAGAGTAGAACTGAGGTCTGTATGCAACATTTGTAGATATGACCATGGTCTTTGATACTGTTTGTCATGAGGACTTATAGATAATTATGTCAAAAATTGATTACTCAAATAAGTTCATCAGTATTGTACATCAATTTCATGAAGGCATGCTTGCCTGAGTTCTGAATAATGGATGAAGCTGTTGCATATTCCTAGTCACCAGTAAAGTAAAGCTTTGTGCTTTCTCTCGTGCTTTTTAACAAGATATTTTCAGTCATGTGGTCAAATACCTTCAATGAGGATGAACATGGCATCAAGGTCAACTACCACACTTATGGTGGTGGTAACTTGAAAAGGCTACAAGCCTTTTCAAAGTGGAGGGAGAGTTGGTTGCATGTTTTTTTCTTTTTGTTTGCTTGCAGATGATTGTACTGAGATGCAACTAAACTGAGAAGTTGAGATGCAGCAAAATAAAGATTGATTCTCTGCTACTTATGTTAATTTTGGCTTAATAATTAAAACCAAGATGCTACATAGGTCAGCTACACACTATCCATATATGGAACCATTGGTTACTGCAAATGGAGACGTTTTGAATACTGGGAATAAGTTGGTAGTATGCTTTCTTTTATTTCTTTTTTAAAAAATTATTTATTTAAGGCAATGGGATTAAGGGACTTGTCCAAGGTCACACAGCCAGGCAATTAATAAGTGTCTGAGGTCAAATTTAAACTCAGGTCCTCCTGACTCCAGGGCTGGTGCTCTATCCACTGTGCCACCTAGCTGCCCCTGGGAGTATACCTTCTAGGAAATGTCACATAATAAGATTGACAGAAGGAAAGTAGGGGAGACAGGAGGAATAAGACTGACTAATAAACTATGTCTATAGAGTGTTATACTGACCTCATTATTGTATGGATCTGAATCCTGGACACCAAGAAACGGAATCACTTCCATTTGAATTGTCTTAGGAAGATTCTGAAGGTCACCTGGCAGGAGAAGATAACAGATACTGAGTTCCTTCCTTGAACTAAACTGCCAAGCATTCAAATTCTACTACAAAGAGTACAAGTTCAATGGGCTTGCCGTTTTGTTTGAAAGTCAAACACATGCTTATCCAAAATACTATTTTATAGAGAATTCACACAGGGACACTCTCAAGGCCTCTCTTAAGAACTTTGGAGTTGATTAGATGACACGGGAGGCAGAGGCACAGTACCACACAGCATGGTCATTATTAGGTGCTATACTCTGTGAACAAAGCAGATTTGTAGTAGACAAAAGGAACCCTAACTGCGCACATTCAGAGAATTCACCCCAAATGTTCATATGACCTATTTGTACCTGATCTGTGGTAGGGCATTCCAAGTTCACAGTGGTCTGATCAACCACAGTCGGAAATGCTTCAACTTGATTCTGACCTTGTCATTATTGTCCTCTGAGAATGGACAAGTAACCGTTATTGCAAATCCTAGAATTCCACAGTCTCTCGAGAAACAAAATTCCAAGTGATCACCAAAATAAAATGGAGAGATGCTTAATCAGATTGATGAATATCAGTAAAGTTGCATGCAAGAGGGTCCATAAATTATAGCATTCAGAACTGTGATCAGAAGAGGAAACAATCTGATTAGATAGTGAGAGGGAGAAAAAAGAAAGACATCCCAAATTCATATCTCTAGCATGTTGGGTCTGTCTTTAGGGAGTGTTTATATGAGGGCATAGATTAGAATTGAACAAGAATGGGAAGGCTTCATTGAGTTGCAATTTGTAGCAATGAAAGGAACACCCACATTGATAAGATTATAGATTCATGAAGACACTGATATATTGAAATAAATTTTATCAAATTTGACCTACCATTTTATATTGGTAAGCCTTTTTTGGATATTGCCTCTTCCCCCCAAAATGTGATCTATTTATCCATACCATTTTTGTAGGCCAGGATATAAAGATTCTCTAAATACCATTATATTATCTGCAAAGAATGATAGAGTTATTTCCTCATTGCTAATTCCTTCGATTGCTTTTTGTCTTCTCATTGCTAAAGCTAACATTTCTGGCATAATATTGAATAATAGTAGTGATAATGCACAACTTTGTTTCACTCCTGATCTTAATGGGAATGTTTCTAGCTAATCTTAATTACATATAATGCATGTTTCTGATTTTAGATAGATATTGTTTATTATTTTAAATAAAATGTGATTTATTTTCATTCTTTCTAGTGAATAAGAACTGTATTTTGTCAAAAATCTTTTTTCAGAATCTATTGAGATAATCATGTTTCCTATTAGTTTTGTTATTTATGTGGTCAATTATGCTGATAGTTTTCCCAATATTGAACCAGCCCTGCATTTGGGTAGAAGTCCCACCTGATCCTAGTGTATTATCCTGGTGATAAATTGCTATAATCTATTAATATTTTATTAAAATTTTTACAACAATATTCTGTAGAGAAATTGGTCTATAATTTTCTTTCTCTATTTTGGCTCTTCCTGGTTTACTTATCAGCACCATATTTGTGTCAAAAATGAAATTTGTTAGGGCTCCTTCTTTGCATATTTTTCCAAATAGTTTATATAGTATTAGAATTAATTGTTCTTTAAGTGTTTGATATCAAAATTCACTTGTAAATCCATCTGGCCCTGAAGATTTTTTTTTAAGGGAGTAAATTGATGACTTGTTCAATCTCTTTCTAAAATGGAGCCATTTAAATATTTTATTTCTTCTGATAATCTGGGCAATTTATATATTCTAAAATATTTATCCATTTCGCTTAGATTGTCAGATTATTGCATACAGTTGGACACAATAGTTCCTTATTATTGCTTTTAATTGGTGGTGAATCCTCTTTTTTTTTTTTAAGGTTTTTTGCAAGGCAAAGGGGTTAAGTAGTTTGCCCGAGGCCACACGGCTAGGTAATTATTAAATGTCTGAGACCGGATTTGAACCCAGGTACTCCTGACTCCAGGGCCGGTGCTTTATCCACTGTGCCACCTAGCCGCCCCTGGGTAGTTGATTCTTAATCCAAGCTACTTTTCCATGAAGACTTTTTCTTTAGGGACAAAGATTTTGTGTCTTCCACCAACCAAGATAGTTGAAAAAAAAGCATAGACTTGTTGTTATATGTTGGATTTCTGTTTTCATTTCTGTATATATATATATATATATATATATATATATATATATATATATATATATATATAGATCTTCGCTTTTTATTTTTATTTCTTCTAATTTTCAGGAATCTTTCTATATGTATAAAGCCAGCATGATCAGCAGTTTTCAAAAAGTATAGCTACTGTATTTGATTTCTTCAGATGTGAATCTGTTGCAACACAACCTAATAAGGATCTCTTTATATGGGTTGATAGCAGTCTCAACATTAAAGAACATCCTTAAATTTATTAGAGTCTAGTTACTCAATATGATACCTTGAGGTTAATTAACTTTTTTTTTATTTATGCAGTCAAGGATCTTATTCATACCATGATAATACTTTTTTGCTAAGGATTTTGCCCCTTCCCTTCCCACTTTGTATTACCATTGCACTATGCATTTGAGCATATTGGTATTTAAATTCCTATCTCTCTACTCACCATGAGCCCCCTTTTCCTTTGAGTTTACATCTTTGGCACTGACCTTGATTCTAAGTCAATTGTTGTATTTTTATTTGCATATGTTACCAGCCTTTCAAACTCAATACATCTAAAACTAAACTCCTTCCCAAAGTAATTCTTTCTTTAGACTCTCATGTTTCTCTTACAAACCCTAGTTCAGAACCTAGAAACACCATTGGATTTTGTTCTTGCTGATCCCAGAGGCAAGCCCTAGTCATTGCCCAGCATTGTAGTGGCCTCAGTCTCTTGAAGTGGCTTAGTTTCAGCCACCATATACAGAATCAGGGAGTACCTGGCCATTTTATTCAAATGTGCAGTTTGACCCAAGCATAATCCCCAATGTAGACATGGATGTAATTGAAATCAACAAACCAAGGAAAATGCTGAACACTTAGGAAATACCTTGGACTGAGAAATTCAGAAGATAAACTCCAAGGAAGAGAGAAACTCTACAATTCCATCTTAATCCTTAAAAAAAAAAAGGCCTGACCAAAAAGATTGCAAGAATGCTTAGAAAAAATAAAATAGGGTAAGCTAGGCAGTACAGTGGACAGAGCACTGGCCCTGGAGTCAGGAGTACCTGGGTTCAAATCCGGTCTCAGACACTTAATAATTACCTAGCCGTGTGGCCTCGGGCAAGCCACTTAACCCCATTTGCCTTGCAAAAAAACTTAAAAAACTAAGAAAAAATAAAATATGAGATACAAAATGGCATAACTTGGGAGGAAAAAATAGGAAAAATATTTGCTACCTTTGGACAGATATTGAAATACCTTACTTAAGAAGCATAAGGAGAATAAACAAAACAGAAAAACAACAATTCAATAAGACATTAAGAAATAGAGACACACAGGGCAGCTAGGTGGCGCAATGGATAGAGCACCAGCCCTGGAGTCAGGAGTACCTGGGTTCAAATCTGACCTCAGCACTTAATAATTACCTAGCTGTGTGGCCTTGGGCAAGCCATTTAACCCCATTTGCCTTACAAAAACCTAAAAAAAATAGACACACACAATCAAAAACCTGAAAAAAATAATGAAATATAATCAAATGAAATAAAAAACAAATGACCTGGAAAATGAGTTGAGAGATAATGTAAGAATTATTAGACTCTGAAAACATGACAAAAAAGACCTGGATATCATATTACAAGAAATCATAAATGAAAACTGTTCAGAAAGAATCCACTGGTCACCTCCTGAAATCAATCCCAAATAAAAATGCTCCAAAATATTATGGCCAAAATTGACAAAAATTTAGAAAGAAAAAAATAGTTTAAGAAGATAGATTCAGGTATCAAGGAATCACAATAGAGGTCACACAAGATTTGGTGGGGTCCACTCTAAAAAAAAAGAGGAGAGTTTGTAATACAATGTTCCAAAAGGCAAAAGATAAAGGTTTACAACCAAGAATAACTAAATCAGGAAAATTAATTATAATTCTGGTAGGGAGAAAACAGAAGTTGAAAATGGAAGAGATGGGGGTTATTTTGGGGATGAAAGAAGGAGGAAGGGGAAGAAAATTAGATGTGCAGAAGATAAAGAGAATTCAAGGTAGGGGAGAACCAACATTTCATAAAACATTCTTTCATCTGAGTCTGATAAAAGGAAGATTGAGCAGTTACCCTCTCCCCAAATCTCTCTCTCTCTCTCTGTCTCTCTCTCTCTCTCTCTCTCTCTCTCTGTCTCTCTCTCTCTGTCTCTCTCTCTCTCTCTCTCTCTCTCTCTCTCTCTCTCTCTCTCTCTCTCTCTCTCTCTCTCTCTCTCTCTCTCTCTCTCTCTCTCTGTCACACACACACACACACACACACACACACACACACACACATAACCATGGAACAATTCCAAAGTGAAAAAAGATAGGAAAGGAACAAGGAAAACATGAAGAGATATTTGAGAAGGAGTGAAAGATATATAAGGAAATAACAAAAGCAAAACAAATTCAGATATAGAGAGGAAGGTGAAGGGGGAGTGGGGAGTTCAAAGAAAGTAACAAAGAGCAAAAGTCTAGAATCTGGGGTGAGCAAGGGAAAGAGCTTCATCAGAGATCATTTTTAGATCACAGATGTTAGGTACACTATCTTTTGCTACCTTCTTATTTATAAAAAAAGGGGTCTGGGAGCAAAGAGAGGAGAATGTTGATCACATGACTATTAAAAAACTTTTGTAGGAACAAAATCAATTCATCAAGGATACAAGAAACTTTGATTGGGAATCACCTCTTTAAATTTTCCTAAAATATGATTTTGTGGGGCAGCTAGGTGGCACAGGGGATAGAGTACCAGCCCTGGAATCAGGAGTACCAGAGTTCAAATCTGGCCTCAGACACTTAATAATTACCTAGCTATGAGACCTTGGGCAAGTCACTTAACCCCATTGCCTAAAATACAAGAAAAGTATGATTTTATGTATGTGTGTGTTTATGTGATTAAACCTATAATTTCTTTACTATAAAGGACACTAAGTCATGAAACACTCTCTCCCAATCTTGATGGAGAAATATTAGAGAAATATTTGTCTTTCCTGTAAAATTAAGGAACTATTATCTCTGCTTGTCTGATATCTTCTCTGGCTCTCTGATTCCCTCTCCATTGTTCAGTTTAGCCCTCTTTTCAAGATAATATACAGAAAGTTCAACCCCTTCCCTCTACCTCTCCTCCACCTTCCAGACTCTTAGCCTTCAGAAGTAGATGCCTGAGTTCAGTCACCCAGGTAGATTGTATAGGAGGTGGACTAGACTCCCTATAAGCATTTGGTCAACCCCTTCCTCCATATGGGTCTAAGTCCAGTCACTTCTGGTGACTATTTCCTTTCCCTTTCCTCCTTTCTGAAATGTCCTTCTTGTTAGCTTTGGTGAAACTTTAGTAACTTGTGAACACTTTGTAGGAATCTGTGAACTTTTTGTGCAATCTATGAATTACAGTGTAAGCCTTTCTTCTTTCCCTAAGTTAGGGCATTGGTGAGTTCTTCACAAAAATGACTTCACATAGATCAATCTTTAAACCCCCTTTCCTGAAGCCCATTTCTCCCATCCTCATCAAAAGAAGATCTCGCCAATTTGCAATTTTAGAGAATTTCCTGGATGAATCTAGAGGATGAATGACTTTCCCACAGGGTCACAGAAAGTATAGGCAGCACTTGACCCAAGGTCTTTTATGCCAAGGTTGAATCCTTTTTCCACTTTACCATGCTCTTTCAGATATGACATCCATATAAGACTAAATCATTCTCCAACAATAAGTTTATGAAATGAACAAATAGTTCTCACAAGAAGAATCACAACAAATAAATAAATAAATAAAAGATTTGAAAACTATTAGCAACATGTAAAAACCAGTTCCATATTAAAACTAAGAAAAGTGCAAATTTAAAAACCTCTAATGTTTCACCTCATAATTAGAAAATTAGAAACTTAACATGGTACTGGGGAACAAATCTGCTAAAAATAAAAATAGCACTCTACTTCAGATAGGGTTTCCTGATGGTCTTGACTCAGCTTTCTGAGTCTTGAGAAGGGTACGAAGCATGACTATTTAAAACCCTTTGGGTATTAAAGGAGACTCCTTTTCAATGAAAGGTTTGTAGCAGAAATTTGGGGCAGGGTGAGGATTTTTTTAATGTAATTTCTTCATGTGTACAAAGGAAGGAATTAAACTGGATGCCCTTGAACTTCTTTTAATCTTAAACTTTATGATCAGCTATTGAAGAAGAAAGAGAACCTGCTTCTGGTCTTCAATTGGACAAGTTTTGCTTCTGATCGTATTTTAGGCAAAGAGAATGGAGTAATGAAGAATGTATGGAAAGGTAAACTGAAAAACAATTTTAGAAAAACTTTAAATGACAAATAAAGGAGTTTAATTTTATCTGAGAAATAATAAAGAGCCATGGTAAACTTCTTGAGCAAAGGAGTCTGGTTAGATGGTTTTTTTCCCCCTGATTAATTGTGTTTAGGAAGTTTGTTTAGGAGCTGAGTGGAGTGTGAATTAGGGAGGGAAGGGGAAGAAAGGAGAGAGGAAGGGAGATGAGAGGAAAAGGGGGAAGTTGAGAACAGAAGCAAGGTAAGGAAGACCAGATAGGATAAAGGAAAGGCAGGAGAGGTGAAGATAGAGGAAGGGAGAGACCCAGGACAAAGCCCTGGAAAACACCTATTTTTAGGATATGGAGAATGAAAGAAGATCCAACAAAGAACAGGAAACCAAAAGAAAATGAATGAAAGAAAATCCAACAAAGGAATAGTCACAGAATCCAAGAAAGGCTGTTATTATGTAGGTTGACAATTTTATCAAAAGTGACTGAAGGGGCGGCTAGGTGGCGTAGTGGATAAAGCACCAGCCTTGGAGTCAGGAGTACCTGGGTTCAAATCCGATCTCAGACACTTAATAATCACCTAGCTGTGTGGCCTTGGGCAAGTCACTTAACCCCATTTGCCTAGCAAAAACCTAAAAAAATAAAAAATAAAATGAAAAGTGACTGAAGGTCTAGGGAAATTAAAAATGAGAAAAAACTCATTAGGTTTAGCAATTAAGAAATAGTATATGAAATAAAGGACGATTCTAGTAGAGTGTGGCAGTTAGATGTCAGAATTCTCGGGGTTAAGAAATGAGTAGGAAGTGAAGAAGTGGAACCAAGTTCTGCATTTGGGTCCAGAACTAAATTTGACAAATGCAGAATGAAGGAGGGGATCACCAAAAAATGTTTATCTAAAAAAATAAGATCTGAGGTGTTTATGGATTGAACAAATCCTAACCCTAATTTTCAGTTGCATTAAGAAGCATAACATTCACTACATAGCAGGTGATAGTTCTGTTGGATTCTGCCCAATTCAGACATCTAGAACATTGTGTTATATTGGGACAGTTCAAAATGTGCATCTAGAACTGCCTTATCTGAATAACACGTAGATGTTTTCTTTGTAAGAAAACAAGGAAGCCTGTTTTATTACTTAGTTTGTTATTTTAAGAATAATCAACACTTTTTTAATGTGCCAACTTTGAAAAAGCATAGAAACATGCTCTAATCTATCTTTCAGCTGTAACCCAATAAAGGATGAGAGCTATATTCTTCTGGACATGACTCATTCTTTCTCCTCTCCCCTATCCATTACCATTTGCTCTCATGTGAACAGTTAGATCTATCTTTCTAAACTTATTTAGGCAACTGTTTTGCGTATTTTGTCCCATTTCATATATTTATGTTTCAGGAAAAGTGCTTAAAACCCTTCTTCATTTCATTTCTTATCTCACTAAAGCCTGCTCATTTCTTCTTTATTATGATGTAGTTTCTCATATGTATGCAATTGTAAAAATATATCTGTGCATTCGTGATTACCTTCAAATAATTCTCTGGAAAGAATGATTTTTCCAGCCATGTAGTTGTGAATAATGAACTCTGAACAATCATGATTGCCTTCAAAGCACTCACTGGAAAGAATGATTTTCCCAGTTATTTGATTGTGAATAATAAACTTTGAACAATGTAGTTGCCAACCAGTGTGTGATCTTTTAATTGTGCCAGTGGGGTTAAATTCTAGGTAGTGCATAAGGATACTGAAAAATTGAAATATCTCAAGAAGAAAGTCATCAGGGTGGGTATGAAGATTGTAGCCTATATCCTAAGAGAGTCAATTTAAGGAATTGGGTGTCAGATTGTAAGCTCCTTGATCAGGACCTTTCTTTTGCTTTCTTTTTTGTATGCCTAGCCCTTGATATAGTGTCGGTCACATAGTAGGAACTTAATAAATGTTTATAAATATTTATTGATTGATTATTAAGTTTAGAGACAAAAAAGAAAAACTTTGAGGTGGTGATAATCATCTTTAAATGTTTTAAAGGTTGCCAACTAGAGGAAGGATCAGAGTGGTTCTACTTATTTCCAGGGAGTGGAATTAGAAGCGATAGATGGAAGTTGCAGAGAAGCAGAATTAGGATTAATGTAAGGAAAAACCCTCCAAATATTAAAGCCCTCCAAATGTGGGATAGGGTGCCATTAGGAGGTGGTTAAATTTCCCCTCCTTGGTGAGAAAACTTCATGCTACCTATGCTGTGGGTAGGAAAGTAGGAATAGGTCACAGTATAGGACAGTAAGAGAGAACACACAGAGAGGGCCTCAGGCTGGCCAGTTTAAAAATGCAGCCTGTTTTGGCTATGCTGTTAATCAAAGAAGGTTCCTCCCACCAATGTGGTAGGAGGAAAAATAGGGGAATCAGAGAGATCCCATGTTAGTCAACCTTGGCATGTGGAAATAGCTGACCTGTGGGCATATAAAGCTTGCGAAATCATTTCGTCTGGCTTTGCCACAGCAGCCACAGGCAGGACATGAAATTCAACAAGTCTATGAACTTTTTTTTCTTTTTTTTTAAAATTTTTATTAAAGATATTATTTGAGTTTTACAGTTTTCCCTCAATCTTGCTTCCCTCCCCCTGCCCCCACCCCACAGATAGCACTCTGTCAGTCTTTACTTTGTTTCCATGTTGTACCTCGATCCAAATTGGGTGTGATGAGAGAGAAATCATATTCTTAAAGAGAACAGAATTCTCAGAGGTAACCAGATCAAACCATAAGACATTTGGGTTTTTTTTTTTTCCGAATTAAAGGGAATAGTCCTTGTACTTTGTTCAAACTCCACGGCTCCTTATCTGGATACAGATGGTACTCTCCTTTGCAGACAGCCAAAAATTGTTCCCAATTGTTGCGCTGATGGAATGAGCAAGTCCTTCAAGGTTGAACATCACTCCCATGTTGCTGTTAGGGTGTACAGTGTTTTTCTGGTTCTGCTCATCTCACTCAGCATCAGTTCATGCAAATCCCTCCAGACTTCCCTGGATTCCCATCCCTCCTGGTTTCTAATAGAACAATAGTGTTCCATGACATACATATACCACAGTTTGCTAAACCATTCCCCAATTGAAGGACATTTACTGGATTTCCAATTCTTTGCCACCTCAGGGCTGCTTATATTTTTGTACAAGTAATGTTTTTATCCTTTTTCCTCATCTCTTCAGGGTATAGACCCAGTAGTGGTATTGCTGGGTCAAAGGGTATGCACATTTTTGTTGCCCTTTGGGCATAGTTCCAAATAGCTCTCCAGAAGGGTTGGATGAGTTCACAGCTCCACCAACAGTGTAATAGTGTCCCAGATTTCCCACATCCCTTCCAACAATGATCATTATCCTTCCTGGTCATACTGACCAATCTGAGAGGTGTGAGGTAGTACCTCAGAGAAGCTTTCATTTGCATTTCTCTAATAATTAATGATTTAGAGCATTTTTTCATATGGCTATGGATTGCTTTGTTCTCCTCATCTGTAAATTGCCTTTGCATATCCTTTGACCATCTGTCAATTGGGGAATGGCTTTTTGTTTTAAAAATATGACTCAGTTCTCTGTATATTTTAGAAATGAGTCCTTTGTCAGAATCATTAGTTGTAAAGATTGTTTCCCAATTTACTACTTTTCTTTTGATCTTGATTACATTGGTTTTATCTGTGCAAAACCTTTTTAATTTAATGTAATTGAAATCATCTAATTGGTTTTTAGTGATGTTCTCCAACTCTTCCTTAGTCTTAAACTGTTCCCCTTTCCATAGATCTGACAGGTAGACTAGTCCTTGATCTTCTAATTTGCTTATAGTATTGTTTTTTATGTCTATGTCCTGTAACCATTTGGATCTTATCTTGGTAAAGGGTGTGAGGTCTTGGTCTAATCTAAGTTTCTTCCATACTAACTTCCAATTATCCCAGCAGTTTTTATCAAAGAGGGAGTTTTTATCCCGGTGGCCTGACTCTTTGGGTTTATCAAACAGCAGATTACTATAATCCTCTCCTGCTTTTACACCTAGTCTATTCCACTGGTCCACCACTCTATTTCTTAGCCAATACCAAACAGTTTTGATGACTGATGCTTTATAATATAATTTTTTAGATCGGGTAGTGCTAAGCCACCTTTGTTTGCATTTTTTTTCATTAAGCTCCTGGCAATTCTTGACTTTTTATTTCTCCATATGAATTTACTTATAATTTTTTCTAGCTCATTAAAGTAATTTTTTGGAATTTTGATTGGTAGGGCACTAAACAGGTAGTTTAGTTTTGGTAGAATTGTCATTTTTATTATATTAGCTCTACCTATCCATGAGCAGTTGATATTTGCCCCGTTATTTAAATCTGATTTAATTTGTGTGAGAAGTGTTTTATAATTGTTTTCAAAAAGATTCTGAGTCTGTCTTGGCAAATAGACTCCCAAGAATTTTACACTGTCTGAGGTTACTTTGAATGGAATTTCTCTTTCTAGCTCTTCCTACTGTTTCTTGCTAGTCATATATAGGAAAGTTGAGGATTTATGGGGGTTTATTTTATAACCTGCAACTTTGCTAAAATTGCTAATTGTTTCCAGTAGTTTTTTAGATGATTTCTTGGGATTCTCTAGGTAGACTATCATGTCATCTGCAAATAGTGAGAGTTTTGTCTCTTCCTTCCCAATTCTAATTTCTTTAATTTCTTTTTCTTCTCTAATTGCTGATGCTAACATTTCTAATGCAATATTGAATAGTAATGGTGATAATGAGCACCCTTGTTTAACCCCTGGTCTTATTGGGAATGCCTCTAGCCTCTCTCCATTGAGTATAATGCTTGTTTATGGTTTCAGATAGATACTGCTAATTATTTTAAGGAACAGTCCATTTATTCCTATACTCTCTAGTGTTTTTAATAGGAATGGATGCTGTATTTTGTCAAAAGCTTTTTCAGCATCTATTGATATAATCATATGGTTTCTGATAGGTTTGTTATTGATATAATTGAGTCTACTAACAGTTTTCCTAATATTGAACCAACCCTGCATTCCTGGAATAAATCCTACTTGATCATAATGTATTATCCTAGTGATGACTTGTTGTAGTTGTTTTGCTAAGATTTTATTTAGGATTTTTGCATCTATATTCATCAGGGAAATAGGTCTATAATTTTCTTTCTCTGTTTTAACTCTTCCTGGTTTAGGTAGCAGAACCATATTGGTTTCATAGAAAGAGTTAGGCAGAGTTCCATCTTTCCCTATTTTTCCAAAGAGTTTATATAGGATTGGAACCAATTGTTCCTTAAATGTTTGGTAGAATTCACTTGTGAATCCATCAGGCCCTGGAGATTCTTTTTTAGGGAGTTCAATAATGGCTTGTTGAATTTCTTTTTCTGAGATAGGGTTGTTCAGGTATTTAATCTCTTCTTCATTTAACCTGGGCAACTTATATTTTTGTAAATATTCATCCATTTCACTTAGATTATTAAATTTATTGGCATAAAGTTGGGCAAAATAATTTTGAATTATTACTTTAATTTCCTCCTCATTGGTGGTGAGTTCACCTTTTTCATTTATAATACTAGCAATTTGGTTTTCTTCTTTCTTTTTTTTTAATCAAATTGACCAGAGGTTTATCAATTTTATTGGTTTTTTCATAATACCAACTTTTGGTTTTATTTATTAATTCAATAGTTTTTTTGCTTTCAATTTTATTAATTTCTCCTTTGATTTTTAAAATTTCTAATTTGGTATTTGATTGGGGATTTTTGATTTGTTCTTTCTCTAATTTTTTTAGTTGCATGTTTAGTTTATTGATTTCCTCTTTCTCCAATTTATTCATATAAGCATTTAGAGCTATAATATATCCCCTGAGAGTTGCTTTGAATGAATCCCATAGGTTTTGGTATGTTGTTTCATTATTATCATTATCTAGGATAAAATGGTTAATTCTTTCTATAATTTGTTTTTTGGTCCACTCATTTTTTAAGATGAGGTTATTCAGTTTCCAATTTGCTCTGGGTCTATATCTCCTTGGCCCAGTGTTGCATATGACTTTTATTGCATTGTGATCTGAGAAAGATGTATTCACTATTTCTGCCTTTCTGCAGTTGATCATTAGGTTTTTATGTCCTAGTACATGGTCAATTTTTGTATAAGTTCCATGTACTGCCGAGAAAAAGGTATATTCCTTCCTATCCCCATTCAGTTTCCTCCATAAGTCTGCCATATCTAATTTTTCTAACAATCTAGTTACCTCCCTAATTTCTTTCTTGTTTGTTTTATGATTTGATTTATCTAGATCTGATAGTGGGAGGTTGAGGTCTCCTACTAGTAGAGTTTTGCTGTCTATGTCTTCCTGTAATTCTTTCAGCTTCTCCTCTAAGAATTTGGGTGCTGTCCCACTGGGTGCATATATATATTCAATATTGAAATGACTTTATTGTCTATGGTACCTTTTAGGAGGATAAAGTTTCCTTCCTTATCTCTTTTAACGTTTTCTATTTTTGCGGCTGCTTTGTCTGAGATAAGGATTGCTATCCCTGCTTTTTTTACTTCAGCTGAAGCAAAATATATTTTGCTCCAACCTTTTACCTTTACTCTATATGTATCTCTCTGCTTCAAATGAGTTTCTTGTAAGCAGCATTATTGTAGGATTCTGGTTTTTAATCCACTCTGCTATTTGCTTACGTTTTAAGGGAGAGTTCATCCCATTCATATTCAAGGTTATGATTACTAATTCTTTATTGCCCTCTGTGCTATCTTCCCTCTGTTTGTATTTTTCCCCCTTTCCCCCGCTTTTATCCATATTCCCCAGTATTTTGTTTTTGAATACCACACCCTTCAGTGTGTTTGCCCTCCTATATCATACCCTCCCCTTTCCCTGTTCCCTTCCTTTCCTTTTGTTATTTCCCCTTATTTCCTCCACTCCCCTTCCCTTTCTCTGTCCCCCCCTCCCCTTTTCCCCTTTTACTTCTTGAAAGGTTAGATGTTTTATAAGTTAACTGAGTATGTGTAGGTTGACTTTAAGCCAAGTCTGATGAGAAGAAGATTCAGGTGTTTCTCCTCTACTCCCTTCTTCCCCTCTATTACCATAGGTTTTTTGTACCTCTTAGTGTAATGAAATTTGTCCCATTCAATCCCCTCCCTCCTCCCATCTCTTTCCTGTCCCCCTTTTTAGGGAGGTAGTGTATATTTTTTTAGATCATTCTATCTAAGTCATAGAAAATTCTGAGTGTCTGTCCCTTCTAGGTCAGTATATTCTGTTGAATAGAGTCCAAATTCCTGAGAGTTATTAGAGTCTTTCTCCCCAGTGGAGTTAAAGCCAGTTACATCCCATTAGATATCAGTCTCATGGATAGGTCATGGATGTCCATCATTTCTGGCTAGGTATATTCTCTCTGTTAGAGTTACATTTCTCAGGATTTATGAGAGTCTCTACCCCCCCCCCCCCCCCCCAATGCTGGGATATAGCCAGTTTCAACTTGCTGGATTGCACTTTTTTCCTTTTACCACCCCCCCCTTTTTTTTTTTACCTTTTCATGTGTCTCTTGAACCTCCTGTTTGATATCCAAATTTTCTGTTTAGCTCTGGTCTTTTCATCAGAAATGTTTGGAATTCTTCCATTTCGTTAAATGTCCATCTTTTTCCCTGGAAGAGAAGGCTCAGCTTTGCAGGAAAGTAGATTCTTGGCTGCATTCCAAGCTCCCGTGCTCTTCGAAATATCTCGTTCCAGGCCCTTCGATCCCTTAAAGTTGATGCAACCAGGTCCTGCGTGATCCTTACTGTGGCTCCTTGATATTTAAATTGTTTCTTTCTGGCTGCTTGCAGGATTTTCTCTTTTATCTGATAGTTCTGGAGTTTGGCCACAACATTCCTTGGTGTTTTCCTTTTAGGATCTTTTTCTGGTGGGGATCAATGTACTCTTTCATTAACTACTTTGCCCTCCGATTCCATGTTGTCAGGGCAGTTTTCCATCACTAGATCCTGTAATATTAAGTCCAGGCTTTTTTTCTCTTCATTGTTTTCAAGAAGTCCTATAATTTTCAGGTTCCCCCTCCTCGATCTATTCTCGAGGTCAGTGGTTTTGTTGATGAGGTATTTCACATTTGCTTCTATTTTTTCTATTTTTTGATTTTGTTTAACTGACTCTTGCTGTCTCGTGGAGTCATTAGTTTCTGTAGACTCCATTATTTTTTGGGGGGGAGGAGTTTTCTTCATTAACCTTTTCCAATTGGTCAATTCTACTTTTGAAAGAGCTTTCCATTTGACCAATTGAGGTTTTGAGAGAATTAATTTCTTTTTGCATTTGCTCATTTGAGGATCTGAGAGAATTATTCTCATTTTGTAATTGTCCAATTGATGATCTGAGAGATTTATTCTCCTTTTGTGTTTGTCCAATTGTACTTTCTAAGGTTTTGTTTTCTTGTTGCAAGGTATTAATTGTCTCCCCCAAATTTTCCAGTTGATTTTTAAACTCCTTCCTTATTTCTTCAAGGAAGTCTTTCTGTGCTGGAGACCAGATTGTATTCTCCTCAGAGGTTCCAGGTCTCTCTGAGTTGGGGTCTTTCCCTTCCAGGAATTTTTCTATGGATCCACCTTTCCGCTGACCCTTCTTCATTATGCTAAGACCTTGAGTTGGGTGGGGCTGGTTCACCTGGGCTTGGGATCTCTAAAGGCTTTACTGAGTGCAGTTTCTCTGCCTGGCCAGTAGGAGGTGCTGGTTGCCCTCTCTGGGGTGTCTGTGACCTTGGTTGGGAGGCCTTCTCCCTTTGCTTGAGGGAGGGAATTGGAGCTATTGAATTCTTTTGCCTTCAATCAATGGTGGGCTTTACCCTGGCCTGAGGTCATTCCTCAGCTGGGCTGGTTCTTTTGCTCACACACCTGGGCCTGAGGCAGAAATAATTTGCATTTGTTTGGGAGGAGGCCTCAGTGCAATGGAGGCGTGGGCTCAGAGTTTCTCAGATCTGAGGAGCCCAGGGATGGCGTCAGCAGCTGTCCTGCCCCAGACCTCTCCCTGTGGCCCCTTCCCCAAGCTCCAGGGGGACAGCACCAACACCAGCGCCTTTGCTTCCCTGCGGACCCAAGCCCCCTTCATCCAGCCCCACCGCTGATCCAGCAGGTCCGGCTCTCGGGCCCTCAGACTCCCGGTTCCGATTCAGCTGTTGATCTGGCTGATCCCGGGCTGATCTTTCCTCAGAGCTCAGACTCACCTGCTGGTACTCAGCCAAGGCTGCTGCGGGAGACAAATCCTGAGCTAGATTTTCCTCTCCTGGCTTTTCTTTCTGGGTTTCCTGGTTCAAATTTCTTTTAAGAGGTTTGTTTCATGTGATAGATAGGGAAGAGATCAGGAGACTTTAGAACTGTGCCTGTCTTCTCTCCACCATCTTGGCCGGAAGTCCCATGAACTTTTTAGGGGTGAATTTATTAAATGTCTGACCAAATATAGCAAGCTAATTTTTAAGTTGATAATTTTGTAGGGCCCTCACATGATGCTATAAATATTCAAATGGCCCTTAGCAGAAAAAAGGTTCCATGTTTCTGCTTTAGAACATTATGATTTTTACAAAAAGAAACCAGTATTATAATAAAGAATTTTCTAAAATTCTGTACCAGTTTTCAGTTTGGCATGAAATGTAAATATTATAGACCAATTTCTCTCTTGATGATATGCATCAAAGTGGTTCTAACTATACCCTAGCATTCCTAAAGAATAATAGTTTTTTTAAAAAAATCATATATTTTGAGGTACTATAAATATATATATGCTATAAATAAAATGTTAATAAATCAATATAAATATAAAAATAAACCAAATCATGGTTTACCTAATAAAGTAAATACTTTTGCTATGTACCTGTTTCTTAAAACATCCATGTACATAGAGGTCTTTTTCCTTTTTGTTTTTCATTTCTTTTGGGATCAGACCTGGTAGTGGGATTGTTACTCAAAGGACATGCATAGTTTGGGTATAGTTCCAAATTGCTCTACAGAATGGTTTAATTAGTTCATACTCCATCAATAGTGCATTAATGTGTTATTTTCCCTATACACATCCAACCTTTGGAATTTTCCTTTTCAGTTTTATTTGCCAGTCTAATAGGTGAAAGTTAACATCTGAGAATTTTTAAATTTGTATTTCTCCAGTCAATAGAGAGTTAGAACAATATTTTTATATAACTATAGATAGCATTGAGAATCTTATCTGAAAACTCTTCATACCTTTTGATTTTTTTATCAATTGGGGAATGGTTAAATTTGACTCATATGTTTGAGAAATGAGGCCTTTATCAAAGATATGATATCAAAAAATTTTTTCACAATTACTATAGTTAGCTCAATTTTCCTCCCTCCTAGTCCCCCCATCCCATTTATTCTAGTCTGTTTTCTTTCACCCTGTCCCTTCTCAAATGTGTTTTACTTCTGACTACCCTTTCTTACAATCTGTCTTCCCTTCCTCACCCACCCATGCCCATCTACTTTTCTAATCCTCTTCCTCACCTATTTTCCATTAGGGTAAAATAAATTTCTATACACAAATGAATGCATATATCATTCCCTCCTTGAGCCAATTCTGATGAAAGTAAAGTTCACTCACTCCCCCCCAACTCCCCCTTCTTCCCCTTCACTGTAACAGCTTTTTCCTAACTCTTTTATGTGAGATCATTTACCCCATTCTACCTCTTCCTTTGCTTTCTCCTAGTACATTCCTTTCTTACCCCTTAATTTTATTTTTTAGATATCATCTCTTCATTTTCAACTCACATCTGTGCCCTCTGACTAGATATATACTTTCTAACCATGTTAATAATGAGAAAGTTTTTATATTACCAATATCATCTTCCCATCTTCCTCCAGTTCAGCATTATTAAGTCTCTTAAGATTTTCCTTTCCTTCCTTACCTTACCTTGAGATTTGTATTTGAAAGTCAAATTTTCTATTTATCTTTGCTGTTTTGTGTGGGAAGTTTGAAAGTCCCCTATTTCATTGAATATCCATTTTTCTCCCTAAAAGAGTATGCTCAATATTGTTGAGCAGTTGATTGTTGATTGCAATCCAAGATCTTTTGCTTCCCAGAGTAGCATATATCAAGCTCTATGATCCTTTAAGGTAGAAGCTTGGTAAATCTTGTGTCATACTGACTTGATTGCATGATACTTTAATTGTTTCTTTTTGGTTGCTTACAATATTCCTGGGGGTTTTCATTTTGAAATCTCTTTCAGGAAGTGATTGGTAAATTATTTCAAATTCCATTTTACCATCTGATTCTTTTTTTGATCATGGTTTTCAGGTAATCCAATAATTTTTAAAGGATTTCTCTTGGATCTGTTTATCTAGATGATATTTGAGATAGTTCACATTGTCTTCTCTTTTTTTTCATTCTTTTGGTTTTGTTTTACCTGTTTATTTCTCATTAAATTCCATTTGCTCAATTCTAATTTTTTTTTAAGGTTTTTGCAAGGCAAACAGGGTTAAGTGGCTTGCCCAATGCCACACAGCTAGGTAATTATTAAGTGTCTGAAGCTGGATTTGAACCCAGGTACTCCTGACTCCAGGGCCAGTGCTCTATCTACTGTGCCACCTAGCAGCCCCTCAATTCTAATTTTTAAGGAATTATTTTCTTCTGTGAGGTTTTGAATCTCCTTTCCATTTGTCCAATTCTACTTTTTAAAGGAGTTTTTCTTCCATGATTTTTTGTGCATCTTTTTCCATTGTCTAAACCATTGTCTTTTCCATTGTTTAAACCAGTTTCCAGCTTCATCATTAATGTTTCTGTGTTTTTAACAATTGCCATTTTCATTTTTTGTCATCTTTACAAAACTGATGAATGAGAAGTGAAACCTCTCTTTAGCTTGCTTTTTACTTATTATTGAATTTGAATGAGGGAGTGCTATGCTAAGTCACCAGCCTCACTTTCTCCTGAGTGGTGCAGTGGACTGAGCACTGGTCTTGGATTCAGTAGGACAGGAGTTCATATCTGGCCTCAGATACTTGACTTATCCCTGATTGCCTCACATCCAGGGTCATCTCCAATTATTTTGGTTCATATTTAACCACTAGACCCAGATGACTCTGGAGGAGAGGCCAGTAACTTAGCACAGCACCCCCTCACTCAAATTCATTTCAGGTGCTTGTCATGGCATCACCCTCTCTGATGTCATGGTCTTCTTTGAGAATGAAGGGAAAAACATTAATATTCCTTATTATTAGTGATTTGTAGTGTTTAAAATGGTTTCGGGTACCATATTTGGAAAATGCCTAGAGTGGTTCTTTCCTAAACATTTATATCAATTCCCTTCTTATCAAATTCTTATCAGAGAAGATATAAAATCCCCACCCCCCCAGTTACTGACTCCCCTTTTGATTTTAACTGCACTAATTTTGTTTGTGCAAAATCTTTTCAATTTTATGTAATTGAAATTATCAGTCTTGTTATGTGTTCTCAAGTCTCTCCTTATTTATTTAAGAATTCTCTCCCTTCCAGCATTTCTAATCTGCTTCCTGAGATAAGACCTGCTAGAAATTAAGATAATGAGTTCAGAATTCATATGTAAAACTGTGAGTTATTGTTTTCCTCCAAGGGCCGGTACTTTGGACCTCCTGCACCTAGGCTTAGTACTCTAGGAGAAATTTATTTGCAATAGGCATTTTCAATGTCTAGGGCAGCTTGGTGGCACAGTGGATAGAGTGCTGGCTCTACTTCTCAGACATTTACTCACTGGGACTCTGGCCAAATCATTTAATCCTTTTTGCCTCAGTTCTTCTGTAAAATGAGCCAGAGAAAGAAATGGTAAACTGCTCCATTATCTTTGCCAAGAAAAACCCCCAAATGGGATCAACAGAGATTTGGACACAACTGAAATGACTCAACATTAACAAAAATTTTCCATGTCATTCTTATGAAAGATAACCTGAAGATTAGGCAGATATCCACAGAAAATTGAATTCCAGGGTAGATTATCAAGGAAATTAAATATTTTCTATTTATAATAGGCAAACTGTCATATTTTGAGTTTAGAATGTACACGATGATATAAATTTTATATTAATTAATCTAGAAACTTGGAATTGGATTGGAAAAATCCTTCATATTAGATTAAAAGCATTTGTAAAGGTCAATATGAGATAGGGATAACCAAATAATTATTTTGCTGAACTAGGGAGAAAAAAAAGTAAAAAAATTCATCTGGAGCAATAAAAGGTCAAGAATAGCAAAGGAACTAATGAGAAAAAATGTGAAGGAAGGTGGCCTAGCTCTACCAGATCTAAAAGCAGCCATCATAAAAACTGCCTGGTACTGGTTAAGAAACAGAGTAATGGATCAGTGGATTAGGATAGGTTCAAAAGAAATTGCAGCAATCTTTGGGTTTGACAGACCCAAAGACATCAGTTTCTGTGATCAGAACTCACTGTCTGACAAAAATTATTGGGAAAACTGGAAAACAGTTTGGCAAAAATGAGGCATAGACCCATATCTCACACCTTTTGTCAATATAAGGTCAAAATGGATATAGGATTTGAACATAAAGGTGACACCATAGATATATTAATAGATTATGATTATTTCAGATGATAAATTGATATTGATTAGATATTTGAGGTTAAGTTGGGGAAAGAGGCAAAGATAATTGCAGCATTTCATACTGAATGCTGTGAATGATCACTACTGAGATCTATGGAAAAGGGATAAATGTGTGACCAAACAAGAATCTGAGTACATTATAAAGTATAAAATGAATCATTTTGACTAAATTAAATTAAAAAGTTTTTGCATTAATAAAATCAAAACTACCAGAATTTTAGAAGAAAAGAAAAAGGCTGGGAAACAATTTTCACAACTAGGAGTTCTGATAAAGATCTCATCTAAAATATAGAGAGAATTGCATCAAATTTATAAGGTTACAAATCATTCCCCAATTGATATATGGCCAAAGGATATGAATAGATAGTTTCAAATGAGGAAATTAAAGTTATATATGATCAGATGAAAAAATGCTCCAAATTATTATTGATTAGAGAAATGCAAATTAAAACAATTATGAGGTATCACCTCACACCTATCAGACTGGCCAAGATGAGAAAAAAGAGAAAATGATAAATGTTGTAGAGATTGTGGGATTATAGGGACATTAATGTATTTCTGGTGGAGTTGTGAATGGATCCAACTCTTCTGGAAAGCAATATGGAACTATACCCAAAGAGCAATAAAATGTTCATTCCATTGGACTCAGTAATTCCAATTCTAGACCTATATCCAGAAAAAAATCATTAAAAAAATAGGAAAAATCTCACATGTTCTGAAATATTCATAGCAGTCCTTTCTTGTAGTGGCAAAGAATTGGAAATTGAAGGGGTGCCCATCAATTGGGCAATGGCTAAATAAGTTATGGTTCATGAATACTATGGAATATTATTCTATAAGAAACATAAATGCTCAGACTCTAGAGAAGCATGGAATGAGTTACAGGATTTGATGCAGAGCGAAGGAAGCAGAACCAAGAGAACAATGTACACATTAAGAAAATCATGACATGATCAAGCTTGATGGAAGCAGCAACTCTCAGCAGTTCAGAGCTAGGACAACCATATTAGACTGGCTGTGGACAATGTTATCCCCATCCAAAAAAAGAAAAACAAAAGAAAAACAAAAAACTACCCTTCAGAATCTGATGAACACTTTATAAAAATTTTCTTTAACCCTAATTCCTCAGACCAAAAATGACTATTCTGTAAATATATTTATCAAAAGTATGTATGTATATATATATATATATGTGTATATACATATATATATATATATATATATATATATATATATATATATATAAATGCTAACCCAACTACTGCTGAAGGGAATGGGGTTGGGTGGGAAGGAAGGATGGAAGGAAATTTTATAACTTAAAAATATGCATATGCATATGGATGAAAAAATAAATTAATTAAAAAATGAGATAGAGATAAGATGCCTTTTTTAGGTTTAAGTAGATAGGAATATTTGTAGGCAGATGGTATGGAGTTAGTGGGAAGGGAAAGAGTGAAGAGACTTGGAGTGGGTTGGGGAACTGATGGGATCAAGTACTAATGGAATCTGCCTTTAGAAGTCTTAGAGGCAAGAACGGATTCCTCTTCTGTGACTAGAAAGCAAAAAGAAGAGCAGATGATAAGAGAAGGGTGAAAAAGTACTATGTTCCTAGAGCATTAAAAGCTTTCCATGTTAGGCAGAAATGTCTGAATTTGACCTGGTAGGTAATAGGGAGCCATGGAAGATTTCTGATTAGGGGATCTGTGAACAAATATCTGAAAAAGAAAGATTTGTGGGACAGATGCATAAAGTCTGGATTACATAAGGAAAGCATTATTATAGCCCAAGCAAGCGATAATGATGGTCATTATTAGAGCTGTGACTATTGGAATAGAGAGGAAAGGACTGATATTGGAGGTATTTCAGATGATAAATTGATATTGATTAGATATTTGAGGTTAAGTTGGGGAAAGAGGCAAAGATAATTGCAGCATTTCATACTGAATGCTGTGAATGATCACTACTGAGATCTTTTTCATAAGCTAGGTTGGGGTGCCAGTGGATATTTTTATTAATCTCTCCTATATTAGGAACAAAGTAGGCTTAGGGTCAAGATAGAGTTCTTTAATAAGCTTCCTTTAGGGGAATGGGTGAATAGCTTTTTCTAGTTGGAGAATATTTTCACTATAACAATTGAATTTTACAATGATATTTTTGACTGACCTTACCCTCTAGTCACAGAAGACATAATCCATCCCTACCTGTCACAAAAACTAAACCAATACATACACCCTTGATCCCTTTGTGTCCAATTTCCTTTAAGATCTTGCTCCAGCAATTTATCAGTGTGAAATGAGGTAGGTTGGATTAAACGCCTTCTAATGTCCCTCTCTTCCAGCTTTAAATCTAGGATAGATCACAGATTTTGATTCAGAATTTGACTCAGAATTTTGATCCCACACATAAGAAAGGAATCCTATCTAGACCATACTATGCCCCCAAAGTGATCAGTCAACTTCTGTTTGAAAACCACCAAGGAGAGAGAACCTGCTTTCTCAAAATGAATGACAGAGTCAGGAACTAAAAGGATCTCCCCAGCTTAGGACTGGGTTTAATCTAATAAAATGAAATTCAAGAGGAACACAAATTTTAAAATGTCACTTTTTTTTTTAACACTTCTTTGTTCAGTTCTGAATTTTCTCTGTTCCTCCTGCTCCTTCCCCACTAATTGAGAAGGCAAGAAATGTGATACCAGTATACATATTAAGTCATGCAAAACATATTTTCTCATTAACACTTGGCAAAAGAAAATTAGCAAAAAAAAAATAAAGTGAAAGAAAATTTACATCAATCTGCACTCAGTTCATTAGTTTTATCTCTGGAGGTGGATCACTTTTTTCATCATGAGTCCATGAGATTCTATTCATTGAAATAGCTAAGTCTTTGACAGTTGATTGTTGTTACAATATTGCTGCTACTTTGAGAATGAAGGACAACAACCAACCAACTCCAACAACCACTCAATCAATTGCTGCTCCTGAATGAATGAATATCAGGAATAGATGGGATGGGGATGAGGTGCTAAACCTAAATTCCTTTAACTATCTAACTCTGTGTTCTTGTTTTAGTAGGCTGGTTCACTTGCCCCCCCAAAAAACTGTCTGAAAGTCCAGAAGAAAAACAAAGAAATAGTAAATGGCAAATATTTATTTACACACACACACACACACACACACACACACACACACACACACACACACATAAATACATGCTAGTATTAGTTGGAATTAACTTTAAAATCAGAATATTTAGTATTTTATAGTCACAGCAGTATGTTTTACAGGCATTGATCAGTGCACTGTAGGCTTTAATTCTTTCTTTTTAGGCAGTTGGGGCTAAGTGACTTGCCCAGGGTCACACAGCTTGTAAATGAAGCCAAATTTGGAATCAGATCTTCCTGACACTGAAATCAGTGTTCCATCTGCTATGACAACTAGCTGCCCTTATTTTCAATCTTAGCATCATTTAATTATCCATCTACTTACATGCCAGGTGCCTCATGAGAACTTGGTAGTGTCTTTGTCTACAGCTATTTCAGAGACTTGTGCATTTGTCAAAAGTAAGTCTAGTAGTGGGGCAGAGTCAAGATGGCAGCAGAAGAGTCTCTCCTCGGTGCTCTCTCCAAAATATTCCAAAAACCTTAAAATTATGATTAACTAAATTTTCGAGAGACAGAACCCACAGAAAGATCCAGTGGGGGCATATCTCCAGTCCAAGGTAACCTGGAAAATAGTGGGAAAACTCAGTTCCACAGGGTAAGAAGGGTGGCCCCACCAGAGTGAAGAAACTCCAGTTTCCCAGGAACAATCCCAGGGTGCCTAGGAGCCACAGCAATTTCCTGACTTGCACCCTGTGTAGCACCAGACACAACTTGGAGGATCAGCAGGGAGACCTCTGCCTGAGTGAGCACGAAGCCCAGGCCCTCAGGGCAGTACTCAGAGCCACGGCTGTTGCAGCCCAGATTCAGGAAACGGAAGCAGTAGCCAGCAAGCAGCTGTGCCCTGAGTGCTCAACCCACTGAAGGTAGGGGAGTGGAGGGAGACTTCTGAGGTTTATCCTCTGTCCCTGGAACAGGACTCTGGGGCTCTGACCACATTCAGATCCTGATTGCATTCTAGGCCCCCCATAGAACAGGGACACCCCCCCCCCTTCAGCCCCATGGCAGAAGGGTGCACTTATGGTCATTTACAGACCAGGAGAGCCGTCAGAGCCTCACACACTGAGGTCCTTGTAGGGAGAGGTGTCCCAATATTACTCAAAATCTCAGGAAGCACCCCAAAACCAGGCAAAGGCTGGGGAAATGAGTAAACAGAGAAAAAAGAAGAACCAGACCATTGACAAATACTTTGTCTATGATCCCAAGGAGGATCAAAATACTCAATCTGAAGAGGAGGAAATACAGCTTCTGCATCTAAAGACTCCAAGAAAAATGGAAGTTTCAGCTTAGGCTATGACAGAGATCAAAAAGATTTTGAAAATCAAGTAAGGGAGATAGAAGAAAAATTGGGAAAAGAAATGAGAGAGATGCAGGAAAAAACACGGAAACAAAGTCAGCAGTCAGGGAGATCCAAAAAATGCTGAAAAAATACATGATGAAAAACAGCTTAGGTCAAATGGATAAAACGGTTCAAAAAGTTATTGAGGAGAAGAATGCTTTAAAAAGAAGAATTGGCCAGATGAAAAAGGAGATAAGAAAGCTCTCTGAGGAAAACAAATCCTTCAGATGTAGAATGGAGCTAAAGGAAGCTGATGACTTTATGAGAAATCAAGACACAATACTTCAACACCAAAAGAATGAAAAATTAGAAGAAAATGTGAAACATCTCATTGAATAAACAACTGATCTGGAAAATAGATTAAGGAAGGATAATTTAAAAATTATTGGGATACCTGAAAGTCATGATCAGAAAAAGAGCTTTGACCTCATTTTTAAAGAATTCCTGCAGGAAAATTGCCCTAATATCCTAGAAGTAGAGGGTTAAATAGAAATTGAGAGAATCCACTGATCTCTCCCAGAAAGTGACCCCCCCCCAAAACCAAACCAAAACAACCCCCAGGAATATTATTAACCAAGTTCCAGAACTCCCAAGTCAAAGAGAAAATATTACAAGCAGCCAGAAGGACCCAATTCAAATATCATGGAGCTGTAGTAAGGATCACACAGGACTTAGCAGCAACTACATTAAGAGCTTGTAGGTCTTGGAATATAATATTCCAGAAGGCAAAAGAGCTTGGAATGCAACCTAGAATCAACTACCCAGCAAAACTGAACATCCTCTTTCAGGGAAAAGATGGACTTTCAATGAACCAGGGAAATTTCAAATGTTCTTGTTGAAATGACCGGAGCTGAACAGAAAGTTTGACCTTCAAATACAGGACTCAGGTGGAGTATAGAGAGCTGAGAAGAGTAAATTATGATGGACTTAATGATGATGAACTGCATGTATTCCTACATAGAATATATAAACCTTTCTCTTTTAATAGAGCAGGTAAAAGGAGCATTTATAGATGATGCACAGGAGAGAGCTGAATTTGAATATATAATAGATTGTAAAAATGAAGTCAATGGTTAAAAGGCAAATGTACAGGGAGTAAGAGAAAGGAGAGGTGGAATAGGCTAAGATACTTCACGTAAAAGATATTTTTTTTTCCAATGAGTTTTTGCAATGATAAGGAAGGGGGGAAGGTGAGGGGGAATGAGGGAACCTTCACTCTCATCAGAAATGGCTCAGAGAGGAAACAGCATATACACTCAATAGATGCCAGAGTGAGCACAAAGCCCAGGCCATCAGGGTTGTGGGTATAGACATCTAGAGTAAAAAATGAGAGAAGAGGGACAGGGGGAAGGAGGGATTTGGGTGATAGAGGAGAGGATAGATCATAGGAGAGAATAGTCAGATATAACACATTATCTTTTTATGTTTTGCAAGGTGCTGGGATTGGGTGGCCTATCCAGGACCATGGGGTTGGGTGCTTGCTGTGTCTCTGGGGTGGTATATAGGCTTAGGGGCCTCTTGACCCCAGGGCTGGTGCTCTGTCTGCTGTGCCACTCAGCTACCCTACAGTACATTTTAGAAGAGGGACAGAGTGAAAAGAGAGAGAAAATATAATATATGGTAGTGGGTAGGAATGGATGGAGAGAATTACAATCAACAATAGCAACTGTGGAAAAATATGGAAGTAACTCCTGTGATGGACTTATAATAAAGAATGCAATCCACCCAAATCAGAGCTGTTGATATCAGAACACAGACTGAAATACATTTTTTTTCCTCTCTTTTACTTTATTTCTCATGTGGTTCTATATTTTTGTGGAGGAGGGGGTATTATGTTTACTCTTAAACAATAATATTTTAGTAATGTATAAAGAATTGTGTAGTTTGAACAAAGACCAAAGACTATTACCTGTAATTAAAAAACCAACCCAAACTGTTATCTTATTATGCAATTTTGCTATCTCTTATATGTTATTTTTCTTCCTTAAGGATATGATTTCTCTCTCATCACATTCAACTTGGATCCATGTATACCATGGAAACAATGCAAAGACTTACCTTCTGTGGGGGGTGGGGGGAGGGAGGGAAGCAAGATTAGGGGGAAAATTATAAAATTAAAAATAAGTTAAAAAAAAGTAAGTGTAGTGATTTGTGATGGATTAGGGAGTGAATTACTTCAATAGGTGTAGCTGGGTTAACCCATCCATGCACAATCCATCCTTCTGTGGAAATCTGTCTAATTCTTTAAGTCTCTGATGTAGGGATAGTTGAAAGGACTAGAGCTGCTATTTCTCTGAAGTTCTAAGGACCTGAAAAGTGGGAGATTTGGAGATAAGCATAATACAAAGTCCACTGAAAAAATAGTGAAGGCAGAAATAGAATCTGATAGATGCTTATAATTGAAATCTCAAGCATTCATTGTGTAATCAATAAAGAGATGTTCAATGGAGTGAGGGATGTTAAAGAGAGTGCAGGAAGTTTTTGAACTCTTCTGGAAGTAATTAAACAAATACACACATGTATGGGTGCCTGCATAATCACCCTTATTATCTGTGCCTCTGTTATCTTATATATCAGGGTCTGTGTGGTGCTTTACGTGCAGTCAGAATTCTGGAGAGGAAATCAATTAAATGAACATCTCTACTCTATACTATTACTTTGGCTCTCTGAACCCTGCCCTTATCTAGTTCCCTGTTATCTAGTTATAAGATTCATTCAATTAATTGCTTATTATGCTCATATACTTGGTCACTTTTCAGTTTTTTCAGTAACCCCTGGTCAAGAGAAGTCTTAAATAGCAGTTTAATTAGATTTTATAAAAGTTTAATGAGAATTTGTACTACGAACTTGTAAAGGTATAATAACTTTTTTCTTTACAAAGAAAAAATAATCTGTGCAGAATATAACCATCTGAGTTTTCCCCTTCCTGTTGGGAGGAATCACATTGCTGTGACTTCTGATGTAGTCTAAATTACAGTAATAGAAAATTCATGTGCTTTTGAAAACTTCTGAAATCTACTCAGAAGATGGGGAGCCAGCCTGGGAAGCCATAGTGTGTGTGTGTGTGTGTGTGTGTGTGTGTGTGTGTGTGTGTGTGTGTGGTTTATGTCAGATGCTCATGATTTTCTCCTTTGGCTCTAAAGACTTCAGAAACCATAAGTGTCATTTCCTAGTTCTTCATATTGTTCATTCATCAGCTTGACTGAATAGGAAGTGCTCACCCTGCTGTGATCACTATTACTCTCGTCAGCTTCCAGTTCATATCTGATCAAAAATACAGATAAAACATGGGTTTACATGTCTAGCTTTCTGAGAAAGCTCATGTGCCTGGTGGCAAAATGTCCCTTCCTTTGTGTCTTTCGATGTCTTTCAGTCTCTGACTTTGACCTCAGAAGTCTATATGTCGGGGTGGCTAGGTGGTGTAGTGGATAAAGCACCGGCCTTGGAGTCAGGAGTAATTCCTAAATCAATCAAAAATTCCCGTGAATGATTTTGCTGTACAGAGAGCTAACAGCATATGGCTTAAGGATTCAGCAGATTATTTAATCTCTTAGTGTCCTGTTTTCCTCATCTATTAAAGAAAGGTGTTGAATCCTATGTTCTATAAAGTGTTTTAAAACAAAAAAAAATTAATTTGGAAGGAGGTGTTAGGGATACTTGGTTTTACCCATTTTTATATAGGAAGCAGACAATTGTAAGAGATCATAAGAAGTAACCAAAAATGTCATTGAAGGAATGTGAAAAAATTCCAATGATACTCTCACATCATTGCCTTGTCTTATGGCACACTTCAAGGAGCTAATAATTAGAATTGTTTCCCATACCTATGCCAATTAAGAATCCCATCAAGTCTTTTTATATTGTCTTCATGAACTTCTTGACCTGAAAAATTTATCACCAAAGGCCAACCTGATGATAAACATTTCCAAATTTAACTTGAATGGGCTTCCAAAGGGAAATAAGCAGTCTACATAGCTAGATGAGGTGGTGAATAGAACATTTGACTTGAAGTTAACAAAGCCTAAGTTCAAATCCTAACTTCAGTATTTACTAGCTGTGAGATCCAGGGCAAGTCACCTAATCTTTTTCAGCCTCAGTTTCTGTATCTTTAAAATGAAAAGTGTAAGGCAACTAATTCACAGGGTTGTTGAGAGAATCTTATAAGATAAAATATATCTACCTATCTACCTCCCTATCTTTTTGTCTGTCTATCTGTCTATCTATCTGCCCACTTACCCATCTATATTACTACTCTGTCCACTTTGCCATATAACTGTCTACATGCTTTACATAAAAGGACACTGAGACCCATAGAGATAAGATGACTTGCTTAGAGTTTCATAGGTAGCATAATTGATGATATTTGAACCTTTGAACCTTTGATATTTGATTAGCAAGAGATGTCAAACTCACAGCTCTGAAGTGCTGCCTCAAGCAATTCAACTATATTTGGGAAACGTTTAACAAAATAAACTAAAATGAGATGCAATATAATAATAATAATAATAATAATAATAATAATAATAATAATAATAATAATAATAATTTGTGGTTTTCACAATCACCACAAGAATCTATTTGGATTTTACAGTACTCCATCAGACCAAACAACTTGAGATCTATATGACTTACATTTTTCTTTCACTTGTATCAATAATTAATAATGCATTGTACACAGATTGCAGTTTTATCAATTTTACAATGTGGGAGTATCTTTCCTCCTCAACCAATGAGAACCTTCATCTTGATTCTATATTATATAACAAGTTATTTTCTTGGGTCAGTAGAGCTGTCAATGATTAACCTGACCTTTGAGCTTGAGTTTACAAGTGAAAAGATGACAATAAAATACTGGTCATAGGGTCATAACTATATATTGTTTACTTTTTCTCCCCATATTGAGTTATATTGAACGCAATTGCATATCGAAATGCAAAAATAGCATTGGATCTATGTTCTATGAAACTCACTTAGGAAAAAGCAATATTTACAAATATAACTTAGGATCACAGAAATTCAAGAACTATAAGCAGTGGTGTTCCAGTCAATTTTTAATAACTGACTTTTCTGGGAAAGGGATGTATATTGTATATATACCTCTTTTTTAGGGTTTTTTTTTTTTTTTTGCAAGGCAAACGGGGTTAAGTGACTTGCCCAAGGCCATACAGCTAGGTAATTATTAAGTGTCTGAGACCAGATTTGA
Source organism: Macrotis lagotis (assembly GCF_037893015.1). Taxonomy (NCBI): domain Eukaryota; kingdom Metazoa; phylum Chordata; class Mammalia; order Peramelemorphia; family Peramelidae; genus Macrotis; species Macrotis lagotis. The sequence goes on from NC_133660.1 coordinate 8,787,066, forward strand.
ACCCAGGTCCTCCTGACTCCAGGGCCGGTGCTTTATCCACTACGCCACCTAGCTTGCCCCAGATATACCTTTAAGTTTAATATGCTTTATTAATATATTCTCCATCACCTCCTTAATTCTAGACAGACAATTAAACAGTAAGTCAAGTCTTGTTTTATAAGCCAGTTTTTTGAGGTATTAATATTCATTGTGACATGAGGTATTGAGGTATTAATATTCATTGTGACATCTATAAGATGGCTTTAGCATACCCTGATTATAATCTATGATGACAAGGAGTGAGTATAATGTTTTAAAGTTCCACTGGCAGTTTGATCATTAGCTAACTCCCTCTGTCCCTTTCCTTAAATTTCTATCCAAGGATGGTACCATACTGGTAGCAGTGGCCCCTCTTCTCTTCCCTCACTCCATTTTGGATCTTGGCTGTCAGTTCTCTCCACTTTATTTCACTGGTGAAATGTCTTGAAAGTTGAACTTGAAGTAAAAAAGACGAGTCCAAATACCATCTTAAGATTTGGTAGCTCTGTGACCCTAGTTATGACACTTAATCTCTCTCAGCCTCATTCTCTCATCTGCATAATGGATGCAATAATCTCACAGAATTGTTGTGAAGATCAAATGTAATAAAAATAAAACCTTGAGGTGCTGCATCAATGTCAGTCATGATGGTACCAACAATAACAATTATAATTCTTATATTTTGCTTTGGGGAAAAGAGTAATCTTCTTTTCACAAAAATAGTTGTGGACTCCAAATTAGTCCTGTTTTATCATCTGGAGAATGAGAGGTTACGTGTTTTATAGGAAAAAAGTGCTGAATGTGCAATCTGTGGACCCTATTTCAAAATTGAGCTCTGCCTTTAATAGCTTTATGACCACGGAAGCAATTGCTAACCTGAAAGAGGAGGTAGTCAGTCCATGTATATGCCTCCCCTGGTGTTATGTATCCAGCTGGTACATTAATATTGTCAGAGTCATCTAAATCAACAACTTCCCTTATGTCCTTTAATATCAAGGAATCATTATTCAGCAGAAGACAAATTAAGAAGCCTCCTGGTGAGAGTGAAAGAGGAGAGAAAAACTGACTTGGAGGTTAACATAAAAAACAACCAAGAAACCCCTAAGATCATGGTAACTGGTCCTATCACTTCCTGGAAAATAGAGGGAAAAGAGGTTACAGAGTCAGATTTTGCATTTTGGGGCCCAAAGAGCACTGCAGATATTATCTATTGCCATGAAATTTAAAATGCTTACTAGAAGACTTTTTTTTTAAGGTTTTTGCAAGGCAAAAAGGATTGAGTGGCTTGCCCAAGGCCACACAGCTAGGTAATTATTAAGTGTCTGAGCCCGTATTTGAACCCAGGTAGTCCTGACTCCAGGGCTGGTGCTTTATCCACTGCGCCACCTAGCCTCCCCCAGAAGACTTCTATGACAAATCTGGACAGTATACTAAAAAGCAGACACAGCACCTTGTTGACAAAGGTCCATATAGTCAAAGTTATAGTTTTTCCATTTGGCTGTGAGATTTGGACTTTATTGTCCATAGGAAATCTGAGCACCATAGAATCATGCTTTCAAATTGTATTGGTAGAGAAGACTTTTGAGAGTCCTTTGGACAGCAAAGAACTCAAATCAGTCAATACTTGAAGAAATTAATTCAGACTTTTATCTGAAAGGTCAAATAGTGAGGATGGAACTTAAATACTTTGCCACATAATGAGAAAAATAGAAAAGAATCTAGTATTGGAAAATATTGAAGGAGAAAAGGAAAGGGGGATGGCAGAGGATGAGATGGACAGATAATGTCATGGAAGAACTGAATATGAGCTTGGACAGATTTGGGAGATGGTGGAGGACAGAAACGTCTGGGATGAAAGCCATGTTCCATGGGGTGCCAAAGATTTGAATATGACTGAATGACTGAACAACAACAGATGAATTGGAAGTTGATGAGAAATCTGGTGGAAAACACTGGGTGATGATAAATAGGTCATAGCCAATATAGTGGGACAGAGGATTGCAGTGCATCATGGAACATCTTACCTACAGGCTAGTGGGAAAGAATGCAATTAGTTCTATACTGAAGCTTGGGACCTGGTAGGGAGGAGAACCTTAGACTCTAGTCTATCTTTCAGTCTTCACAGACAATACCAAATATTGGATAAGAACTGGTTGATATGCTCTGACTGAAGACTTGTTCCTGTTGACCTGTTCAGTTTCCTTCTACTTGGTTTTCCACCTTGGCTATCAGCTATATAGTGAAACAATCACTTTCAGGTGACATCAGGAAGATGGTCCTGTTTTCTGTGAAGACTCTTGTTTTTGTGTTTAGTTTTCTTCCCAGGTACCTTGTAGAAGAACTAGCAAGACCGAGTGCTTTTCTGTTCCTGACCAAAGGAACAGCAGAGGCAGATCACCTTAGCAGCAGATGAATCTAGAAGCATTGGTTGGGTGGACGTGCAGTGGCGTCTAAACTCTAGACCGTATGATAGTGCAGCCCCTAGTCTGATTCTACCCATAGTTTGCTGTGCATTATGGTGAATCTTCTGCCAGGTCACTAATCATTTACCATCCAAGTTCTTCAAGCCTCAGATGGTAGAACTTTGATCTGGATAATGGGATGCGGAGATTAGGTGGTGAATTTTCATATTTGAATATAATTTTGATCTGTAGAATTCCATCTCCAATGGGATGCAAGAATGCTAAATTTAATAAATCCAGAGACCACAGTTATTCTTTTCAACCTCTTGCTGGAATTGAATTGTGCTACTTTCTTGCTTTTTTAGTTTTCAGTCCTTATTTTCCTGCTCTGCTCTTTCTCTGAAATCTCTTGTAATGCAAGCTGATGTCAGAAGGTGGGGATAAACATTGCAGAAATTAACTGCTTGGAGAAAGAAATGGAGTTGGGGGAAGGAAAGTGCTTTAGGGTAGGGGTACATGGTAATCTACTCAATCTGGTGGTGGCCAGATGCCTAGGAAATGTAGGTGATGAGCATTCAGTGATTGAGAGAATGTATTTTTTATACACCCCAGTATCTCACGTAATAGATTGCTATGAGTCTTTAATGATATTGTAAGCTATCGCTCAGAGAGAGTAAGAAGGCCACATACTGAGCCTGTTCCTGCTAGTAGATTTTCACATTCTCACATTGTGAGAATAAATATTAATAAATATTATAATAATATAATATAATATTATAAATGTTATAATAAATATTAAATGACATATTTGGTAAGGCTATCTCTTGGATAGGATGATGCTTTTTATCTGGACTACCTTACTCTAGGATCATCTAGTTGAATTTTTAACTTTGCTTTTTTAATGGATAAAGAACTTTAGTCCCAAAGACCTAAAGTTACATAATTTAACTAACAGAGACACGATTCAAATAAACAGTCTCATTGTCAAATCCATGTCTTCCACGTTGTCTTTTTTTTTGTTTTTTGTTTTTTGTTTTTTTTTGTAAGGCAAACAGGGTTAAGTGGCTTGCCCAAGGCCACACAGCTAGGTAATTATTAAGTGTCTGAGACCAGATTTGAACCCAGGTACTCCTGACTCCAGGGCCAGTGCTTTATCCACTATACCACCTAGCCGCCCCTCATATTGTCTTGTCAGAAAATATTTCCTTTTTGGTTGCTAGTCCAAGTTTGTCTATTCTTTCACTATGCATCCTATAGTAGATTGAGGCACATCCTTGCTCTTACCTTGGCAACTTTGACTGCAGAACCATAACCAGTAGAAAATCCACAACCAATCAGGCAAACTTTTTCCAGAGGAGCTGATGAATCAATCTTTACAACTGAGATTTCATCCACTACTGTGTACTCACTGAAAGTGCTTGTCCCAAGGAAATGATAAATTGGCTTCCCCCAGCAGGTAGATCTGGTGGTACCATCCTTCAAGGTTCCCTTACTTTCAGTCAGCCTAATCAAGGAAACACACACACACACACACACACACACACACACACACACACACGCATGCACACACACACACGGGCCATAACACATAGGCGTCAACAAAAATAAAATTCCTGTACTATCACAAGGGAAAATAGAAACCTACTCATTTTGAGAGCAGTGGTTGCCATTTGGGTGTTTACAAACTTTGCATTGCCTGCACTGTGGAGTAAGAGTGGAATGACTTTGTCACCTATGGGAAGAAGAGAAAGTATTTTTAAAATTCTAGATTATAAGATTTTAGACTGTGATGTTCATCTCATCCAAATCTCTCATTTTACAGATGAGGAAACTGGGTCCCAATGATGGGAAGCAAAATTTTTTCATTTTTTGAGGCACGTAAGTTGTGTACTCATTATCTCATTTGATACAACAATCTTATGAGGTAGGCTGCCATTTTGCAGATGGGGAAATTGAAATTTAGTGAGGTGGAATGATTTATTTGAAATGCCCATCTAGAAAGTATGATTTGAGCCTAAGTGTTCTGGTATCTAGCTAAAACTCTGTCTTTCTACTGTCTCCCTAAAAAAAAGGAATCTATAGGTAACACACTACCTTTGATTATAAATATTTCATTTTCCAAGCTGCTAGTGTCTTCCATGTATTTTTGTATATCTTGTGTTCCATGGTTCCTTCTACACAACAGGGATTGTTGTGCTTTTGTCCTCATATTTTCAAAATCTACTATAATTCCTATAATTTACTATAGTCAATTAATGTTCGTAGATTGATCAAAGGCATTCAGTGGACAGGGCACTGGCTCTGGAGTCAGAGGTACTGGTTCAAATCCCACCTCAGGTCTTTACTATTTGTGTAACCCTGAACAAATTGCTTAACTTCTCTGGGTCTCAGTTCTCTTATCTGTATCATTGATTGGATAGTCTAAAAGACCTCTGAGATACAATACAGCTCTACATCTCTTACCATGGGATCTGATTGTATTGTATGCATTACACACATGAGTTTCTGGCAAGACTCATTGGAAATAGAAAATGGCACACCCATATTAGTAGTCTCTATGATTGTTCTGTCACTGGCTATTGGTCCAGAAGAGAGCTATGATAGTTTAAATTCCTTATGTGAATTTTAACAGATTTATCATAGGAAGGACAAGGTTCTATCATTCTGACAGTTGTTGGACAGATGTGGTATTTCATATGAGTTTAGAACACATAGCAAATGGAAAATTTCAGTGCAGGAAAAAATAATATCTTAGTTTTTCTCTATGTCTTTATGCTTATATGTATGATTATGTCAATATTACCTTTTCTTGGATATCCTTAATTCTTTCCCAAGGGAATTAATATATATGCATATATATGTATGCATGTATATTTGCTTATTGCCTTTCCCATTAATTGAAAGCTCCTTGAAGGACTCTTTTTGTATACCCAGTACGTAGTCTGGCACATAGTAGGCACTTAGTGAATATTTTTTGAACTGAATTAATAACTAGCATTCAAAGAGCACTTTAGGGGCTTCATGTTTATTAGCTTATTTGATTGTCAGATCAGCCCTATGAAGTTGCTTCTATTCTTTCCATTTTCCAGATTAGGAAACTGAGTCACACAGAGATTAAGTGATTTGCCAGGATCACAAAATTAGTAAATTTGGAGGCAGAATTTGACTCCAGAACAAAGAAAAAACTAAACATTTCAGAATTTAACAATTTCAAACTCGGTTAAAATGAGTATTATGGATTTTTCTACAGTTTCATTGGCTATTTCATCTTTCTTTAGTTCTCTGGTATAATGATAGTGATCGACTGTTCCATTAAAATGTCAATAAGCAGATATGTTGTATCCAGCAACGATCATCTTTGGAGCTTGCAGTTATTTTTACTTTTCATCTTCAAAGAACTTTAACTATGTCCATCAATATTCAGTCATTTCTTTCTCATTCAGAGCATGTACTTATCATTGACGAAGAATCAGCCCTCTATGTAAAAGTGGAAGCCATCTGATTACTACCTAGCCAGATGTCTTCCATTTGGAATTTATATCCATAAATAATATGATCTTCACTGTCTTCTAGCTTGAACAGAAAGCAAGAATAAAAAAAAGCAATGTTCTTTGTATTTTACCTGATTTTACAGAAGTCACTCCTCCAATGCTCTCCACAATTCCTGCAGCCTCATGCCCCAGGATTATGGGGAAGGGGGACAATAATGACCCATTTATCACATGGTCGTCTGAGCAGCAAATTCCTGTTGCCACAGTCTGCAAGAGAATAAGAGGATGATGAGATCTCTTGAGAGTTTATAGCTTCTTGAACTTTACATACATATATCTCTTGAAAATGAGAACATTAGGGGCGGTTAGGTGGCGTAGTGGATAAAGCACTGGCCTTGGAGTCAAGGAGTACCTGGGTTCAAATCTGGTCTCAGACACTTAATAATTACCTAGCTGTGTGGCCTTGGGCAAGCCACTTAAATCCATTTGCCTTGCAAAAAAAAAAACCCTAAGAAGAAACAGAACTAAGGGAAAAAAAAACATGAGAAAGAAAATGAGAACATTATATACAGTAACCGAACAATTTTAGACCCAGATATCCAAATTAACTGCAAAGGACATTTGAATGAAGACACTATTGGCATACAAAAAAAGAGCTGATAAATAAATGTATATATAGAATGATTTTACATTGATACATATTTGGCTCTAATGGTAGCCTTCTCTAGAATGGGAAGTGTAGGAAGAAAAAATTTACACGATAACTTTATTATATATATATGTATATGCATCTATATATATAAAAGGAATAGCAAATTGCATATAATAGATTTTCAGTTTCAGATGTGGTCATCTTTTCTTAAGTTCTGTTGTGTTATGGGAACATTTGTTTTATTTCATAAGTTAAAAATAAAATAAAAAAGTTCAAAAAAGAAAATGAAGATGACAGATTATGGTGATGATCTGGTATTGTCAATGTCATCATTGCCATCTATTACCATAACTGGGTGATACCATATTTGAAGTCAAAGGACCTGGATTCAAATCTTAGCTCTGTTCCTTCAACATATTCTTCCACTTTTCTCAATGTAATTTCCTTATCTATAAAATGAGTAGATTGGACTAGATGTCTTCTTTCCATTTAAAAATCTAGGATTCTATGATCATTATTATCAGTAGAAACTCTGAAAGACCCATGATTTCATCAGCATGGGTATTCCTAGAATTGTAGAGAGGCTCATTCCTCCACCAGAGGAATACCTTGTATCAGATAAGTCACTATAGTGACTGCCTTCCTTGGATTCGTCCCTCTGAAATATATTCAGGTGCTGTTTTTTTGGGGTGGACACACATGTACACCACAGTTTGTAACTGGGCTAGTATTCAAAGCCTTTTCATTTTGTGAGGATCTGTGGGATTTTTAATTTTAGTATGACCTTTTAGAATCCAGGTGTACTGCTTAATAATAATAATGACCATAATAGCAATTATAACAATAACATTTGTATAATGCTTTAAAATTTCCAGTGTTATATAGTATACATATACATATGTGTTTATATGCATATGTTCATAACCACAGATATATGCTACACTCATATATATATATATTCATTTTTATCTTCATAGCAAACTTAAAAGATAGGAACTCATTTATATTCTCATCTTACAAATGAGGAAATTGAAGCGGATCACAGTTAAATGACTTGCCCATGGTGAAACAACTAATAAGGATTTGAGGCAGGTTTTCTTGATTCTAAGTTCACTGCTCTTTTTTATCACCCTCCTTCCCTCCCCTCTCCCCATGATAACAAGTAATCTAATATAGATTATACATTAACATTCATTTAACAATAATTTGGGGTTTCAACTTTTCTTCCTCAAAATTCTCCCTCTCCCTTCATTGAGAAAGCAAGTAGTTTAATATAGTATGCAGTCAGGCAAAATATATTTCCATATTAAGGAATATTTATTCTTACATAAACTCTATGGGGGAGACAGTGAATGTATAATTTATTTTACTTCACAGAGGACATGAGGATTCTGAAAAGTGACTTGTTAAAAATTGACATAGCTAATAAGTGATTTAAGGTCAAATTCCTCTGACTAGTTGGTTGCTGTTCTTTGTACTGCCAAATAGGCAATGTGGTAGAATGGAAAGAGCATTGGCTTTGAAATCTTGCTTTTGATGCTTACTTTATTACCTGTATTAGTTTGGGCAAATTATACAACCTTCCTGGGCCTCAGTTTCCTCATCCAACTGTTCTATGGGTACCTTCCAGTTTTTGACCTATAATTTAATAGCCTCCTACAGAGTAGCACAGAGATTCTTATCATGTTTTGAAGTGGTAGGTATGGTTGGAAAGGCTCCTGGTATATTCTCTTATACCATCCAAGTGCAAACTTATCCAACTTAAATCTAAATCACTATCCATTTCCTTCCCTCAGATAGTGGTCTGATGCTTTAAAATTTAGAAATAATCTGTTCCACAGGAAAAAAAAAATCAAACAGTGTTGGAACTGTAGCTCATGTTGAAAATAAGCATCACTGTCTGGTATCAGCTAAGAAATAGAGTGGTGAATCCGTGGAATAAACTAGGTGCAAAAGAGATAGCAGGGGGGCAGCTAGGTGGTGCAGTGAATAGAGTACTGACCCTGGAGTCAGGAGGTCCTGAGTTAAATCTGGCCTCAGACTTACTAATTACCTAGCTGTGTGACTTTGGGCAAGTCACTTGACCCCATTGCCTTGCAAAAAACCTAAAAATATATGTATGTAAAAAAGAGATAGCAGGAAATGATTATAATAATCTGCTGTTTGATAAACCCAAGTAGTCCAGTTTTTAGGATAAAACTCTCTCTTTGATAAAAAAAAAACTGTTGGGAAAATTGGAAGTTAGCATGGCAGAAACTTGGATTAGACCAACATCTCTTACTCTATACCAAGATATGATCAAAATGAGCACAGGAGTTAGACATAAAAGACAAGATTATAAACAAACTAGGAGATCAAGAAATAGTTTACCTGTCAGATCTATGGAAAGGGAAACAGTTTATGAGCAAGGAAGAGATAGAGAACATGATTAAAAACAAACTAGAGGGGGCAGTTAGGTGGCGCAGTGGATAAAGCACTGTCTCTGGAATCAGGAGTACCTGGGTTCAAATCTGGTCTCAGACACTTAATAATGACCTAGCTGTGTGGCCTTGGGCAAGCCACTTAACCCCATTTGCCTTGCAAAAACCTAAAAAAACAGTACTCTCTGAGTCAGTGCTGAATAGAGAACCAAGCTGAGGAACACTTACTTTGAAATTAATCTAAGCAACAAAGTAGCAATAGCTTCCCACTAGGGAAGTCTTTTAACTAGTGAGACATCTGATCAACAATTAGAAGTATAACTTTATAGTGTAGAGATCTTGGCATGTGTGAGGAATGTAGGGCGTTGGACTTCACAGGGTGTGGAGGGGAGCCCCCAGGGAATCCATTACAAAGGGGGGGAATGGCTCAGCCAACCACAAAACTGGGAGAGTTTTCCTAATCTCCTTCCAGAGATGGCAAATCCAATACCAGTTCTCAACAGGTCAAGAATAACCTAGACATCTTGACCCAATGCAACTGAGTTTGCCCAATTAGGGAAGTGAATATTAACCCACATACCCACGTGATGATTTGGGTCCGTCAGCATATCTTGCATCCTAAGATATGGGGGGGGGGATCATATTAGGAGGAGCATGTCACTGGATGGGTGGACTTCTTAGATTGTATCTCAAACTCTGAGAGCCTATGAAAATCCGAGAGGGATGGGAAAGAGTTTCTGAAGACCATAAATTACCTGATGCTTGAATGCCACCTTCTGCCTCATTCCAGTTGAGGTACCCATATCCTGCAGGATTTGTGAATAAAAAATCTACAATTTTCTCTCACTCTGGCAAGTTTTTCTTTCATTCATTTATAACAGCATGTTAATCAATTTGCAAATGAACAAAAGAAGCAAAACCTGGAGGGAGGCTTCCAAAAGTCAATTCGCTGATTAAATAACTGGCAAGTAGGAGGAAAACAACACATATATGTTACAATTGGAGTGACATGGGAAGGTTGCAGAAGAGAAGTACAGTTTTTTTTAAGCCTATCAGCAACCATTTATGTGCCAATGTGTCCCCCTACCCCCTTATGTACAAACATACCTAGTAATGTCAATTATGAGTAAAGGAATAAGCCAGAAGAGCCTACCTCTTTTTTTTTTTAAATGTGATAGTTATCTCCTCCTTTCTCTCCAAACATGGAGGCTCAGGAATTCCAAATCTCATCTACGAAACTACTCACAATAAAATGGGTTTAGCCTATAAACAAGTAGAAAACAAAGGTTCTAACCAAGTTCTAGTCCTTTAAAAATCATGAAGGAACAATTCTACAGAAACTAAACTACTTTTGCAGTGCCCTACCAATCAAAAATTCCAAAAACTTACTTTCATGTGTTAGAAAAAAAGTTGTAAGTAAATTCTTTTTATCCTGTATTTACTTTAATTCTTTTTTAATATTTAATATTTATTTATCCTCATTTTGTACAAATAACGTTTTCATACGTTAATAAAATGTTCTTGTTTACGAGTAAACAAAATGCCCCCTCCCCCCCAAAATATAGACTCACATGAGCAATAAAGTAAAGGGGAGAGAAAAAAATTTAAAAAAAAATAGCAATAATTGTAGGTATGGCCAGGTGGTGCAATGGACGGAGCACCAGCCCTGGAGCCAGGAGCACCTGAGCCCATATCCGGCCCCATACACCCAATAATCACCCAGCTGTGTGACATGCAAGCCACCCCAACCCCACTGCCCTGCAGAATTACAAAGAAAACCAATTTTATTGACATACAGGAATTAAGATAAAAAACACTTCAGAGATTCTAGTTAAAGAAATTTGAGAGAGGAAGAAAAAAATAGAGGAAGAACAGAGAGAGAAAAGAAAAAAAGAAGAAAGACTTGGGTAAATACATGCATAGAAAAGAAGACTGGAATCCATGTTTTTTTCCTTTATTAATACATTACTAAAATATTCTTGTTTAAGAATAAACATAACCCCCCCCCCCCACAAAAATATAAAACCTCATGAGAAATAAAGTAAAAGAACAAGGAAAAAATGTGTTTCAGTCTGTGTTCTGATACCAACAGCTCTGTCTCAGGTGGAACACTTTATTATAAGTCCATCAGAGAGGTTGCTTCCATATTTTTCCACAGTGGCTGTTGCTGATTGTATTCCCTCTATCCATTCCTCCCCACTATCATCTATTATATTTTCTCTCTCTCCTTTTACTCTGTCCCTCTTCTAAAATGTGCTGTGGGGATGCCAAGTGGTTCTGCAGACAGAACACTGCCCCTGGAGTCAAGAGGCCCCAGGAGGCCCCAAACCAACATCCCACCCCAGAGACCAAGCAAACATCCTGTGGTCCTGGACAGACCACCCAATCCCAGCATCTTGCAAAAAGTAAAAAAAAGAAAATGTGTTATATCTGACTATCCTCTCCTCTATCTCTCCTATGATCTACCCTCTCCTCTATCACCCACATCCTCCCGCCCCCCATCTCCCTTCTCTCCTTTTCCTTCTAGGTGTCTATACCTTATTGAGAGTTTATGCTGTTTCCTCTCTGAGACATTTCTGATGAGAATGAAGGCTCCCTCATTTCCCCCTCCCATACCATTGCAAAAACTACATAAAATATCTTTCATATGAAATATCTTAGCCTATCTCACCTCTCCTTTCTCTTACTCCCAGTACATTTCCCTTTCACCCATTGACTCCATTTTTACAACATATTATCTCTTCAAATTCAGCTCTCTCCTGTGCCCCATCTATATATGCTCCTTCTACTTGCTCTATTAAATAAGAAGGTTCATATGAGTATTATTAGTATCTTTCCACGCAGGAATACACGTGGTTCATCATCATTAAGTCCCTCCTAATTTACCCTTCTCCACTCTCTATGGTTCACCTGAGTCCTGTACTTGAAGGTCAAATTTTCTGTTCAGCTCTGGTCATTTCAACAGGAACATTTGAAATTCCCCTGGTTCATTGAAAGTCCATCCTTTTCCCTGGAAGAGGACATTCAGCCTTGCTGGGTAGTTGACTCTTGGCTGCATTCTAACCTCTTTTGCCTTCCAGAATATTATATTCCAAGTCCTGTGTGATCCTGACTGCAGCTCCACGATATTTGAATTGTGTCCTTCTGGCTGCTTGTAATATTTTCTCTTTGACTTGGAAGTTCTGGAACTTGGCTATAATATTCCTGGGGGTTATTTTTTTTTGATCTCTTTCTAGGGGAGATTGGTAGAGTCTCTCAATTTCTATTTTGCCCTCTGCTTCTAGGATATCAGGGCAATTTTCCTATAGAAATTTTTAAAAAATGATGTCAAGGCTCCTTTCCTGATTGTGACTTTCAGGTATCCCAACAATTTTTAAATTATCTTTCCTGAATCTGTTTTACAGATCAGTTGTTTTTTTCAATGAAATATTTTACATTTTCTTTTATTTTTTCATTCTTTTGGTGTTGAATTATTGTGTCTTGAGTTCTCTCGAAGTCATCAGCTTCCTTTAGCTCCATTCTATATCTGAAAGATTTGTTTTCCTCAGAGAACTTTATCTCCTTTCCATCTGGCCAATTCTGCTTTTTTAAAGCATTCTTCTCCTCAATAACTTTTTGAGCTGTTTTATCTATTTAATTTTTATCTATTTAATTTAAGCTGGTTTTTAACATGCTGACTTGGTTTTCATGTTTTTCCTGCATCTCCGTCATTTCTTTTCCCAATTTTTCTTCTGTCTCCCCTACTTGATTGAGCTCTGTCATAGCCTGAGTCAAATTTTCATTTTTCTTGGAGTCTTTAGATGCAGAATCTTGGACTTTCTCATCGTCTGATTGTGTAGTTTATTCTTCCATGGGATCAGGGTAATTGCCTATGGTCAGGTTCTGGTTTTTTTTTTTTTTTTTTTTTTTTTGTTTACTCATTTCCCCAGCTTGTGCCTGGTTTTGGAGTGCTTCCTGAGCTTCTGAGTATTATTGGGACACCCTGCAAGGACCTCAGTATGTGAGACTGACTGCTCTCCTGGTCTGTTAAATCACCACAAGTACACTCCTCTGCCCCAGGGCTGTGGGGGAGGGTCCCTGCTCTATGGGGTGCCTAGACTATAACCAGGATCTGAATGTGGTCAAAGCCCCAGAGTCCTGTTCCAGGGACAGAGGACAGACCTTGGCAGTCTCCCTCTACTCCCTTACTTTCCATGGGCTGAGTACTCAGGGTACAGCTGCTGGGTGGCTCCTGCTGGGCAGCTCCTGCTGGGCAACTCTGTGGGCCTACTTCTGTTTCCTGGGATCTGGGTTTCCTTGATGGCTGGGGCTGTGCTGAGGGCCTCGGCTTCATGCTCGCTCTGTCAGAGGTCTCCCTGCTGATCTTCCAAGTAGTGCTTGGTGCTCCCTGGGGTGCAGCTTGGGGAACTGTTCTGTTTCTGTTGTCAGGAGCAGGCACTCTCAGGTGCCCTAGAGCTGTTCCTGGGAGACTGAAGTTCCTTAGTTCTGGCATTGTGCCCATGTATTCTTAATTCAATCCTCCCTAGTATCTTCTTTTCTAGTAGATTCCCTCTCTCCCCGCTTATCATTCTCACTTGCTTTCTTACCTTCAATCCAAAGGTGACTATATTTACCTCCCCTCTTTTCCTTCTGTCATTAAATTCCAGTAACTACCTGAGAAGTAGCTTCAGTCTGAGATCTTAGTCAATTGTACTTATTATTTATGGGAACAAATAAATAAAATCCTCTGGTTATATACAACACTTCACAACTAGCTACCTTCCTACTGTTCTCTTCTGGCATTTTATAATCCATTTTACATATTCTACTCTGCATACTCTAATCTTTGCATACCCTTGACCCAGAAACAGCAGTAATAGTCTATATCCCAAATACATTAACGAAAGAGGAAAAGGATGTGAATTGACAAAATATTTGTAGCAGCTCTTTTTTTGTGAAGGCAAGGAATTGAAAACTGAAAGTGTTGGACAAATTATGGCATAGGAAGATGAAGGAATACTACTGATGAAGGGTGTGGTTTCAGAAAAACCTATTAAAACTTACATAAACTGATGCAATGTGAAGTGAGCAGAACCACAGGAACAATTTATATAATAACAGCAATTCTGGAATGGCACACAACTTTGAAAGACTTAGGAATTCTTATTAACTCAATATAACCAATCACAGTTTTAGAAGACCCATAATACAACTTGCTATACACCTCCAGGTAGAGAGATGATGGTCTCAAGGGTCTAGATTTTGCTATTTTTTTGGACATGACCAATGTGGAAATTTGATTTGTTTGACTATATGATTTTGTAACAGCTATTATTTTTCTTGCTTCTTCAATATGTAGTGGAGGTGAGAGGAAGAGAATGTGAAGCTGAAAATAATTAAAATGGAATTTAAAAAACTTTATTTTGAATTTTACAATTTTTCCTCAATCACGTTTCCCTCCCCCCACCCCCCACAGAAAGCAGTCTGTTAGTCTTTACATTGTTTCCATAGTATACATTGATCTAAGTTGAATGGGATGAGAAAGAAATCACATCTTTAAAGAAAAAAAATAAAGTGTAAGAGATAACAAAATTGCATAATATGATAACTTTTTAAAAAAAAATTAAGGTAACAGTCTTTGGTCTTTGTTTGAACTCCACAATTCTTTTTCTGGTTACAGATGGTATTCTCCACAGCAGATACCCCATAATTGTGCCTGATTGTTGCACTGATGGAATGAGCAAGTCCATTAAAGTTGATCATCAACCCCATGTTGCTGTTAAGGTGTACAATGTTCTTCTGGTTCTGCTCATCTCACTCAGCATCAGTTCATGTAAATCCCTCCAGGCTTCTCTGAATTCCCATCCCTCTTGGTTTCTAATAGAACAATAGTGTTCCATGACATACATATACCCACAGTTTATTAATTTTTAGTTTTTTAGTTTATTATTTATTAGTTATTATTTAGTTTATTATTTAGTTATTAGTTTATTTTAGTTTATTTAGTTATCTAGTTTATTTAGTTATTTAGTTTATTATTTAGTTATTAGTTATTATTTAGTTTATTATTTATTAAATCATTCCCCAATTGATGGAATTTCCATCAATTTCCAATTTTTTTTTTTTTAGGTTTTGGCTAGGCAATGGGGTTAAGTGGCTTGCCCAAGACCACACAGCCAGGTAATTATTAAGTGTCTGAGACCAGATTTGAACCCAGCTACTCCTGACTCCAGTGCTGGTGCTTTATCCACTGCGCCACCTAGCTGCCCCAATTTCTGATTCTTTACCACCACAAACAGGGCTGCTATGAATATTTTTGTACAAGTGATGTTTTTACCCTTTTTCATAATCTCTTCAGGGTATAGACCCAGTAGTGGATGAGGTGTGAGGTGGTACCTCAGTGAGGCTTTAATTTGCATTTCTCTAATAAATAGTGATTTAGAGCAATTTTTCATATGACTGTGGATTGTTTTGACATCTTGAGACCAGTTGTCAATTGGGGAATTAAAATTGAATTTTTAAAAGAAGACATAAGCTCTCTGAAAGCAGGGACTATATTTTGTCTTTCTTTAATCTCCAGTGTTTAGCACATTACCTGAGACAGAGTGCTTCATAAATATTTGATGATGATAATAAGTTAAATATTCCCAGTTAGAGTCTATGATTAAGGTGATGGGCTGTTGTCCCAGATCTATCATTTGTCTTCTCAAATCTGTGCAGATTTTACTCAGCATGGGGAAGAAATTGCCTATGGTGCAAGCAATATCTGCAAGCAAAGCCTAAGAGGAAAAACTACAGCACAGCACCAAGGTCAATTAGAATTTCTAGAAGAAATGAAGCAAGAATTTAAAAAGTTGGAACACCTTGAGTAATGGTATGATCAAGGGTATGACCATTGTTATCAGAGAGAAGATGCACATATCCTTGCATGCAAATAAAGGCTTCACATGGAAAGATGAAGTTGAATTGTGTGTCCTGGCCATATCATTAATTTTATATATTACAAGGGAAGGTCAAAAGTAAGCTAACTAAAGCCCTAACTGGAAAGGTATAAGGAATGGCATTCTTCAAATGCTCATAAGTCAACCAACAAGATCTGTAGCTTGAATGCCTGATTAAGAACAGTGACAAACTCCCCTTATATAACCTATTAGTGGTTTTCAGTGTCCTTATCTGTTAGGTTGGGATAATATCTATCCTGGCCATCTCACAAGGTCATTATGAGGACAAAAGGAGATAATATAGAGGAAAAAATTAAGTATATTGGGGGCATTATTCTTTTTTGAGTATTAGTTATTCATTTTTAACATTCTTTTCTTTTTTAAATTTTGCGTTTCAAGTTTTCTTCCTCTTTTCTCCCTCCCTTTTACCCACAGAAAAACAAGAAAAATGATACCAATTATACATGGGGAATCATGTAAAACACATTTTCATGTTAGTCATATTGAAAAGAAAGAAAAAAGAAAAGAAAAGAAAATTATGCTTCAATATTTTTTCATTATAAGTCTTTTGGAATTGTCTTGGATCATTATATTGATCAGAGTAGTCAAATCCTTCAAAATTGATCATTGTTATAAACATTGCTGTTATTGTGCACAATGATCTTTTGGTTCTTCTCATTTCACCTTGTATTAAGTTACACAGATCTTGTCATGTTTTGGCTCACCCCTTTCTCTTACCATTTCTTATAGTATAATTGTATTCCAACATAATCATATATCCAACAACTTTTTTTAGCCATTCCCCAAATGATGAGCATCCCCTCAATTTCTAATTCTTTGTTACCCCCAAAAGAGCAGCTAAAATATATTTGTACATACAGGTCCTTTCCTCTGAATTTTTTGGGGGCATAAAGATGGCATTATTCTTAAATATATGAGGCATTATATTTTAAACAGCAGACAAAAAACAAACAAAAAATCCACAAAACTGTGAATGACTGACATTTAGGGGAGCACCTGTCACTTATGTAAATCAAATATTATTTTCAAGCTTTTTTCAATTAACTTACTTTTGGTCATTGTTTTCTTTTTTTATTTGAAAGGTAAAATTCATTCGTAAATAATGACTGGTAAAGGTTATGTATGGGGAAGTTAAACAACCTGCTTGGAGAGGGAGAATGGATGGCTTATCTGACCTTAACATGGACAGTCTGCTTGCCTAATACAATATCATTTTGTAAGATTTTGGGGAGAGGGAAGTTTTCTTCAATTTTGAGAAATCTTCAGTTTCTACAAAATAATTTCAATAGAAATAGTACGGTGGGTTCTTATCATCATAAGTTAGATTGTGACTATACAATCAGGGAGGATAGAAGGTAGAACAGAAAAGATTTGGCAATGGGAGGATGTAGGTTTGAGTCAACAGGTCAAGTCAAAAAATGTTTATTAAAAATCTATGATGTGTCAGGGTGGCTAAGGTGGCACAGTGGATAGAGCACTGGCCCTTGGAGTCAGGAGGACCTGAGTTCAAATTCGACCTCAGACACTTAATAATCACCTAGCTGTGTGGCCTTGGGCGAGCCACTTAACCCCATTGCCTTGCAAAAAATAAATCTATGATGTTCCAGACACTATATTCTAAGTACTTGAAATTCAAAAAGAGGCAAAAACAGTCCCTGCTCTTAAAGAGGTCACAGTTCAATGGTGCAGACACTATGGCAACAACTCTTTGCAAAAAAATAAAGATAGGCAGAATAAACTGGAAATGCCAACAGACAAATCAGAACATCAGAGAAGAATAAGGAAAGAGTACATGTGGAAGGTGACATTTTACCTAGAATTTAAAGGAAGCCAGGGGAGCTAGGAAGTGGAGATGAGGAGGCAGAGAATTGGAGGTATGGGGTACAGTTAGAGAAAACCACAGTCAGGAGATGAAATATTCTTATGGTGTGCCAGAAAAAGCAAAGAGGTCAATGTCACCCAAAGGCAGAGGAAGGCAGTAAAGTTTTAGAAGACTAGATGTGTGGGGTCAAATTATAAATTATTTTAAAAGCTAAAATGGGACTTTAGATTTGATCTTGGAGGTAACTGGGAGTTGCTGAAGTTTAACTTATATAAAGAGGATATCTGAGGGTCAGCTGTGGCTGATTTGGTAAATCTGAAGTCAAGAAAGCCTTTAATCAAAATGCTAATTTTACAGTAGAAAGTAATTTTTGTCCTCTTGTGCAATTATATTAACTTTAAAGTTTTAATAAAACATAGAAATTGAATGAAATGATTTCATTAGAGGAATTGCATTTTAACATTCCTAAATTATGACTCTAATACTTAGTACCAAATCACTGATAATCTAAAGTAATTGAAATTTCAGTATTCAGTATTCTTATCTGTAAAATGGAGATAGCGATAACTAGTACCTTCTTCACAGATGTGTTGTGAGAATCACAAGATAAAGCATGTAAAGTGTTCACAAATCTGAAAATTCTATCAAAATGTTATTGCTATATTAAATTGTAACCATATTACTATTACTATTATAAATTAGTACTCACTATTATTATTATTATTAAATCTCTAAAAACACTGATGTTCAGACATAAAATGATTTCTCTCTCTTTATATCTATCTATCTATCTGTCTATCTATCTATCTATCTATCTATCTATCTATCTATCTATCTCCATATATATATTTAGCCTCCACTGTAGTCTTTTTGGATAAAGTCATTCTATTGAGAACAAGTCCCTGGATTTTTGAGAGCAACATCAAAAGAACATAAGTTCTGACCTTTTCCATAGTCTTCCATTGTCTTCCCTCCCCTTCCTTCCTCTCCTCTTCTCCTTCCATAACTTGTACTCAGTTATAAAGACATTTAATCAATTTTTTTTATCAATATTGGGAGATTTGACACAACATTTCTACTGCTTCATTGTGTCTAAATGATTTGAAACTAGGTGTAATCCAGTCCTTCTAGTTCCACTAATGAAATTATTTCTCTGATTCCAATCCCTTATTTTCTTTAATAAATAAGTTAACAAAATGATATAGGAGACAGCATGAATTATGTTATTTTAATGTAAAGTTAGTTCTTGATTAAAATATTTACTTGAGTTTAGACTTAACCACATCTGGTTTGAGGTAATATCTCTATATAACTTTGCATTTCTTTTAGTCATGAAAGGAGGCAAATGTGAATATTTAGATATACATGCTATATACATAATTGGAAAAAAAATATGTTGGGACTTCAGAAATTTAAACTCAGTAAACAAATAATGCCTCGCCAATTGTTTTAAGGATTATCTTATTCATAGATTCAATAACTCTATAGCTAACACTTTTAAAATTATACTTAATAAGGATATTATTTGGGCAAGTAAAGTTTCTACTTAATTTTCCTTCTGTGGCAATGCTGGGGGTCAAGGTTTTCCCTTTTCTGTGAAGATTAAGGGCTTTGCCTGAATTTCTTCTGACTCCTTAGCTGCCTCAGTGAGCAAAGCAGAAAGATCAGAGAAAGCTTTGTTTCTCTGTGTGTTAATGACCAAAGGAATCAAAAGTCCAGAGTCTGAGTCAGGGAGCAGGTAAGGTCTTTATTTCCTCGAGGTGGGGGCGGACACATCCCATTGCAAATAGCATCAGTCAGGGGGTGTCAAAAATAAAAACTTGCAGGTCATTTTTATATAATAATGATCCTGCCTCTAAATTCTGTCTTATCCCATTGGCTGGTAAGACAAGCTCACCATCTTTTTCCTAATACTACTCAAGTGGCACAAAGCAAATTCTATTCTCATTATCCTAATTATCCATAACTAATCTCTTTTTTATTGGAAAGTTACAGTTTTCAATATCTTATTATCATAATTATTCATAATTTAATCTCTACTCTATTAAAAGTGGTGTTCTACAATTTCCTTTGACCAAATCTGGTGACATTCAAACAGAAAGAGAGCCAGTCTGGTTTTCTTAAAATTGACTCATTTTCCAAGAAGCACAGGTGCCATGGAAACCAGACGGTGTTTTGCTTTGTTCTTTCCCAGTGACCCACAATGTTAAGAGTAAGCTTCACTTGAAGTTCATTCTTACTACTTGTGTATAAGAATTTTTTTCCTATATATGAGCAACAAAGCCCAAAAGCAAGAGGAAGGGTGTCCGATAAATGACATACAAACAGCCTTAATCCCTTGCTCCTTATTAAAATAACTCAAAGCATCCTTAATTAAATGAATATTTTTCCCAAAATATTTCTAAATATACTATAGGTGATTCTTCTGATATAGTCAACTGACTTATATTGCTTTCCCAAAGTAGAACCTGAAACTGTTATTGCACAGAATCGTATTTTGAGATTACAAAAACCTTTTTATTCTTCTTACCCAAATATCCCTTCTAATATAAAAATCAAGGAATCTCAGTTCTTGTCAGACCATATAGCTAACAACAAAAGTCAAAGCCACACACACTAGCCTATCTATCTAGCTATTAAACTCCAATTGACATAACATTTCTATATCAGATTTGTTTATATTGGTTTACTATTAACATCCTGGACAACAAGGAAAATTCCTTTTATTGATATAATTTTGAGTGTCAGTTTCCAGGCAGAGGTCATGTGCCTTAAAGCCAAATTTTAAATCTATACAGTGAGACATCATCCAAGTATCACATTTGGGAATTCAAGTTGTAAAGACTATACCATCAGACTGCACTGAAAAGCCGTCCCTTCAACTTTTTATCCCAATGCACCTGTCACCTGTACTCTCCAAACCTCCACTGGGCTTCCTGGCTTCAAAAGAGCATTGACCTAATAGTACTTCCTTTGCTGATCTTACTCAATATTGACATAGAAGAGAAGCCAAGGAAAAGTCCCATGATCTAAAATAATAATTCCATTTATTGAGACCTCCAAGTGAATCCACTTCACAAGACCTAAATACTAATTATAATCTTGATGGGGGGCCTCAATCAATGAGCCCCTCTCCCCTACACATATATGTACTTCGAGCATCCCTCCTGATTCCCTGTCATCAGAATATATTAAATAGGGTTATCTTCCAAACTTAGGCAAAAAGCAGTCAAATTACTCCAGCATCTGGAACATTCCCTGACATACAAAAACCTCTTCACAAGTATGTTCTATAATTCAACTAGAAGGTCTGTCCCTCTCTGTTGGCACTAACTTCTGATCTCCAGATCTGAAATCACATTTGCTATATTCTTAAAGATGGTATGTCAGATGCCTCTTGGCTAGAGACACTTCCTTCTAGTCTACTGTGTTATACACTAAATAAACACCTTCTTTGACTAGGAGATTACTCATCATCTCCAGGATACTCAAATCACAATTAGCTAGAGGCTGTCACAGAAAAATCTCAAATTATTATCATTATGTTTTTATTTCAGGAAGCAGGAAAGGTCTTTATTTCCTCAGGAGGAAATGGCACATACCATTACAAGATGGCATCAGCTAGGGAGTGTCAGAAATAAAAATTTGCAGTCATTTTGATAGTAATAATGATCCTACCTCTAAATTCTGTCTTATCTAACTATTGGCTTGTAAGACAAGCTTACAATATTTTTACTAATACCACCCAACTGGCACAAAGCAAATTCTATCCTCATTATTCTAATTATTCATAACTAATCTCTATTCTATTGGAAAATTGCGGTTTTCAATGCCTTATGACCATGGTTATTTATAGCTTAATCCATAGTCTATTAAAAGTGATGTTCTATAAAACTTCATTATGCATTTCGTTTTACCAAATCTGGAGATATTCAATCAGAAAGTCTAGTTTTTAAAATTACCTCATTTTCCAAGAAGTACAGGTGCTATGGAAACCAAATAGTGTTTTTCTTTGTACTTTCCCAGTGACCCACAAAGATAAGAGGAAGCTTCACTTGAAGTTCATTCTCACCACTTGTGTGTAAGAATATTTTCTTTCTATATATGAACAACAGGGGCGGCTAGGTGGCACAGTGGATAGGAGCACCAGCCCTGGGATCAGGAGGACCTGAGTTCAAATCCGGCTTCAGACATTTAATAATTACTTAGCCACATATGGCCTTGGGGAAGCCACTTAACCCCATTGTCTTGCAAAAATCTAAAAAAAGTATATATGAACAACAAAGTCCAAGAGCAAGAGATAGAAAGAGAAATTTCATTTAAAGTATCTGTAGGCAACATTAAATACTTGGGAATCTACCTCCCAAGGTAAACCCAGAAACTGTATAAAGAAGGTTTTCTTTCTTTCTGAGGAAATTTCATGGGAGACCATCTCTCACAGTCTCTACTCTGAATTACTCTGAGTGAGGGAGGGAAGGAGAGAGGGAGCAAGGGAGGGAAAGAAGGAGGGACAGAGGAAGGGAGGGAAGAAGAGAGGAAAAGGAGGGAGGGAAGGGAAGGAAGGAGGGAAGGAAGAAATTAGTAATATATGACAAGCCCTGTGCTCAGTACTTAAAACTATACCATTTGATCTTTAAAACAGCTCTGGGAGAGAGAGAGACTGAGTCAGATAATAGATTACTTGCTAGCTAGAAAGTATCTGATACCGGATTTGAATTCAAGTCTTCCTGACTCCAGGTTCAGTGCTGTATTTACCATACTTAAGAGGGATTAAAGAATTAAAACAATTAGGGCAGTTTAGTGGTACCCAGTGATTCCTAGAGTCAGAAAGACTCATCTTCTTGGATTCAAATCCAGCCTCAGACACTTAATAGTTGTGTAATCCTGGGCAAGTCACTTCACCTTCTTTGAATCAGTTTTTGTAAAATGAAATGAAGCTGGAAATTTCAAACCATTCTAGTATCTTTGTCAAGAAAATCACAAATGGGGACTGAACAACAAAAATTAGAACTATCAAAAAAAAACAAAACAAAACAAAAAGGAAATTCTACACCAGAGGACGACCTTCCTGTCCCAGGCTTTCTTTTTCCTTCCTGAGGAAGTAATCATCATCCCCAGATCTTCTGGGTATTTCCATTTGACTGTTTTGAGGCATTCTTTGCAGGTCCAAAGTGATAAAGGATTTCACAATTGTCTGGGACTATATTATATAATGACATACACATAATTATGATCAGTCTTTAACAACAGACCTAGAAACCAGACAGAGATGATTCTAGGACAGCTGCATCATGCTATTATTATTGAACTGACCCTCAATACATCACAATTGATTCTGAGTCTACCCTGGACTGGACACTCTGCTAGATTACAGGACATACCTGGATAAGAGAGACAAATCTTATTCTCTAGCAGATAACATTGTAAGGAAGACCTTATCTTTATAAACTCAAATATGTGCATGTACAACCACTCATCTGGGACCATTTACCAAATTTCCAAATATCTTGTAAGGTAGGGGATTGTTATGTTGTGCAGTGGATAGTGCACTGGACCTGGATTCAGAAAGACCTGAATTCAAATCAAGTCACACCAGCTGTGTGACTCTGGGCCAGCCACTTCACCCTGTTTGCCTCAGTTTCCTCATCTGCAAAATGAGCTGGAAATTGAAAAAGTAAACCACTCCAGTATCTTTGTTAAGAAAACTTCAAATGGAGTCATGAAGCATCAGATACTATTGAAAAAATGGCATAACAGTCAAATAGTATCTATTGAATAAACGAGATCTAGACTGATTCCTTTACTTTATTATGAAAGTAGATTAGTGAATTATGATTAAGCATTTATGAAGCATCTATTATCAGTGCCAGGCACTTTATGAATAGTATTTCTTTTGATTTTTGCAACAAATCTGGAAGGTGGGTGTTATTATCTCCATTTTACAAATGAGGAAACTGAAGCAAAGGTTAAGTGATTTGCTTAGGGTCATACAACTAGTAAGCATTTGAGGCAGAATTGAATTTAGGTCTTTCTGACTCCAAGCCTAGGGTTCTAGCCTCCTAACCTAGATGCCAAGCAAATGCTACTCCAGGGTCTGAAGGCACAGACCCCCATTTGGTGGACTCCCCATTGATTATCAATTTGGCAGCCAGTCTATTAAAAGAAATTGGTATATCATTTGCCCCCATATCTGGGACACATTCTCATCTCTCCCACTAAAGGTTTTAGGTGAGAGTAGGCTCAGAAATTTCCTTTGGGTTCAACTCTTGCTGAGCTTCTATAAGCTGTACCCTTATAGAATCTGGCAGTTGTCTTTCCTTGATGTACTGACCTTTCTAAGTTCTCTTGGTCAGTGTGTGTGTGTGTGTGTGTGTGTGTGTGTGTGTGTGTGTGTTTGTGTGTGTGTTTGTGTGTGTGTGTGTTTGTGTGTGTGTTTGTGTGTGTGTGTGAATGTGTGTGAGTTTGTGTGTGTGTGTGTGAGTATATGTTTTAATGTGTTTGTGTTTGAATGTGTATGAGTGTGTGTAGGGGTATATGAGTGCATGTGTTTGAATGTCTGTGTATGAGTTTGTGTGTGAGTGGGGGGATGTCTGTGTGTGTAGTGTAACTCATCTCCCTCTGTTCTCATTCTTTTTCTCTCCCCTCCCTACACTTTCCAAGTTTTGCCTCTAGCAAATTCCTGACCTCCCAAACTACCAAAGCTTGACTGCTCTGCTGTTCAATTATTGGTCTCAAACTGGTTTGGTGTAGTGATAACCCCAAAGGGTATGATTAAGTCTCTTCAGTCAGTTACCAAATATTCTCTGTATGGTAGCCAACTTTCAAAACCTTTAACTCCTCCCAAATTGGTCTAATGCTCTTTTCAGACAAGCTTCAGGCACCTGGCTTTTGTCCTGAACTCTCTAATCTTGGGGACTTGGTGTCTGTCCCCCATGCTTGAATGGGAGGCTCCTCTGCACCCTTCGTCCACTCTGGAGTGCTAGGATTCCATATGAGTGGCCACGTAGAATGTCCAGCTGTCTAATGGGCAGCTGGGGAGCACTGTGGAGAGAGTTCTGGACTTGTAGTCAGGGAGATTTTATGTTTAATTTTACTTCAGATGCTTGGGTTCTTGGCCTCATTTCCTTTTCTGTAACATTCCACAGAAAATTTAACTTGCTTCATCTTTCTACTCAAATGTACCAGAGACAATTAGCAATCTTCTGTCTTACTGAGAGAAAACCATTCCCTTTATATAAAGTTCCTATAAGTATCAATGATTGCTATCTATTTCATAATTGTACATTCATTAAAGGAGTGAGAAAATCAAGAGAGAAGGAGATGAAAGAGGAATGAAAGTAATGATAGAGGAGATACAAAGAAAAGAGAAAGAGAGGGAGGGACATGGGAAGGATTTCCTACCCTGAAGAGTGAGATGGACTATAAAGGGAGAATGTTAAGGGAGAAAGAAAAAGAAATTTGAGGACAGTTATTTTAGATGGATCTAGAGACATTTTTGGAAAGAGCACTGGTTTTGGAGTAAGAAGTCTTTTGTGCAAATCCTACCTTTGTACTCAATATTGTATGACCTTAGGAGAAACTCCATGCTTCAGCTTTTTATACTGTAAAATAAGAGGGTAGGAGTGGATAGCCTTGGTGGCCTCTTACAATTCTAGATATATGATATGATGCAAGATGAGATATAGTCGGGAGGAAAAATGAAAGAATAGAAAAAACTTATTAAACGGTATGTTCCCGGTGTCATTCTAAGGGCTGGGGTCACAATAACAAATGCAATGCCTGTTCTTAAGGAATTTAGATTCTTTATTTAAAAATATAGATTTTGGATAAGTATCTTTTTTATGCATAGCCTATTTTCTGCCCTATATATATCCCTTCCAGAGGGAAAAACTTTTCTTCTCATATAAATATATTATTTGTTTTTCCAATTATATGCAATAGTAGTTTCTCCCAATCAACTTTTGTAAAGTTTGAATTTTGCAATTTCCCCCTCCCTCCCTTCCCTCCCCTCCCCCAATAGAAGGTGATCTGATAATCTTTATATTGGTTCCATCATATGCATTGATCAAAAGTGAAAGTATTGAGAGAGAACAAAACATATCCTTGAAGAAGAAATAAAATATTAGAGATAGAAAAATTATGTAGTACATAAAACAACTTTTTTTAAAAAAAATTGAAGATAATAATCTTTGGTCTTTGAACTCCACAGTTCTTTCTCTGGATACAGTTGCTATTTTCCATTGCAGATACATTAAAATTGTCCCTGATTATTGCACTGATGGAGTGAGTAAATTCATTGAAGTTTATCATCACTCCCATGCTGTTAGGGTGTACAATGTTCTTCTGGTTCTGCTCATCTCTCTCAGCATCAATTAATGCAAGTTTCTCTGAAATTCCATCCCTCCTTATTTCTAATAGAACATTAGTGTTCCATCATATACATATACCACAATTTGTTCATCACCCCAATTAACTTTTTTTTAGGTTTTTGCAAGGCAAACGGGGTTAAGTGACTTGCCCAAGGCCACACAACTAGGTAATTATTAAGTGTCTCAGACCGGATTTGAACCCAGGTACTCCTGACTCCAGGGCCGGTGCTTTATCCACTACGCCACCTAGCTCCCCCCCAACTAACTTTCAATAACTATTTTGCCCTCTGGTTCCATAATATCAGGGAAATTCTCCTTTACTATACCCTGAAGTATGGAGTCCAGGCTTTTTTCCTCCTCAAGGTTCTCAGGAAGCCCAAAGATCCTTAAATTGTCTCTTCTGGATCTATTTTTCCAAGTCTTTTGTTTTGCCAATGAAGTATTTCACTTTTTCTTCTATTTTTTTTGTATTTTTGATTTTGTTTAACAGATTTTGGGATCTCATAAAGTCATTATTTTCTACAGATTCCAATTTCTTTTTTAGAGAAGAATTTTCTTTATTTACCTTTTGCAACTCCTTTTCCAGTTGATCAATTCTAGTTTTGAATGAGTTTTCCATTTGCCCAATTGTGTTTTTGAGAGAATTATTTCCTTTTTACACTTGTCCAAGTGCATTTTCGAAGGATTTGTTTTCTGGTTACAAGATCTTAATTTTCTTTTGTGTTTCTTTCCCCAATTTTTCCATTTGATTTTTAAACTTCTTCCTGATCTCTTCTAAGAAGTCTATTTGGACTGGAGACCAATTCATAGTCTTCTTTGACACTCTAATCCTCTCTGAGTTAGGATTCTTATCTTCAAGGTAACATTCGATGGACCCCATCTCTGGATGTAGATGACATTTTCCATCTGCTAGCTTTTCTTCATTTTGGGCCCTTTCCCTAGGATCTTGTGTTGGGGGAGGATCTGGTTCACAGATACCAAAAGTCTCAATATGAGATCCTTAGAGGCTTTGCTCACTGGGCTTAGTACCTCCAAGTGGGCCTGTGCCAGTAGGGGATGCCAGAAGTTTTCTCTGGAATGTCTGTGACCTTGATTGGTTGCCCACTCCTTAGACCTGGAGAGGGGGGGGAGAGGGCAGTAGGATCTGGGTTATCCTCAAACAATGTGGGCTGGTCTATATAGTTAATCTATTCAATCCTCAATCAGCTGGGTGGAGGATCTGCCACCCACACCTGAGTCTGGTGGGGGGAGGCTGTTATTGTGTTCTGGGAACAAACATAGGAATGGGGGGGGGAGGATACTCAATTGGAAACGGGGGGGGGGGGGCTTCCCCGGAAACGTTGGGGTGTACCTGATAGATATCTAATCACCTCTCCTGCCCACTGCACAGCCAAAGCTTCCGCAGCTGTCCTCAGGTTAGTCTCTGGGCCTTACCCTGCCACCCTGGCTCTGGATTTCTGCTCTCTGCCCCCAGTTCGCCCACCCTCTCCCCTGTGACAGACCTTGCTGTGATGTTCTCCTAGGGTCTTCCCTGGGTTCTGTGGATCCAAATTCTGTCAAGAGGCTTGGTTCATGTTAGTTCAGAGGGAAAGCCAGCAGAGCTTAAGACAGTGCCTGGCTTCTCTCCACCATCTTGGCCAGAACCAAACACTTTTTTTGAAAAGGGAAAGAATAAAAATCAGTAAAACCAATTAGTACATAAAAAATTGAATTTATGTAAAATATTTCATGCCATTGACTCCTATCTCTTAATAGAAGTCAACTGTTCTTAGAAGTTCTTAGAAGTCTTCTTTGGGGCCAAACTTTATGATTATAATTTTGCAACATTCAGCTTTATTAGTTTTATGGTTGTTGTATTCATTTATTTTGTTACCAACGTTGTATATATTGTTTTCTGGCTTTACTTCATTTTTGCCACAGTAAATGTAAGCTCATTTTTTTGTAGACATCATTTTTATTATTTCTTACATTATAATAATATCGTTCATGTACCATAATTTATTTAGCCATTTCCCAAGGAATAGGCATCCTCTTTGTTTCTAACAGAAAAAAAAAATGCTGCTCTAAATATTTTGTGTGTACAGTACCTTTATTTTTGTCTGTGACTTTTATTACTTAGCAACTGAACTTTTAGGTCAAATGGTGCAGACTTTTTAAATCAACTTATTTGTATTACTAAAAACTACAGAATGGCTGTCACAGTTTTTAGTTCCATCAAAAGTGTGTTTCCATGTGCTGTCTTTTGATAACCCTTCCAACGCTGACTCTTCTTGTTTTCTTATCACCTTTGCCAATATGCTGGCAGGAGAGGAAACCTCACAGTTGTTTCAATGTGCATTTCTCTTATAATTAGTTGCCTGGAGCATTCTTTATTTCATAAGTTTGTTAATATTGTTTAGTATTTTGAAAACTTTATATTCTTTTCTAGCATTTATTTGAAAATGGCCTTTGGCCATATGTATTTCAGTTATCTGTGTGTGTCTATATTCAGACATTTTTAAATGCTATTTGACTCAAGAATTTTCCCCAGTAGACTGCTTCCTGCCCCATCCAAAATTCATTAATTTTGTTTGTGCAAAAGTTTTTAGGTCAATTATTATATTAATCGTTATTTCTTTCCAACTTCTTTCTTGGTCTTTCTTTTAAAAAACATGCCATGTAATTTCTTAAAACCAGTTGAAAAATGAAGATGTGGTTAGGAGAATAGAATTTGAATTATTTTCTTCTCCAGAAGAATTAGGCTGTTGGATGTCTGTGGTGTGTCTGAGAAACTCAGTCTGTCATTTCCCAATTCTGTCCTCAGGAAGTGGGAAATATTTCATTCCACTCTGGATAATTTTTGGTTTTTTTTTCTATGATGCTTCTTGTTGGCTCAATTCTCCCTATTCTCAGTTTGAGGTACTGAGTTATTATGGATAATTCCTCTTTAGCTATATTACTATTTATGCTATTCTTTTCATCTACTCCCTTATTCCTTTACCTCAACTGCTCAATTTGTCCTATGCCACTGTCCTCTGAGGCATGGGACCTGGCGATGGGGAGTTCTTGGTCAGTTTATCTTGGATGGAATAGCTCTGAATCACCCTGAAATGAAACTTTAAGCAATTCTTATTACCTGCAAGTCTCCCTTTTACCCTGCAATTAGTATCAGAGACACCCCTATATGTAAGATTAAGGGAGAGTCTGGCACACCTTATGTAAAGGAGCTCTAGCTCCTATATGGCACAATGACACATCATGTATGTGCCATTCAGTGGCACAATTAGTTAGTTTTGTCAGTTATCTAGTTGTTCTGAATGTTTGGTGAATATACAGATAAAAAATCTAGACGAATAAAATTTTATGAATGAATTATACCTTGATGCCGATAAATGAAAATCAAATTTAAAGACAGAAGATGTAAATTTAAATTCTAGTGTTAATATTTATAATTAGTTACCCTCAGTAAGCACTCTGAGCATCTTATCCTTCATTTGTATTATGCAGTTAATAATATTGGAATTTCCTTCAGAATCATTGAGTTGTAGGAGGGAAATATTTTTTCGGAGCTGTTGATACTGGCATAGATTTTTTTTTTCAATTTTTTTATTTCTTTATTTTTCCAATTTCATGTTAAGATGGTTTTTTTGACCTTCATTTTTAGGCTTATTTATTTATTTATTTTTTTCAATTATATCTCCAACAATCATTTTTGCAAAGTTTTCTCCTCAGATCCTTCTCTCACCCTGTCCTAGGATAGTCAGTAATCTGATATAGGTTATAATCTACATTCATGTCATACATATTTCTATATTGCTCATGCTACGAAAGAAGAAACAGAACAAAAAAGGGGAAATCCTGAGAAGGAAAAAGTAAAAAAAACAAAATTAAAAAGTAAAGATAGTATGTTTTAATCTGCATGCAGATTCCATAGTTCTTTCTCTGGATGTAGATGACATTTTCCAACACGTGTCTCAGAATTGTCATTGATCACTCCATTGTTTAGAAGAGCTAAGTTTATCAGATTGAGCATCATGCAATGTTGATGTTCCTGTGTAAACTGTTCTGCCTCTGCTCACTTCACTCAGTATCAGTTCATCTAAGTTTGTCCAGGTATTTTCAAAAGTTGCCTTCTCATAATTTCTTATAGAATAATATTATTTAATTACAGTCTTATAATACCAGTTCACCTTTGGGGATTCTCCATTGAGAGACTTCAGTGAGCATAGTGTACAGCTTTAAGAGACAACACAGAAGAGGCCAACCCTACTTCAGATTGCTCTGGGAAGATATGACAAGAGGAAATAGTCTCCATCATGTTTCCATTATCAGCTAGGGACTTCAGACAGATTTCCCCTTGGGTGAGATACAGGATTCTCTCTTGGTTGAGTTGAGTTATCTCACTCCCAATGGGAGAATGTCTTCATTCTATATTGTGTGGTATAGTCTCCTATTTTTTTATTTTTGTTTTGCTATGATTTGGCTCAATGGGTTTCTTTGCTCATCACTCTGTGTATTCATTGTGAAGCTGGAATTAAATGGGGAAGAGGTTGATTTTCTTATTCTCCATTACAAAGCAATCAAAAGTTAGATGTAATTCAGTCATATCCTCTGGACAAACAATATTTAAGGGAACAGCTAGATAGACTTCTAACCTTGTGTCCTCTCTCTTTGAGAAGAGCAGAATGCTGACCTCTGGTCCCAAACTCCTGCTTCACTTCCTAGCAGTCTCCTTTGGAGAAGAGTGGGAGGAGAAGGAATTAGACACATTTATTGTACCTCCCTTTGAGCCACACACAAGCAAAACACCCTTTACATCAAAATCGGAGACTCACAACACATGTGGGAAGCACTCTATATCACTACATATAAAACTCTAATATGTATGTAAGGGCACAGAACAACCAGCCCTGTCCCAAGGTGACAAAGAAGGATGATGGAATGAAACTGCCTCCGTTCTTATCTTGGTCTGCTATGGTATGTCTTCATACTGGTGTTGAACATCCACATCTATGGAAGGAAGGCAATGTGAGGTGAGGTTATGATGTCTTTGCTTCTTTAGATAGTCTTTTTGAATTTGGAGTGGCTAGGGTAGGGGTTGTTGAGTGTATGGAGAGTCTCTATGAAATTGTGATGACCATTAAAAGTTGGAGTAGTCCTTGATAAGTGACTCTGATAGTTGGAAACAATTATCTCCCTTTAGAGAAATCTTCCATCCGGCATCTCTAGTTGTCATGGCAGAGCTTGTATAGCCCAGAGAAAGTGTGAGCTCAGGGTTCCCCAACATGAGCAAGTAATAGTGAAGAGCTCTGACTGAGGTCAAATAGAGAAGGAAATGACTGGAGAAGGAAATGACAAACCGCTCCAGGATCACTTCTGATATACCTGACAGAAAATGGACAGGATTACGATGCTAAAAGATATGACATCAGAAAGGTCTATGAAGTCTCAAAGTCAGATACACCTGGATGACTGAAACAACAAGATGAAGAAACCTAAAAGACTGTTCCAGAAGTGAAGGGACAGAGATACTGTAGAAGAAGGCTTATGTGAGCAACTGAGACAATACCACTCTTCCTTCCATTCAAAAGTTACATTTATGACAATTGCCCTCCTCCTATTTCTTAATTTCAAGTGTTCACTGGTCTTTCATCTCTTTATTCTCTGCTACATTTTTAACCCTTCAATAGTCTTTTTTTTTGGCAAGGCAAATGGGGTTAAGTGACTTGCCCAAGCCCACACAGTTAGGTGTTATGTTATGTCTGAGGCCAGATTTGAAATCAAGTCCTCCTGACTTCAGAGCTGGTGCTCTATCCACTGTACCACCCCTAGCCCTTTAATATTCTGATACTGGGTCTGACACTGATCACCTCCAGGATCAAATATAAATTTCTTCACAACCTGCCCTCTCCTGGTTTTCCAGCTTTTTTTTTTAACACCTTACCTCTCACTCCTTGCCACCTATATACTCTTTGATCTAGTGATACTGGCCTCCATCTCATAATTAAGGGCAATTTTACTGCCTTGTCTGCCATCCCTCAAAAGCTCTCCTTTTTACCACCTCCTCACTTTTCTGGCTAAAAATTCTACCTTGTACAGGAAGACCTTTAAAATTTTCATTTTGCTTGTTTAGACATTGGTGTTTACATCTTGTTTTCACCCTTAGACTGAGTTCCTTGACAGCAAGGATTTTCTTTTGCTTTTATATGTACCTCTAGTAGCACAGTGCTAGACCTGCAATGGGTATTTAATGAATGTTTATCTTTACGCTTGTTCTGTCATGGCTCTTGTCAGATATTTGTTTTGTCTGTCAGAAAATTGAGCCTCTTTTTTCATATAATCATCTTAATGGTAGGTCCTATTATTACCAATTTTAGCAAATTAGGCTTTAAAATATGGTTACTATGCCATAAAGCATGTAGATATTTCATACTGGTCCATTCTTAACAGATATAGATATTTTTAAACATAATATATTTGTATTTTTTATTTCCCTGAATTCTTTGTAATTTGCATTCATTATTGTCAGATATAAAGCCTCACTATTGTAGATTTCCTTTAGTTATTTGAATTTTAGTCCATCCTTTCCTCTTAACCTGTTAGTAGCTTTCTATGTTAGCAGGGCTTTCTGTTCATAAAACAAAATTGTTTGTGTTTTATAGCTCATTCAATAACCTTTTTTCTTTTCATAGGCAATTCCAATGTCCTTATGATCAAGATTATTATTCTTAAATTTGACATATGTTAATAAATTCACTAGATTATTTTGATTTCTTGGAAATGAATACATTTTTCTTATTTAACTCACAACACCAAATAGTTTTTGCACTTTATATTATTATTTCAATCAATTTTATAAAACTCTGAGTCCTCTCTCCTTGTTTGAGTCTGGGATTTTGTCATTTCAATTCTTTCCTTCCTCCCTAATTCCTCTATTTCCTCCCTTTGTTTATTCATGATATCCCAAAGCCTATTCTTTTCCTATGTACTCTTTTCTCTTTTATGCAAGCTAAAATAAAAACCACTAATTTTCTCTCTTTGTTGCATTTTTCCTCCAATTGAACATAAAAGAAAAACCAAACTCTTGGAAGGCAGAGTCAATCAAAATAAATTCTCTCATTGGTCATATGCAAGGTGCTTGCCTTATTCTGCATTTTGAGTCCATTTCTTCTTTTGGGGTGGGATGGGTAGCAGGATCATCATGCCTCCTTTGTTACTGTATGTATCATTGCTTTGAGCAGAGATCTTAAGTCTTTATGAATTGTCTTTCATTACAAATTTGTTCCTATTGTATGAATTATGATCCTGGATCTGCTCAATTTACTCAATATCTATTTTCACAAATATCCACAGGCTTGTTTAAAACCATCCTTTTCATGGCAATATAGGATCCTGTTACATTAACATACTAAAATTTTTTCAGTCATTTTCCAATTAATGAAAATTTCCTTATATTACAGTTTTTTGCTGTAAATATTTTTGTACACATGAATTCTGTTGTTTTTTTCCTTAATCATTTTGGGGGGGGGGGTGCTCAAGCATTGACTTGCTGACTCAATAAATAGGTGCACAATTTAGTAACTTTTCTCATCTAATTATAAATTGCTTTTTAGCAAGACTGGATTAATTTTTTTTTTGCTCTGCCACCAAATGCAAGCTAAAAAAATAAGCAATTTTTTTTTTGCAGTCACTCCGGCATTAACCATTTTTGACGCTCTGGAGTGTGTAAATAGAATCTTAGAGTTCCTTTAGTTTGAATTTTTCTTATTATTAGTGATATTATATTTTTTCATATTATATAAATATAAACATAAACCATACAAGTATAAATTAATATCCTTTGAAATTGCCTGTTTAATAGTTATATATACATAACCTGTATTAGATTGTTTTTTTTTTGGAGGTAGAAGGGAGAGAAGGGAGGGAGGGAGAAAAATGTGAAATTCAAAACCTTACAAAGAAATAATTGTTAACTTTTTTTGTATGTAGTTAAAAAAATAAATGAACAGATTAAAAATTGCTTGTTTATGTATTTGGATCATTTATGAATAGGAAAATCACTCTTATACTTATAAATTTGAATCAGTTCCTTATATAACTCAGAAATGAAACGTTTATTAGAGAAACTTGTTGCATGATCTCTCTCTCCCTTCTTTTCTCAATCCTTTATGTGAAACTTAATTTTCAGATAAAATGTCTGCTATTTAAATAAACCCCTCTATATCGATAGTACTGAGATAATAATAATAGCTAATAAAAGTTATTATAGGGAGGAAATGAGAAAATATTTGTAAAGTGTTTTGTAAATCTTAATTGCCATAGAAATGTTATTATTATTGCCATTACTGGCAATTTTTATTCACAGACATAATAGACTCAATGATTTTAGAATTGAGTTTGATGATACAATGCTGACTTAGGGATATTCTTTAGAGCTGTTATTCCTACACCTAATTACTTTGTATTTATTTTGTGTATATTTTGATTTACTTACAACTGTTCATAATGCAAGAATTGATATATTTTTTTCTTTGCATACCCAGCAACTAGAATATGGCAGTCTATTTGAATTGTTTTTGCACATTAAAAGTGGTCTCCATATTAGTTCTCCCATCACAATTCTTCCAACTCATGAACTCTTCAATGATTGATTTTTGTCTTAAAATAACCAACCAACCATTATTTATGAAATGCCAAGGTATTCCCCTGAACATACTTTGTAGAAATGAGATAATTCTGCTCTCAAGGAGCTTATGTCCCACTTTGGGATGCAACTTAATCAAAGATATGGAAATACTGAATAAATATAGAAAAAGTGCACATTGATGGGAGTGGGGGCTGGCAAATAGGGTGATGAGAAAAGGCATCCAAAAAGGAGATACTGTTTGAACTTAGCCTTGAAGGGATCAAGGGATTGTAAGAGCCAGTAGTATAAGGGGAACAGGGGAAAACCTGTATAAAAGTGGGAACTGGAATACCACAGAGGTAGTTAAATCCTGCCTTGTGAAAGCCTAGGAAAAGGTCCATTGCAGAAGTGAGTACCGGATGAACCAGTTGTCCCAGATGGCTTTTTCAAGTGCTAGCAGGGGCACTGCCGCTTTACTAAGAGTAACTGGGCTAGGAGTTTAAAGAAACTCCTTCACACCCGTGGCAGGGAAAGAGAGGTGAGGTCTCTGTTTCCTTCCCATGGAGTAAGATTGGGGAGATGGATCAGTCAGCCGCGATTTTAGGAAGTACTCAGAATCTCGACTTCTCAGGGAGTTGAATTGAGGAAATAAGAACATAGGGTTGTTGTTACTACTCAGAGGGTTTCCACCAATTTAAAAATATTCATCAAGAACTAAACTCCCATGTTTTTATTCTTTTAAGCCACGAGTCAACTTTATATACAGATTTAAAACAACCATCTTTTAATGGAATAATGTTCAGAAATAGTTTATATCATTTCCCACTCATCCAGGAAGTATCAAATTTCCAAACCATCCTGATCTATATGAAGGCTTTAAGAAGATATTCTAAGAAAGAAGGATATCTCCTTAGATTTCCATTCCCTTTCATTCAATAGGATATCAGAACAGCAGGATACAGTGAATGCTGAAATAGAGAAGTGAAAAACAAATATTTAGTCATACCAAAGTCAAATGATTTTTGTAAACATGCAGAAGCAAAAGGAAGACTTTCCATGATTGTTTGTATAAATAATTAGTAGATGGAATTGCATAAGATTTTCAAAAAAGAGTTCTCAAGATAGTACAGCAGTTCTTTCCAAAAATTAAAGTGCTTTTTATTTGTTTTGTTTTTTGGCAAAGCAGATAGATAATTATTAAGTGTCTGAGTCTGGATTTGAGCTCAGGTCCTTCTGACTCCAGAACTGATGCTCTCTCCAATACAATACCCAGCTGTCACAAAGTATGTTTTTTGTTAAGATAGGAAATGTAAATTATTATTTTATTTTCTTATATTTGGGAACTTTCCTATAAAAGCTCAATCTGTTTTGTTTGACAATCAACACCTCTCAAGTTTGGCTTTAATCTATGCTCTAAACCTATTTTTCCACCACCATCCTCCAGGTATCTTCTATGCCAATCAAATTTAATTATTCTCATTTTTTGAATACATTCCACCCTTTGCTTCTTAGATTCTCTCTGCCTGGGATACAATTCATCTCACCTCTTCTTGACCTCCTACCTATCCTTCATTCATACATTCATGAATGAAGAAGTCCCAGCACATTCCAGAAAAGACAAAACAAAAACTCTTATTTCAATATGAACCCAGGGAATGCAGGCAGCAACCAATGTTCACTTTTCCATCCAATCTACCATTCAATAAACCTCTGAGTAAGCATAAGCATAAGTTTACTCATATACTCCTCAAAAATCTGTGAAAGGAATTCCTCCTCCTCACTGTAATTTTTTTTCATGTCAGTGTCAGAATAAAGATGACCAAACAAAACTCTTACCATTTTCCTGATCTGAAGAGTTCAAAAGCTTCATTGATTTTGAAGAATGGCAGCTTATGGGTTACCAATGGGTCCACATCAATATTCTCCAAATAATCATTTACTAATAATGGAATACAATCTCTGGTCTTATACTCTGTAAAGTTAAAAAAAATAGAAAGTAATGGTGCTTGAACAACAAGGTCAAATCAGTGAGTTAAGTAAATTTCATTTTACTATATAAGTAATAAACACAGAAATATCCATTGGTGTAAGAATCTTCTTTCCATCTTTTCAGACAACACAAGAAGCTAATTGATTGTCCAGAAAGAAGACTAGATGGGGCTCATTTTGTATCTCCTGATCATGATTTCTATACATATTCAGCCAATCTGCAGTTGTTGAGTATCCCCTCAATCTCCAGTTCTTTGCCACCTCAAAAAGAGTTGCTATGAATATTTGTGTACATCTACATATGAATGTTGATATTACTCCTCCAAAATTTGAATGGACCCCTGTTACTATTAAAGAGAATGAGATGGTCATTCAAACCCTACACAATTTAATACACATTACTTAGGAAGATAAATCATAGGACCATAGATTAGATAGTAGGACCAGATCTATTGAATCCAGTCTTCTCATTTATTTATTTATTTTTGCAAGGCAATGGGGTTAAGTGACTTACCCCAAGTCACACAGCTAGGTAATTATTAAGTATCTGAGGCCAGATTTGAATTTGAACTCGGGTACTCCTGACTCCAAGGTCAGTGTTCTTTTCCACTGCACCACCTAGCTGCCCCCCAGTCTTCTCATTTATAGATGGAGAAACTAAGCCCACAAAAGGTTAATGACTTGCCCAGGGTCACAGTTCAGAAGTGTCTGAGGCAGGGTTTGAACTCAGATTGCATTGCTTCTGAATCTAGGGCTCTATCCACTATATTCTATTGCCCCTACATAGCAACTCTGAAACCAAACTGGACTCCTCTCTTTTCTCTTTTTCCATACTATGTTTTCTTACCCCTGTGTCTTTGCTCTATATGTCTACAAGGCTTTTATTATCCCTTCCTCTTGTTAAATTCCTCCACGATCTAGTTCAAATACTCTTTTCCATGAGGATTTCTCCTTTATTCTACTTGGATATGATATTTCCTTTTTCTTTTCTTTTTTCTTTTCACTTCAATGATTTATTCCAGAGTAGGACTTGAAGGAAGAACCTATTCAACAAATTAAGACCATTGCAGTTAGCTAGGACAGCACTGAACAGCACAGTGCTCATAATTTATAAGTAAGAAGTTGAATATCTATTTCATCCAGTATCCTTTTCTTGTTTTCCTCCTATATCTCCCTGTAACATTCAGTTCTGTTTTACAAAAAGGTTAAAATTTTATTATTTATTTTTAACATTAAAAGTTGTTCTTTTTGAGTATCTGAATTTTCCCTGCCTTTAGTTCCTCTACCACTCTTTAAGAAGGAAAGCAACATATAAATTATACATGGGAATTTTGTCATACATATTTTTAGATTAGTCATAATGCATAAAAAAGAAAGACAAATTTAAAAATTTAAAAAAGTATATTTCCATCTCCAGAGCTTATCCATTCTTTTTCTGGGGGGAAGAGTGGGGAATAGCATTTTTAAACATGAGTCAGATTGTCTTCTGTCATTGTATTAATGAGGAGTAGCTAAGTCTTTGATAGTTGATGATTATTGCAACATTGCTATTACTGTGTATTGTGTGATCTCTTGGTTTTCTCACTTTACTCTGCATCAGTTCATAGAGTTTTTCCAGGTTTTTCTGAAACCAATACGATGTACAATAGTCTTCCATTACAATAAAAAACCACACCTTGTTCAGCCAATCCCCAGTTGTTGAGTATCCCCTCAATTTCCAGTTCTTTGCCACCTCAAAAAGAGTTGCTATGAATATTTACATACATCTAAATTCTTTTCCTTTTCTTTTGATCTTTTTGAAGTATAGACCTAGCAGTGGTATTATTAAGTCAAAAGGTGTTCCAGTTTCTAACCTTTTGGCCATCAGGCCAAATTGTTCTTCATAATGGTTGAACTAGTTCCCAATTCCAACCAACACTATATTAGTGTCTCTATTTTTTCCATATTCCCTCTATCATTTGTCATTGTTCTTTTTCTGTCCTGTTAGATAATCTAATAGGTGTGAGGTAGTACCTCAGAGTTGTTTTAATTTACAATAGTCAGAAGAATTTTTCCATATGAATAGATAACTTTCATTTTTTCTTCTGAAAACTCTCTGTTCATATCCTTAATCCATTTATCAATTGACAGTGGCTCTTATTTTTATATATTTGACTCAATTCCCTGTATATTTGAGAAATGAAGACTTTATCACAAAAACTTGCTTTAAAAACTATCTTTTAGCAAAATGTAGTTTCCTTGATTATCTCTTTTAAATTAAGTTTGATTTTGCTTTCTTGCTTTGTTGGAGATCATGTTTTCTACCTCAGCCTTTTTTTTTTTTAACTTCAGCTGAAAGCATGAAAGTGTCTGCTCCAGTCTTTATTCTGAAACCTGGACAATAAATGAAACAACACTTCAATCTTTGTTTTGTAACACAAGTAAACTCAAGAATTAGCTCTTGTGACCCTCTTTAAGCCGGTTCCAGCACCACCCCCCACTTTTTCCCCTATATTGGCTTTCTCTGTACTAGTGCCTAGACATATCTGGTACAAAGTAGATGCTTTATAAATGCTTATGATTAACTGCATTCTTGATTAACTTCATTCTTCTCTCTTTTTCTATAAAGCCTAGCTTCTATGTTTGCATATCCCAGAGAGGAACATGCATGTTGCCCTAATTTCTGGAAAATTAAAAGGAATTTGTTAAGAGTTAAAATCCCTGGTCATCTCAAGCTTCCTACCTATTTCCTAACAAGCACCCTTTGAGGGTCTTGCCAGACAGTAGCTTCATTCAAAGAGAACTGGAATTTTGCTGGTGATATTTTAATGATAACATAGACACCATAACTCTGGTTGCAGGATTCCAGAGCAGCAACCTAGGGATAATGATATAATCATGAGTCCTTCAGTCACATCTCTGGGTCACATAGACTTTCATTCATTCACAGCTTCACATAGAAGCTGAGTACCATGAGAATCAGTAGAATTAATATATCATTTAAGCATAGGTCATAATCATTTTAGCCTGGTGAGTTAGATTGGATGACAAACTCTCATTTCTTGATTGGGGTAACTTAACAAATTAAGTGAAGTTTTGTCTTAGACCATTCCCTGTCATCTACCTTCACTTCCCTTGTGTTTTTGCCTCACTCCAATTCTTTGGATGAAGATGTCTTTAAATAAAGAATGTATGTATTTGTTTTCATCCTAATTTGCTTGAGGTATATAATATTGCAATTGTTGTAGTTTATGCTTTTCGTGTCTGTTTCCTCTACACCCTTTCTACTGTCCTACTGTTCTACCCCTGTCCCGTTTTTCCATGTGCCCTTTCTATATCCTTTTCTGTCCCATGTCTTTCTATTTATAGTCTCATCCCTTTCATATTCCTTCCATTGCATTACTTACTCTGGACAGGAGGGGTCAGAAAGAGAGAGAACCCAAGATACGTGCAGAGATAAAAAGTGACAGTCAGAAAAAGCATAAAAGAACATGTGACAGAATGTGAGAGTTGCAGAAAGAAAGAAAGAAAGGCTGCAAGAGGCAGAGTGATAGGGACAAAGGAAGGATATGAGGGAGTGAGAGACAAAGAAAGAGAAACAGAGACATAGAAAGATAGAATAAGAACCACTATGAAAGAGAAGGATCTTTGAAAAAGGAGAAAGAAGAGGAGAGAGATTCAGAGAGAGAGAGAGAGAGAGAGAAACAGAGACAGAGACAGAGACAGAGAGAACAAATTAGCTTTGGTCTTGGCAAATTGCCCTTCATTGAGGTCAATGCCAGCTGCTTTGTACCCCAGAGCAAAATGGCAGAGACAACACCCT
Organism: Macrotis lagotis; assembly: GCF_037893015.1. Classification (NCBI taxonomy): domain Eukaryota; kingdom Metazoa; phylum Chordata; class Mammalia; order Peramelemorphia; family Peramelidae; genus Macrotis; species Macrotis lagotis. The sequence goes on from NC_133660.1 coordinate 8,827,577, forward strand.
GAAGTCCAAAGACAATACAGGGAGAGCCAGATATAACCTGCATATGAAGAAAACAAATTCCTAATGAGATTTCACTGCTGAATATAGTTGCATCAGCAAAACAGAAGACATTTTCTGTACATTTTCTGTCTGAGTCTTTCCAAGCTTACTTGTTGGACCATTTTGCTTGGTTGTGAAATGACTTGACATTGATTAGGGAAAGCCTTGTTCACCAAACTGTCCATCCACAAATACTCACCTGTGCTGTATTAAGAGCAGCTCCATAGTCTGTGGGGAATGCACAGGAGAAAAGACAAACTTTCTCCAGGGGAGCAGCAGCATCAATTTTTGCTACCGAAATCTCATGCATCACGGTATATTCGGTAAATGTGCTTGTTCCAAGAAAGTTATACACCTTCCTTCCTCTGCAGGTAAATCTGCTGGTACCATCAAGTAGGGTACCATGGAGAGAGACAGACACAGACCACACAAAGAGAAATGAGATTCATCCCATTGGGAAATAATGTAAACAGAATCAGTGATAGGAGGATACTTACTCTTCCTTCAGGCAACAGTTGCCCTTGGCATGTAAGCAGCAGTCACATTTTCTTTTTTTAAAAAAATTTTTATTTAAGGCAATGGAGTTTGAGTGACTTGTCCAAGGTCACATAGCTAGGCAATTATTAAGTGTCTGAGGACAGACTTGAACTCAGGTCCTCCCAATTCCAGGGTTGGTGCTCTATTCACTGCACCACTTAACTGCCTCTAGGAGTCAAATTTTCAACACTGAGGTACACAAATCGTTGAGACTTATCTCCCAAAGGAGAAAAACAGAGGGAAAGGATCATCACTCTGGTTGGAGAAAACAATTGAATAGACTCAAAATAAAAACATGGAGATAATTTAACAGGTTGTATACACTGGATTTCATAAAAATATAATTCATAATGTTATAATGAAACCTTTACACAAAACTAGCTATAATGATGCAAATAATTTCTGCTAGGGAGAATAATTTCCCTCTTGACCTGGTCCAAAATCTTTACATGAATATAAGAGAAGTTATTTGTTTTATGGACATCAGTTCTCTGACATTTTGAAGGCTAGCAATGACAAGACATACTCCAGAATGATGCCAATATGAGTGTCTCGTGCTCCCTGAAAAACTTTGGAGCTAGAAGTTGATGAGTTTGAGAACCCTCTTTTTGCTACTTGCTAATAAATTTTGAAAACTATATATTGCAGAGATTCAGTGTCTTAAACCTCTTTTTTATTCATATATAAAATATTTTTGTTTATTGATATCATTTAAATTTAGAATTAAAAAGACAATTTTAAAGATAAAAAACCTGAGGTGATCTTGTAGCCCTTCCCCTTATTCAGTCTGTGTTCTCTGATGATCTTTTCTTTTGTTTGTTTGTTTTTTTAGTTTTTGCAAGGCAAGGGGGTTAAGTGGCTTGCCCAAGGCCACTCGGCTAGGTAATTTATTAAGTGTCTGAGGCCGGATTTGAACTCAGGTACTCCTGACTGCAAGGCCAGTGCTCTATCCACTGCACCACCTAGCCAACCCATGATGATCTTTTCTTAAAATCATTCCTAGGCCCACTCTGTAATCTTCTGTTTTACTTGATTCCACCATCTCCTCAAAATTGTCTTTCTTTACTCCTTTCCCCCCTTCCCCTTTTTTTTGTTTTTGTTTTGGTGCAAGGCAATAGGGTTAAGTTAATGCAGGGTAAATAACAGCTGTAGAAAATTCATGTGCTTTTGGAAACTTCTGAAATCTTCTCAGAAGGTGGGAAGCCAGCTTGGAAAGCTGCAGTGTGTGGGGTTGATGTCAGATGCCCAGCACCAGTTGGTCCTGATTTTCTCCTTTGACTCTAAAGACTTCAGAATTAATAACTGTCATTTCCTGGCTCTTCACATTGTTCATTCATCGGCTTGACTGAATGGGAAGTTGTTCACCATACTGTGATCAGTATTACTCATGCCAGGCTCCAGTTTACATCTGATCAGCAACACAGATAAAACATAGGGTTATCTCTAGCCCTTAGGGAAAGGTCATGTGCTTGGTGGCTAAATGTTCCTTCCTTTGTGTCTTTCAAAGTCTTTCAGTCTCTGACCTTGACTGTGGAAGTCTATATATCCAGTGTCGTGTGTTTTCCCATTCCATGGAATGGGAATGACGCTTTCAGAACTCATGTGCCTTTTGTTTCAGAGTCTTCTAAGAGGTAGAAACTCTGAGACATTGGTTCTTGTCCTTTGTTATAGAAAAGGACCAAAATGGCATCATTTTACTAGAGACAAGTTAGCATGTGTCTGACTGTGACTGATTGGACCAATATCAGCTCTGGATGTTTCTCCACAGGCTGGGCACAAATAGGCCAGTGAACACTTGGGGTGTGTTCTTTAAACCTGCAAATGTCATATTTCCTTTGAATTGCTTCCATTGTGCCTTGCTCATAGAGCAGGGCACCTCTAATGAGGACATGGCATGCTGGGCAATCCTATGCCAGTGCATCCCATGCTGCACTATCAAGTCCCAAGTTTTTAAGTGAGATTTTCAGAGTGTTCTTGTATTGATTTTTCTGACCACTTTGTCAGCACTTGCCCTGTATGAATTCTCCATAAAATAGTCTTTTTTGACAGACATATATTTGGCATTCAATCGACCTGGCCAACCCATTAGAGTTGCCCTCTTTGTATTAAAGTGATACATATACCTAAAGGTTTCTGTGTGTTCTCTATGTATGTCCTCAGCTATGTAGCAGCATGTAGTCTCCATATGTACAAATGCTTGAAATTTCATTTACAAGTATTTGTAAAATTCTGTTTCTTCCTTCACTTTGTTTTTAAGTGAACCCTGATAATTATAGTCATATTGATGGTTAGAAGACTGGAAAGAGACAATGGCAAAGGACAGTTCAACATGGTGTGATGACAACAAAGAAGGTGCTGTGCCCGAGGGAAGCATAATGACACTACTTTTAAAGAAATGTAAGATGTGTACATTTAGAGATCCCTTCACTCCAAATGTTCATTTGGACTATTTGTGCCTGACCTGTGGTAGAGCTTACTGAGCTTTTCTGATCAGTCCCTTTTGGGCACATTGTCTTTAACATAGAGATGCCGTTGGTCCTCTTGAGAATGAAGGATAACAGCCAACCAACCAACCAAAATAAATCTGAAAGATGAGTAACAGTGTGGCAGGAGAAGAGCAATGGCATAGAAGAGACAAAGAGCTACTGGGTGGACACTATTGATTTCCTCCTCCTAAGTACTCTCTCTTCCTTTGACTTCCATGATACTGTTCTCTCTTAATTTCATTCCTCTCAGTATGACTTGATTCTTTGGTGGATCATCTTGTTCCTTCTGTCTATTAAGTGTGTGTGTGTTTCTTGAAGTTCTATCTTTGGCCATCTTTCAGTCTCTCTATATACTTTTCCTTTGAGTGATCTTGATTTAATGGAATCCCATGGGTTCAAATATCATTTCTGGCAGATCACTTCAAATGTATTTTTCTAGACCTAATCTGTCTTTTGAATATTTTTCAGTTGGGGCAGTAAATGATTTTTGAGAGCTGATTGTTAAATTTTCAGGGTGAGCCTTTACACCTTGAAAAGTGGAAAATGTCACAATTCAAGACTTATTTTATTGTTTTGTTGACTGTTGACTTAGAGTGATGGAGAAAATGGTGAGTATGTCATGTATCTGTTTTTTTTTTCTGCTGGTGAAATGGCTATTAAACATTAAATATATCTGTGTAGAAGTATTCCAGTATGTCCGAAACAAAGTCCATTCTTTTTTCCCCCTAAACTTCTTTAAACTGTGATGGTAACAACCTTTCTGTCACCCAAACTAGAAAACTGACTTGGAATTGTTTTTGATATTTTCCTTCTCCTCAACACCCCTCCCACAACTTCAAACTTAATCTGTGTCCTTATCGTATAGTATGCTAACTGTCCTTTGATACTGAAGAATATCAAGACATCAGGAAGGTGATGGCATGCCACGCATAAGTATGATTAAAGTGAAGAGTTGTTGTACCAAGATGCCGCTCTCACTAGCTCATGTGAATCTAGTGACCTGACACAGATAGATCAAGACTTGGTGATCAGTGGCAGACCTTGACCTTTTACAGTTAGGACTTTTTCTTATCACCAAATTTCCTTTACAGAACAGCTCAGAGGTCACTTTCCCAACTCCCCCCCCCAATAGTATCCTTTTAAAATTTATTTTAGATATATACATTTTGATCATCCCTGGCAAAATGGAAGCTCTTTGGACAACAGGAATTGTTCTTGTTTTTTGTATCTCCAGTGTCCTGGGCACTGTCCTGCAAATAAGTGTTTAATAAATATTTATTGAATTGAATTACATCAAGCAGCTTTCTTTATATGATATCTTGTGTGTGACTCATTGAACAATTGCTATTAACTAGGTCTCCATATGCAGTTAATAAGACAATTTACTTTTGTCTTAAATGGCAAAACCCCTTTGAATATACTTTTGGCATTATTCCAGCTGTGTCATTTTAAGTCCCTTCAAGTATCCTATGTTGCATGGCAACTTGCATTGAGTTAAAAAAGATAAACCTGTTTTTACTTGTGTTTTTTTTTTCCTTGTAAAAGAAGAATCACAAAGGAAAGAAGAATGCATTTTCATACAACAAGCTATATTTTATAAATTGAAATAATCTGAATGGACCCCAAAATTTACTGATGAGAAAAAAAGGAGAAGGCTGAGAGGCAGAAAGCCGCAAGCATAAAGACCCATGAATGAAAAAAGGGCCTAGATAATGATGGTTTGCTGTCCTTTGACTGAAGATTGGGTTTGTCTAAGGTCTAACACTTAACAATGATCAAATTGAAAAGTATGACCTTCTGTCAAGCTCCTAGTTAACTTGTGTTATTCCTTTCACTCTAACATGAATTTAGACATTGCCTTAAAAGTCCTTTCATATCAATCACTAATCTGATCAGCTGCAGGCTTCCATTGATCATTGAATTACTGAAAGCTTTCATTGAAGTTCTGCTGTTTCATAGAGGACAATCAGAATGCTAGCAAAATGTAAAAAGAGAAGCTTCCAGATGAAGAAGATTGATTGATGATTAATCTCACATTGTCATAACAGTGCGAATGCTGAAATGAGAAATGAAAAGTACTAGTTAATTTATAAGTAAAACAATCTCTTCTGACTTCAGCAAGTAAAGATAAATTTTTATTTTTCCTAAACTTTATTTGCCTATAGGCATCACAAATGATTCATATCTGTAATATAAGGAAAAAGACACTTTTGTTCACATTTCCCTACTTACTTAAAAATCATCTTATTTGCAAATTCAATATTCTACATCAGAAGTCATTAGTTTTAATACCTATGAGAGCTAATGAAACCCCATATCTGAAAATTAGAATATTCCTGCCAAAAGGTAACTCAAATTTCCAATATTCACCAAAGAGATTTCATAGTTGAATCAAAACTGATGAGATATCCCTAGAACTGATGTCTTGGGATTTTCAAATTGGCCACATGATTATAGTTCTAAATAAACCCTCCAATAATGTCATCTAGACTTTGTTTCTTAAGTCTATGAATTCCATCCTATTTCCCTCCACTTACTGCCTTGAACTTTTGCCATATTATCTTAAACAAAATACCATGAATTAATTTTTACAGCTTTGAATTTTGCATAACCACAGATTACAAGTGCCCAACTTGGTAATTTCCTTCTCATGATGGGGTAACAGAGAAGTTCCATTATCTATCAACATCAGTTTCTCCTTCATATTTGACTCCTACAGACCTGCTACAATGCATACTCTATGTCTCAGCTTTAGTTAGATGACATTATACCATTTCAATCAAATATGCCTTATTGTCAGTTGGCTTACATTCTAGTCTCAGATCTGATAATCTTGGCTATTTGACCCTGAGCAAGTCTTACATTTTCCTAATTCTAGATTTTTCCAAGCCTCTCTGATCCCTTCCCCACTATTAGGATATAAACTCTTTAAGAGCAGGGACTATGTTATATCATCTTTGTGTTCCCAGAACTTAGGACATCTACTAAATTTGTGTATTCAAAGCTTTACTTTATGAGTTTTTCCCTGAGAGATTGGAAGCAAAACACATTCCAAGGTAATATTACCTGCACCTACAAGTTCTTAGAGGAGAAGGTTAGCTTTAAAAAGCACCTAGTCCTAACAGAATGCCTTCTGTGGGGGGTGGGGGAAGGGAAGCAAGAATGGGGAGGAAAAATTGTAAAACTCAAATAAAATCTTTCTTAAAAAGATACTTAGTCCTATTCCCAAAGAACAATGAAACTGTGCATGCCCTTTGAACCAGCAATACCACTACTAGGTCTATATTCCAAAGAGATCACGAAAAAGGAAAAAAAGACCCACATGCACAAAAATATCTAAAGAATTCTTTTTGTAGTGCTAAAAAATTTAAAATCAACGGGGACTGGCTAAACAAATTATGGTATGTGAATATGAGTGATATAATACTATTGTTCTGTAAGAAATCATGAACAGGCAGACCAGGAAAAAACTGGAGAAACTTGCATGAACTGATGCTGAGTCAAGTGAGCAGAACCTGGAGAACTTTATACACATTTAAAGCAACATTGTGTGATGATTAACTATGATGCTTAGCCCCTCTCAGTCATTCAGTGACCAAGGACAATTCTAAAAGATTTGTGATGGAAAATGCCATCCGCATCCAGAGGAAAAAATAGGGAGTTTGAATGCAAACTGAAGCATACTATTTTCGCTTTTTAAATTTGTTTCATTTTTTCTTTTTCTCAGGTTTTTCCTCTCTTTATTTCTGATTCTTCTTTCACAAAATGACCAATATGGAAATATGTCAAACATGATTGCACATTTATAACCCATAGTAGACTATTCACTGTCATGGGGAGGAGGAGGAAGAGGAGGGAGATAGAAAAATATGGAACTCAAAAGCCCACAAAAAGACAAATGCTGAAAACTATATTTGCTTGTTATTGAAAAAATAAAACATTAAAAATACTCAGTCTTAAACAGAACATCATTGTTTTTAGCATGTTCTAGATACCTTTTGTTCATTCATTTCGTGTGTGTTTCTTTGTGACTTTATTTGGGGTTTTCTTGGCAAAGGCTCTAGAGTGATTTGCCCTTCTCTAGCTCATTTTATAGATGTGGAAGTGAATCAAACAGGATTAATTGACTTGCCCAGGAAGAAAGGTCTTCCTGACTTCAGGCCCTGTACTCTATCCATTGCACCACCTAGTCCCAAACAGACCCACACAGTTTGTAGCACATTGTAGGTGAGCTGAATTAATGTTTAGTAAACAGAATTGAATGAGCTAAATTAGGCTGCCAATGGTGTACATCAGATTAGTTGATCAATCTCTATTGAGAGCAGGGCTAAGCACTTCTATGGTTTCATGGAAAACTCAAAACTAGTTTTAACTGTCTTTCTGTTTCATTCTGCTCTGAAACCTACTCTTTGTCCTTGCTGTGACTTCCAATTCCTCTATCCCTCAGGTTTATTTCAAGATACCATTTCTATTCTGCCTTCACTCTCCTCTCTTTCCAAACTTGACCTTCCTAAACCTTCCCAAACTTGTTAGCTAATTCAATTCTATACCATCCCATACTCTCTTTTCTCTCTCCCTTTCATTCTATTGAAGCTCATGTCTTGACAAATAGTAACCCTGAATTACTTCCTCTATCTATCTTCTTTGGTCTTTTTTACATGCTTTGGAATGGAACTGGAGGGAATCATGAAACCTTGCTGACTAGGTAGGTCATCAAGATTGTGTTAGCTATTCTCAAATGGGCCTCCAATGGACCAAAAGAGTCCCATTACTCCAATCGATTCTTGGTCTACACACAATCTTTCTGCCACTACTTAAATCTCTTAGGCCACTTCCAGTTCTTATACTTTTGTGCTGACGGCTTTGTTTCAGACCTCATGGAAAAACTGTGACCCTTCTGAGTTTTCCTCTTTTCTTCCTCTTCTCATATTATTTACCTTTCCAATCTTCTTCCACCTTATGTCTTCACTCCCACTCTATGCTCCAGTGACATTGGATTCTTTGTACAATCCCACTCTAACTCCTTACTTGGATATTTTTACCAGCTATTCTCCATGCTCAGAAGGAATCTGTCCTCATTTCTATCTCCTGGTTGTCATGACTTCCTTCAAGTCCCAGAAAATGTTCTACTTTCTTTCTTTCTTGTTTTAGATTTTGCAAGGCATTGGGGTTAAGTGGCTTGCCCAAGGCCACATGGCTAGGTAATTATTAAGTGTCTGAGGTCAGATTTGAACTCAGGTCCTCCTGACTCCAGGGCTGGTGCTCTATCCGCTGCACCACCTAGCTGCCCCAATATTCTACTTTCTAAGTAAAAGTTTTCTGACTCTTTTCTGTAATCTTAGTGATTTCCTTCTGTTGAAGGCCTCTAATTTATCCTCTTTATAGCTTGTTTATACTAATTGTTGGCATATTACCTCTCCTATTAGATGGTAAGCTCCTTGAGAACAGATGGTCTTTGGCCTTTCTTTGTACTCCTAGAATTTGTAACAGTACCTGGTGAGTGTTTATTGATTGGTTGACTGATTCATTGCTATCATTTCCCCCTTGTCTCTTCCTTCACTTCAATATCTGATGGTGAGAGATTGTCAAAGGCAATTCCTCTATAGATACTCTTTATCTCATTCCTTTCCATTTTTTTCAGAAACTTGCCTTCATCATATCAGATTTCTCTAATATTCAAAAGCTCCCACATTCACAGAAAGCTGCCTAAACATATGTTCAAATTGCTCCTTAAAAAAATTCTTACTAACTTCTTCCATATTTTCTGCATTATTAATAATTTTTAAAAATAATGCTAACTTGTTATTAATAAAAGAGGTCAGTGAAACTCTTGAATACCAAAGACCTTTCATAAAACTCACTCAACACTTATATGCACTTGGAGGAATTTCTTCCATGCCTGATAACTATCACCCTCCATCTTACTTCCCCTTCTATGTTAAAACTTCTTGAAAAAAAAATCTTGAAAAATTCGAACCAGTACTTCCTTTCTTCTTTGTCTCTTCTAAACTTCTTGCATTTGCCTTCCGACGTCACCATTCAGCTTAAACTGCCCTCTCCAAAGTTACCAAGGATCTATAAACTGCCAAATCTGAGAGCTTCTTCAAATTTCTCTTTTTTGGTCACCTCCACAGTGCCCCCCTCCATGTGTCCCTGTAGCACTTGACACTGCTTGCCTACTTTCTGTAGTCTCTCACTTGCTGATCTCATCAACTTACATAGGTTCAATTGGGATTTCTATGCAAATGATTCCGAAATCTATTTCTCTCCACCAGATTTTCTCTCCACCAAACTAGATTTTGCCTTTACCAACTGCTTATTAGACATTCTAAACAGGACGTCCTACAGATGTCTGAAATTCAATGTGTCCAAACAAGAATTCGTTGTCTTTCCTTTCAAGTTGTTCATTTTTCTAAACTTTCTTATTATGATCTTTTTTTTGGGAGGAAATTGGGGTTAAGTGACTTGTCTAGGTCACACAGCTAATAAGTGTCTGAGACCAGATTTATACTCAGGTCCTTTTGATTTCAGGGTTGATGCTCTGTTCACAGAACAACCCAGTTGCTCTTACCTTATACTGCCATCCTGCTGCCATCCTTCCCATCAACTAGGTTTATGATCTATATATCTTCTCTCTCACTACCCCACATATCTAATGAGTGTCAAATCTTATAATTTCTCTCTCTACAATGTCTCTTTCATATATATATATACATATATATACATATATGTATATATATATATATATATATTTACTTCTCAACTTCTCTACATTCACATAGCCACTTTTCTGATTCAAATCCTTATCAATTCTGGACAATTGCAAAAAACCTTTTAACTGGTTTAGCAAGTACCTTCCCTCTCCAATCTGACATCCACATAGCATACAAAGTGATTTTTCCTAAAGTCGGACAATTCTAGTCTCCTACTCAAAAAACCTCTTGCTGTTCTCTCTAGGATCAAATATAAATATAAAGTCCTTCAGTTCTTTCTTTCTTTCTTTCTTTCTTTCTTTCTTTCTTTCTTTCTTTCTTTCTTTCTTTCTTTCTTTCTTTCTTTCTTTCTTTCTTTCTTTCTTTCTTCCTTCCTTCCTTCTTTCGCACAAGACAATGGAGTTAAGTGATTTGCCCAGGGTCACACAGCTAGATAATTATTAAGTGTCTGAGGCTGGATTTGAACTCTGGTCCTCCTGATTTCAGGGTCAGTGCTCTGTCTACTATAATGCTAGCTCTGCCCCCGCTCCAGTCTTTTAAATATCTCCAAAGTCTGAGTCCTTCATAGCTTTCGTGTCTTCAAGTGCTTTCCACGTGGTTTTTGAGTGATGAAAGAAATAAATAACCAAGTATGGGAGACATACAGGAACTTTCCCTGTTTTTTTTTTTTTTTTAATTTGGATTCCCTCTTTTGAAGACCATTACTGACCTCTGCCAAAAATTTACCCCACCTGGACCATCTCATCTAGGTGAATTCTTTGTCTTCTACTCAGGTTTGGGTGAGGACAATTTCTTGGATTAATTTGCCCAAGGCTAGGGGTGATTTGGAAGGAAATGCGTGATCAAAGTAATATCCCTTAGTCCCTTATTAGTATAGCTTCACCTCATTACAATTTTTATTTTCTCTCCTTATTTGTTAACCTGTCAGATTTGATTGCTTGGAACACCCAATCTTACAAGTGCATATAAGTATTGAGTGAGTTTTATGAAAGATCTTTGGCATTCAAGAGTTTTACTGACCTCTTTTATTAATAACAAGCTAGCATTATTTTTTAAAAAAATATTAATAATCCAGAAATTATACAGTTTGAACTTTTACTGTCTAGCTGTTCCCTAAACAGAATACTAATCTTCCATCTCCAGGCCTCTATCCTGGCTATTCCCCATAATCTCTTTTCTGATGTTCTAATGTCCAACTTTTAGGATCTCTGGCTTCATCCAAGACACAGTTAAACCCTCTTCTCTTCCAGGAGGCTTTTTCCTGGTCTCTTTTCCTCCAAGCTAAATTTTATTCACTATCTTCTATTTCTTTAGCATAGTGTCTGCCATACAGTAGATAATTAAATATTTACTGTCTGGCTGATATCCCTTTGACATACACTCCCACTATCCCTTCCTTCACCCCAGTAACTGATCAGAAGATGACCCTTTAGATATAATGGATTTGAATTTGCTTTCTCCCTCATTGAAATGTAAACTCCTTGAATTCAAGGACTTCCATTGCCTTTTCTCTGTATTTTTAGCACTGTTACAGTGCCCATCACATAGTGCATGTTAAATGAATACTCAGTGATTGATTGATTTTGGTTTATGAGATGATAGCTTTGGAACTGGGTACAATCAGTATCTAGTCCAACTCCTTCCCTTGATACATGAGGAAACTGAGACCCATGAAGTTTAAATGATTTTCTTAAGATCACTCAGGGAAATGAGTGGAATTTGAACCCAGCATCTAAGTGATTCTTATTTCAAACTCAGTGGAGATTCCTAAGCCTTCTTCTATTGTACCACAATGCTTTTTATTTGTAATTTCTGAACAACTCATGATTTTGAGTCTTTTTTTCTTCAAAGAACACTAAAAAGTCTTAACAACTGAAGATATCTATGGTGAGTTCTAACATAAGAAAAGAGAAATAAGGAAGGTTATCTAGCTAGCACTTATTTATTTATTTATTTATTTTTTGTGGAGTCTAAAATATCCTGTCACTAAAATCAGTTTTGGGGATAGTTAGGTGTTACAGTGGACACAGTATGAAGCCTGGAGTTGAGTTCAAATCCAGCCTCAGAAACTTACTAACTGTGTGACTCTGGGTAAGTCACAACCCTGCCTGCCTCAGTTTCCTCATCTGTAAAATGAGCTGGAGAAGTAAATTGCAAACCGAAAATTTGGAGTTTGACAAGAAGACTCCAAATGGGGTCACAAAGAGTCAGACAGGAATGAAATGACTGAGCAGGTGCAACAACAATAACAAAGTAAGTTTGGTGAGGGGCAAAGTATGATGGGCTTTGTGCCATTCACCTGAATCCATAGCCACATCTTTGTTGAAGGTCTATTCATATGAAACAAAAACCAATTTGTGACGCTATTACTTGCCAAATTTCTTAGCAAAAGGGCATAACATTAAAATTTTTACCTCTTTCCTGCACGCAGCATGTCAAATCCTTCATTGATCTTATCAAGGCTAGAAGCATGTGTTATTAATGGATCCAGTTTCAATTTCTGGGCTATAACATCAGAGACTAGCTTGGGGACCTCATCTTTGCTTTTAAAACCTGAAAAATGCAAACAAAACAACATCATTTCATTCAGATCAACAATGTGCGGGAGGACATAAAAGTGATAGCTCATAAAACTAGTTTTTAATTTTCACTTATATCACAGAAATGAATTGATGCCTTCAAGTTTCTTTTGAGGTGACAGAACAGAATTTTTTGAGAGAAATACAGCTTCCTTTGGAGGAGCTGTATACCTAAAAATTGCACATGCACAGTCAAAAATTGAATTGTTAGATTAAAACAATGAAGATCAACATAGAATGTTTTGTCTAATATAGAGAACTACTTGTCAGAGTGCAAATAATAGCAACATTCCAGGGAAATGCCCACTTTCTTGTAATAGAAAATGAGAAGAAAGTTGGGTTTATTTTGTCTTGTACCCCAGATTTTTGGGAAAAGATTTCAAAAGGTTCATAGGAAGAAATGGTAGGATACCATGGACTAAAATCTTACAAAGGAAGTCAATCCTGTAGGGAAGGGAAACTAGACATTGAAATTCTGAAATCACAAAGGGAAATAATTCTAATGAAAAGAAAACCATAGTTTTCTATGGCTTCTATTCTATCAATAGAAATTGATGTGGATACACAGGGAACTCATCAAACTCATCAATCAACTTGAGTTTTTTTTTAGATTTTTTTCAAGTCAAATGGGGTTAAGTGGCTTGCCCAAGGTAATTATTAAATGTCTGAGGCTGGATTTGAACTCAGGTACTCCTGACTCCAGTGCTTTATCCATTGTGCCACCTAGCTGCCCCTCAACTTGAGTTTTGAATGAAAAATACAAAAGTAGATTTCCCTGGTGAAGTCCTCATTTGTGAAATATATAGGGAACTGAGCCAAGTTGATGAAAATTAAGGTCCCTATTCCAATTGAAAAATGATTAAAGGATATGAATAGCAGTTTTCAAAAGAAATCAAAGCTATGAATGGTCACATGAAAATGCTCTAAATCACTATTGATTAAAAAAATGAAAGTTAGAACAACTCACACCTATCAGATTGATTAACCGACAGAGAAGGAAAATGATAAAGGCTGGAGGAGATGTGGAAAAATTGGTACACTAATGCACTGTTGGTGGAGTTGCGGACTGGTCCAACTATTCTAGAGAACAATTTCAAACTATGACTAAGGGTATAAAATTGTATGCATCTTTTGTCCTAAAAATATCACTGCTAGGTCTGTAATCCAAAAAGATTAAAGGGAAAAAGACCTATTTCTAAAAAAGTATTTGCAGCAGATCTATTTTTGAGATGGTAAAGAATTAGAAATGGAGGGGATGACCATTAATTGGGGAATGGCTGAACAAGTTATGCAATATAATTGTAATGGATTGTTATTGTGCTATAAGAAATGATAAGCAGGATGCTTTCAGAAAAACCTTGGATGACTTATATGAACTGATATAAAATGAAATGAACTGGATGAGGAGAACATTGTAAATAATAACAATGCTGTATTGATAATCAGCTGTGAAAGTCTTAGTTACTCTGAATAAGACAATATTATCTCTCTTTTAATAATGTGAACTTTTTTTTTTTGGACAGGGCCCATTTTCCCCTTTTTTGTGGCCTCACATTTAGTATGGTGCCTGGTTCATAGTAAGTTCTTTAAAAGTTCTTATTAGCTGACTGACCAAGGCAGTTTGAAATATATTTTGGGAACAGTGATTGGCACATGATAGGCACTTTGTAAATGTTTGTTGAATTGACTTGAACCTCATTGAGTCTATATAATGATATCAACCTCTTGGTCACTTTGAAATGGTAGACTTAGCCAGAGGCAAAACAAACAAACAACACACATACAAAAAACCCCCAAATCTACCTTAATATTATTAGTAATATTTCAAAAATCAGACTTCTTAGCTATGAGAAGTTATATACTTGAATTTTTAGTAGACATTCTCTCCTCATACCAAACTACATACCTCCAAAAACAGCTCCTTTCCAGGTGCGTCCAGTCAAAAGCAGCATTGGGTTGAAAGAGAGATTTTGGGCATTAGGAGGGACACCCACGATGACACAAACTCCAAAAGCATCATTGCAGCATAAAAGGGCAGCTGTCTGGGATGAAACAAACACACACACACACACACACACACACACACACACACACACACACACACACATCATAAATTGGAGAAAACCAAAACTGGTCTATGATTGTCACTATCCATGGTATTGTAATAAAGAGCTACAAAGCAGTTACCTAACTAGTTTGTAAGTTGCTTAAATATTTACACACTACCCTCACAAAGAATCTCCCTGTTATAAGTCCTGCTTAAAAGACTAATTTATTTTCATGAAATCAATGTCTCCAAGAAAAACTTCCAAAATATGGCAACCAAATATTCTGGGACAGAGTGACACACAGAGAAAATAATTTGAAAAATGCTTGAGTTTTCATTCAGAAAGAAAAGAGTAGCTTGGTCTTTGCTTATTAATTAGATGAAAAGCACATAGTTATTTTCAAATAGGGAGAAACTTTTAATCTTCATATAACTAACTGCAATGTCTCACCAAGAAGTATCATGGCTGGGAAGGATGCCAGATCGGATCTTCAGTAGCTGCTTAACCACTTATAAAATCAGGATATTAACACTGTACTATCTCATAGGATTGCTATAAATCTTAAAATGCTACATGAATTTCTGTATTTATTATTATCATTATCCTTATCATTAATTACATAATATTGTGAGACAATTTAACTGAGGTACCAGTATTCACTTAAATTTTAATTCCTTTGGGTATAGTTAAATACTCTTCTCTTCTCTTGTGTTTTTCTGGGTTCATATATCATTATTCATTAAAAAATTTCTTTTGAAAAAATTTAGACTATTGTGTTAGACTCTTTAAAAGACTCTAGAGTTTTCCCCTTTCCAGATTATCCATTTTCTGACTCTTCTCAACTAAAACTTGTTCATCCCTCTCCTAGGGAGATGTTAGTCTTGATTCATAACCACAGATGATGAAGCAACTTGAAAATTCATAGCTAATAAGGGGAAAAACTGGTACCTTGAAGAAGCCTCAAAACCTGGGCTTTATCAGGGGAAATGAAACAAGGACTATGGAAGGGTGGGGGAAAAAGAAAATCTGAAGTATCTTAATTATCATTTGACTTCTTTGATTTCTTATTTTCCCACTAATATGTTTTCCAAGTAATGCCTGAAACTCATAGGGCTTTCAGACTCCTGCTCTCTCATTAACATGGTATTTCTTTCTTTACTACAATCTTCTTAGGGAGGTAATTGAAGTGATCTCCAACTCATAGATAGAGGAACTATGATGCAACCATGACCACTCAGCTAGTTTATTATTATTATTATCATCATTATTATTATTACTAATGGCAATAATATAATAATTAGCATTTAATATTTACTGACCTCTTTACACATGCTATATAATTTGATGTTCACATTAGCTCTGTGGCATACATGCTACTGCTGCTCCCATTTTACAGAGAAAGAAACTGAGATTGAGAGAGGTTAAGTGATTTGTCCAGAGTGAATTCACAGCTGAGTGAATTTCTTAGATTTTAGATTTTTTTTTTGCAAGGCAATGGGGTTAAGTGGCTTGCCCAAGGCCACACAGCTAGGTAATTATTAAGTGTCTGAGGCCAGATTTGAGGACCGGTGCTCTATCTACTGTGCCACCTAGCCGCCCCCCCCCCCCCCAGTGAATTTCTAAGACAGGTTTTGAAGTCTGTTCTTTCTGACTTCA
The DNA here is from genome assembly GCF_037893015.1 of Macrotis lagotis. NCBI lineage: Eukaryota > Metazoa > Chordata > Mammalia > Peramelemorphia > Peramelidae > Macrotis > Macrotis lagotis. The sequence continues at coordinate 8,843,635 of NC_133660.1, forward strand.
AAGTCTAGTACTTTACTCATTGCATCACCTAGTCACCCATATTAGAATAGAGATTCAAACCCTGGTGTTATTCTGAAGGTCTCTAAGACTTGAAAGACCAAATTCTGTAGACTCCTTGAGGACAAAAACTATTTTATTTTTATTTTTATATTTCAAAAGCCTATTACACAGACTAACAATTAGGAGAGGCTGAATAAATACTTGCTTCCTTCCTTTTTTCTACCACTCAAGCTCTCTTTAGATCATAGCTATTTTGTGTATTTATGTGTATATGTATATATATATACATATACACATATATATGTATATTATCTGGCTTGTGAAAAGGCAGAATAGTTGATAGAATATCTTTTCCCTGGGTCAAAGTCTGGCATATTACTAATTCAGCAAGAATTGATTGAATTATATCTACTAGGAGCAGTGAATTGATCCCATTCCCTGTTTCTCACTGCTTTTTTATTGACCCATGAAAGGAGCAGCATAATGCATTACTAAATGTTTCAAGGTCATTTAAAAGTTTGCATCTTAGTTATTTTCATTTTTTAAATAATGGTTTACAAGGTAAGGATAAGATAATTTAATTTATATTTTGGAATTAGGAAGACGTGAGTTATATCCAACGTCAGATACTTAACGTTGCTCAGTCTCATAGCACTTACTTCTCTTGATTGTTATAAAGACGAGGGGAAGCTAGGAGGTACAATGGAGAGAAGACTAGCCTTAGAGTCAGGAGGGCCTGAGTTCAGATGTGACCTCAGACACTTGACATTTACTAGCAGTGTGATCTTGGGTAAGTCATTAATAGATTGACTCAAATCTGGGGCCATATCTGACCACTGGATACAGATGGCTCCAGAGGAGAAAATGTGCCTTAATGCAGCAGCTCCTCACGCAAATTCAATTCTCTTGTTTGCTATGGCATCACTTTCCTTGTATCATGAACTTCAAAAATAAAGGACAAAATGATAGAATATTTGTAAAGAGCCTTGCAAACCCTATAGCATTATAAAAATGCTAGCTATTATTACTATTATTAACAGGAGGAAAACCTGGGGCAGCTAGGCGGCACAGTAGATTGAGTCTCGGCCCTGGAGTCAGAAAGACCTGAATTCAAATCCGACCTCGACACTTAAGAATTGCTTGGGTGTGTGACCTTGGGCAAGTCACTTAACCCCATTGCCTTGCAAAAGAAAACAATAATAAAGGGGAAAACCCCCATTGATAGTTGAATAGACCACTACTCTCCCAGTTTAACAATCTGCTGATTAGCAAGGGGCTTGGAGCCCTTTATGTATTCTATGTACACTTTGCATTTATGAGCTTTTAAGAAACTTTTCAGAGAAAGGAGGCCAAATGAAACTGATATCTTTGCCTTAGACTAAAGCTCTCATGAAGGCATCTCATTAGTGTCACGAAGATAGTTGCTTTGTACTAGGGATGCTTGAGGTTTTCTCTATCTACTGAGATGAGAAAGTGGGGACTCATTGAAAAGCCTCTTACTGAATTGCACAGTGGGTGGACACAGGTGTGGCCAATTCCACTCGCTTCCTTCAAAGAGAGTCAAAAAGAGCTCTTTATCCCTAACTGCCCACCAGAGTTCTCTCTTCTGGGCATCTACTATAAAATCCTTTGTCAATTTTAAAGAGTTTTTGCTATTATAGGGGAAAGATGACATTTCATAAGACATGATATAATCATGACTTAAGATTACTGATTATCCCGACCCACTCCTAGGAGTTGATGAACTTATGGGAAAGAGAGCTATCAGGTAGTCAAATGAATCTGTGACATCACCGTTTTGAATGTTTCATTCAGTGATGCAGTTTTTGACCTTTACTGCCCTCTCCCAATTCCTGTTTACCCTCCGTCCTGTGTTGACACTCATCCATGTTTGCCCGTAAGCACATTACAAGATTTCCAGTCCATATTTCATGGACTTTCCTCCCTCTCTTATGTAGGACTTGGCTTCTCCAACAGTCATCCCATGGGCTCCCCACATGACTAGTTAACATTCTTCTTTCCTGCACCTATACTTTCCTGGCGACACCTTTTACTTTAGTTCTTCTTTAGAGTTATTTATTTAGGATATATTGTTGTCTGCTCATAATGTTTATCCTTCATTTTTTTTTTTAGATTTTTGCAAGGCAAATGGGGTTAAATGACTTGCTCAAGACCACACAGCTAGGTAATTGTTAAGTGTCTGAGGCATGGTTTGACCCAGCAACTCCTGACTCCAGGGCTGGTGCTCTATCCACCACGCCACCTAGCTGCCCCTGTCCTTCATTTTTGAAGAAGACCACAACATCAGGGAGGTGATGCCATGACAAGCACATGAATTGTATTTGAATGGGGGAATGGGGGGGAGACTGTGCTCATTTTCTCCTCCAGAGCCATCTCGATCCAGTAGTCAAATATGAATCAGGACAACTGGAGAGGACTCTGGATACAAGGTAATCAGGGTTAAATGACTTGCTCAAGATCACACAGCTAGTAAGAGTCATGAGTCTGAGGTCAAATTCAAACTCCTGTCCTCTTGATTCCAAGACCAGTGCTCTATTCACTGTGCCACCTAATTGCCCTTAACTGCTCATATCTGTCCTAAATCTCCCCTTTTTTTGGGAAACTGGTTAATTCCTGAATGATTTCCCATCATCCACATTCATCATAAAAGCAGTAGAATATTCTTATTAAAAAGGATGAACTTTGTTTCTGGGAGAAATTTGTAGTTATTAAAAAAGAAAATTACATATTGCTATTGCTATTGATAGCACTACTAGTATTTATCAGTAGTAATGTATATTTATATTATATTATATTAAATCTCACTTAAACAAAAAGCTAAACCTGCTATTGCAGCCATCTACATGGTGAATAAGCTTCTTGTGTCAGTATTCATCAGCAATTGTTTTGCATCTCATAGTCTTAAAAATTACCTTAGGCTCTCTAAAATGTTAAGTTAATTGCCCAGGACTCTACTTTCAGTATGTATCAGAAGCAAAACTTCAATCTAAGTCAACCTAACTCCGAGGCCCAATTCTATCCATTTTCCTTTGTTGATATGCTCACATTTAGATAATATTTTCAGGTTTACTTAACTATTCCTCAAAACAATCCCATTTTACAGATGAGTTCATTGAGTTTCAGAGACATAACTTTCCCACAATGACAAGTCTCCTGGGATTTGACTGTAAATTCAAAATTTTGCAAGTGCATTGCAAATGCAATTTCTTTCAAGTCTTTGAGTCTCCTAGACCAGTGCTCTTTCCAGTGCATTATATAGAATTATAAAGCTTAATTCTTCATGAGATTAATTTGATAATCCAACTACCAGGTCTGGCTATCTTTTCCCTTTTCAATGGAAGGAGAATGCCAGAAATTAAAAACATTGCTTGAGGGGCGGCTAGGTGGCGCGATGGATAGAGCACTAGCCCTAGAGTCAGGAGTACCTGGGTTCAAATCCGGTCTCAGACACTTAATAATTACCTAGCTGTGTGGCCTTGGGCAAGCCACTTAACCCCATTTGCCTTGCAAAAACCTAACCCCCACCCCCGCAAAATATTGCTTGGTCTAAGGTACTCTCTGTATACCAAATAGGCAAACTCCAAAAGATGCAGTTACTGTTTTCATGGGTCCATTGGCTTTGCACTAAGACCCTGACCTTAGCTCACAGGTGGAAAAATCTCAGAAAGTCTATGAAATACTTACCATTGTATCCAGACGTCCAATGACTTCAAATGAAAAATCAACACCATTCTGGGTCATTTCAATCAGAACATCTTGGATGGGTTTCTTGTAGTCCAGAGGGCTGATACATTCAGTAGCCCCCACCTCTTTGGCCTTTGCAAATTTGTCCTTGTTAATGTCCACCCCAATGATTCGGGAGGCTCCAGCTGACTTGCAGCCAATGACTACTGATAAACCGACACCTCCCAGGCCAAACACAACACAAGTAGAACCAGGAGTAACCTGAATTGGCAGAAAATTGGAGAGCTTATTAAATGATGGTTTTGGATTTTCTCTCCCCTGGACAGTGTATGTGTACAATCTTTGTAATTCCTAAGTCAATCAAAAATTCCCATCAATGATTTTGCTGTACAGAGAGCTAATAATATATGGCTTAAGGATTCAGTAGATTATTTAACCTCTTAGTGTCTTGTTTTCCTCATCTGTTAAATAAAGGTATTGAATCCTATCTCTTTAAAGTGTTTTAAAGCTCAAAAAAAATTTTAATTTGGAAGGAGGTGTCCACTGCTCAACTCTAGAGATACTTGGTTTTACCCATTTTTATACAGGAAGCAGAGAATTGTAAGAGATCATGAGAAGTACCCCAAAATGAAGGAAGATGAAAAAAATTCCAATGATACTCTCACATCATTGACTTATTTTCTGGCTTACTTCAAGGACCTAGGATTTCATTATTAGGGATCATTCCCCGTACCTGTGCCCATTAACAAGCCCATGAAGTCTTTTTCTTTTGTCTTCATGAATTTATTGACTTAACAAATTCATCACTCAATGACCAACCTGATGATAAAGCTTAGATGGGTTTCCAAACAGAAATAAGCAACCTAGGCAACTGGATGTTGTAGTGGATTGAACATGACTTAAAATAAGTAAAACCTAAGTTCAAATCCTAACTTCAATACTTAGTAACTGTGAAACCTTGGGCAAATCACCTAATCTTTTTCAGTCTCAGTTTCTATATCTCTAAAATGAAGATATAAATAGCATCTAATTCACTGGGTAGTTGGGAGAATCTTATGAGATAACATATCTATCTACTTATCTCCTGTCTCTCTATCTCTCTGCCTACCTACCTACCTACCTACCTACCTATGTTAGTACTCTTCACTTTGCCATCTAGCTGTCTACATGCTTTACATATGGGGACACTGAGACCCAGAAAGATGAAATGACTTGCTCAAAGCTTCATAGGTAGGCATCACGGATGATATTTGAACCTTTGATTCCAGAGGATTTTTCCATTAGGCAAGAACTGCTAAACTCACAGAAATGAAGAGCTGCCTCAAGAACTCAAATGTAATTGGGAAGTGTTTAACAAAATAAATAAAAATGAGGTACAATATAATATTAATTTGTGGTTTTTCTCAGTCACCACAAGAGTCTATTTGAATTTTACAACACTCAGAGCAAACAACCTGAGATCTATTTTACTTACATTTTGGTTTCACTTGTATCAATAATTAATAATGCATTGTACACATGTTGAAATTTTATTAATTTTACAACATGGGAGTATTTGCCTTTCTCAATCTCTAATGATCTTAATCTTGATTTGTGTTATGTAACAAGTTATTTTCTATGATTCTGTTGCAAAAAAAGGAACAGTACAGCTGTTAATGATTAGCCTGACCTTGGGTTGTTCATTTGCAAGTGAAAAGATGACAATAAAATACTGGTCATAAGAATATAACTATATCATGTTAACTTTTACTCCTCATATTAAGGGCATATTGAATGAAATTGCACATTGTATGCAAAATAGCATTGCACTCAGGAAAAGACAATATTTGCAAATATGACTTAGGATCACAGAAATTCAAGTATTATAAGCAGGGGTATGCTGGTAAATGTTTAATAACTGACTTTCTGGGAAAAGGATGTACATCGGACATACTTTTAAGTTTAATCTGCTTTATTAATATTCTCTCCATCACCTTCTTAAGTCTAGACAATAAATAAAACAGTAAGTAAATCCTGATTTGAAGCCAATTTTTGAGCCGTAAATGTTCATATTAATCATTTTAAGCTGACTTTAGCACACCCATGATCATAATCTGTGATGACAAGGAGCAAGGCTATTGTTTTCAGGTTCCACTGACAGTTTGATCATTCACTAACTCCCTCTGTCCTTAAATTTCCATCTAAAGGTGGTACCATACTGGTAGCAGCAGCCCCTATTCTCTTCCTTCACTCCATTGTGGAACTTGCCTGTCAATTCTCTCCACTTATTCCATTGGTGAGATGCATTGAATGTTGGCCTTGAAGTCAAGAAGACTTGAGTTCAAATACTATCTTATAGATTTGGTAGCTCTGTGACCCTAGGTATATCATTTAACCTCTCTTAGTCTTATTCCCCTCAACTGAAAAATGAATGCAAGTGCGAAGATAAAATGGAACACAAAAACCCCTTTAAGGTGATATATAAATGTCAATCATGACAATTACAAAAATAACAATTATAATTATTATACTTTGCTTTGGGGCTAAGATTTAGCTTCTCTTTACAAAAAAATGGTGTGGACTTCAAATTAGTCCAATTTTCTCATTTTGAGAATGGAAGGCTGCCTGATGTACAGAAAAAAGATGCTGAATGTACAATCTGTGGATCTTTTGTCAATTTTCAACTCTGCCTTTACTACTTTTGTCATCATAGAAGCAATTGCTAACCTGAAAGAGGAGGCAGTCAGTCCATAGACATACCTTCCCTGGTGTTATGATTATAACTTGGTAACTAGTTGGTACATTAATATTGACAGGGCCACCTAAATTGGCAACTTCCCTTATTCTCCTTTAATATCACAGATTCACTATCCACAGATGAAAAATTAAGAAGCCTCCTGGTGAGGGTGAAAGAGGAGAGAAAAGCTGGTTTGAAGTTTAACATAAAAAAACAAAAGAACCCAAGATCTTGGCAACTAGTCCTATCACTTCCTGGCAAATAGAGGGAGAAGAAATGGATACAGAGTCAGATTTTGTATTTTTGGGGCTCAAAGATCACTGCCAATGTGATTCCCACCATGAAATTTAAAATGCCTCTTAGAAGACTTTGACGAATCTAGTCAAACATACTAAAAAGCAGAGACATCACCTTGCTGACAAAGGTTCATATAGATAAAACTATGGTCCTTGCATTTGGCTATGAGATTTAGACTTTATTGTCCATAGGAAAGCTGGGCACCTTTCAAATTGTTTTGCTAGAGAAGACTTTTGAGAGTCCCTTGGACAGCAAAGAGATCAAATCAGTCAATACTTGAAGAAATTAATTCAGACTTTTATCTGAAAGGTCAAATAGTGAAGCTGGAACTTTAAATACTTTGCCACATAATGAGAAAAATAGAAAAGAATCTAGTATTGGAAAATATTGAAGGAGAAAAGGAAAGGGGGATGGCAGAGGATGAGATGGACAGATAATGTCATGGAAGAACTGAATATGAGCTTGGACAGATTTGGGAGATGGTGGAGGATAGAAATGTCTGGGATGAAAGCCATGTTCCATGGGGTGTCAAAGAGCTGAACATGACTGAATGACTGCACAACAACAGGTGAATAAGAAGGTGGGAAGAAATCTGATGGAAAACATTGGTTGATGATAAATGGGTCATAACCAAGAGAGTGGGACAAGGGATTATCATGGATCATTTTCCCCCCAGGCTAGTGGGAAACATGGGGACTGACAGAGAGGAGAACCTTAGACTCAATCTCCATAGATGATATCAAGTATTGGATAAGAACTGAATGAGCTATTCTGACTGAAAGTTCATTCTTCCTAATGACCTGTTCAATTTCCTTCTATTTGGTCTTCAACCTTGGCCATCAACTGTATGGTGAAAGCAACAGCAGAGGCAGATAACTTGAGCAACAGATGGATCTGTCTTTCAGCTCCAGAAGCACTTGTTGGGTGGACTTGCTGTGGAACTCTGGACCTCTACCTGATAGTGCAGACCATAGTCTGGTTCTAACCATAGTTTGCTTTGGGGTTTTAGTGAGTCTTCTGCCAGTCCTTTACCATCCCTGTTCTTCATGCCTCAGATGGTAGAACTTGAATCTGGATAATAGGATTAGATGGTGAGTTTTCATCTTTGAAAATAATTTTGATCTCTAGAGCCCTATCTCTAATGAGATGCAAGAATGTCAAATCTCATAGATCCAGACAGACTGCATTTACTCTTTTCAGTTTCTTGCTGTAATTGAGCTGTTACTTTCCTGCTTTCTAATTCTTCAGTCATTATTTTCCTGCTCTTCTCTTTCTCTGAAATTTCTTGTAATGCAAACTGCTGTCAGAAAGTGGGGATGAAAATTGTAAAAATTAACTTTTTGGAGAAAGAAATAGAGTTGGGGGGGGAGAAAAATGCTTTGGGGTAGGGTACATGGTAATCTACTCAATCTGCTTGGTGACAGATGCCTAGGAAATATAGGTTTTGAGAATTCAGTGGTTAAGAGAATGTGTCTTTCACATTCACTGGATCTCAAGCCTTGGATTGCTATGGGTCTTTACTAAAAGTATTACAATAATATTAATAATATCTGAGCTATGTGGGGAGGCCACAAACTGGGCCTGTTCCTGCTAGTAGATTTTCTCATTTTCACTTTGGGAAAATAAATAAATAATGTGATAAATAATAAATGGCATGTTTGGTAAGGCTATCTTTTGGATAAGGATTCTTTTTTTATCTAGACTACCTTGCTCTATGATCATTTAGTTGATTTTTAACTTTGCCTTTTTAATCGATAAAGAAACTTAGACCCAAAGAATAAAGTTTATTTTTGCTTAAAGTTACATAATTTAAGTAACCGAGAAAGAATTTAAACAAATGGTCTCATTTGCCAAATCCAAGCCTATTATGTTGCCTTGTAAGAAAATATTTCCTTTTTGGTTACTAGCCCAAGTGTCAATTCTTTCTTTATGCATCTTGTACTCTATAGGCTGCTCTATTCAGCGAAGTAGATTGAGGCACACCCTTGTTCTTACCTTGGCAACTTTGACTGCAGAACCATAACCAGTAGAAAATCCACAACCAATCAGGCAAATTTTTTCCAGAGGAGCAGATGAATCAATCTTTACAATTGACATTTCGTCCACCACTGTGTACTCACTGAAAGTGCTTGTGCCAAGGAAATGATGAATTGGCTTTCCCCGGCAGGTAAATCTGGTGGTGCCATCCTTCAAGGTACCCTTACTTCCATTCAGGCTAATCAAAGAAACACACACACACACACACACACACACACACACACACAGGCCATGAGACATAGTCATCAACCAAAAAAAAAGGTCCAATGTTATCACAAGGGAAAATAGTAGAAACCTACTCATTTTGAGAGCAGAGGTTGCCATTTGGGTGCTTACACACTTTGCATTGCCTGCACTGTGGAGTGAAGAGTGGAATGACTTTGTCACCTGTTATAAGAAGAGAAAGCATTGTTAAAATTCTAGAATTAAAAGATTTTAGAATATGATGTTCATCCTGTCCAAGTCTCCCTTTTATAGATGAGGAAACTGGGTCCCAGTGATGGGAAGCAAGATTATGTCACAGTTTTTGAGCTATGTAAGTTCTGCATCCATGATTTTATCTGATACTCACACCAAACCTTATGAGGTATGCTGCTATTTTGCAGATGAGGAAATTGAGATTTAGTGAGAAGTGACTTATTTGAAATTCCCAGCTAGAAAGTATGCTTTTTTTTTTGTTTGTTTGTTTGTTTTAGGTTTTTGCAAGGCAAATGGGGTTAAGTGGCTTGCCCAAGGCCACACAGCTAGGTCATTATTAAGTGATTTGAATTCAGGTACTCCTGACTCCAGGGCCAATGCTCTATCCATTGTGCCACCTAGCCGCCCCTAGAAAGTATGCTTTGAACCTAGGTCTATCCTGTTATCTAGTTAAAACTCTTTCTACTGTCTCCATATATGTATAAAAAAAGAAAGAATCTAATTGATAGTACACTAGCTTTGGCAAGGAAATATTTCCTCATTTTCCAAGCTGCTAGTGTCTTCCTTGTATTTTTGTGTATGTTGTGTTCCATGGTTCCTTTTTCAGGATAGGGATTGCTTTCCTTTTGTCCTTGTATATTCAAACCCTACCATAGTTTCTGGCACATAGTAGTTACTACACAAATGTTTTAAGATCGATCAAAGGCATATAGTGGGAAAGGGCACTGGCTCTGGAGTCAGAGGTACTGGTTCAAATACCACCTCAGGTCTTTACTATTTGTGTAACCCTGAACAAATTGCTTAACTTCTCTGGGTCTCAGTTTTCTTATCTGTATGGCTAGTTGGATAGTCTAAAAGACCTCTGAGACACAGTACAGCTCTATGTCTCTTACCATGGGATCTGATTGACTGTACTGTATGCATTACAAACATGGGGTTTTGGCAAGACTCATTGGAAATAGAAAATGGCATGCCCATATTAGTAGTCTCTATGATTGCTCTGTCACTGGCTATTGGTCCAGAAGAGAGCTACGATAGTTTAAATTCCTTATGTGAATTTTAACAGAGTTATCATAGGAAGGACAAGACTCTATCATTCTGCCAGATGTTGGACAGATGTGGTATTTCATATTAGCTTAGAACACATACGAAATGAAAATTTTCAGTGCAAGAAAAAACAGAATATCTTAGTTTTCTCTGTGCTTAATGCTTATATGTAATATTATATCAATATCATCTTTTGTTGGATATTCTTGGTTCTTTCCCAAAGGAACTTTTTTAAATGGGGATAATAACTGAGTTATTGTGATGCTTGCTGTGTGTGTGTGTGTGTGTATTTGCATGTTGTCTCCTCCATTAGTAAGTTCCTTGAGCAACTCTTTTTGTATCCCTGGTAGTCTGACATATAGTAGGCACTTAAAAATATCTATTGAATTGAATAGAGCACTTTAAGTGCTTCACATTTATTCACTTATTTTATTCTCAAATCAATCCCGTGAAGAAGCTGCTATTACTGTTTCCATTTTACAAATTAAGAAACTGAGTCACACAGAAGCTAAGTGACTTACCCAGGATTGCAAAGTTAGCAAATATTAGAGGCAAAATTTGAACTCAGGTCTTCCTAATTCTAGACCAAAGAAAAACCAAACCTTTATGAATTTAAGAATTTGGAACTTCATTAAAATGAGTATTATGGATTTTTCTGTAGAGTGTCATTACCTATTTCCTTTTCTTTCTGTTCTCAAGTACCAAAGATAGTGATCGACTATTCAATTAAAATGTATAAGCAGATGTATGGTATCCAACAATGGCCATCTTTGGAGCTTGCAACTATTTTTATTTTCATCTTCAAAGAACTTTAACCATGTCCATCAATATTCAGTCATTTCTTTCTCATTCAGAGCATATACTTGTGGCCAGGAATAAAGCAGCTCTCAGTGTGATGCTGGAAACCATCTGACTACCTCAGATGCCTTTCATTTGGAATTTATGTCCGTAAATAATTTTATCTTCATTCTCTCCTAGCTTGAACAGAAAGCAAGAATTTTAAAAGAAAGAACCCTAATGTTCCACCGTCTTTGCATTTTACCTGGTTTTACGGAAGTCACTCCTTCTCCAACACTCTCCACAATCCCAGCGGCCTCATGCCCCAAGATTATTGGGAGGGGGGCCAATAATGACCCATTTATTACATGGTCATCTGAGCGGCAAATTCCTGTTGCTACAATCTGAAAGGGAATAAGAGGGTGATGAGATCTTTTGAGAATTTATAGGAGTTTCTTGGGGTTTATATGCATACATCTCTTGAAAATGAGAACATTGTATATGGTAACAGAACAGAATAATACTTGAATTAACTGCAAAGGACATTTGAGGGAAGATTCTATCTGCAACCAGAAAAAGAATTGATAAATAGAAGTATATATAGAATGATTTAAATATATGCATATTCGTCTCTAATGGTAGCCTTCTCTAGGGTGGGAAGGGATATAAGAAAAAACTTACATGATAACTTTATTATACATTTAAAAGGAGCAGCAAATTGTACATAATAGATTTGCAGTTTCATGTACAGTCATCTTTTTAAAAAATTCTATTGTGTTATGGAAATGCTTGTTTTATTTCATAAATTTACTTCATAACTTAAAAGCAAATAAATAAAAAAGGTTAAAAAAAGGAAATGATGATGACAGATTATGATGATGATAATCTGGTATTGTCAATGTCATCATTACCATCTATCGTCATGGCTGAATGGTACTTTATCTTGAGCCAAAGGACATGTATTCAAATCTTAGCTTCTTGGACAAGTTCTTGCACTTTTCTCAATAAAATTTCCTTATGCATAAAATGAGCAGGTTGGACTACATGCTGCCTTTCCATTTAGCAATCTAGGATTCTATGATCATTATTATCCCAAGAAACTCTGAAAGACCCATGATTTCATCTGCATGGGAATTCCTAGGACAGTACCAGATTGTATTAGTTAAGTCACTATAGTGGCTGCCTTCCTTGGATTCATCTCTCTGAATTACATTCAGCTGATGTTTTTTGGGGGGTGACACACAGGCATACTGCAGTTTGTAACTGGCTAGTATTCAAAACCTTTTCATTTTTTGAGGATCTATGAGATTTTCAATTTGCAGTATGACCTTTCAAAACCTAGATGAAATGCCTAATAATAATAATAATAATAATAATAATAATAATAATAGATATAGGTGATACAGGCATATATATATAAACTTATTGTATATATATGTTATATTTATCCATATCTATTCATATCTATCTTTTATCCTCATAGCAACCCTAGAAGATAGGGATTTGCCCATGGTCAACAGTTAATAAATATTTGAGGCAAGTTTTCTTGATTCTAAGTTCACTGCTCTATCTATTTTATCATTCCCCTTCCCACCCCTCTCCCCATAAAAGCAATTACTCTGATATAGATTATACATTAACAGTCATTTTAAAAATAATTTTGGGTTTCAAATTCTCTCCCTTACCCCTCATTGAGAAAATCAGCCATTTAACATAGGCTACTGATGGACAGTCAGACAAAATATATTTCCATATTAAAGAATATTTATTCTTGCATGAATTCTGTGAAGGAGATAGGGAATGTGTTATTTACTTTACTTCACAGATGAGATGAGGATTCTGAAAAGTGACAATGTTAAAATTCACATAGCTAATAAATGACTTGAGGGCAGTTCTTCTGATTTGTTGGTTTCTGTCTTTTGTACTGCATAACTGGCAGGATGTAAAATGAAAAGAACATCGACTCTGATATCTTGTTTTTGATGCTTACTTTACCTCCTGTTTTACTTTGAGCAAATTACCCAACCTTCTTGGGCCTCATTTTCCTCCTCTGGCTATTCTAGGGGGTCCTTTCCAACTTTTGACCTATGATTCAATAGCTTCTTATAGAGATTCTCCCCATGTTGTTTTTGGAGTGGCGAGTTTGGGAAGAAAGGCTCCTGATATATTTCTCCCATCCCATCTAGGTGCAAAGCTTATCTTCAATCACTATCCACTTCCTTCCCTCAGATAGTGGTCTAACGTTTTAAAATTTGGAAATAATCTATTTCACACACACAAAAAACAACAGTGTTGGAACTGCAGCCAATGTTAAAAATAATCATCGTTATTTAACTTGAAGGTTTCTTTTTTCTTTTCTTTTTTTTACCTTAACTCGAACTTCATTGGCCTTGGGTGGGGCAACTTCCACTTCCTCAACAGAGAAGGGTTTATTGAGCTCCCAAAGAACTGCTGCTTTGCATTTAATGACCTGGAAAACGAAATAGAAATGAGAAGAATGGCTAGTGATATTCTCTTACAGACAGCATTGCTAACTGTATAACCCTAATTGAGAGATAGTTTGAGTTGGAGGTGTCTATGAGACATAGATTAGAAAATATCTAGCAAATAAACGACATTTGGTAAAGGAATTAAAAATGACACGTAAATAAGATATGTAGATTTGTGAATCATGAATGCACACATGATGACTAAATCCTGGGTTGTCTTGAATGTGCTGGAGCTAGCTCACATTTGCTTGAGATTATTGTTAAATTTTCAATATGAGTATTTCTATCTCAGAAATAGCAAAGCTATATATCAGGGTTTGATTGAATGTTGTCTTGATTATCTAGACTAAAGGAAATGTTACTATAGATTAAACTTAAAAGTAGATTGTGCTATTGGAGAGTTCAGAGAGCCATTTAGTAGCATCATTTTGGTAGAAATTGATGGGATCTCGCTGTCTCTCTCACATACACACTATTGAGTACTCCTGCTAATAATCTTTTTGGGGTCATAGACACAAAGGGTTATGGGTAGACTGAATATTTCTACCCCAAGGTAATATAGAAAATTGTCTCTCCCACTAGAAAGTATGTTATCTCTAGGAAAAAGACTAGTGAAGTCAATGTAGTTATCTAAATACCTATTATGTACTGTGTTGAGCTCTAAGAATAAATGTCTTTTGGTATTCGAGAGAAGCCAATGGATTCCTTTACAGAATAATGTTTTTTTAAATGCATTAAAATAAATAGAATTGCAAAGAAAACCAATTATATTGACATACAGGTATTAAGATTTAAAAAAAAACCCCGAACCTTCACAGATTCTAGTTGAAGAAATTAGAGAGAGGTAGAAAAAAAGGAAGAAAAGAGAGGGGGGAGAAAAAGGAGAAAGACTTGGGGTAGACATATGCATACAAGCTAGGACTGGGATCCATATATTCTTGATCCAATTTTCCCCCAGTCTCTCTTTTTTTTCCCCAGTAGATTTCACCCCCTTCTCATGCTCACTTTTTCACTTTCTTTCCAAAAGTGACTATATCATTTTCTCCTCCCCTTTTTTCCCCTGCTGCTATTAAATTCCAGTAACTTCCTGATAAGTGGCATTAGTCTGAGAGATATTAGCCCATTGTACTTATTAACTAGGGGAACAAATGGATAAAATTTTCTGTTTGGCATAAACAGTCCTTCACAACCTGCTACCTTCTGACTTTTCTCTTCTTACATTTTATAATCCATTCTACATACTCTGCTCTGCACACTCTAATCTGTGTATGACCGTGACCCAGTAATAGTAGTATTAGGTCTATATCCCAAAGAAATTAGAGAAAGAGGAAAAGGATGTAAAATGTACAAAATATTTGCTACAATTTGTCTTTGTGGAGGTGAAGAATTGAAAACTGAAGGGGATGCCCATCAACTGAGAAATAGTTGGACAAGTTATGGCATAAGAATATGGTGAAATACTACTAGGTTGTAATAAATGATGAAAGGCATGGTTTTTAGAAAAACCTGCGAAACTTACATGAAATGGTGCAAAGTGAAGTGAGCAGAACCACAGGCACAATTTATATAATAACAATAATTCAGAATAGCAATCTACTTTTAAAGACTTAGGCATTCTGATCAACAATATAATCAATCACAGTTTTAGAAGACCCATAATGAAACATGCTATCCACCTCCAGCTAAAGAGATGATGAACTCAAGGGTCCAAATTAAAGTCTATAGTTTGGGGACATGACCAATATTGAAGTTTATTTTACTGGACTATATGTATTTGTAACAGCTATTGTTTTTCTTGCTTCCCCAATATTTAGTGAGGGTGAGAGGGAGAGAATTTGAAGATAAAAATAATTAAAACTGAATTTATTTGAGGTTTTTCAAGGTAAATGGGGTTAAGTGACTTGCCCAAGGCCACACAGCTAGGTCATTATTAAGTGTCTGAGGCCGGACTTGAACTCAGGTACTCCTGACTCCAGGGCCCATCCTCTATGGGGCACCTTAGCTGCCCCAAAACTGAATTTTTAAAAGAGGACATAAACTCTCTGAAAGCAGGGAACTATTTTTTGTCTTTATATTTGCCAGCGTTTGGCACAGTTCTTGGGACATAGTGCTTCATAAATATTTGTCAAAAGATAATGAGTGGGGGCAGCTAGATGGCGGAGTGGATGGCCCGGAGTCAGGAGTACCTGAGTTCCAATCTGGCCTCATACACTTAATTACCTAGCTGTTGTGACCTTGGGCAAGCCACTTAACCCCATTGCCTTGTAGAAAAAAAGATAATGAGTTATATATTCCCAGATAGATTCTGACTATGATTAAGTTCATGCTCTGTAATCTGTAATCTGATTCTTCTCCTGCATCTGCTTGAATATAGGATGCCTATACTAAATGGAAAATCCCTTATCAATTTTTAGCTTTGGCAAAATTCCTATCCTCTGAGACAAAAGAGAAGAAGAAATCATACTGAGGGACATGTCTAATGATCTTATTTTTTTTCACAGAAGTATAAAATAAGGTTTCTACCCATCAAGAGGGAGTATGTGGGGTAGTAGGGGGTCGTAAAAAGAGAGGAAAAGAGAAAGAGTGAAGATAACAGATAAGAGGTAGAAATGCAGACCAGTTCCCCTTGATAGCTGTTCAAGTATCTGAGATTAACATCATGCTAGACTGAGCAGTGATCAGAAACATGAGAAAGCAAACTGAGTCATCTTTCCAGCTCAAGATCACAAATTTGATCCTTAAGAGTATGTGGGGTAAGAAATGTGGGACAGGGATAGGCTGGGATCATGAGCAGAACAGGGAGATGGGCACATCAGATTCAGTCCTCAGTACTCTGCCTAGAGAAAGGGATCTTGGATACAGCTCTCTAGTAAAGACTAGGGAGCTAAGTACTGTCTGTATGATCAGAGAGGGGATCCAAGACTTAGCTCCCACTGTCCCAGTTACTCAAACTAGGAGAGGGGATCTCTGAGACAGATTCACCCAGTGAAAAACAGGGTTACTGCCCTGTCTTGCTTCATTCAGTTCAGTAGCAGGAAAACAGGTAAGACAGGCCAGGAGCATACAAAGTACTAACAGTTCTTTTCGAAGTTTCTCCAAGGAAAACATTTAATTAGCAAAAGCAAACAAGTATGGAAAGAAGTTAATGTCAACCCCTAATCCTACAAGTCAAACTGAAAGAATAAGTAAATAAACAACCAAAAAAGATAAAGAACCATTATGAAGTCACAGATGGATGCCCATAAACAATCCCCAAAGAGATTAATTCTATGCAAAGCTTAAGAGAAGAACTGAAATGCAGCACCAAGATCAATTAGAATTTCTAGAAGAAATGAAGCAAGAATTTTAAAAAAAAATGGTAATGATAAGTTCAAGGGTATGACCTTGGTTATTAGTGAGAGGCTGCAAATATCCTTGCATGTAAATAAAGGTTTCACATGGAAAGATGAAGTTGAATTGTATTTCCTAGCCAAATCATTTATTTAATATACTAAAAAGGGATAGTCAAAAGAAAGACATCCAGTTCTAACTGGAAATCTGTAAGGGAACGGCGTTCTTTTTTTGTTTTTTTGTTTTTTCTTTAGTTTTTGCAAGGCAATGGGGTTAAGTGGCTTGCCCAAGGTCACACAGCTAGATAATTATTATGTGTCTGAGGTCAGATTTGAACTCAGGTACTCCTGACTCCAGAGCCGGTGCTCTTATCCACTGTGCCACCTAGCTGCCCCATGGAACAGCATTCTTTAAATAGTCATAAGTCAACCAAGAAGATCTATAGCTTGAATCCCTGATTAAGAATGATGACAAACTCCCCTTACATAACCCATTAGTGGTTTCCAGTTTCCTCATCCATCAGGTTGGGATAACCTCTATCCTGTCCATCTCACAAGGTCATTAGGAGAACAAAGTGGGATAATATATAGGAAAAAATTAAGTGAATTGAAGTATTATGCCTTTTTAAAAATTAATAATTTTGAACATTCTTTTAAAATTTTATATTTCAAGTTCTCTTTCTCTCTTCCCCCTCCCTCATGTCCTCAGAAGGCAAGCAAAATGATATCAATTATTCAAAGGGAATCATGTAAAACAGATTTTCATATTAGTTATATTGCAAAGAAAGAAAAAAAGAAAAAAAAAGAAAAGAAAATTATACTTTAATTTGCACTCAAATATATATTATTTCTCTCTCCGGAGATGAATCATAATTTTTATTATGTCTTTTCTAATTGTCTTGGATTATTGTATTGATCAGAGTAGTCAAATACTTCAGAGCTGATCATTGCTATAACATTGTCATTGTGCACAATGATCTTTTGGTTTTTCTCACTTCACTTTGCATTAGTTCACATAGATCTTGCCATGTTTTTGATGACTCTTCCCTTAACATTTATAGTATGAAAATATTCCAACATAATCATAAATACAACAAAAAGTTGTCATTCCCCCAACTGATGAGCATCCTCTCAATTTCTAATTCTTTGCTACCACAAAAAGAGCAGTTAAAAATATTTTCTGTACATACAGATCCTTTCCTTTGAATTCTTTAGGGGCATCAAGATGGCATTATTCTTAAATATATGGTATAATTCTTTAAAAAACAAACATCAATAATCTACAAAACTGTTAGTGACTGACATTAGGGGAGTACCTATCACTTAATGTAAATCAAATATTTTTTTCAAAGTTTTATTTTCAATTAACTCACGTTTGGTCATTATTTTCTTATCTGATCTGAAAGGCAAAATTCATTGGTAAATAATGACTGGTAAAGAGCAATAAAACTGTTCATACCCTTTGACCCAGCAATTCCAATAATAGGCCTATGTCCATAAGAAATCTTAAAGAATGGGAAAAGTCCCACATGTTCCTAAATAGTCATAGTAGCTCTTTTTATAGGCAAAAGAGTTGGAAAATTGAGGGGATGCCCATCAATTGGGGAATGGCTGAACAAGTTAATGGTATATGATTATTATGGAATACTATTGCTCCATAAGAATCTAAACGGTTGGACTCTAGAGAAGCATGGAATGAATTACAGGACCTGATGCTGAACAAAGGGAGCAGAATCAAAAAACATTGTCCACATTAACAACAACATTGTGAGTTGATCAACTTTGATGGAAGCAACTCCTCTCAGTAGTTGTGAGAGTTAGGACAACCCTATTAGATTGACTGTGGACAATGCTATCCCCATTCAGAGGAAGAAAAACCAAACCAAACCAAAAAAACCCTTCAGAATCTGATGAACTCTGCATTCACTTTTTTTTTTTAAATTACTCTTATGTACTTTTGCCTTTAATCCTAATTCCTCATACTGAAAATGACTAATCTGTAAGCCTCTTTAACCCAAATGTATTTAACCCAAATGTACAATATTAACCTGACTGTTCACTGCTGAGGGGAGGAGGGGTGGGGAGGGAGAGTGGCAGAAAATTATGGAACTTAAAAATATTCATATGCATAAGAATGAATGCTGAAAAACTTTCATAACATGTATTTGGAAAAATACAATATCAATTAAAATAAAAAAAGTGACTGGAAAAGACTATGAATGGGGAAATTGAATACCCCACTTGGAGAGGGAAAATGGGTGGCCTATCTGACCATCACATGGGCAGTCTGCCTGCCTTAATACAATATCAATCTGTAAGATTTTGAGGAGAGGGAAGTGGTCTTTAATTTTGAGAAATCTTCTGTTTCTACAAAAGCATTTCATTAGAAACAATACGGTGGGTTCTTACCATAAGCTAGATTGTGACTATACAATTAGGGAGGACAAGAGGTAGAACACAAATATTGGAGTCAGGAGGATTTAGATTTGAGTCAACAGACCAAGTCAGGAGCATTTATTCAGAACTTAAAATAGACCAGATATTGTGTTCTAAGGACTCGAAATTTCAAAAGAGGCAAAAACAGTTCCTACTCTCAAAGAGGTCATAGTTCAATGGTGCAGACGCCATGCTAACAACTCTGTGCAAAAAAGCGATATGCAGAATAAACTGAAGATGCCAACAGAGAGAAATCAGAACATCAGAGAGGAGTAAAGAAAGACTTCCGATAGAAGGTGAGATTTTTAGCTGGGCCTCAAAAGAAGCCAGGGAAACTAGGAAATGTAGATGAAGTGGAGGCAGAGAATTGGAGGTGTGGGGGACAGCCAGAAAAAAATCACAGCCAAAAGATGGAATATTCTGGTGAAGGGTACTAGAAAAAAACAAGGATATCAGTGTCAGCCAATGATAGAGGAGGGGAGAAAAGTGTAAGAGGCTGGGGGGGGGTAGGTTATAAATAACTTTAAAAGATAAAAATGGTACTTTAGATTTGATCTTAGAGATAACAGGGAGCCACTGAAGTTTAATGACCTCAATTATATAAGGAGTAGATCTTAGACCAGCTGTGACTGACTTGTTAAGTCTCAAGTCAGGAATGTCTTTAATCAAAATGCTAATTCACAGTAGAAAGCAATTTTTGTCCTCTTGTGCATATTAACTTTAAAGTTTTAACAAAACATGGAAGTTGAATGAAATCATTTCATTAGAGGGACTGTATTTTAATAGTTTCTAAATTATGACTCTAATACTCAGCAATAAATCACTGATAACCTAAAGTACTAGAAATTAAGTCTTCCGACATTAATCTGGCCAAGTCATGTAATCTATACAAAACTTCAGTGTTCTTATCTGTAAAATGGGCATAGCAATAATTGGCATCTTCTTCACAGATTTGTAGTAACAATCATAAGATAAAGCATGTAAAGTGTTTACAAATCTGAAAACTCTTATCAAAATGCCTTTGCTATTATTAAATTGTAACTATAATTATTATTATTACTATTATAAATTACTACTTACTGTTACTACTATTAAATCTCTAAAAACACTGAAATTCACAGATAAAATGATCTCTTTTTGTATATATATATATATATATATGTTTATATACATATATATCTGTATATATTTATATAGCCTCCACTATACTTTTTTTTTTTTTTTGGATAAAGTCATTCTATTGAGAACAAATCCCTGGATTTTTTTTTGCAAGGCAATGGGGTTAAGTGGCGTGCCCAAGGCCACAAAGCTCAGTAATTATTAAGTGTCTGAAGTTGGATTTGAACTCAGATCCCCTGACTCCAGGGCCAGTGCTTGATCCACTGCGCCACCTAGCGGCCCCCCAAGTCCCTGGATTTTTGAGAGCAACATCAAAAAAAAAATAAGTTCTGTCCTTTTCCATAGTCTTCCATTGCTTTCCCTCCCCTTTTCTCCTCTCCTCTCCTCCTACTAGAACTTGTACTCTGTTATGACACGCATTTAATTAGTATTTTTGTACCAATATTGAGATATTTGGCAAAATTTCTACTGTTTTTGTTTCTTAATGATTTGATGCTACATGTATAACCCAGTCCTTTCTGTTCCACTAATGAAATAATTTCTCTGATTCAAGTCCCTTGTTTTCTTTAATAAATAAGTTAACAAAATGATAAAGGAGGTAACATAAATTATATTCTTCTAATGTAAAGTTAGTTTCTTGATTGAAAGACTTACCTGAGTTTAGGCTTAATCACGTCTGATTTGGGGTGATATCCCTATATAAATGCACATTTCTTTTAGTCATGGAAGATACAGACATGTGAATGTTTAGATATACATGCTATATGCATAATTGGAAAAAGTATGTTGGAACTATAGAAATTTAAACTCAATAAACAAATTATAATGTCAATTATTTTAAGGATTATTTTATTCACAGATTCAATCAATAACACTATCTCTAACCCTTTTAAAATTATACTTGGGCAAGTAAAGTTTCTACTCACTTTTCCTGCTGTGGCCATACTGAGGTCAAGCTTTTCCCTTTTCTGTGAAGATAAAGGACTTTTCCTGAATTTCTTCTGACTCCTTTGCTGCCTCAGTGAGCAAAGCAGAAAGATCAGAGGAAGCTTTGACTCTACTCTGAATTAATATACTCTTCCAAACACGTGACTTTGGACCTTGGAACTCTGCCCACCATTTGCTCTTTCAGTCTCAAACCTGAGAACAGGAAAATACACTAAGTCTGTATTTGTTTAATATATCAAGATGATATTCAAAACATTAATTTGAAAGAATTTACAAGTGGTTTCCCTATTACAGGACTTCACTGAAAATAATTCTTTCTTTTCCCTCTGCCCCTGTTTTCCTCAGGAGATTTAGGGGAAACATGACAGTTAACTTGAAGTATTTCAAGGGTCATCATGGGAGAGAGAGAGAGAGAGAGAGAGAGAGAGAGAGAGAGAGAGAGAGAGAGAGAGAGAGAGAGAGAATAAATTGTGGTGTTTGCCTCCAGGGGGCAAATTAAGAATAAAGGATCAAAACTTTAGAATTGTAAGTGACTGAAGAGGGAAAGAAGGAGGGAAGGAAGGAAAGAGGGAAGGAAGGAAGGAAGGAAGGAAGGAAGGAAGGAAGGAAGGAAGGAAGGAAGGAAGGGAGGGAGGGAGGGAGGAGGGAAGGAAGGAAGGAAGGAAAGGAAGGAAGGAAGGAAGGAAGGAAGGGAGGGAGGGAGGGAGGGAGGGAGGGAAGGAAGGAAGGAAGGAAGGAAGGAAGGAAGGAAGGAAGGAAGGAAGGAAGGAAGGGAAGGAGGGAGGGAAGGAGGAAGGAAGGAAGGAGAGAAAGGAAAGGAAGGAAGGAAGGAAGGAGAGAGAAAGGAAAGGAAAGAGGGAAGGAAGGAGGAAGGGAGGGAGGGAAGGAAAGGGAAGGGTGGGAGGGAGGAGAGAAGGAAGGAGGAAGCATTTATATGACAAGTATTATGCTCAATGTTTATCACTTGATCTTTAAAACAGCTCTGGACTGAGTCAGATAATAGGCTACTCCATAGCTAGAAAGTATATGAGATTGGATTTGAATTCAGGTCTTCCTGACTCCAGGTTCAATGTTGTATTTCCTATACTTGGGATAGGAGGGATTAAATGAGATTAAAACAGTTAGGGCAGTTTGGTGGTAATTAGTGATTCCTAGAATAAGGAGGACTCATCTTGAATTCAAATCCAGCCTCAGATGCTTACTTGTGTAATCTTGGGCAAGTTACTTTACTTTCTTTGCCTCGGTTTCCCCATCTGTAAAATGAACTGAAGAAGGAAATGGCAAACCATTCCAGCAACTTTGCCCAGAAAACCACAAATGGGGTCATGAAGAGTGAACAACCACAAAGATTAGAACTGTCCCCCAAGAAGCCAAGGAGAGAAAACTCTACAGCAGAGGACTACCTTCCTGTCCCAGGCTTTCTTTTCCCTTCCTGAGGAAGTAATCACCACCCTCAGATCTTCTAGGTATGTCCATTTGGCTGTTTTGAGGCATTCTTTGCAGCCCCAAAGTGATAAAAGGCTTCACATTTGTCTGGAACTATATTTTATAATGACATACACATAATTATGATCAGTCTTTAACAACAGACTTAGAGGCCAGGTAGATATGATTCTAGGACTGCCTGCATCATGTTCTCACTATTGAACTGACCCTCAAGCAATCATAATTGATTTTGAGTCTACCCTGGCCTGGATACTCTGCTAGATTACAGGACATCCAGGATAAAAGTGAGACAGATCTTATTCTGTATGGGATAACATTTTAAGGAGGATCTTATTTATAAAAACTCAGATATATGCATGTGCAGCCTCCCATCTGGGGCCATTTACCAAATTTTCAAATTTCTTGTAAGTTAGGGGACTCTTACATGATGCAGTAGATACTGCACTGGACCTGAATTTAGAAAGACCTGAATTCAAATCAAGTCACACCAGCTATAGGACTCTGAGCCAGTCATTTCACCTTGCTTGCCTCAGTTTCCCCCTCTGTAAAATGAACTGGAAATGGAAATAGTAAACCACTCCAGTATCTTTGTCAAGAAAACTCCAAATGGAAAAATGAAGAGTCAGATGCAATTAAAAAATGGCAAAACAATAGTAAAATAATATCTAATGAATAAACAAGATCCAGACTGGTTCCTTCACTTTACTATGAAAGTAGATTGGTGAATTGTGAGTAAGCATTTATGAAGAACCTATTATCAGTGCTGGGCACTTTATGAATGGTATTTCTTTTGATTCTTGCAACAACCCTGCAAGGAGGATGTTATTATCTCTATTTTACAAATGAGGAAGCTGAGGCAAAGGTTAAGTGATTTGCCTAGGGTCGCATATTGGAGGCTGAATTGAATCTTTCTGACACCAAGTCTAGGGTTCGAGTCACCTAGCTTAGGTGCCAAGCAAGCCCTTCTCCAGAGTCTGAAGGAGTACACAGAGCCCCATCTGGTGGACTCCCCATTGATTATCAAATAGGCAACCAGTCTATTAAAAGGTTGGCATGTTCAAACTGTTATCTTATTATGTAATTCTACTATCTCTTATACTTTATGTTTCTTCCTTAAGGATATGATTTCTCTGTCATCGCATCAACTGAGATCAATGTATACCATGGAAATAATGTAAAGACTAACAGAATGCCTTCTGTGGGGGGTGGGGGAGGGAAGAAAGAATGGGGGAAAATTGTAAAACTCAAAATTAATAAAATCTTTCTTTAAAAAATTGGTATATAATCTGTCCCTTTATCTGGGACGCTCTCATCTTGCCCACAAAAAGTTTTAGGTGAGAGTGGGCTCAGAAGTTCCCATTGGATTTAACTCTGATCCTTATAGGAACCTGCAGCCACCTTTCCTTGATGTCCTTATTCTGTCCTTGTTGAATATCTCAGCTTTCAGACAAAGTGGTGACATCAGACATGGTTCCCTGTGTGCTGTTCCTGACCTTTCTAAGTTCTCTTGGTCAATAAATGTGTGTGTGTGTTTGAATGTATGTATGTGTATGAGCATATGTGTGTTTGTGTGTGTATTTGTGTATGAGTAGTTTTGTGTGTGTGTTTGAATGGATGTGAGTATGTGTATGAGCATATGTGTGTTTGTGTGTGTGAGTAGTTTGTGTGTGTGTGTGTGTGTGTGTGTGTGTGTGTGTGTAGTGTAACTCATTTCCCTTTGTTCTCATTCTTTTTTCTCCCTTCCCTACACTTGCCAAGTTTTGCCTCTAGCAAATTCCTGACCTCCCAAACTCCCAAAGCTTGACTGCTCTGCTGTTCAATTATTGGTCTCAAACCCCAAGGGGTATGATTAAGTCTCTTCAGTCAGTTACCAAATATTCTGTGTGGTAGCCAAGGATCAAAATCCTTTACTCCTCCCCAATTGGTCTAAGCACTTTTCAGACAAGCTTCAGGCACCTGGCTTTTGTCCTGAACTCTCTAATCTTGGGGACTTGGTGTCTGTCCCCCATGCTCGAATGGGAGGCTCCTCTGCACCCTTTGTCCACTCTGGAGTGCTAGGATTCCATATGAGTGGCCACATAGAATGTCCAGCTGTCTAATGGGCATCTGGGGAGCGCTGTGGAGAGTTCTGGACTTGTAGTCAGGGAGACCTTTGGCTGAATTTTACCTTAGACACTTGGGTTCTTGGTCTCATTTCCTTTTCTGTAACATTTGAATAATGACATTTCCTATTTTGTAGTCAAAATCCAACGAGATAACATATGTAAAGAGTTTTGTAAATCGCATATTTTTAAAATTTTATTTATTTAAGGCAATGAGGTTGTGGCTTGCCTAAGGTCACACAGCTAGGCAATCATGACTCCAGGGTCATTGCTCTTTCCACTGCACCACCTGGCTGCCTCTAGAGTTGTATAAATCTTAAGGTACTATGTAAATCTCAGGCAAATAGGTGGTGCTGTGAATAGAGCCCTGATCTTGGAGTCCGGAGGATGGGAGTTCAAATCCAGCCTGACACTTGACTCTTGCTAGCTGTGTGACCTTGGGTAAGTACCCCTGATTGCCTCACATACAGGGCCATCTCCATATCTGGCCACTGGACCCAGATGGCTCTGGAGGTTGGTGAGTTAGCACAGCCCCCTCACTCAAATACAGTTAGTGTGCTTGTCATAGGATCACCTCCCTGATGTCAAGGTCTTCTTTGGAAATGAAGGGCAAACATTATGTAAATCTTAGCTTTTATCATGATCAGGTGGGTTTTTTTTTTTTTGTTTTTTTGTTTTTTACTTTTTGCTGTCCCTGAACTTCAATAAGAGTTTCCTTCCATATAGATTTGAACAGCGGAATAAGTCCCTGAAGGTGATTATGACCATCCCATGACCATGAATGAGGGAAAACACAAAGATGCCCCTGCTTCATCCCAAGTCCCCCTCTTCCCTCTCCAAAGCAGAACCAATGTCTGAGCCTGGATCACTTTAGTACAGGACAAGTTAACTCTCAGCCTTTTTAGGGCTTTTCCTATCCTTTGAAACGGAAGCTTGGTGGGTCGGCTTCATGGGCTAGAGGGTTTCATGACTCTTTTCCTTCTTCCTTCCTCTCCCCAGTGAAGCAGAGTGAGGAGGGCATTGCATAGCTATCTACCCAAAGTCATTATAAACTCTTGAAAAAAGACTGTGTTGTTTTGTGGGGAGGATAAAATAAAGTTACTTTTTCCAAACACTATATAAATGTTCATTATTTTTCAACTCATAATGTCTAATCCACTGCTTCAAGAATGGCAGGTGCTCAATTAATATTCTAACAAATAAACAAGATAATTCATTCAGATGGAGTGATTCCTTCATTTTATTATGAAGGCAGAATAGTGAATAATAATATATAAACATTTTTGCTTATATATCAAATCCTATGGTGGGTACTTTATCTTATTTGAGTTTCACAACAACCCTTGAAGGGTAGGTACTTCATATCCTTCACATCGTAGTGGCTGGGGAGGTCCTGCAGATATTCCTATTGTGAATGACATTATAATGATAGTATGAGAAAACTGAGGCAAACAAAGGTCAAGTGACTTGCCCACAGTCACCCAGCTAGTCAGCATTTGAGTTTGAATTTTAGCTTGTTTTCCTGACTCCAAGCTCAGTGATCTATTAATTGAACCACCTGCCAAGCAAGCCCTATTCCAGGACCAAAAGTTAATTCTAAATTATAAAGAGGATTTTTCTGTGTTACATAAATATAGGAAATTTTCTATATAACATAAATATAGGAAATGTCCCATATCATATAAATATAGTGTTTTATACCTTCCTATAGCATCTCATCTATTGATTGGGTGCTACAGGTGTCATCACCCCTATTTGAAACATGAGAAAATTGAGCATCAAAGAAATTAAATCTTAGCTTTTGTTTATCATTAGGTCTTCTTTTTAATCTTTTTGGTGCCACTGGACCTCAGTATAGGCTTTCCTCATTCAATACAGTGCCTAAGTTCATACAGATAACATGTCACAGGTGGATTCATTCTTGATTTCCTGAATCCATAGCCAGCTCTCTTTTCCACTATACAACCACAAAAGGCTGCCTCCCCTTTCCCTAAACTCATGTCATCAAACAATTTAAAGTGTGAATTAGAAAATTTGAAGGTATTATAAACTCGTTTTCAAGGCTTGAAAGAAAGTAGAGACATAAAACCAGGAGCAAAGGACAGTATCTAGTTAGAATTGATGAAGGGCATTCTTTCTGAAGGCCTTAAATAATGAATTAAAGTCTTGCAGAATGCTATGGTATTGCTTATGAAGTTGCTGATGAGTTACCCTACTTTTTTTTTTTAATTCATGTCCAACTGGGAAATCTAGGTCACATCTTGGCTAACAAACTATTTACATAGAAGTTCCCTTTTAAAATTAGCATATGCCAAAAAATTAACTTTTTATGTCCAAGTAGTTTTAATTAGACTATATTATATAGGGAGGGAAAAGCCCTTTTATTTAAAAAAAAACAGCCTTGATTGCTTACAGTTTAATAGCTGCCCAGGACTTAGGAGTGTGACTTGGCATATTGCTGCAATTAGTTGCAATTGTTAAAGCAGAATTTCAAGTGGGAAACTAACTGTTTCTTAGTAGGGAATTGAGTTTGCCTGCTTTGGGAATCAAATGCTGGCAGGGCATCCAATTATACTTAGTTCATAGTGTGAGAAAGTGAGCATGAAAATTCACAGAAACATTGATGAAATTTGTTCTACTTACCAGAATATGCACGTGAATTTAAAGAAAAAAAAGATGGGTCACTCAATAATTTAAAAATTATTGTTTAAAATATTTTATTAAAAATTACATTTTCATCATATTATTAGTGTAGGTTTACCTTTGGGTGCTCTATTCAGTAGTTTTAAAATTCTTTGAATTTTGCTTTCTATAACTATTCTATTATTTTGTAAAAAAAAAATGAATCTGAGGGGCAGCTAGATGGCACAGTGGATAGAGCACCGGCCTGGAGTCAGGATGACCTGAGTTCAAATGCAGCTTCAGGCACTTAGTAATTAACCTAGCTGTGTGACCTTGAACAAGTCACTTAACCTCATTGCCTTGCAAAAACAAACAAAAAAAATGAATCAGAAACACACTTTTTGCCCTTGGTGGTTATATTAAGTTAATAAATATATAAAAGACATTTCAAAGAATTTTCATTGCATATTTCCATTGGACTGGATTTAATGATCATATTTTTACATGTAACCATAACTTTGAATAGTGTGAAATGGTTATTTAAACAGAATTTATTATTCATACTAATTGGGACCTAGATGATAAAGCAAGGAACAAATAGTCTTTTCCAAACAATATTTGATTTGAATTCTTTTCCATCTCACAATTTGCCTGAAAGATATTATAAAGAATATAAGATCCTATTGTGCTGATTTTTAATTATGAAAAGGCATTTTATTTGGTTGAGTAAAATACTGTCTTATTGGTGCTTTTTCAATATACTTCCCATCTTTATATCAAAATCCTTTAAGATTCCTTGAAAAATAAATCAGAAATAGCCATGTTCTTTGACCTGAACAAAATATCTTTTGAGGCATAAGATGAGTTATATTCTTTTTTTTTTTGAGGATTTAATTTACATTTTTATTTATTTACATATTACTAGAATAATCTTGTTCTAAGAGTAAACATAATCCCCCCTCCCACCACAAAAATAAAAAGCCTCAAGAGAAATAAAGTGAAAGAAAGAGAAGAAAAAATGTGCTTCAGTCTGTCTTCTGATACCATCAGCTCTGTCTCATGGTGGATTGCATTCTTTATCATAAGTCCATCAGAGAAGTTGCTTCCATATTTTTCAACAGTTGCTGTTGCTGATTGTATTTCCCCTCTATCCATTTCTCCCCGCTACCATTTATTATGTTTTCTCTCTCCTTTCACTCTCTTCCTCTTCAAAAATGTGCTGTGGGGCAGCCAAATGACACAGTGGATGGAGCGAGGAGGCCTCAAGCCCAAATTCCACCCCAGAGACCCAGCAATCACCCAGCCCCGTAGTCCTGCACAGACCATCCAATCCCACCACCTTGCAAAAAGTAAAAAAAAGAAAATGTGCTATATCTGACTATCCTTTCCCATGATTCCTCTTCCCCTCCCCCATCCCCTTTCTACCATCCCTTCCCCCCTTTTTCTTCTAGATGTCTATACCCTATTAAGTATGTTTGCTATTTCCTCTCTGAGCCATTTCTGATGAGAATGAAGGCTCCCTCATTCCCCCTCATCTTCCCTTCTTCCATAACCATTGCAAAAGCTATTTCTTGACTCTTTTACTTGAAATATCCTACCTATCCTTTCCCTTTCTCTAAATACATTTCCTTCTCACACATTGATTCCATTTTTACAATATATTATATCTTCAAATTCAGCTCCCTCCTGTGCCTTATGTGCTCCTTCTACCTTCTCTATTAAATGAGAAGGTTCATATGAGTTTTATCAGTATCATTTTTCTATACAAGAATACATACAGTTCATCATCATTAAATCCCTCATAATTTGCCCTTCGATGAGTTATATTCTTGATAAAGATGTTCATCACTGTGATGAAAGAGATAATGTATAGAATATACATTGAAGGATTCCTAGTGGGTGGGGAAGACTGGCAGATACTCCTATTTGTGAATGAAATTATGTTGATCACAGTAAGCCCTAGAACATTTCTGAGCCTCTGGAAAGAAAGCTGCAATCTCTCAAAAAAATTTGGCTTCACCACATACTCATTAAATATCAGTGGATTCCAGCTCAGATTCCAAAATGCATTTGGATAAGACAACCTGAAAATGGGCTGAGTTACTTTTGGAAAATTGCAAAATTTAAAGCCCTTAAGTTTCCCTTGAAAATAAAAGTCCATCTTTTAAGTATTTTAAGTGTCTGGTATTATTAGTATGCTCCACTGATACATGGAATATAACAGCCTCCATAACTTTGAAGGTGAATGGGACATTTATGGTAGTTTATAGTGGTGACAAAGAACCAGAAATTGCAGAGATACCCATCAATTAGGGAATGGCTAAAAAAGTTATCATGTGTGTTTGTGATGGATTAATACTGGACCACAAGAAACGATAAGCTCAGGGATCATAGAAAGGCATGAAAAGACACCAAATGGTGAAGAGTGAAGCGAACAGAACTAAGAGAACACCGTATACAGTAACAGCAATATTGTTTTAAGAATGCCTTTGAGTGACTAAGTCATTTTGACCATTATAAATACACAAATTAAAAATTAAGGATATGTGAAGAAAGATACTTTCTGCATCTAGAGAAAGAACTGATAAATAGAATTATGTATGGAATAATTTTACCTATATGTATATACACATATATGCACATGTATTTCCCACATATATTTGACCTCTATGTAATACACACATACTTTCACACACATATAAATTTATATATGCATATATTCTTATTTGTATCTAATAAGAGCCATCTCTAAGGCAGGGTGGGGATAACTATTATATATTTAAAAGGATTAGCAAGCTGTACATAATGGATTTGTAGTTTCATGTGCAAATCTTTTTTTATAATACTGATATGAACATGTGTGTTTTATTCCATAAGTTAAAATTTAAATAAATTTTTAAAAAATCTCCAAAAAATTAAAAATGAATGTCTTATAGGAGGAAATGTAAAAGTACAAGGGAGATATGAACAGGTTGAAACATTACTAATGGGTAACATCAAAGAAGAATAGATATAAAAGATGTCATCAGAGAAACATATGATAGAAAAGATAGGCTGATCACATGGCAAGACCAATCAAAGGATGCCATATGGATGGTTGGAATTTGGTTAGGGTGGCACAGAATCAGCAGACATGGAGTGATTGTGATCCTCCAGTTTATCACAGGGGCTTCTTTTAATATGCAGGAGCTTTCCTCATTTTCTTCTGACACTGAGAACATATCAGAATTATCTGGCTGTCTACCTATAATTTGTACCACATGATCAACTGATAGCTTTCTGGCACTTATTTGATGACACTTCTTTTCTTAATCTTTCTCACTGCCCATAGGTACTATATAGTCCCAATACACTGTTTGTGGGGCTGTGTTTCATTCAGATTGAAATATGGGCAATACATATGCTTCACCCATTTAGTCTTTCTCATATGGATGGATGAGTTAAACTCCTTTGAATGATGACAGTGCTCTTCCAAGAGGCTATGCAATGTCTTGAGGCCATCCCAAAATAGGACCTTCTGGAGGACTTCTCCATTAAAAGAGAATTTTGAGCTGCGCTCTGTGCTGAACCTCCATCCCAGTGGCAAATATTTTTGGTGAGCATGCATGTCCCTGTTTTAAGACTCATCTAGTATTTCTTATTAGAGAATTATTGAACAGAATTATTTGACATCCTAAATGATCTTGATAAACGAATGGCATGCACCTTATTGTCAGATCCTTTAAGGTAGCATTAGAATGCTGGTGTGTGTGTGTGTGTGTGTGTGTGTGTGTGTAAAATCAAAAAGCAATAAGTACAATGGAATCTTATATTCCTTATATTTGTGGTAATTGTAAGTTGGTCAAAGTGTTGTCCATTATTGACTATTTTTTTTCAAAAGCTCACATTCTCCCCAGTAATACTCTCAAAAAGGATGTCCTCAATTTGTACTTAGATGTCTTTCATAAATATGGTGGGTAAGTAAATTAGTAGTAATCATTGATGTTCTTTCAGTCTCCCCCTTTTTTGGGGGGGAGTAATGAAAAGGTTTGAGATTGTTTCTATGCCTTTGATATCTTCTCATTCTTCAGTATATATTCAACCCTCAAGGACATCACAAATTTTTGCCCCTAGCATGAATCTTCTCTCTCTATATATACTTGAATGAATCTCTCTGCTTTCCCCATCATTACTATCTTCAGTTTTCTTTCTCTTCTTTAACTACTTTGGGGACTGTGATGTTAGGGGTCAAATGTAGTGGTTTGTCAAAACAATTTTTACAAATCTTTTTCCATTTTTCTTCCATTTGTTGTCCCCTTTGCACTTTCATCCTTGAAGGCTTTTGGGATGATTTTGCTTACTTGAATATTTTTCCCAGTGCTCTTTAAGCTAGCCTTGTCTTCCACTGAGTCTCCTTGCTTTATGAGAAAAGACTGCTACTAATCATTTATTATCTTTCTTCAGTGGGTTTATATCCTAATTCACTGTCTCGCTAGACATCTCTCTCTTCGATAAATGTCAGATGTTTGCTGACTAATGTGCTTTCTGAGTTCTTTTGATCCCTTTATGTGAATCTTATTGGCTTAATTTTAGATGGAAATTGTTACAGTCAATGTTGATGTAATTTCTGTTGTTTGTTTCCAATTTTTGGCTTTTTGATAGATTGCTTAATTCATAGCAAATCTGCTTAATTTTCCACAAGACCTTTTTTCTCATTTATGATTCTTGTGAATGATGACTTTTGATTTTTGCTTCCATGATTTGATGATCTAACTCTTCTTAGGCAGTGGACTCAGTGATGATTCCATGTCAATAATGTCTTTTCCTGTTTTTTTTATAATCAAGTTAATATTTTATAATTTTTTTGGTGCTTCATGTCCAAAGTCTATGGATTCTTTTTTTTTGAAGAAAATATTGACATGGAAGTATGATGCTTCTGTATAACTTACTGAATAACAATAAAAATGAATTAATAAAGTGTATTTAAAAGAATTACATTTCAGGTATGTTGCTGGATTATTTTTTCCCTTTGAGGGGTGGTGGGGTAGGATGAAAATTGGATCTGGGATTTGATCGTTGCAGGCTACTCCCAATAAGGAAGTTCTTCCCACCTATACAGATTAACAACTGTCCTGCAGTTTATAGTCTTTGAGAGTTAGTTCTGTGGAGGCGCTGAGAGGTTAAGTCACTTGTTTAGGGTTATACAGCCAGTACTAGGAGAGGGAGGTATGAACACAACAAGTCTTCCTGACTCAGAAGATAGGAGATTCCCTCTTAACAGCCTAACTCATCCCCAAAAAAGGAAATGAGGATACATTAGTATGCTGTATTTTTTTTTTTTTTTAGGTTTTTGCAAGACAAATGGGATTAAGTGGCTTGCCCAAGGCCACACAGCTAGGTCATTATTAAATGTCTGAGACGGGATTTGAACCCTGGTACTCCTGACTCCAGGGCCAGTGCTTTATCCACTGTGCCACCTAGCTGCCCCTAGTATGCTATGTTCTTGAAGAGGATATATTGGCTCTTTTTTATCACACCTTCCTTTAAAAATGTTCATTAATCATCTTTTTAGCCCAATGAACTAAATAATAATAAGAAAAGGATAGTTATCAATTATGTAGTATCTAAAATGTGCCCAGACACTTTATAGATATCTTTTCATCTAATTCTCACAACAACCCTGGAAGGGAAGTGCTATTACTATTCTCATTTTACATTTGAGGAACCTAAGGTAGCCAAAGGTTATCGTTACTGTTATCCTTTGGAATCAAATGAATGATGACATGACTTGGACATTATATTGATTTTAGTGAGGGAAGTATTGTGCAGAGATAGCCTTCTTACTGTCTTTTCCAGAATCATTTTGAACTCCATGTTCTGATTTGGTAAGAAACCAATCTTCTCATGAAAATCTGGATGCTGTGAGAAACCTTGACCTTATGATTCCCTCCTAGATGATTGAGGTAGCACAGCACTTCAGCAAAGCTGGGCAAAAGCACCAGTATGTGATTTTCTGGTGACAAATTGGCAATAACATGATAGATCCAAACCTGTCTCATGATTTCCCAGAAGCTGATCAGCAGGTCATGAAAATAATATCACTTGATCACTAGTTGGCATTGGTTCCAGTCAGAACAAATGTGGTATCTGATTGGCTTCTAATATTTGACTTTTGCGCTTGTTTAATGGCAACATTCTGATCAAATGTTTTCTTTCTGGTCTACCTTGTACCAGTCCAAGAATTTCAGCTCTAGCGGCACAATACAATTGCCCCAGCCATCCCTCATGGCCCCACCCTGCAAGAAAACCAATAAAATTGACCTGGGGTTTGAGTTGATCGAGCTTTGCTGGGTCCCGAATAAACATCTTCCTAAATTCAAATCTGACTTTAGACACGTACTAGCTTTGTGACCCTGGGCAAGTCACTTCATCAAGTTTGCCTCTGTTTCCTCATCTGGAAAATGAGCTCGAGAAGGAAATGACAAATCATCTCTGTATCCTTTACCAAGAAAACCCTGAATAGAGTTAAAGACACGACTGAAATGACAGAGCAACAATAACTTCTTGCATCTTTAGCTACCCATTCATTTTATAATTTTAAATGCTAGGAGTTGTAATATCTGTGGAGTTGTGTGCTGCCTCTATCTTCCTTTTTTCTTTTTGAAAATTGAGCATGTGACTTTTGACTTAAATTCCAGCTCTGTCTACTTCATCTTAGAGAAATCACTCGACTATTCTGGGATTCAGGGACTCCATTTGCAGAATGAAGGGACTTGTCCAGATGACTTAGAAGGTGATCTTCAGCTCCAGGTCTGGGTCTGATGTTTTGTCCTCTAGGGGTGAAGAGGAAAACCTAAGGTCAGTTTCACGAAAATCTAGAAGGATTTTGTTTTGTGGGATTTTCATTTCTTTTTTGAACCCTGGCTTGGTTCCTGCCCCATGCTATTCCCAGGTAAAGAAATGCACTCATGCTATATTCTGATTGATACAAGCTCTAACTGAGGAAGTCCTCTGAAGTTTGTCTATTCTTATCCATAGTACTTAGAAGGCTTTCAAACCAGTTTCTCCCAAGATTTGAATTCTATAAGGCTACTATTAAGAGGGCAATCTAATTCTTTGTATCATGGGTTTTCCAAAAAAGCCTAGACTATTATGTGGGGCCCTATACCAAAGGAGGATCTGAATTTTAATTAATTCTGCCAAGATAAGGTGTCCTGCATAAGGGATATAGTTATGATCTTCCAGACATGTTCTCTAGCAAGACACTTGGGTTCCTATGGGAGCAAGAAGCTAGAGATATGCAGGGAATGTCCAGCTTCCAGGTTCCTAAGAAACTGTGGGGTCTCCTTGAGTGAAATTAGACCCCGTCTCTTGTTTTGAGCTGACAGATCATCTCCTTTCTAGTCAAAGAGCTTTTCCACTTTTATGAATGAGACTAGGCAGGATCCCATAGCCTCAAAACTATATTTCACTATTTCACCCCCTCTCCAGAGTTCTCCAGTATCTGTAAGGATGTTTAAGGGTATCTTTGTCGTCAACTTTAGCTCCCACCAGTAGCATTCCTTCAGTTTTAGGGCATCATTTTCACCCCATTGCTTTTAATCAGTTAACAGTTATCCCTTCCCCGTTGTGGAGTTTAGAGTCATGATGCCCCTTATGATCTGAAAAATCCATGTAAAAATTTTTGGCCTTTCCTTTGTACCAGAAAAGAAGTCTGAAGATTTTCTTTTTCTTTTATGGGATGTTTACTCCTTTCTATAAAATTTGGGTTGATACTATGCAACACTATACATACATTTTATGCATTTCTGAACTTTCTCTGTGTCATCTGTTGACCTTCATGTGTTGTCTTCAGCTTCTGCAAAACTCCCCCCCGCCCCAACCAATTCTCATTTAATTTCTTATGCTGACCTGAGATACATCAAAGCTGTCATTGAGAAAGTTGCAATATGGGAGCGATAACTGTACTTCAAAAGTTTGATAAGAACAAATAGGGGATTCAATTCAAAGGTCGGCTCAGTTCTGATAATGCACAGTCCCATTTTGTAAGTCCAAAGCCCTTCTAGGGTTTGAGTCCCAGATACCCTGATTTCTCAGTGCTTCCCCTAATAAACTGGCTGGGTGCAATGTGCAATTTGGAATCTTGGCTCCAGGGTCATTATAGCTTGACTCTGAGGTCAGTGGAATTCTA
Organism: Macrotis lagotis; assembly: GCF_037893015.1. Lineage (NCBI taxonomy): Eukaryota > Metazoa > Chordata > Mammalia > Peramelemorphia > Peramelidae > Macrotis > Macrotis lagotis. The sequence goes on from NC_133660.1 coordinate 8,879,292, forward strand.
CCTCCTGCACCTAAAATTGAGGTTAAATGATATAGAAAAAGACAAATATCCCCAACTTCTTTTCTCAAGGTCACAGTTTAAATGCAAAGAGAAGAGGAAGGAAGGTAGCTTTTCTTACCTCAATGGCACCATCTTCATTGAAAATGTTCATTCTCTTTGTATGAAGAGTTTGAAGGGACACATAGGAGAGAGAGAGAGAGAGAGAGAGAGAGAGAGAGAGAGAGAGAGAGTGTGTCCCACTCTGACAAATAGAAAGACAGCCTATTTTGGTTGTGCAGTCCCACTCAGGTGATAGGAGAATGTGGGATGTTTTCTTTTAGAAGTACAGTGCTTCTAGTTAGGGGAGTTGGGCATATTCCAAAGTCCAAGTCGTATTCTTTTGTCTGTTGGAAATCTATTATCTGTGCCAAATAGGCACAATTTGTTTTGCACCTTTTGTCCCAGTGCTTCTGGGAAGGCATAAATAATGTACCTTCACTTACTTCTCCAGCACAATTCAGTAAGGTCTCAAGACAGCTGATGTGCAGATGAAAAATCACAATTATTTTCCAATCCAGTCTTCAAGAATCAACAAAATAAGTTACATTTCACAATATTCCTGAAAAATATTTCTACTTGTTTAGCTTTATAGGACTTTTCTCATTCCATATGGGAAAGAAAGGGCAAGGAAAAAGAAAACTGACTACCTGTCTGTGACAGAAACTTTGCCCTCATTGAAATTTTCCAAATAATGTGAAGCCTTCTTCCACCTCCAAGGGATTTGGGACCTAGGGTTAATTTGGTCCTACTTCTATTTCAAATGAGAAAATTGTCTGGAATAGAAACTCCCATGATAACCCTACATAAGACCACTACCTGTGAGAATCTTTTATGTAAACAACTTTGGTGGGAAGGAGCTAAACTGGCTCCCAAATCCCTTGGAGGTGGAAGAAGGGAGCTATCTTATCCCTTAAGAGTGACCAAGGAATGGGCTTTTTTGTCCAGAATCTTTATTATTTCTTGGTCATAAGTAGGCAAATCTGCAGGGAAATAATGCATGTGGATACAATGCATGAACCTATTCTAGGAATATTTATAGTTGAATCATTATTCTCCAAACAGTTTTTCAAAGCTCTGATTTTGTAAGCAGATGACCTAAGTTTCTGGCTCTTTTTTGTGTCCTTTGGGCAAATAACTTTCATCCTCTGAGCCTTATATATAAATTTTTCGCTAGCTCCAAATCTTATGACTGATCCTTACTACTTAGTTCAAATCCTGCCTGTGATCTGTACTACTTGTGCAACTTTGGGTAAGACATTTAATTTTTCCCTCAGTTTCTTCATTGGAATATTGACGGAATTGGATTAGATAGTCCCTGAGATTCCTCCCAATTCAATTTGGGAATTAAAGAAAAGAGAGAGTTTGAAGTTCTCAAACAATCTGAATGAAAGAAATAGAATTTGGAAATGGATAGAGCATGAGGTGTTGCAAAGACTCGTTTGAAATGGCTGGGGTGCTCAGGGGGTTGGGAGGAGGTGTATGAAGGGGAGGTTATTCTCAGTCTTCATTTTTCAACTGGTGCTGACCACAATCTAAACTTCCAGCTGTATAGAGGAGTTTTGGGGGGTGGGTTGGGACATGTACCAGTGGCTTCCAATTTCTGACAGTACAATGGGTAGAAAGTCATATAATCTTATTTCCTCTATTCCTTCCTTGGAAACCATTGACCCTGGCTGACTCCAGGAACATGTGATTTGGACAAGTTAAAATTATTGCTATTTCATAAAGCTAAAGGAGAATTCACAGTAAAAATTTAGATAGCATGGGAATTAAGGGAAAGCTACTCTCCTTTTATGAGAAAGGCCCCTGATTTGCAGCACTGGATGGAAGAACAGAGGACTGAAGTGGTTGAAATGATTCCTATGATTTGTTGTTAACAAACATTTAGTAAGCACCTACTATTTGCCACTTACTGTGCAAAGCACTGAACTTATAAAGACAAAAGATAGTCCATGATCTCAAGGAACTCGCAGATTAATGGAGACATGTAAACAATTATGTACAATCAAGAAATATATGGAATAAATTGGAAATAAAAAATGGCAAATTGTAATCATTTAAACAAACTGCCATTTATATCTATGCCATTGCAGTGCAATAATGAGTATTGATATCATTAAATTTGTATGAAATACAACATTTACTTGTTCTTTTTTTCCCCCCTCTTCTCTCTATTTTCCAGTCTAGCATCACTGGGGCAATACACAGTTCTCCTGGGCCATTCCCTTAACCTAGATATGTTGGGAAATATTCTTGTTTCATTTGAACTCTTCCTCATTGTCCAATGAGTGACTCATAGATACACCAAGGGATTTGAAAACTAAGTGGAGAAAAATTGGAAATTTTTTAAAGAATCATACCTGGGGGCTAATTCAGGTCTGGGTGCTTGGGGGAAAGAAGAAACTTGATGTTTATAACTAGCCCTATCAGGAAGTGAGAAATTCTTTGTTGATTCCATGGCAAGCCTCTCTAAGATCAGAGGTTGATGGAACTGTAATACAATGAAGGCACTTTGGAACAGAGGTCCCTGTAGAGATGGTATGCAAGGAGAGTCATGTTATTCCTCACCCTCTCCCTTCCCTGGTCATATTATTTCATTGGCTTTGGGAACTCCTGGTGAGGAAATTCCATGTACCAATGTAGAAGGAAATTTTTCTACAACAAACTATTACAAAGTTGTTTACATCTCTTAGAGATCTACATAGCACAGTGAATGGAGGAGTGCTAGACTTGGGATCATGAACACTGGAGTTCCTATATCAACAGAATAGGGTAAATCATTTAACCTCCCTCAGCCTCAGTTTCCTTGTCTGTTTAATGAAAGAACCTTTTTTTGGGTTAGCATCCAGCTGAAAATCCATGATCTATGACACGTCCAGTGTCATTCGGCCAATATATGTCAGAGAGAGGACTTGAAACCTAGGTCTTCTTGACTCTAATGGGGCTTGTCTATCTATTAGACCACTTGCTTTCTTCTTGTCTGCTGAGATCCTGGAACACTGGGAAATGTGCAATTGAGATATGCTTTCTTTGGAAAAAGACTAAGGCTAACTCAGGAGGCACTTGCTGGAATTTGCAGAGGTAGATAGTCAAAGGAAATGAACCAGGAGTTTTCAAAAGAAGAAATGCAGCCTACAAACAGCTATATTAAAATGTTCAAAATCATCAATAACAGAAATGAAAATTAAAATAAACTCTGAAGTTCCTTTTCACATATATCAAATTGGTAAAGATGACAAAACAGGGAAAATAATATTAGTTGGTAATTAGCAGGAGAACAGATACACAAATACACTATTGATACAACTGGGGATTCAACCAACCATTTTGGAAAGTGATTTGGAATTGTATCACAAAAGTCACCAAACTATGTAACCTCCTTGACCCAGTGATGCCACTAAACTCCAAAGAGATCAAAGACAGAAAGGATAGGGACTAATGAATGCACACAAAAATATTTATACTAGAACTTCTATAATAGTGCTTTTGTAAAAATCATACTTATACTATAATCATTTATAATGAAATTTTCGGTTCACTTTAAAAATTACATTTTCTTAATGGTTTTTGTTTTTATATTATCTAATGTCCCCATATAGCTATCTCTCCTCTTCTAGAGTGCTATCCTTTATAATAAAAAATAAAAGAGAGGGAAAATTTTTTGGCCAGCCTACATATCTAAAGTCCAATATTATATACAATGTGCCATACCCATAATACTTCACCTCTCCAAAGAATCTGGGGGAGATTCTTTCTCATATCTGTTCCTTATGGACAAGCTTGGTTAAAAATAATTTCAAAGCATTCATTTTTCTATTGTTTTGTTATTATGTTCTTTCCATTTGATTTATTGAAGTCATCATTCATTATATATTATTTTCCTTGTTCCACTTGTATCACTTCATGCAACTCTTCCCATGACTATCTCATTCTATTCATCATTTTCACAGCACAATAAAATTCCATTACATGAATGTATCACAACCCATTTTGCTGTTTCTTGATGAGTGGGTATTTATTTTGTTTCTAGTGCTTTACTAATATAAAAAGTGCTGTTATAAAGTTTTTGGTTTATAGAGTGATTTTCTTTTTACCATTAATCTGCTTGGCAGGTGAATCTTTGGATCAAGGAATATTGACTTTTCAGTCTTTCTCTTTGCATAACTCCAGGTTGCTTTCTAGAATAATTAGACCTATTCAAAGATCAATGAATATTATACCTATTTTTCCATATCCCTTCAAATCAACATTGACTTTGGACATCTTGTCATGAAGTAAAACTTTAGAAATATTTTGATTACCAGAATATTTTGTTGCATCAAAAACTAGAAACAAAGTGGGAATTCACTAAAAAATGATGATTTACATTTTTTGTATATGTAAATATATATTTATATATGTACATATACATGCATTCAAGTATTATTATTTTATACATATATGTATGTATAAAATAATATTAATAAAAATATATATTATATATATGACAGTTTTCATACATGTTTGAGGTTCTGGAACCAAGTCAAGTAAACCTGTTAAGGCATTCTATCAGTCAATTGGAATCATGTCTTCCTCCCCTTTTACTATAGCATAAAACATAAGACTATCTTACTACAAAACTTCCCAGGTTTGGGTGCCAGATAAGAATATAATGCAATGTTATTATGCCATATGAACAATGCAGAGCAAGGAGAATAATTTTCATAACAAAAATAATGTAAAAGCTACAACTGTGAAAGACTTCAGAATTGAATTCAATGACCAATTATGACTTGAGAAAATCTGATGATGAAGTATGCTTCCTATCTCTTGGGAGAGAGGTGACAGCCTAGAGGATGAAACCTAAATTTTCAGAAGTGGCCAATTTTTAAAGTTGTTTTCATTGATTAAAATTATTGGCTATATGAGAGGGCTTTTATTCTGGTAGAGTTGAGATAGTTGAATGAAGTAGAGATAGAGATACAAAAAAAAAAAAAAGAGAAATGAATGCCAATGAAATATTTTTAAAAATACACAGGATAAAAGAACAAAGTTCAGGGGTGGCTAGGTGGCACAGTGGATAGAGCACTGGCCCCGGAGTCAGGTGTATCTGAGTTCAAATCTGATCACAAACACTTAATAATGACCTAGCTGTGTGGCCTTAGGCAAGCCACTAAACCCCATTGCCTTGCCAAAAAAAATCCCTAAAGAAAAAAAAGTTCAGAAAATACAGTCAAGTAGTGCAATTTTGTAAATCGTGATGTTAAATTCAATATATATTTTAAAAAAGCATAACTCAAACTATATGTAGCAGAAATTCAGTTTTGTATGTAATTCTCTTTCTGTTTATCGTATATTTAAGTGTTTATGTCTGTTATATTAATAATAAAATATACTTAAATTATTTTTTTACACACAAGGTAATGGGGAACTGACTATATGCCAGGAAACAGGGGGCAAACAGTGATTTACCTAAGGTCAGATAGCTAATAGATGGATGAAGTCAGATTAGGAGTTGAGTCTGGATTTCTCTCTGTTGCACCACCTAGGTGCTTCACAGCATTTCTAAAGCAATGGATATACAAAGAAAGGCAAAACGTAATTTCTTTTCTCAAATAGCTCAAAATTTGATGTTTCAAAGATAGATTGAGTAAGAGGCTTGCTGATTCTAGGTCAAATTGCCTTTCTACTATGACGCACTGCCCTTCAGTAGTAGGCACTTAATAAATGGTTATTGGAGTTGATTGTATGTAGGATTTCTAATCCTCTTTTTACATTACAATATTTCAAGAACCTAAGAAAAGTGATTATGTCCCCTTTAATTCTTTACTTCATCGGTGAATTAGTTGGCAATTTAGATTGGCAGTTGTTTCTTGCTCTTAAGCAGGGAGACGGAACCAGGTGAAGGTGCAAAGGAAGGATAGGATGGGGTCTGCTTAGTATGCTTAGCACTAAAGGAAGCATAGATATTTTTTTTCTGCCTCAACCTTTGGAGGACTGGAAAATTGGGGAGGGAATGCAAACTTGTGTTTGTTCTCTTCCTTAAACAAGAAGGGACAAATCCCTGTGATCCAACATCTTGAGGCTATCGTTTTGTGGAACACAAGTCAGTCCCACCCCTAGCACACAGATTCTGTCCTACCAAAAGGGCAGGTATTCTTCCAGTCACAACTCAGTGGTACAGTGAATAGAGACGTGTGGCAGAGTCTGGAGTCAGGAAGCCTCATCTTACTGAGTTCAAATCTGGCCTCAGACACAGCCATGTGTCCCTGGACAAGTCACTTTATCCCGTTTACCTCAGTCTGTTCATTTGTAAAATGAGCTAGAGAAGGAAACAGCCAATCGTTAGGTATCTCTGCCAAGAAAACCCTAAATGGGGGGGGGGGTCTTAAAGGTTTGGACATGACTGAAATTAATGCAGGGAGTTATGAATAGAGGAGATTTGTAATTGGAAGCAGATTCTGCAATTCTTTATACTGTTAAACTGTAAAAATGTTATCTAGTCCTGTGATGTAAATTGACTCCTATTGTTCCATCGTTAATGCAAAGTTTGTAATGTGTCCTCATTCCCACTGCCCAACTTGCACCCTTCTACCTGGTTTCAATCATATAAGAGGGGGAGGGATTTTTCCTTTGCCTTTAGTCTCCGGACCCTTTAGCACCCAGAGAATGGGCAAGACTATAAGAATCTGGCCTGAAATCCCCTCCTGGTATCAGACTCCAAAGGCTTGCCCAACCTACTCTCCCTAACTGCCTGTCTCTGTCTCCCAAATAAATCTCACCTAGTCTTTTGTTATTCGCTCTTGTCTTCCAAGTGCCTGCTGCTTCTCCAGGAGGAGAAGGGGTTTTAATCTGTACACTTTGTGGGTTTCTGTAATAAATCCTGCAGTTTTAAATTCTAGGACTGTATGTGAATTCTTTCACCATTCCCAAAACAACTCTCTAACTTCAATTGGGGACGCAAAGCCTGGGGTACAAAATGACTTAACCAACAACAAGGTTTCCCAAATGCTTTCTCCTGTGTTGTACTGGGTGTGAGACATTGTTACAGAGAACAGACTCTGTTTCCCCAAACACTTGCAATTCAGCTATTACATGAGAGCTCCCTCTTCTTCCTTAGTTTTCTTCATCTCCCATTATCTTGTTTTTTTGTCCTTTTCCTTTTGCATATAATCCCATCTCCCTCGTCTCTAATTGAATTCTCTCTCCCTCCCTCCCTCCCTCCCTCCCTCTCTCTCTCTCTCTCTCTCTCTCTCTCTTTCTCTCCCTCTCCCCCTCATTAGTTTCATCACTGTGCCTTTTACATGTTCAAACTTCCTTATCATTAAATATAAAAAAGATCCTATCATATTGCATCTTCAAACTTTTATATTATCTTTCCTGCCTTTCTCAAACTCCTAGAAAAAAAATTCACTTCCTCACTGTTCCCTCTCCTTAACCCTCACTTTCAATGAATCATTCAGTTGAAAAATGGTTTTTTTTAAGTTATTAATGATCTCTTACTTACCTTCTCATCCTCGATCCCTCTTCAGCATTTAACATGATTGATCTCTCTCTTTTTCTGGCTATTCCCTCCTCTCTGGATTTTCATGGTATTACTCTTCCCTGGTACTCTAACCTATCTGTTGACTCCTGTTCAGTGTCCTTTGCTGCTTCGTCATCTAATTTCATGTTCCCTAACTCTTGGTATTCTCAAAGTTTTTGTCTTAGGTCTCTCTTCTCCCTCAACACTTTTTTGGTAACCCAGGGGTTTTTAGCACATTACAGTCGTTGGCATTACAGGCACACATGTAGAGACAATTTAGGTACATATGTAAATATACAGAAATACGACTATCTCAATAGGTAGGTGATGGAAAGATAGACAGATAGTTAGATCTAAACTCCAACCTCTCCTTTGAATTTTAGTCTTGGATCACCAATTGCTTCTTACATTTTAAATAGATGTCCTAAAGCCAAAATTAAACATGTCCAAAACTGTACTCATTATCTTTCCCCTAAAAGCTTCATTTCTTTCAAATTCTCTATATTGAAAAGTACCACCATCCCTCTAGTCTCCCAGACTGACATAATTCTGATCTCACTTTCTCTCACCCTATATCTTGGATCATCTTTTCATTTATATTTTATAACAACTCTTACGTTGGTGTCTTCCTTCTACTCACACAGCTACCACCTTAGTTCAGGCTGTGCCAACTTTTGATTCCTTTTTTTCAGTGACCTTCTAACTGGCTTCTCTGCCACAAGTCTCACTCTGATTCATAATATACACATTTTGCCAAAGTTGATTGATTGGTTGTTGACTTTTATTCTTGAAGAGGGTCAAAATGATATCACCATGTCAGAGTCAAGTTATATGTCCAACAGTGGCTGAGCAGACTAATATGAACTCACAATGTTTTACCACAGGTAGGCCACGTAAACACGGATTTTATATTTGTGCATCTCACTTTTAATTGAAGCTGCGATTATGCTTTACTTTCCTTCTTTGATGAGGGCATGCCATGCTGGCAAGTCCTGTATCAGTGTTTCCCATGTCACCCAATCAGTTCCAAAGTTCTTCAGAGACCTTGAGAGTATCCTTTCATCACCTTCTGCCTGCCATGGGAGTTGCTTTCCTTGACTGAGTTCTTTATAAAATAGTCTTTTAGGTAAACCAGAATAATTTTCCTTAAAAGCAGATACAACCATGGGATTCCCCTACTCAATCTACTCAAGTGACTTCTTATTTGTCTATGGGATAAAATATGGACTCTTTTATATAAACATACACAATCTGATGCATCATAGCTTATAGCCTCATTATATATTATTTCCTTTTCTATATTTTGTGACCCTCCAGCTCCTGTCTTCTCTCCTTTGCTTTGGCCACCCCATGTGTCTGAAATGTACTCCCTCCTCACTTCTGTCTAATTGAGTTTTCTTCTTTTGTTCCTTTAAGATGCAGTTCAATCAACTAGCTAATTTGTATGTATTTGTATATATTCGCTTGCTTTGCCATATATTAATATATATATATTCTTGTTGCCTCTCCCATTAAGAAGTACATGCCCTATGTGGAGGGACTATGTAATTATTTGTACTTATACCAGATTCTCAGAATCTAGTACAGGGGAACAAATAGCAGAATGCAAATAAATACTTGTTGATTGATTGACTAGTCAATTGATAGAATGATAAGCAGTTGGCCCCATATTGCGTGAACAGGTCAGAGGCACCCAAAGGGAAAAGTGTCAAAAATTTCACTCTTCATTGGTTCGGTGCTCTTTGAAAACAGTTAATGATTTTTACTTTAACTAGCATTCCCTAAAGATGCTCTTCTTAATAATCTTTCCTTTGCCAAGAACTAAAAAGTTATTTTATTCTGAATGTAAAAAAAAGCATTTCCATAATATGACAGAATAGAAAAAAGATGTTTGTCCATGAGATTGCAAATCTATTGTGTACCATATGCTATTCCTTTTAAATATACAATAAAATTGTCATAAAACTATTTTTTCCTTTTTTTTTCTTTCTATGTCCTAGAGATGGCTACCATTAGACCCAAATATGTGTATATACGCTTCCCATCCATTCACACAAGTATATATGTAAAATTCTATATATTTATTTATTTATCAGTTCTTTCTCTGGATACAGATACTACCTTCTTTATATGTCTTTTGTGGTTCATTTGGGTATTTATAATAGTCAAAATGACACTCAAAGGTAAAATAATTGTTGTTTTTGTGTACCACATACTCTTGGTTCTACTCATTTTGTTCTTCATTATTTTGTTAAAAGGAATGTGAATGAAGCTACAGAGGATAAGCAAACGCTAAACCTTCTTTTCTTAGACTATCCTTTCCCCTAAGGTCAGCTATTTTATTCTATGTGTTCTCATCCTATAGATGAATTTGAGAATTTTATCATCTCTTAAAGACAGGATTAGATAAACACAACTCTCAAAAGCAGTTTAGAAGAATTCCATTTCAGAGGAAAAAGTAGTGTGTGAAAGGATTATTGATTAAATTCAAACATACATGGGAGATAAAGAAAATATTTGAGAATAGGGAGGAGAGATAACAGTCCTTTCTTAACAAGCCACCACCAGCCACAGTATTTGAGTATAAGGGGGAATAATAATTGTTACTTAACAAGCCACCACTACCATTTTCCTTTCAGAAACCATTCTTATAAACTTTGCATGAATTATGTATTTTTATTGTATTATACCCTAAGGGTCACAACATTCCATCCTTTCTTCTGGCTCTCTTATTCACTTTCCCTTAATCTTCTGGTAAATGATAAAGCTAAAAAGAATCTAGTTTTTTTTGTTTTTGAGTTTGGATCTGGATCCTTTGGGGATCGCATTTCTTCAGATTTATTCTATTTTAGAAAATCTCATTGATGTCAATTTTCACATCATCTTTATTTCCAGATATATTTCTCCTCCTCCTTCCATTGCCAGAGAATAATTTCATAACAAAAATAAAAAATAAAACTTCAGCAATACCAACCAAGCTATCAATCAGATCTGGTACTATATTCAGTGTTGTCACAATCAAAGGATCTCCGTCATCAAGGGTCACTTTAGAAGGATGAATCCTTCAATTACGTTCCCCATAATTCTACAGGTAGGTGAGTAAGTTCATCCATGTCATATTAACAAAATAACTTCATAGCAATTTATTTATCTCCCACAGGGTCAGAATTGGCATAGCTGAAGATTTCTTTCTAGAGCCTTCGCCTCTGCTCTGTCATAGATACTCCCTTACTATAATGAAAATCAAATCTAAGATAGCCAAATATTTAGTAGGGGTATTACTGAACAGTTATTATATTCTTGAATTTCTGCTGCTTTGGTGGGGAGGGGGAGACAGATTAAACTAGAATTAAAGCAGCCTAGAGAAAACTTTCTCTGAAAATCTTTAAAGACTGATTAGGCTCCACCAACCTTTTTTTTTTCTCTGAAGAAAGAATATATTCCACCTTTCCACCTTCTTTCTCCCAAACATAGTGGGCCAAAGGTTAGCTGAAGGTAAATAAATAAGATAACAAAACCAGATGCTAATGCCATTTTCTAACTAATCCTTTTATTACCTCAATCTCTGGGGAGGAGAGAACTGGGCAGCAACAATTAAGTTCTTCATATTTTAGTGGGTGTCAGAGATCCCTCTGATAACTGAGTGAAGCCTGTGGACCCTTTTGGACTGTAATGGCTGGAGCCCTAGGCCTGGATTTGGCCCGGACAAGTCAATTAACCTTGCTTGCCTGTCTCCTCATCTATCAAATGAGTTGGAGAAGGAAATGGCAAACTACTCCAGTATCTTCATGCATGAATTATGCATTTTGGTTGTATTATAGCATTCTAAGTCACAGTTTTCCATCCTAAGAAAATCCTAAAAGGGTTTCACAGAGAGTGAAAGGATGAACAGCAACAACAACAACAACGCGGACCCCTTCACACAAAAGTTGTTAATTACATTAAATAAAATATCTAAGATTCCGAAGGAACCCAATTACCTTAAAACGTTATTATCAAAATATTGAAGAAAGAAAGTTTATGGCTCCAAGTTCAGAGCCCCTGAAAAAGGAGAGTGATTTAGCATTTAGTAAAGATTAATAACTCAATAGTAAAGCTTAATCTTCCACACATTTTACCTCATTATGAATTGGAATGACTCCTGGGTTCTAGAGCCTAGTCCAAGTAATCTCAAGTTCAAGTGTGTATTAACAAGCTGGAGCAAATAAAGCCTTGTCCAGACCACCCGTCTGTCTGAGGACTGGCCTAGAGAAGTCTGAAAAATCCCAATAAGATTCACCACCAGGTGTGGAATATTTTCGGCCCCCAGAACCCAGCAACCCTCACCTCAAGTGCTGAAGATTTTCTCCTGTAGGATGAGATGAGTCATACTTGAAAGACTGAATTGTAAATTAAATAAACCAGATCCTGCTATTTAGGAGCAGAGAAAAATTGCTTTATGCTTTTCTTTTTTTCACCTACTCCCCAAAGGTGAGATTTGTGGAAAAGTTTAAACAGGTAGGAGCCTGCAGAAAAAGCTGGAAGACAAGATTTTCCCATGTGACTTCTTACAGAGGCAAGTTTTGGTGTTGGGGCCTTCCATGCACTTGCATCTTTTAAATCCCTCTGCTGGGCTCCCAAAAGAGTACGTAAACTACTTGGAAAGGCTGAATTCCATTTCATTCTCTGTGTGAATGATCCTATGCTCTTGATTTATTGGAGGAGGTTCCTAGCATGTTAATGAAATAGTTATCCCGTGGAAGGGGTCACAAATGGGACTCAGAATGGGAAAGACGGAGAGTTGGTGTTCTCAACCAATGCTAAATAATGAGGATATTCAACACCCCAGTAAACTGTCTCAAGCAGACCAATGTGCCTTAGATCTATAAAATGAGCTAGGAGAGTGTCTACTTTAAGCATGTGCAGAAGAAAAAAAATGTATCCAGTGATCATAAAGATGGGTGAAGCAGGTGCTGTGGAGTGTTTAAAACTTGGTCACACAACGGAGACTCCAAAATTATGCAACTTCTATATCAAGGAAACCTTTTTACAACCACCTTGGGAGCCACAGATTATCCCAGGTCAGGGTTCACTGGTGAGTCAACGTATCCATACAAGGAGCAATAATTCATACATATCTTTGATGAAGAAGGTCACCAAGGATATGTGACTATCACTCCCAGGCGCTGGCCCTCTGCATCAGCTTTCCCTTTTCGATTTCGTAAGTGTAAGTTATTCATTTTTTGTATTACTTGATTCATCTGGTCTGCATAGTCTGATGTTTCTTTCTGGTACCCAGACGGTTTCTCCATATGTGGACAAAACAGAAGCATACCCTCGACTCCAGTTTAATAATGGATCCAGTCATTTTCATTGTTGATGCCTTAGGATCCTTCCATGTGACCGTGCCCTTTTCTTCATGTTGCATATCCTTAAAAAATCTTTCTGCAAGTGTTAATTGTTTATTATTCAATGTTAAGAGATTCATGGTATATAAGGTGAGATTTACTCTCCTTCCTTGTTTTCCCTCTGTCCCTATATATTCCCCTTCTTTTGCACTTTCAGGAATCTCTTAAGATCTTTATGTTTTCTTTCTACTAAAGCTTAGGGAATACCTGTAATATGTTTTATATTGTAATATAGGCAGAATTGTTTAAATGCCATAGAAGTATATCCAGAGCCATTATACGTTTTTGTGGATTTTGGTATCCCTGCAATAGCAAAACAATGGAATAAATAATCAATCACACCTTGTGTGGCCTCTGAACTTTGTGCTGTTGCCATTGCACATGAACCAAATTATCTACAGTAACATGAATGAATTTCATTTTTCCAAAAGGCGCATAATGAGTCACATCCAACGGCCACAATTCATTAGGAACCTGGCTTCTAGGATTCTTAGAATAATTTGGAGGGGTAGGTCAATATGGAATGCATAGTTGACAGGATTTTACTATATTCCTCGCTTGCTCTCTGGTGATTTTAAATTCTTCCCTTACTAAAGAGGCATTCTGATGAAATTTTTTGTGACACTGCCCAGCTTGGTCTTCTACTAAGGTTATAAGAAGTGGAAGCGTTAATTCAGCAGCCCTATGATTGCCTTCATATATGGGCCCAGGCAATCCAGTGTGGAATGTATATATTCAATTTAGAAAAAGGATTATATCTATTTCTCATAACTTCTTGTAACTCTTTAAAGAGTTGATATAATTCTTCATCAGTGCCATGTTTAATAAAAGCTGTGTCTATGTATCTGATCACATGATAACTATACTTACTATCTGTTAAAAATGTTAAGGGTTTGTGGCAGTTCTATTAATACCATTAATTAGGTGTATAATTCATTCTTTTGTTTTGATTAAAAAAATAATTTTTTAATTGCATTTATGCTTGGACCTACAAGTCTAGAATAAAGTACATCACATTTGTTTAAAAATTTCAGGAAACATAGAATGTCATCACTTCAGATGTTTTTCCTCATTACCTCTACAGAGCAATTAATCATTAACTCCAGGCTTTGATATCATTACAGTAAAATAGCTTATACTGATAAAACTAGATCATATAACTTTTCAACATCTTGCTCATCAGTAAATTGCCTAACTATGGGTTACATAATTTTCAATCTTCAATCACTTTTCAAAGCCTCTCACATTTATTCAGTATTATTGGAACTAATTGAAGTTAAGCTATGACTTCCCAATTTCTTATACAACTTTCTTCTCTAAGTTTAGCATTTTTGCTTCTTGCAAATTAAACATTAAATTCTTAACCTACATGAAACAGGTTTTCATGCTGACATCTCATTTTCTTAAAGTTAACCTTATAACTAAAAATCTGTTACACATAAATTTCTTTCACATCTCTGTTTTATAAGCTTATTTTCATCTTGTTCAAATACCCTCCTATTTTCAAAAAGAAAATAAGATTCTCTATGAATTTAGTTATATATATATAATTTCAAAAAATCCAATGTAGTTTTATATAATATAATATAATATATATATACATATAATATAATTTCAAAAAAATTCAATGTAAAACTTTTACCAATGCCAGGGTTACAGGATACATATATAATTTCTTCTTAAATAACAGATATTAAATAAGTTACTTTGATCTTACATATAAATATTCCCTTTAAGAAACACCAGGTGGAGGAGCACAGCTTTTCACAATCTCTCTGAGCCAAAAGACCTTGAGAGGTATAACCTTGTTGGCAAGGTATTCTCCAGTTTTCTTATAACAAGTCTTTACAAAGGTGATGGATGATACTTCAATTAATCCATTGTTTGCTAATTGTAACATAATATTAAAGTTTCAAAAAATTGTCTGAATCTGTTCTTATACAAAGTTTACTTATTATACATACCACATTTCAATTTAATGTATATTCCCTTTACTCCCTAAAACTCTGTAATATATAAGAATTTCTTGAGACCAGATGTTTCCAAAATTCCTTTTTATGATTACAAGATTATCTTTAAAGTTCTTTTAATAATCTTAAAAATTCCAAACTCATATTCAAAATATACAAGTTTGAAAATCCTTCTTATCTGTATCAGTGCTATTCTAACTTCTCAATGCTCTAACTTAAAAGGGTTTCCTATCCTCACTGGCAAGATAATTTTAGGGACAATTTCAATTTCTCCTAGGTCTCTTATAAGTATAATTTGCCAAATTAGTGAATCAAATTCTATTAGTCTATCAGACCAGAAAAGAGACACTAGAAAATAAAACAACATGATTCTCAGGAAAATCTCCTTTTTTGGAGCCAATCATGAATTTTGGAAAAAAGCTCTAAGTTTGAATGGAAAGAAGATCGGTCGATCAGAACACAAGGAACAACAGGCCTGAGAGACAACTGAGAGCTTCTCTCTGCCTGTATTTTAAAGCAAACACATATAGACACATAAATGGGTCCAGAGCATTTAGAACCAGAGAGGTCCCCAAAATCTGGGGCAACCCCACTCTGCTCTCACACTAGAGGGTCCCTTTAAACATTACACAAAGACAAAAACCAACCAGATAATACTACCAAAGGTGACAAACCTTCCAAGAAACCAGAGGAAAAATGTAGAGAACCTTCCATTTTTCACAATACATTTTTCCATTCAAAGGTTTTCATATCTAACACTTTTTGATTTTAACTGCAAATAACCATACCATTTGAGAAGGCAAACAGTCACTCAAAATTGGAATATCCCCTGTCCCCTATCAGCGTAGAGTCAACCAAATAACTTCAACAACCCTAAATCTTTTGGGAGGGGAGTCTTCTTATATTGTCCCATTATTTTTGTAGTAATCAAATTATGCATTTTAAAATGAACCTGATTATCTTATCTTTATGAAATTGAATAGCATTTTTTGTGATTGTTTGTTTAACACATGCCATAACATATTTAACACATTTGTGAATACTCACTGTCACTTTTCTGTTTCTAAAACTTCAGATAAATTCCCTTTTTTTAACATTTTATTTTATTGGCTTTGTAAAACAATTCTCTCTCTCTTATCTAGTGCTTTTTCTTAATTCCTCTCTCAGATAACGTCAAGATTTAGATAAGCTAGCCTTGAGCAAACAAGTTATCTCCCATTGCCTCCTTCTTTTCCAGCACTTTTAGCTGTGCCTGCTCATGTGTCTGTAAACTATACCCAATTTGATTATTTACTCCTGCCCATGAGCTAGTGCTAGAGAGCATTTCAAATGTTAGTCTTAACCCCATTGCTTCATTGCTTTTAGCCTGACTAGTACAATTCTCAACAAATTTAGTTTTCCATATTAAGTAATCTGGTGTAAGACTAGTTTTTGCTATCATGGTCCAATCTTCTGGGGCTAATATTTGTCTACCTAATATTTCTATTATATTCAAAACATATGGACTGATTTTACCATATGTGCTTGTTGCTGATTTTAATTGTCTAAATATTTTAAAATCTAAATTATAGTATTCTCTCCGACCTGGATCAGGTCTCTCAAGCACGGGAAAAGACAACTATAACTCTCTCATGTCCCATGCAATCTTCTCTCTTTTAACCACTGCTTTTTGAGCAGCATTTATCTGCCCCTTATCTCTGTTAGGGTTTTTTTTCTTTAGACCCTAAAGGAGCAGAAGGTGGGTTATTAGAGTTAGGAGGAGGTGGAGCGGGCTGGGGAGCCACCACCACCACTGGAAGCCCAGGAGCAGTGGCTGCTGCGGTAGCCTGAGGGGATGGGGCCCAGCATCCCAGAGACTGTCTGGTACAAGTTCCCAAAGTGGGAGCTGGGAGGAGGATTCTCCTGGGAAGGTAGGACCCTTGGCCTCCACACCCCTCCTTCTACCCCGAGGCAAACAGGGGTTGGGAGGTGGCCTTGGAGGTAAAAGCCACCACTCTTTTTTACTCTTATCTTCCTGCTGAATAGTTGAAACATCTACATCAACTTTTAATATACTCAGAGCCAAGGGAACATCTCCAGGTGCAGTCAGGCAGATTTTTAAAATATTCCCCAAGGAAAAGACTCTTATAGGAAATGCCTCCTGACCTTCCTGTTTAAAATGTTCACTCATCTGTTTCCCCACAATTTCCCATTTTTTTTTTTTTTTTTTTTTTTTTAGTTTTTTTCCCTCAAGACAATGGGGTTAAGGGGCTTGCCCGAGGCCACACAGCTAGGTAATTATTAAGTGTCTGAGGCCAAATTTGAACCTAGGTACTCCTGACTCCAGGGCCGGTGCTCTGTCTATTGCACCACCTAGCCACCCCAATTACCCATTTTTCAATACTTAATACTCCTTCTTCTGGAAACCAAGGACAACATGTTTGCATACATTCAATAAATTCTTCTCCTTGTTTTGTTGTTATTAACAGGCCTCTTTCTTTAACTATCTGCTTTAGCACTCTCAAATAATGTCCTCTGTCTTTGGACTGTCCCTGTCCCATTTTAATGCTCTCTGTTTTAGACTTGATGAAAAAATTATTTACCTTAATTGCCTGCTGTCCCTTTATGAGCTCTCCTTTGACCTGCAGGTGTCCAGACCTTATCTTTCCTTTCAAGATTGATTCCCCTCCAGTTCAGACTGTCCATCCATCCGTCTGTCCATCTGTCAGTCCGTCTGTCCATCAGTCTCTGGACAGGCACCAGCTATAGCCCGCCATAGCTCTGATGTGGATGTGGACATGAACTTCCGAGAATCAGGTCGGGTAGAAAAACATATCCAAGCACACAAAATTGGGAAGTGAAAAATCTACCAATTTTGTTTTTGAAAACCCAGACTTTTTATAGCAAAAACTTATCTCAGGAATGACTGGTTGAAGGAGACCCAGTTTCACAATTTCCTGGGTAAATTTCCTGGCCAAATGTTTGTTCTTAGAAATCTGCATATTTCTCTATCATAAAAACCTTTAATAACCACCTTGGGAGCCACAGATTATCCCAGGTCAGGCTTCACTGGGGAGTCAATGGATCCATACAATGAGCAATAATCCATATATGTCTTTAATGGACTTGTTCCTTTCAGCAGTCCAATCACTGAAGATAATTTTAAAAGACTTGTGATGGAAAATACCATCCATATCCAGAGAAGAAACTATGGAGTTTAAATGAAGACCAGAGCATACTAGCTTCAATTTTTAAAAGTTGTCTAATGCACTATGTCATTTTTTTCTCTCTAATGTTTTCTTTCTTCTGTTTAGATCTGATTCTTTTCTCATAGCACGTTCAACATAAATCTATGTTTAGCAAGGTTATAAATGTAGAATCTAGATCAGATCGCTTTCTGTCAGGGGGAGGGAGAGGGAGGAGGGAAGAGTGAGAGGGAGAAAATTGTCAAACTCAAAACCTTGAAAAAGTTTCATTATTTCAAGAGTGAGTTCCTATATTTTCCAGAATTCCTCCAGATTAGGGGTTCTTAGCTTATTTTTACATCACAGACACCAGGTCAGTCATTTCTTTACTTCCCATTCAGCTATACTCTTAGATTTCTCCACTGTGCTCCAACAATCTCTTCATCTTGAAAGATCATTTCATCCCTGGAATTTGCCTCTCAATATTACTCTCTACCCCTTCAGTTCCTCTGATCAGAGTGCTGAGTGGAGTGCTCCTCCCAGAACCATTTTGAGAGGGCACATGAGTCAGAAGATCAATTAATCAACATTTATTAAGACCTTGAGTGGTGCCAGATACTCTGCCAAGGACTGGGGAATACAAAAAAGAGTCAAAAGACTGTCCTAAAGGAGCCTACTTCACACATTGGCATTTAGAAGGCATTTAATAAATGTTGGCTGACCAAGGAACTATATGAACACAATTACATGACACTCTTTACACAAATGAGAACAGATTTTAAATTGCAGGAATCTTTTTTTTAAGGTTTTTTTTTTAGGGTTTTTTTTTTTTTTTGCAAGGCAATGGGGTTAAGTGGCTTGCCCAAGGCCACACAGCTAGGTAATTATTAAGTGTCTGAGGCCATATTTGAACTCAGGTACTCCTGACTCCAGGGCAGGTGCTCTATCCCCTGCACCACCTAGCCTCCTCAAATTGCAGGAATCTTAATTACTCATGGGTAGGCCAAGTCAAATAAATGAGTCAATCATGTCATAAAGTCATAAAAAAAGTGAATTTATAAAAAAATGATAGTACTACCTTAATTAACTTATTTATTCAAATCATAATAATCAAACAACCAAAGAATTACCTTAGAGTTAAAAAGAGTAAAAAATAAAATCCATCTAGAAGAGCAAATGTCAAGAATTTTAAGGGAAATAATGAAAGGAAAGGGAATGAATAGATATGTATATCTATACTACAAAACAGTACTCATGAATACAATTTAGTTTTAAGAATACAATTTAGTTAAGAAATAGACTGAACAGTTGAAGAGGTTAGATGCATAATATACAAAAGGAGCACAGTAGCCTACTATTTGATAAAAAGCAAAAATTCCAGCTACTGGGGCAGGAACTCACTATTCAACAAAAAGTGTTGGCAAAACTAGAAGTATCTTGGCAGAAACTAGATTTAGATCAAAATCTCACACTTTGTTCTGTAAGTTCCAAATGGGTACATGATTTACACATAAAAGATAACATCACAAATTAGAGAAGCATGAGGAGATTGCCCTTCAGACCTGTGGATGAGAAATTGAATAAGAGATGGAAAGTGTCACAAAAGATAAAATGGACAATGTCGGTTACATAAAATAAACAAATTGGCATGCACAACTGATTTGGCAAAAATCAGAAGAGAAATATGTATTGGAAAAAATATTTGCAGTAAGGCTCTCTGATAAAGGTCACATCTAAGATTCTAGTTCTAAGGGAACTGATTCCAATTTTTAAGGATGTGGGCTATTCAATCAATAAATGATCCAAGTATATAAATAAGCAGTTTTGAAAGGAAAATATCCCAGCTATCAAGAGCATATTTTTTAAAACTGCTATTAGAGAAATGCAAATTAAAACCACTCTGAGTTTCCACCTCATATCTATCAAATTGACAGAGATGATGATAAAGGAAAATGGCAAGTGCTGATGGGCTGTGGGAAAATGGGTACATTAATAAAAGTTGCTAAACTCTTCATACTCTTTGACTCATCCATAACATTAGATCATCTATACCTCCAAAGAAATGAGAAGAAAAGACCTTATTACAACAACTTATAGCACCTCGTTTGAAGGGGATAAAGAATTGGAAACTGGGGCAGCTAGGTGGCGTAGTGGATAAAGCTTGGAGTCAGGAGTACCTGAGTTCAAATCCGGTCTCAGACACTTAACAATTACCTAGCTGTGTGGCCTTGGGCAAGCCACTTAACCCCATTTGCCTTGCAAAAACCTAAAAAACAAAACAAAGCAAAACAAAAAAAAGAATTGGAAACTGAAAAGGGAAATACTCATCCATTGGGGAGTGAATACAAAAGTAATAGTGACGGAATAACCATATGAAATGATTTCAGAGAAACCTGGGAAGACTTGAATGAACTGAAATGGAGTGAAATGAGCATAACCAAGAGAATATTTCTATAACAACAAAGATAATTTAAAGAATACCAACTTTGAAAGTCTTAGAAATTCTGATCTACCCATGATTCCATAGAACTTAGATGCCCTCATGAAGCAGCCAACTTCCTGATAAAGAGGTGATGGACTCAAAGTGCAGATTAAGACTCTTTTTCTTTTGATTAAAGCAAGAATTTGTTTTGCTTGACTATACATGTTTTGATTGGATTTTTTTCTTTCTTAATGAAGGAAAAGGGAGAAAGGAGATGAAGGAGAGAGAAGAGACAAATCCTCAGTTGAAAAGTTAAGCTAAAATTTAATATTTATAAATACTAAAGCTGCTGTGTTATGCCCTCTGACTTTAGAAACTTTAATTGTCCCCTGGGTTCAATTTATAAAGGTCTTTCAAGAAATGGAAAAAAAATTGCTTGTTTTTTGGATCTCAGACACAGATGTTGAAGCTTATGTAAGTAAATAGATTTGACAAGATTTACACATAAGGGGAAGAAATTACATGTGTTTTAAAATTTGTTTGTGAGATCCTTTAAGAGTGTCCTATATATA
Organism: Macrotis lagotis; assembly: GCF_037893015.1. Classification (NCBI taxonomy): domain Eukaryota; kingdom Metazoa; phylum Chordata; class Mammalia; order Peramelemorphia; family Peramelidae; genus Macrotis; species Macrotis lagotis. The sequence continues at coordinate 8,900,350 of NC_133660.1, forward strand.
AATCCCTTCTGCTCATATCCCCAAATTCCAGAAATCTGGAGAATGAGCACCACCCTAAAAAGTGGAAACTTTTTGACCCCAGGATTGTGTTTGTTTTATTTTGCTTTTTTTAAATAAGAAGAGCTAGCACTTATATAGTGTATTTAAGTTTTCTAAGCACTTAACAAATATCATCTCATTTGATTCTTACAACCCTGGGAGGTAGGTGCTATTACTATAACCATTTTACAAATAAGAAAACTGAGGCACACAGAGGTGAATTTCTTTGCCAAGTATCGAATAAGGATCTGAGGGACTATGAACTCAGAAAGTACCCCTCCCGCAGTTTCTCTATCTATTGCATCACCTAGATTGTCTTAATTGCTCAAAGACTCTAATAGGTTCAAAAACAAATGATAGACCTAACTAACTTTGAAGAAAAGAATCTTTACTGTTCAGTGACCAGTTTACTTTGCAGAATGAAAAGAAAGGGTTTATGGATGGAAAGGAATAGTGTAGGGGTTTTTTTTTTTTTTTTTTTTTTTTTTAGTTTTTGCAGGGTAATGGGGTTAAGTGGCCAAGGCCACACAGCTAAGTAATTATTAAGTGTCTGAGGCCGGATATGAACCCAGGTATTCCCGACTCCAGGGTCGGTGCTCTATCCACTGCACCACCCAGCCATCCCCTACATTGTAGTTTAAATAGCATCTCATATCAACACATCTCATCTCACAGTAGAATTCAATGGTTTAAAAAAAAGGTATAGGGCTTAGAATTAATGTCATCTAAGTTAATTGTTCCCTTATAAAGATGACTCTGGTTCCTTCTTCATACAGAGAATTGAGGTAGAAATGATTAGAGGAAAGACCAGCCCTAAGCAAAACCAAAAATATTTGAGGGAATGAATTTATTCTTCTCTGCCTTTTTGTCTATAATATGCTCTTTCACATTTCTCCTCATTCAACAGTTTAATGTTTTCCTACTTCAGTTCTCCCAAAACTTACTTCTAGGAAAAGATCTGCTAGCAGCCATTTATAAAATAGGCTAAATTCAAGATAGAATGTCAACTCCCCAGGAGTATTTGCATTTTAAGCATTAACTCCTATGCAATGAACTCTCTCTGTTTAAGGCAATTTTAGACAATCACTGAGAAGTCAGGGAAACATTTGAGGGCAATGTCTCCAAGTTATGTCTGCTATTTACCCTGACTGAAGCTCCCTGTTCCTTAGTGACTAATTCTCCTTTCCCAGAACAAACCATACCTTCACCAGAATCCAAGTGGAACTGAGGGAAGTGGGAAAGACCAGTCTCATTCTTTTTTTTTTTAATTAAATCGGAAAACACTTTCTTGGGTCTAGTTATCAAATGCTGAGGTGTGGAAGCTTGCATATTCTGACACAGGATTGGAGATAGTGGGGAGACAGTATGCTGCCACTGTGGTTGTATAGTGGGGGGCAGAGTCTATGAATATTAACTCTAGTGACCAGTGGTAGGGATTGGTTGTTGCCGAAGGTTGGGAATGAAAAAAAAAAGGGTAGATTTATCTCTTCTGCCAACAATTATTGAGGGGGAAAAAAAACCCAAGCAGTTTGCATGTTCTTTTTTTCTAAGGGTTACCAGAATGGCGACCCTACCCATCTTAAAAGAGCCAAGCAGCTTGGACTTGGAATGAGGAAGATGTGAGTTCGAATCCCATCTCAGTCGTTTTTTAGTTATGAGTAATTTAATCTCTCAGCCTCAGTTTCTTCATCCTCATAAAGGAAACCGAGGCTGAGAAATTAAATTATTCATCTCACTCAGAAAGTTGATCTGAGGATCAAATGAGTAATACATATAAAATGTTTTGAAAGTCTTAAAATACTACATAATATTAGCAATCTTGACAGGGTGAAAGTCAGATGAATTCATTAATTAGCCCTGGAAAGGGGGGGGGGGGGGACTGGAACCAATTCCCACAGATTTTAACATTTTCTTGGAAATCACAAACACTGCTAATCAGGGCTTGATTTATTACTTTTGTTGATTGTTTGAATTTAAGAAGGTGATAGAGAAATGTTAATAATACTAATTAAACTTAAAAGTGTTTCCTGTGTACACTCCCCTTTCTCCCCCCCCCACCCCATCTTCCCCAAACCCCGAAGCTAGTGGTTAAATATTTACTATAACACAACCTGGAGGAGATAGGAGACTCAGTAGGTCTCCTAGTAATGAAAGAAAGGATCTCTAAAAGGAACTTTCCTTCTAGGAGTGTAGCAGGTTGCAATCTTCATCAATTCAGGGAATTTCCACATGGCTGAAATCTCTGATCTTTGAGATGTAAATCAATGCCTTTCTTAGCTCTGAGGTTAGGAAGTGATCAATTTTAAGATTATTTTTAACTTGTGACATTTCATTTTACTGTTTACTAACAGGCCAAAAGAGAGGAAAGGACATGTCCAAGTCTCAGGGGTAAGAAGTAATAGAGGCAGGATTTTCACCTAAATCTTCTGATGTCAAATTTGGTCATTATCTGCTGCATCAAGCTAACACCCTCAGTATAAATTGATATGAACCAAACGGATCAATAGGCAACAAGTTCACTTGTAAGATCATAGAATTTGAGAGTTGGAAGGGACCTCAATGGTAAACCAGTCCAATCCAAGTATGAATGAATGAAATCTCCCCCTCCCCACCACTCCAGCTTCTGTCTGAAGACCATGAAGTTGGAGTAACCACCACTTCTCTAGTCAAGCTACTCCATCCTTCAGTATTTCTAATTATTATGAAGTATTTACTGATATCAAATCTAAATTGGCCCTTTTGACACATTCATTCATTCATTCATTATTTCTGGTCCTGCCCTTTGGGTTCAAACAAGTCTAGCTACTTCTTCACACTTTAACCCTTCAAATACTATCCTGTTCATCTTGATTCTTCTCTTCTCTTCTCCAGGCTAATCCTGCCTACTTCCTTCAGTCAAACCTCATATGAAATGGACTCAAAGCCCTTCAAAATCATTAAAATGGTAAAGGGAAGAGAAGTTATGGTGAAGCTGTGTTCAATCATTCTAGGTTTTAAGTTTGAATTATGTAAGAAAAATGACCTTAAGTGCCACTCTTTGGCAAATATCCCAAGGAAGTCAAATCCCAAACCAAAGTTTCCATGTTTACTATTGTGTTTATTGCAACACCATTTTATGTTAGCAAAAAAAAAAATTGGAAACAAAATGATCATTCACAGATTGTAGCATATAATGTAGTACTATTTTTTTCTATAAGAAATGACAAATATGAGGAATTCAGAGAAGCATGGTAAAATAGACATGAATGGATACAAAGGAAAATAGGCAGAGTTTCAAAAAAAAAATCTACACAAAGTGAAAAGCCCACTAAAAGGAAGTCAGTCTCTGGTTAACTGAAAAATAAAAACCAATTGATTATCCAAGAGACAAACATCCTTTTGTCTTACGAAATGAGAGTCATGGAGTTGATGCAACAAAATATTGCCTATGTTGTCAAATATAATTATTGATTTTACTTCATTTTTATTTTCCATAAGGAAGAATTCCATTTGGGAGATGGAAGGAGTTTTGCCCCAGAAGAGTATAATGTAAAAGTCAAAATATATTTTTAAAAATACATGTTTATTAGGGTATTAGGGTTTTTTCTATATTATTCTCATTTTCTGTTCAACAATCATCTTATCCATTCCTGCTCCATAGTCTTCCATTGTAACAATAATAATTAAGAACAATAATCTAACCCAGTGACTATTCTCTACTTACAGTCTATCACATCTCTGCTAGAAGAAGGAGCTTTACTTCATTGACAATCCTCTGAAGTTAAAGATTGGTCCTGTGCAATGATATGATCAGAACTATCTCGTGTCTTTCAACATAGTTTCCTTTATAGTGTTGTAGATACTATGTAAAGGCATCCTCAAAAGTCTTCTTTAGCACCATAATTTGAATGTTTCCATTCTACAGCACTTGACTTTCCTTATTCCAACACTCACAGCCATACCTTGCTACTAGAAAAATCATAGCTTTTTGACTATGACTCTGTTTTTTTAGTATTCTATCTAGATTTTCCATAACTTTCCTTCCAAGGAGTGTCTTTTAATTTCATGGCTGCAGTTGCCATCTGCAGTGATTTTTTAAAAAAAATCCAACACTGCTTCTATTTCTTCTCCCTTTATCTTCCAGGACCAAATATGGAAGTTGTTTGTTATTATTTATGTTAAGCTTGAAGACAGTTTTTACACTCTCTTCTTTCTCCCTCCTCAAGAGACTCCTTAAGTCTCCTTCACTTTCTGACATCAGAGTGGTATTGTCTGTACATCTGAGATTGCTGATATTTCTCCCAGTAGCCTTAATTCCAATTTATGATTCATCCAATCTGACATTTCATATGATGTATACTCTTTGTATAAATGTGAAATAAAGTGACAATATATACTGCTCCTTTTCCAGTTTTAAACCAATTGATTGTTTCCTGCTCAGTTCTAACTTGCTTTTTGACCTGCATACAGGTTCCTCAGGCGACTAGTAAGATTATCTGGTTCTCCCAACTTTTTTGAAGACTTGCCACATTTTTGGTGTATTTTAGCCAATGAAGCGGAAGTAGAATTTTTCTTTGAACTTTCTTGATTTCTTTATAATCCGGCAAATGTTGACAATTTGGTCTCTAGTTCCTCTTCCTCCTCAAAACCCAAAATGCACTTCTGGTAAGTTCTGGTTCCCATATTGCTGAAGTCTAGCCTGCAGAATCTTAAGCACAACCTTGCTAGTGTGTGAAATGAGCACAGTTGTTCTGTAATTTGAATAATTTTTGGCATTGTCTTTCTTTAGGATTGGGATGTAAACTGATCTTTTTTTCTAATCCAGTAATCTCTGTTAAATTTTCCAAATTTGCTGGCATATTTAATGAAACATTTTAACAGCATCATCTTTTAGGATTTTTTCTTTTTAGGTTTTTGCAAGGCAAATGGGGTTAAGTGGCCACACAGCTAGGTAATTATTGTGTCTGAGACTGGATTTGAACCCAGGTACTCCTTACTCCAGGGCCGGTGCTTTATCCACTATGCCACCTAGCTGCCCATCTTTTAGGATTTTAAATAGTTCAGCTAGAATTCCATCAATTCAACTAGCTTTATTGCTAGCAATGCTCCTAAGATCCATTTGACTTCATTCTCCAGTATATCTGGCTGTAGAACAGTAACTATAACATTATGATTACTGGTGATGTTAAATCTTTCTTTGTATAAGTTTTTTTTTTTTTTTAGGTTTTTTTGCAAGGCAAATGGGGTGAAGTGGTTTGCCCAAGGCCACACAGCTAGGTGATTATTAAGTGTCTGAGGCTGGATTTGAACCCAGGTACTCCTGACTCCAGGACCGGTGCTTTATCAACTACACCACCTAGCCGCCCCCTCTTTGTATAGTTTTAATGTATATTTTTGCCACTTCTTATTAATTTCTTCTTCTTCTGCTAAGTCCCTATCATTTTTTTTTATCATGCCCATTGTTGCTTGAAATGGTCCTTTAATAGCTCTAATTTTCTTGAAGAGATATCATCTTTCTCATTTTTTTCTATTTCTTTGTATTACTCACTTAAAAATTTATCTCATTGAAATTTTCTGAAACTCTGCATTCACTTGAGTATGTTTACCTTTCTCCTTTTCTTTTCTATCTTTTTGTAATTCTGTAAACACCTAATATAGCTCCCTATTTTCAAGAAGCAATTCCCAGTTCAATTTTTGGAATAGACCAGGAAATATTTATCTCCAGAATGATGAAATTTACTTTTAGATTACTTCCACTGATGAAATTAAATTTACTTTCATTTTAAAAGTGAGTTTAGGAAATTTTTTTTTAGTTTGTTTTTTTTTTTTGAAAGACAATGGGATTAAGTGGCTTGCTCAAGGCCACACAGCTAGGTAATTATTAAGTGTCTGAGGCTGGATTTGAACTCAGGGACTCCTGACTCCAGGGTCAGTGCTCTATCCACTGCACCACCTAGCCACCCCAGGAAATCACTTTCAAGGGATGCTAAAACCAAGTTGACAATAAAAGGTCACAGTTCCCAGACCTTGGGAACTATTGAACTAAATTATTAGGGAAAATATTTTTTTAAAAAATAAGTTCATTAAAAGCAGGAAGGAGATACTTTCTTGTCTAAGATAAATCACCAATAAATATGAAGGAATTTCCAAAACAAAGAGGATGTCCATATTGAAACACTGGGCATGGACATATGCTATTTGTAAACCTCTGTGTGCTTTAAGGTTTTAATGAACAAGATGAAGGCCTTAGAACATCATCCAGAGTTTTCTTCTCTCAGTTCTACAAATCTTCGGGAACTATGTGAAGAGGACTGAGTAAAAATTTGTCTGTTTTCCACATTGTATTCTTACAAAAATTAGTTGTGTTTGATAACCTGATCAGAGTTACCAACACTCATGTTTGAATTCCTAAAATCCACTGGGAAAAGAAAAGGAAAAAAAAGAGTAGGAAAAGGGAGATTGGAGGAGAAAAAAGAAAAGGAAAAAGTAAAGGAGGGAAGGTAAGGAGAAAGTGGAGAAAAAACAGACATTTGGAAGAAGATCTTGAGGCATATCCTACAGGGAACAACTGTTAGGAGGAGATCCTTATGCTTTCTCATAGACCCTTATAATGAAAACAACGGAACTCATTCACAGATGACCCCTCTATTAGGATGCTGCTGCCACCTTCAGTCCCTTCCTATATTCTGCAGAGAAATTGTAAAAGGACTCCTTGCTTTTCAAGGGTTACAGTAGATAGGGAAGTTAAATTCATCATTTTAACTTGCTTTAAATTTGAACAGAAATTGGACAGATGTCTATAGTTAGTGTGCTTTTTTATTTTTTTTCTGGGTTTTTTGTATGTTTTATGGTCTTCTTAAGAGAAATATTTTCTTAAGAAAAGTAATACTGATTTGAAGACCTCATGAAACAAGGTTGAACTTCTAAGGCCTCTAAGGCATTTCCTATGTTAATTCACAACTTTGACTCAGCAATACTTCTGCTAGGTCTGTCTCCCAAGGAGATGAAAAGAAAAAGAAAAGGACCTGTGTGTACACAAATATTTATTACAACTCTTTCTGTGGGGGCAAAGAATTAGAAATTGAGGGAGTGCCCATCAATTGGGGAATGGCTAAACTAGTTGTGATATATAATTGTGATGGATACTATTGTGACATAAGCTGTTTTTTTATGTTTTTTCTTTCTTTATCATTTTCTCCCTTTAGTTCTAATCCCTCTTTCACAACACTACACAATGGTCCGTGTGCAACCCATATTGGTAGAAAAATGTGATACTCAAAAACTTGCAAAAGAATGAATATAGAAAAGTGTTTGAATGAAATTGGGAAAAATAAAAATAAATACTTTTTAAAAAAAACTACCTAGAAAAAGCTAGATTTTCTCAAACTGATGTAAAGAGGAGTGAGTAGAATCAAAGCAACATTACACATAGCAATGGTAAGCATATGTTTAAAACTTTCTTATTTTGGGTTTTTTTGGTCATTATTTTCTTTCACAATATGACTAATATAGAAAGATTTTTTTCCATGACTACACATGTATATAAACTACATAAAATTGCTTGTTTTCTCAGTGAGGAAGGAGAGAAGGTAGGAAGAGAGAAATTGGAACTTAAAATCTAAAAAAAATTGTTGAAAATTGTTTTTACAAGTAATTGGAAAAAATATGTGAAAGAAAACTATTTCACAATGACATTATACCATAAGCATGAGGATTCTTAAACTTTTTGTTTGTGTCAGGGATTCCATTGGAATCTGATGAAGTAGCTTTGGACTCCTCACAAAAATTCTTGGACTCTCAGATTAAGAGCTCTTGTGAGAAGATCTGGTTAATTTATCTCATCTTTTTATTAAATCTCTCTCATTTTTATCACTGATCTGAGTAAGTCCATATGTAAGTACTTTTTGTTCTTTCATTCCCTTCTTTTTTTCACTTCCTGTCAATTTATTTGACAATAATTCTTGGAGTAAAATATGAAAACATGCAATGTATGAGAATATCAGCTTCTCAAGAGTAGGAATCATTCCACTCTTGCTATTGTGCCCTCAGTACCCATTCTTGGAACAGAGAATAAAAATTCTTGCTTATTGATTAAAACTTACTGTATTTATTAAATTTTAAAAAAGCTTGCTGCATTAATTAAATTGAAGTATATGATGTGCTTTCTTTAAATTAAGATTATATATATATATATATATATTTCAAAATGAAAGCAGGTAAATGATCTCAAGTAATGAGACAAGTTTTTTTTAGCCAAATGGATTCAATTTATTCTTTTAAAGATATATTAAAATATCTATTTCCTTTGAAGTAAAAAGGAAGAAGACAGATAAAAACTTTCTATGAATTAAATAAATATGCATATCTATATGTAGATAGACATCTGTGTGTGTGTGTGTGTGTGTGTGTGTATACTTGAAAAATCATTATAAGAGCTTCATTATCAGAACTTCATATAAAAGATAGCATCTATTAGCGTCATTTGATACTGATCATTGCCTGGCCCAACTTGCTGGGGATAGATGATTGGGATTATAGACAGGAGTTTCTTTAATATCAATAATTTTGAACTGAGCTTATTATCATTTCATTTAAAATTTCCATTTCATTCAAAAGTAATGAGAATTGTAACTTTACCCAGTGTTCTAGCCCAGTATATATCTACATTATACAAAAGTATAAATGAATCAGAGATACCATTAATCCTTATTTTTGAATTACAAAAGAAAATCATACATCTTCTCTCAGTATTATATATGAAAATGAAATCTCAGAGAGCCCGGGATATATCCACAGATTCTTCCTGTCACTTTGGGAGGTAAATATCAGGTGTTCAAATATAATTTCTAGAGAGAAGAAAGACACAGAAAAAGGAAAGATGGAGAGGAGAGGAGAGGGGAGGAGAGAAAGAAGAGAGGAGAGAGAAGAGGAGGGAGAGAGAAGGGAAAGCAAAGGAGAGAGAGACAGAGAGAGAGAGAAAGAGGGAGAGAGAAAGAAGAAGAAGAAGAAGGAGGAGGAGGAGGAGGAGGAGGAGGAGAAGGAGAAGGAGAAGGAGAAGGAGGAGGAGGAGGAGGAGGAGAAGAAGAAGAAGAAGAAGAAGAAGAAGAAGAAGAAGAAGAAAATTAGAAGAGCATGCAATGAGGAGCCAGAAGTCCAAAGACGCACATTATAAAGTTAGAAATTCACACAAAATTCAACTGGCAAAGAATTTAATGGTTAGAAAGCATTACTTTTGATCTCTCAGAGTGAAATTCTTTTTTAAAATAATATTTTGTTTTTACAAATTGCATGACAAAACTAGCTTTTAATTTTTTTTGCAAGGCAGTGAGGTTTAAGTGGCTTACCCAAGGCCACACAGCTAGGTAATTATTAAGTGTCTGAGGCTGGATTTGAACTCAGATACTCCTGACTCCAGGGCCGGTGCTCTATCCACTATGCCACCTAGCTGCCCCTAGTTTTTAATTTTTTAAAGAAAGTTTTGAGTTCCAAATTGTATGCCTCCCCCCCTCCTTCCTTCCACCCTGCATGAGACAGTAAGCAATCTGATAAAGGTTATGAAATGTGCGATCATGTGAAACATTTCCATATTAATAATTTTGTTCAAAAAGACAACAGAGAAGAAAGGAAGGAAGGAAGGAAGGAAGGAAGGAAGGAAGGAAGGAAGGAAGGAAGGAAGGAAGGAAGGGAGGGAGGGAGGGAGGGAGGGAGGGAGGGAGGGAGAGAGGAAGGGAAGTACAATTCCAAGGATGCTGTTTCCTTACAGCAGGGACCCCCTGTTATATTTTGGAATGTTAAGAGGCACAGGATCATTTCAGACTTCTTTCCCCAGACCCTTTCTGGCACAAACTGTGTGAGGCTTAGTGTCCCCAGGCAACCTAGAGTTCCTGAGACTCAGAATAGGTGACAAATTACATTGGTGGAAGGAGTTTCCTCTTTGAGACTTCCCTACAACAAAGAAATCTCAGGTCTTCTCTTAAGGGGGGAAAAAAGTCCACATTAGGAATTTCAGTACCTTTATTTGAACTTCATAGACTTTTAGTGGGGGCAACTTCCACTTCCTCCACGGAAAGGAGTTACCTCCACTACAGCAGCTTTTGCATTTATTCATCTGAGAAAATAGCAGGAACTTAACCATGTATCCATAATCCCTGATTATCTGACTGATGTAAGCCTAGAAAACTCAATGGCAAGAAGCACAGAATCCAGGTGGGCTGTCAAGCTAACCCCTCATCAACCCCAACACTTCTTTCAATGCATTTGCAAACTAAAAATTGCAAAACTACTACCTGCAAATTATTACTTATCTTGTAGAAGGCTGCAGCCATTGGTGTGACGAACATTGGGAGAAGGGAAAAATAAAGATTTTGCTTTTAGAAAACCTCTGGATCCAGAAGTGGATTTACAAATCATAAACATCTTAGAGGAACTGAACCAAGGAGCTGACTCCAGGGAGGGCAGGTCTATCAGCAGGAATGTTCATATTCAGAAGATTTTCTCCATATCGCCAGCATTTCTTTCCTTCCTTGTGAGCAATATACAATATCGGACACAGTATTTTATCAACTGGAGATTCAGTTGACTCAAGGGGAATCTTCTTTTTAACATTCAAATACTGTTGATCACTAACATTATTGTGAATTCATTAGATAATCTGAAGTTTAGGAATAGGAATTCTGATTACATGGATATTTATAGACCCTGAAACCCATTATAGGACTGGACAGGTCAAATTCTCTCTGGGGGGATCTGGAAACAGTCCTAGCAATAGAGGATTTAGGAAGTCCTAAGAAACTCAGGTTGGGAAAGTGTCACAGACTTTATGTACCTCAGAACTTTTACCTGATCAGCTCTTCATTAAGGGGTGTTGGAGAAAATGGTGGGGTAGGCTCTCAGTGAAAATGCTGAGGAACACTCTGTATTGAACCAAACATTCTGGTACTTGAAACTGGCTCGTGGTAGAGTAGAACGTGTCAGTGACACGCACTAATTTTCATTCCTTGTCCTTGAGTTTTGGGGTGACAAGCTGGTGGAGACCTGAATTCCTGGTCCTTACCCTCATGCTGTTTTCCAGTTCCTGTTTCCTGATTCACTTAAATAGGGATTCCTTCAATTTGCCTCTAGCACTGCTCCTTCCACAACTCATTTCTGTCTATAAAGGGAACACAGTGTCTTCAGAGACAGGTTGTGTCAAGTGACCAAGGGAAGATGAATTTCTGGGAGGAGGGTAATAGGGAAGCAATTCAGATGTACTAATGGGGAAACTCTAAATTACAAAAAGAAACCAATCTTTCACTATCCATAGGACCTGTAGGTGAAATTCTCATAGGGCTGAAAGAGAATAGATGGGGAAGCAGGAGTGATGAGATATCTAAGTTAGACACTTTTACAATTTTAGATTTGATACCATAGTGCAAGGTGGCAAAAGGTAGAAAAGAAAGGAAGATAGAGGATCTATGGAAGTAGTTTTTCATTGCAAGAAGAGTCAGAGAAGTCACCATGGCTTGATTTCTGTGCTGGTCAAAGAGTCAACCACGTGGTTCCTCTCTTGCAGCCAGGACAGCCATGTAACCTATGTTCTGATGAAATATATCATTAACCTGCATAAAACTTGAAGCAGAGGGAACGTGGTCAAATTTTGGGACTAGATGGGAATTAGAGGCCAACACCAATCTGTTCACGGATCTATATGCCAACAGACATTGTGTTAGTAATATAGACACATGGAAATGGAATTCAGAACAGCTTGAGTCAACTGATAAAAATTAATATGAGTTAAGGATGAGTTGTCATTGTCATTGAGTCCATATTTAATCAGCCATATACGAGTGTAAGCCAGTGTAAGCCAGTGTATTCTCAACTACTTCAGATCTTACAGTTTACATAAAATTTACCAAAATATTTCAATTTTAAATGTTGACACCGGCATAAAAATTCATGAAGAAGAAACACAAAAGTTACTCTTTTTTTTTTGCAGAAATTAGCTCTGTATATCAGATTTTATTTTATTTTCTATTTCCAATTAGTTTGTAACATTGATCCAGATAATTATTAAATGTCTGAGGTCACATTTGAACTCAGGTCCTCCTGACTCCAGGCCTGGTACTCTATCCACTGCACCAACTAGCTGCCCCTATTTAAAAAAAAATACTTTTGGTGAGGCAAGTGGGGTTAAGTGACTTACCCAGGGTCACCTAGCTAGTAAGTGTGAGGTGTCTGAGTCTGGATTTGAACTCAGGTTCTCCAGACTCCAGGGGCAGGGGCAGGACCATTCACTGTGCCACCTAACTGTTCCCATTATTTCTTATAGAACAGTAGTTCTATATATCGAATTGAGAAAATAATTGACTAATTATGCTGATTGTACTTATAGAATTGGTAATAGTTAAAGATATGTTAATTGATATGAACATTTGCTTAGTCTGAGGTATTTAAAAATTTTGGTCCTCCTGGGGACATTTTATCAAATGAAATAAATATAAGCTCTTTTTAAATAAGATCCATGTTTTCAGTGTTTAACAAGATTTTAAGCATCTGTTAAGCAGTTCCAAGATGGGATGATTGAATATAAGACTGTGGTTCAGAAAACTATCAGACTGAACCAACTTCCTAGCTATGTGACCTTAGGCAAATGACTTGACTTTCCTGAGCTGCAAGATTCTCCTTTGAAAAATAAGAAAATTGAACTTACTCTCTATGATTCAACATGGTTGTTGTTAAAATTAAATTTAATGTCTGGGAAAGTTTTGTAAAAGATATCCTCTAAAAAAATAATCTTCAGTCAAGGGTTTTTAGCCTAGAGTGCATGAAGCTTTTTTTTTTTTTTATAACTATTTAATTGGTTTCTTTTGTTGGTCTATATATTTTCTATAATGTATTTAAAAATATGAAGGGATTTACTGGATTTCTGAAAGTTTCAAAAAAGAGTATGAACCTCTGCTTTAGCCACATATTCATTATTATTTTGCTTACATAAACAAGTCTTTAAACAGAAGCATACTTACATCTTATTCTCACACAAATAATTAATAAAATATCAAACTACCCTTGCATCCCTGGTATAACTCCCACTTGGTCATGATAAATATCTTCCTGGATAAATGCTGCAGTCTCTTTTCAAAAAATTCATAAGGACTTTATTTTTTATCCTTTTAAGATTATTTTTCATTTCTAACACTTTTTAAATTCTGAGTTCCAAATTCCCTTTCTCCCAGACCCTCCTACACTCGCTGAAAAAGCAAACAGGTTATCAATTATACATAGGAAATTATGCAAAAGTTTTTTTCTTTTTAGCCATATTGTAAGAAAAGCAAGAAAAATAAGTTGAATAAGTTATACTTCAAATTGCACTCCGAATTTATCAGTTCTCTCTCTGGAATTGGTTAGCGATTTTTTTTATCATGAGTTTTTTCGAATTGACTTGGATCATTATATGGATTAGAGCGGCCAAGCCTTTCACAGTTGATCATCATTACAAATTGCTGTTACTATACCCAATGATTTTCTGATTCTTCTCATTTCTTCATTTTGTATCAGTTCAGGGAGATCTTGTCATGTTTTTATGAAATCACAGATATTTTTTATGGCACAATGGTCACCATCGCAATCATAAACTGCAACTCGGTCAGTCATTCCTCCATTAACATATACCCTCTTGATTTCCAATTTTTTGTCACCCCGAAAAGAGCTTCTTGAAGTATTTTTGTACATATAGGTGCTCTTCCTTTTTCTTTGATTTCTTTAGGATACAGAACTAATAGTGGTATTGCTAAGTAAAAGGTTGTGCACAGTTTTATAGAACAGTATTATAGAATAGTACCAGATTGTTCTCTAGAATGGTTGGACAAGTTGACAAGTTGACAAGTTTACAATAACACCAAGAACTTATTAATGTGCTTATTTTTCCTACAGCATTTGTCATTTCTAATAGGGGTGAGATGGCACCCCAGATTTGTTTTAATTTACCTTTCTCCAATCAATAGTGATTTAGAGCATTTAAAAATATGTAACTATAGATGGTTTTTATTTTTTCTTCTGAAAACTACCTGTTCATATATTTTGACCATTTATCAAATGAGGAATGGCTCTTTTTTTTCATAAATTTGGCTCAGTTCCCCGTGTATTTGAAAAATGAAATCTTGATAAGAGAAATTTGTTATAGAGACTTTTGATATTACTTCATTATCTAAAGTATCTCTTAGCAAAATGTAATTTCCCTAATAATTTCTTTTAATTAGGTCTAGCTTTGCATTTGCTGTATCTGAGATCATAATTTTGATCCCTGCCTTTTCCACTTCAGTTAAAGTACATTAGATTCTATTCTGAGAACTGAGTATCTTTCTCCTTCAAGTATGTCTCTTGTAAACAACATATTTTTTGGATTCTGTTTTTTTTAATCCATTTAATCCATTTTGTTTTAAGGGAGAGCACATTCAAATTTATAGTTATGATTACAAACTCTGTAATCCTTCCATCTCATTTTCTTCTATTGAACTTTCTCCCTTTCTTTTTGTCCTGTCCTTCCTGAGGACTCCAAGGTTGACTTCTTGAGGAGTATGAAAAGATGGTGATGTCTTTGACAATAATAGGAAAGTTTAAAAGATGAGACAGAATTATGGAGAAGAATAATTAGGACTGGAGTACAGGAGAAAGACTAGTGTTGGAGATACACATTAGGATGTGATTTGCATAGAGATGATAACTAAACCCATGGGAATTGATGGGGTTAGCAGTAAGAAAATCTAGAAAGAAGAGAAGAGGACAAGGTCGGAGGGACACTCAGTTATGGGTTATGATAGCGATGCTAATCCAGCAAAGGAGCATTAGAGTAATATTCACATAGAAATAGCTTTATTAAAACAATATGGAAACTGTCAAAATGGGAGTTGGACTTTTCAGCATTCAGTTCAAATTAGGATAGTGAGTCCTTTGGTAAAACTTGTTTTCTCTCATTCCAAATTCTCCTTTTTCATTTCAGTTATTTGATCATGCTTTTTGGAGTGAATTGCACAAATAAGAAATTAGTATTAACGTCCTCTCGTCAAGAGCAGGGGTCGCTTCCTTTTGTTTTTGTATTACCAGGAAAGTGGCTGGCACAGAAAATGTGGCAGATAAATACTTGAACTGAACTGAATTGAAATATATGTTCTCAATAATAGCAATATTCTATGATGATCACCTGTAAATGACTAAGCTATTCTTAGTAACAACAATTTAAGACAATTCCGAAAGACTTATGATAAAAAAAATACTATCCACCTTCAGAGAAAAATTGAGAAGTCTGAATGAAGATCAAAGCACACTTTTTCACTTTCTTTTCTTTTCTGTATTTTCCCCCCATTGGCTCTGTCTTCTTTCAAAATGTGATTAATGTGGAAATATGTTTTGCATGACTGCACACATATAGCCTATATCAAATTCCTTAGCATCTCTGGGAGGAGGAGGAGGGAGAGAGAAAAGAAGGAAAATTGGAATTCAAAAAAAATTTAAATGAATATAAAAGTTGTCTTTACGTATAATGGTATTTAAAAAAGATAGTATATGAACTGATGCTGAGTGAGATGAGCAGAATCAGAAGAACATTGTACACCCTAATAGCAATATGGGGGTGATGGTCAACCTTAATGGACTTGCTTATTCTATCAATGCAACAATCGGGGACAATTTTGGGGAGGGAGGATACCATCTGTATCCAGAGAAAGAATTGTGGCGTTTGAACAAAGACCAAAGATCTTTAATTTAAAAACAAAACAAAACAAAATGGTTAGCTTATTATGTAATTCAGCTATTTCTTATACTTTATGTTTCTTCCTTAAGGATATGATTTCTCTCTCATCGTATTCAACTTAGATCAATGTATACCAAGGAAACAATGTAAAGACTAAGAGACTGTCTTCTGGGGGGGGGGGGGAAGCAAGATTGGGGAAAATTGTAAAATTCAAAATAAATAAAATCTTTCTTAAAAAAGAAAAGAAAAATATGGAACTCAAAAATTTGGAAAAGAATTAATGTTGAAAACTATCTTTTCCTGTAAAAGGAAAAAAATTGTCTTAACATTTTATTTGTTTTCCAATTATATATAATGGTAGTATCTACCTATCATTTTTGTAAGGTTTTGAATTTACAATTTTCTCCCCACCCTCCCTTCCCTCCCCCCCACTGAAGGCTGACTGATAGTCTTTACATTGTTTCCATGCCATACATTGATCATTGATATAAATTGAATGTGTTATAAGAATAAACATAACCCCCCCCCCCAAGAAGATGAGAAACCTTAAGAACAGAAAGAGGAGAGAGGAGAGAGGAGAGAGGAGAGAGGAGAGAGGAGAGAGGAGAGAGGAGAGGAGAGAGGAGAGAGGAGAGAGGAGAGAGGAGAGAGGAGAGAGGAGAGAGAGAGAGAGAGAGAGAGAGAGAGAGAGAGAGAGAGAGAGAGAAAGATTGTATTTCAGCTTGTGTTCAGATTTCAATGGCTCTGTCTCTGGGGTGAGTTGCTTTCTTTATCATAAGTCCACCGGAGATGTTGCTTCAATATTTTCCCTCAGTTGCTATCACTAGCTGTACCTCCACTCTATTCCTTCCCACTCTCATTTATTCTATTCACTCTCTCTTTTAATCCTGGCCCTGTCCAAAAGTGTGTTGCATCTGAGTACCCTCTCCCTCGATCTTCCCTCTCTTCTAAAACCTATTCCCATTCCCCCTTATCCCATCCCTTCCTTCTCATTTTTCTCTAGGGTAGGATAGAGGTCCTCACCCCATTAAGTGTTTATGTTATTTCCTCTCTGTGTCATTTCTGATGAGAATGAAGGCTCACTTATTCCCCCTTGCTTTCCCCTTTCCACTCCATTGAAAAAGCTTGGAAAAAAATTTTAAATAAAAAAAAAACCAGAAAAAAAAATAAAAGGATGGTATGCTTTTCTTAAGTTCATATATATATATATATATAGATAGATAGATAGATAGATAGATAGATAGATAGATAGATATAGATATAGATATAGATATAGATATAGATATAGATATAGATATAGATATAGATATAGATATAGATATGTTCAGGGTAGCTAGGGTGGTGTAGTGGATAGAACATTGACCTTTGAGGTTAGGAGTAGGGGAGTTTGAATTGTACTCAAACAACTAACACTGCCTAGCTGTGTGACCTTGGGTAAGTCATTTAACCCTGATTGCCTCGCCTCCAAGGCCATCTCCAGTCATCCGGATTTATATCTGGCTTCAGATCCAGATGACTCTGGAGGAGAAAGGGAGACTGATCACTTAGCACAGAACCCCCCCCCCCCCCCAAAGTCCATTTCATGGCGTTCCAATTGTCCTGGCATCACTTCCCCTGATGTCATGGTCTTCTTCAAGAATGAAAGTCAAACATTATCTTATATCCCTGCACACACATACCCTTATATATTTCAACTTAGAAGCAAATAAGTTGTACCGTGAGGGATAACAGATTATTTATTTGGCAGATTCAATTACCTTTTCAAAGGTATCCATCTTTTTTGAAACAAAGGCAGTGAAGAAGGAAGAAGGCATAGGCTTTTATCTTGGAAAGTCTTTATAAACATTTCATTGTAACACCCACCTAATACCATACAATGCACAGCCCAGCACCTTTACAGTATATGAGTAGAATCCTAGAAGCAATAGTACTTTAAGCTCTCTATCTTTGAAAAAAGGATTCCATTTCAAGCTTTCACTTCAGGCAAAAGTAATGAGAGCTTATACCATTACTTGATGCTGTAGTCCAGGATAGCCCCCTTTTTTTTTCAGAGTTAAAAAACCAACAAAACTAGCACCTGTTTCTAGTAAAGTGAATTATAACAGTGACAATTTTAATCTTCAAAAAGTTGCCTGTACATTCCAACAAACTTCATTTCTGTTGTGTGCCTGTCCCAAGGGAAGAGAGGCTTAGTGCTCTATCATTATTCTATAAAAGTGAAATCTCAGAGATAGAACCTGACTTAGATCACATGTTCCTCTTATGTCTTAGGTATGCTCACATCACCAGGACTGTTCGAATGCTGAAATAGAAAATTAGAATTCCTGTTAATAGCTTGTTTCTATATCTTCCAATCGAAGGTATTTTAACAACAGGTTCTATTTAAAATTACCATGTCCCTTTCTATCTAAAATGCACATCAGAGAGCAGTTGAAGTAGTACCATAAAGGAATAATGAACCTAAAGAATTAACTTTCATAGCTGAATGGGATACTTCTGAAACCCGACAGGAGATTTGGGGTTCAGTTAGGACTGAGGTCACTTCCACTGATCTAAAAATCATAAGGAGTGAAATATTTAAGATCTAAAACTGGGCCTCAGTTTTCACACCTGTAAAGTAAGAAAGAAGGTAGGGAGTAGATGAGCTCAAAGGTCCCTTCCAGGGTAGCTGGGTGGTGGAGTACCTTTGAAATCAAGATGACTTAGTTCAAATCCAGCCTCAGACATTTATTGGCTGTGTGACCCTGGGTAAGTCACAGTTTCCTCCTATGTAAAAATGAGCAGGAGAAGGCAATGGCAAACTACTTTAGTATCTTTGCCAAAAAATCAAACCAAAACCCAAATGGGATCTTGAAGTCAGACATGTCAGAAACGACTGAGCAGCTACAACAAAGGTCCCTTCCAGATGTAAATCTATGATGCCAGGCTTCTTTGCTGCCCAAGAAAATGTAGGGCTGTTGGCGGAGCTCTTGGTAAAGAGGAAGAACTGGGAAAGGCTGGCAGCTTTTGTAATCAAAATGCATTTCCTCTTCTTTCATTCAAAAAAAAAGTCATCTCCTATATGATGTCATTAAATGCATGTGAAAGGTTGATATTCAAAAAGATAACATCTGGCACAAGAAATGTTGGCCTCTGGCTAGACTAGAAAGGCTGAGTTCAGTTACCATCAAGGTCCCCTAGAGTCTCAATATGCTCCTCTCTGCAATGGGAAAAGTGACAAAATGTGGCAAGCCCTTGAGCTAGTGATACCCGAGCTAGGACTATACCCCCGAGAGATCAGAGAATGAAGAAAGGGGCCCTTGTATACACTTTTTTTTTGAATTTTTCAAGTTCAACCCCATCACCTTATGAAGGAGTAAAGGGAGACCCAAAGAGATAAAGTCACAACTCAAGTCAAATGATTGGTAAGTGGCAGGACTAGCATATGAAAGCAGGGTGATTTGATGCTACATCTAATATTCTTTCTGTTCCTGACCTCGATGACATCAGCAGAGTGGACTGCAGTTCAGTGAGGGAAACAGGATTTAATATGTTTATGAGAAAATAGATCCAAAATACCAAGGAAAATACCTGGGAAAATGAAATATTAATCTTACAAGGACTGTTATTTGGTAATAGCCTATAAAACACATATGCACACACATATTCATTTCTAGATATTATAAAAAATTTTGGGAATGATGAAAATAGAAAGCACCTACCCCTCTCCTTTGTAGAGCAGATCAAATCCTTCTTTGATTTTAGTAAAAGGTAAAACATGGGTTATTAACTGATCCAAATCAAATTTCTTTGCCAGGTAATCAGACACCAGTATTGGTAGATCATCTTTGCTTTTCCAACCTTAAAAAATATCAAGCATCAGTATTTTACTATTTGTAAGATGTTAAAAGTCAGTCTGTTGACAAAAATTTACTAAGTATTTGCTGTGTGCCAGTCCCGGGAGCTAGTGTCAAAAAAAGAAGGTAACAGTGGTTACTCACATTCTGATGAGTTACAGAGTATTGGAGGGTCTTCTAGGGAGGAGTGGGTGGTCTGTATGTGTCCATGAATGTGTGATTGAGTGTATGCACTGATTGTGCCCCCAAATAGGTGAAATCATGAATCTACTGAACTTTAAAGTGTATTTCTTTTTAGATTTAAATATACAATCTTTAAGGCAGCTAGGTATGCATTAGATCGAGTATTGACCTGGGATTTGGAAGGTCTGAGTTAAAATCCAGCCTCAGATACGAATTGTATGACCCCAGGCAAGTCACTTAGTTTGCCTCAATTTCCTCATCTGTATGAGTTTAGAAGTCAATGAAAAACCACTTTGCTAAGAAAACTCCAAATAGGATCATGAAGTCAGACACGATTGAAACAACTGAACAACATGCCAAACTTGAATTTGGATGATTTTATCTTTTTTGTATCAAATAAAAACTTAAAACAATTTTGTAGCATATATAAGATCTTTTTCACAAAAAGGGGGTGAAGTGGGAGGGGCTTGGGTCCTTTCATAGCCATCATGTCCTTTATCAACTAACAAAAGTTTTATTTCCTCCAAGAAACTTTTTCTAATCTCTCTCTCTGCCCTGATCTCTGAGAACTTAGGTGATAGTGACAATAACTTATTTTATAAAAAGCTTTATGATTTAAAAAAATGTTCATTTTTCAAAACAATCTGTAATGGAGATAAATGCCAGATAAATATAAGAGAGATACATTTAAAAGTTGAGACGACTATAAGCATCACGGACGACACCCAGGTGCTTTGCTACGTGTGGAAATTACTCCATGCTGTGTCTTTTACACCACAGTGGGTTCTGTTAGAAAGCTGAAATGATTTCATTGAGCTTTGTCTCTGGTTTCCTTTTTTAGATAATAATTTATAAAGTGCATTATAAAGTTAGTTTGTAAAATGCTCTCTGTAACCTCTTTCATGTGATTCTCACAATAATCAATAGTGCAAGACATCCCCATTTACCAGAGAAATGAATAGACTTTATATTTCTTCCACAAGCACACCTGACATGATAACTCCAGGAGGAGTTGACATTTTTTTCCCCCTTCTCCTTTGAAGATATTTTGGAGAATAGCCCTGTGTAATTGGTATAACCTACTTCAGCTGTTCTAAGGGATATGGAACTAAATAGACAGTCGAGGAGAACAAATGAGATACATCTCTATATCTTAAAATTGAGCAGAAAGTGATGATGTAATGTAGAGAGACATATTTTGAATGGATGAAGGAAGCAAATAGCACTACTTTGTTGTATCTGTTGTTGTTTTGTGATTAAATGACTGGATAAGTCATTTAACCCCTGCCTCAGTTTCCAGTGTTGTTGTTCAGTCATTTTTTCGGGCATGTCCAATTTCTCAGGACCCCATTTGGGGTTTTCTTGGTAAAGATATTGGAGTTTTTATCATTTTCTTCTCCATCTCATTTTACAGAGGAAACTGAGGCAAATAGGGATAAGTGACTTGCCTATGGTGACACAGCTTGTAAGTGTCTGAAATCAGTTTTCAGCTCAGGAAGAGTAGTCTTCCTGACTCTTAGCCTGGTACTCTATCCATTGCACCACCTACTTGCCCCCATTGTAAGCCTACATAGGATTGAAAATAGGAATTCCCCATGGAAATTATAAATATCAAGAATTCTTATATTTCATACCATTACCAGATCCCTCATATATGAAGTTTGGCACTGTAGAACTGTGACTAAATAAATAAATGAAGTGAATCAATAAACAAGAATAGAGGGGTGAGGATTTTTGAGCTGTTAGATAACATACTAAGACTTGTCCTTATATATCTCATTGTTAGATAACTTAGATAACATACTAAGACTTGTCCTTATATATCTCATTGTTAGATAACTGATCTCCTAGGGACCATCTGCTGGAGGATCACAGATTGTCAAACAACAGAGGGTCATAGATAAAATGAAGCACTAAGAAGCAGGGACTGTAGAGGTAACAACACTGACAAAATGATGATTATTCGCTGGGAACTTGGAGCTGCTGAAGGAGAACTAAGGAGAAAGGTAGTCAGTGGAAGTGTTAATAGGAAACAGTAACTGGTGACACTGGCTGAGTTTGGGTGGCCAAAAGGACCCCATGCCAAGACCACACCTCTCTTTGGTTATTGTGAGGAGATAACTGTATGCCACAGTCTAACAACAAACTGCATCCTGAGTTGCCATAATAACAATCCTCTATGTCCACCTTCTGGATGAACTCTACTGCAGCTAAATCAAAGAGTTGGCACAAACCAGCCCTAAGGCAGTCCCTGAGCTTGGGCAAGAACCCGAGGGAACCTCATCTGAATCATGAAGCCGTGCTATGAATAGACTGTCTTTAGGCACACTTGCCGTATTGCTGCCATGAAACCTCACTACTTGAGTCATTGCTTCAACCATGTGTGTCAAGGCTTAGCCTCACTGCCTTGGGTCCCCTCAGTCCTAGATCAGACCCTGGAACAGGTTTCTTGTTTTCCCTTCTCCAATGGAATAAAGGAAGATTTTTGCGTATGACTTGTGTGAGTTTTCTAATATTTTATTTTTTAGCTATCAGGCTCTAACTTAGGAGTGAAATAAGCCTTTGGAAAACAAGTTAGAGGTGCCAGTATTGAACAGAATGTGTAAGATCTAATTAATTGTTCTTTTCCTCTTTGATTTCCTTTTAAAATCCCTCCCTTTATTTTTTTCTCAGAACTTCATAATTCTCCTTTTTTCCCATTGACAGGCTTAAATAGTTGTGAGAGCATAACTTTTTGCTCAGTTGGCAAATAAGATGTCAGAATGTCCAGTGTCTTTCACCTCTGTGTCAATAGCCCCATTCATTTTCATATGTCTG
The DNA here is from genome assembly GCF_037893015.1 of Macrotis lagotis. Lineage (NCBI taxonomy): Eukaryota > Metazoa > Chordata > Mammalia > Peramelemorphia > Peramelidae > Macrotis > Macrotis lagotis. The sequence continues at coordinate 8,922,928 of NC_133660.1, forward strand.
TACTACTTAGACTCTTTCTCTAACTGGTGCATTTTTGCCCAGGATCACAATTTCAAGAAAAATCCAGACCACTCATTTTTAATCCTGTCTCCTCTTCAAATTTCCCTCCTTGCCCTCACATCTTTACTTTCTCCTTCAGTCTCACTTTATGTATTGTCATCCCCTTTTAGAATGTAAACTATTTTGGGCTATTATTTTTGGCTTATATTTTTGCAGTCCTAGAACTTAGTATAGTCCTTGTAATAAGGATTAAATGACCACTAAATAAATGCTCTATCTTTTTAGTCATCCACCTACCTGTCTCTGCCTTTAGATTATATGTACATATGTATATATATATATATATATATATGTTTATATCTGTTATTGAAATTCTAAATGAATGAATGAAAGCTTCTCATTTCTCAACCACATACCTCCAAAGGTGCATCCTTTCCAGGTGCGCCCAGTGAACAGCAGCATGGGATCATAGGTGAGCATTTTAGATGATGGAGGAAGTCCTACTATCACACTGGTGCCATAGCTCATGTGGCAGGAAGCCAGGGCATCAATCTGATATGTAAAGAAAGGAGAAACTGTCATTCTTATAATATCCAATGGAAGAAAACAATATCCAGTGGAACAAGAGGGGTCCTTCCTCCACTGATATCACTGAGCACATTGATCACCAAGCTTCTATTAAGGGTTTACTGTTTGTAGAACATTGAATATGCTAAACGAAAATGAAACAATCCCCGATTCAAGCTTTTCTAAGTTCTCAGGGGGACAGAGAAGAATGGATAATATTTATGGACATAAATATTGAAAAATCTGTAAGAAAAATTCAAGGTAATTGGGGTGTGGGAATGAGGGGGAGATATTAGCAGCTGTGGAGATTTAGGAAAAGGCTCTAGAAGGAGGCAGCTGGAGAAGTGTTTCTGAGGCAGCAAGTGAAGAGACAGCTCATTCCAAATATGTGAAACAATCTAGACAAAGGGCGCCGATGTGTCACATCAAGAAAAAGAAACACGTCCCTGCATGTTTGAATAGGTTTGGTTTCTCATGTAATGAAGCCCATTTTGAATATAGCAGGAACTTGGCAGTTTTTAGTTTCCTGTTTATATGTATTTTCTTCTTGAAGGCATGAAACAGCAAAAATATAAGATCATAATAACAATCAAGGTCATTCTAGGCTAAACACATCATTTTATAGATGAAGTATTCCTGACCTAGAAAGATGAAGCGGCTTTCTCAAGGTCACAAGGTAGTAAGTGGAAGGACTGAGCACTCATGTCCTTTTGGCCACCTGAACTCAGCTTCTTAGGTTCAGCACTTTCTATACTGCACCATGCTCTCATTTATAAAACAATTGTTCCAGTAATGAAATGTCCTCAAGCCAGTTACTAGTCACCTTGCCCAAGATGAACCAGCAATAAAACTGTACCCAAACCCTTTATCCTTTCCCTTTCTTCCACATTTTCTCCCCACTTCTTTCCCTCCATTCTTTCTTTTCCTCCTTCCTCTCTCCCTTTCTTATTCATTTCCTTCTTCCCTCCCTTCCTTCTTTCCCCCTATTTATCACCTCCTTCCTTCTCTTCCTTCTCTCTTCCTTCCTTTTTCCATTCCTCTCTTCTTTTTACCTCTACTTTTTTCTTCTCCTTCCCCCCCCCCATAACTTTGTCTCATTGTCTCTTTCTATGTCTTTCTACCTGTTTCTCTGACTCTCTGTCTATCTTGACAGAGTGGTGCTCATTTCCCCCATGCTCTAGGTAGATAATTGATGCAGGTTGAGCTTTTTCAGGTCCCATGAATAGGATCACTTTTCTTCTCATTAGGTAGCTGGTGGTTCAATAGAAAGAATGGTGACCCTGGAGTCAGGGAGACCCAAGTTCAAATCCAGCCTTAGAGATTTACTAGCTAGGTAATCCTGAACAACTCATGCTAACCTGCCTCAGTTTTCTCAACCATAAAATAGGGATAATAACCCTAACCGACGGAGTTGTTGCAAGGATAGGATGTGGGATTATATACATACATGTAGATATATTATGTCTGTATTTTCCTTCAAGTTTTATATAAATGCTCATTGTTATTATTATTATTATTATTATTGAGGGAAGGATATTCTTTCTTGAGTTATTGATTGCTTATGTCACCTCTGCTCTTAAGAAAATGTTGACTTTGGCAATGTAAACCCAGTTTTACACTTTAGATATTCTTGTTCAATATCTAAGTTGATTGGTAGGTGGGCACTCAATGTTCTACAAGCAGTAAGCCTTAATAGAAGTTTGACTGAGAGCAAAATGCCCTCAAATCTCTATATTCAGCCAGCCCAGACCATGTTTCACATTATTCCATCTCACCATCCACCAGAACACCAGTGTCCACCAGGCACAAGCATCTTGCCATTTTCCCTCCCATCAAGAATCCAGCACCCCCACTCCAGTTTTTGTCTCTTAGTCTTGCTTTTAGAACAACAGTGGTGCAACAATGTATGATTCCATTCTATGTCTTAACTCACCCATCCAAGATGCTTCTCTCCCATTCTCATTTAGCATTTTCTCCTTCTTGACTATAAACTCTTTGAACATAAAATTTATTTTGGATGATCAAAATCTAGACTTAACACGTAGTAGAAATTTACTTAATTCTCACTGATCAATTGAAGCTGGTAAATACATAACCAGTTTTGAGAAGCGAACTCTTCAGATTTGCATTGCAATTGAATGTTTGCTCATGGCTCCCCAAATCACCACACTGCCTACTGATTACTTACCAAGGTTTCAGGGCGCCCGATGGCCTCAAATGTGTACCCCACAGAATTGTCAGTCATTTCTTTCAGTACTTCACTGATGGGCTTTGTGAGGTCCTTAGGGTTGATGCATTCAGTGGCTCCTACAGCTTTGGCCTTCTCAAATTTGTCTTTGTTGATATCAATTCCAATGATTCGGGAAGCACCAGCTACTTTACAACCCATAATAACGGAGAGGCCAACTCCTCCAAGTCCAAAGACAACACAAGTAGATCCAGGGGTGACCTATGGTGATGAAAAAATACTAGACTTTAAAAATTAATGATGGATTCAATAAAAAGGAGATTGTAGTAAATCTGGAATTTTGGGAAATCTAGAATATGACTCACTAATAAATTGGCATAATAATAAAGATGGTGATAGTGCTTCAAGGTTTCCAAAGAGTTTCACAAATATGTCACAATGATCATTACAAGAAACCCAGGAGGAATATATTGTCCCTATTTTATAGATGCAGAAGCTAAAGCACATGGAAGCTTAGTGACTGACCTAAGGTAACAGAACTAGTTGAAATAGAATAGAACTCTAGCAAGCACTCTGTGAAACCTGTGAAATTATACAGGGATTAGAAACACAAGAAGTTTAGAGACCAGAGACAGAGAAATGATTTTATTAAAAGAAAGACATGGGAACTTACCAATGTAGAATATGTTACCATTTGACTATTAGAAGAAATCTTTCTTAAACCTTTCTTAGGCCTCCCCTGCTTCCCTAGCACTAGTACCTCCCTATCAAAAAATGAATTGGTTTGGTACATATTTGTTTCCATTATATGTGCATGAGTAATTCCTCCTAATAGAAGGTAAGCTCCTTTGGATCAGGAATGATCTACTTTCTTCTCTTTGTAGACCCAGAGCCTACCTCAGTGTCCGGAATACAGTAGACCCTAAACATCTTATTAATCGATTGTTACTTTTTATTGATTTCTTCTTGCTGGTCAGTGGATTGCAATGAATCCAAGAGCCCAATGATGTGGGTATTCCTGTATATAAATTCCATCCATAATTGATCATTCTATGGGATTTTTGCCCATGTATTCTCTTAGAACCATCTAGATTTTTTAATATTATATATATATATATATATATATATATATATATATATATATATATATATGTCAGGACATTACACTTGCTGATATTCTCTTATGTAACCTTCTCCGCCAGTTAGGTTGTCGTTGTTTAGTAGTTTCTGGTCATGGGTCTTTCTGACCCATTTGGAAGTTTTCTTGGCAAAGACACTGGGATGGTTTGCCATTTCCTTCTCCAGCTTATTTGACAGATGAAGAAATGGAGGCGAAAAGGGTTAAATGACTTGCTCAGGCTCACACAGCTAGTAAGTGTCTGAGGATGGATTTGAACTCTTTTTTTTTTTTTTTTTAGGTTTTTGCAAGGCAAGGCAAATGGGGTTAAGCGGCTTGCCCAAGGCCACACAGGTAATTATTAAGTGTCTGAGGTCAGATTTGAACTCAGGTACTCCTGACTCCAGGGCTAGGGCTCTATCCACTGCGCCACCTAGCCGCCTCAGATTTGAACTCTTGACTTCAGGACCAGTGCCTTATCCCCTGGGTCACCTAGCTGCCTTGCTAATCATAAGAATATCTTTTTTATACCACTTACCATACCCAACTGAATAAAACCTAATTACAACTTGAATGAATCATCTACTCTAAGCAAGGAATTGAGCATAATGTTTGCCCATAATACTTTGAACATAAAATAATCTGCACTTAGTTATTTATTGAATCATGTTAAGGCAATTTTAAAGCTAATCATCTCTGGAAAGTTCAAGTTCTGAAATGTTAACACTGCATTAATCAAAAAGGATATTACTAAAAAACAATTGGTACACATGTGGGAATACAAGTTTATAGAATAACTCTAGAGGGATCCAAGAATTGGATTAAAAAAATAAAAATCCTGACCCTTATTGTGCCATTTAGCATGTGATATGGTAAGTATTGAAATCAAATTTTATGTAGGGAGTCATTCTACTATCATTGTCTCAGACTAATTCAATCACTGGATACATGGGTGTTGGTGTTACCTGAGATCCATATTAAAATGCATGATCGTTGGTGCTCTTCTTTTGGAAGTCCAGATGTTTGTTCAATGGATTACAAGTTATCTACTATTATACACATCACTGTTGCACTTCACTAATGAACTTCAGAGATACAGTCTAGCTTTAGTACTTTAAGCATCAACAATAATAGGATTCAAGATGATAGTATAAAAAATAGATGAGGAAGAGATATCATATACCTCTCACAGCTATGGATAGGAGACATGTTCTTAACCAAACAAGAGATTGCTATGCTAAGTACTTGGGGATCCAAAAACGTAAAAGAGAACCTGCTCTCTAGGAGTTCATAATCCAATAGAGGAGGTAAGGTACAAAAAGCTATGTTCATATAAGTTATTTTAGGATCATTTTGGAACTTTTCAATAAAGGGAATTAAGACCAAATTAAGAAAGGTTTCCTGAAAAAAGGTGAGATTTTAGCAGGCACTGAAAGAAGCCAGGGAAGGCAGATGTGGTTAGAAAGCATTCTATGTCTAGGGGTACAGCCAGCAAAAATGCCCAAAGTCAGAGGAAGAGCCAGAGGCAGAGTAGTAAAAAGTAATAAAGCTGAGTTTCCCTCTACAAAAATCCTGAAAGATATAGACTATGCACAAGACTGAATCTTTTTATTTTGGCAAGGCAATGGAGTTAAGTGACTTGCCCAAGGTCACATAGCTAAGTAAGCATTAAGTATCTGAGGTCAGATCTGAACTCAGATCCTCCTGACTCCAGGGCTGGTGCTCTATTCACTATGCCACCTAGTAGCCCCCTTTATTAAAATTTTTATTTTTTTAAGACTGAATCTTGGCAGGGAAATCTAACTCTGTAGACAGAGAATTGTAAATGCATCAGGGTGGAGAGTGAGGGACTGATCTGTGGCACTACCAAAATCTTCATATCAGATTTCTCTGATAAGGATTTGGTATCTGAGATTCATAAACAATCAGTAAATATATTATGACTAGTAGTCATTCCCCATGAATAAACACTCAAAAGGAAGACTGCAAAATACAATCAAATTACTAATAATAACAAGCAAAATAACAATCAAAACAAACCTGAAATTTCACTTCATGCCTTGGAAATTAGCAAAAATGACAGAAAATGACAACACCGTTGAAGGAGTTGTGAAAGAATAGTCACACTTGGGGCGGCTAGGTGGCGTAGTGGATAAAGCACCAGCCCTGGAGTCAGGACTACCTGGGTTCAAATCTGGTCTCAGACACTTAATAATTACCTAGCTGTGTGGCCTTGGGCAAGCCACTTAACCCCGCTTGCCTTACGAAAACCTAAAAAAAAAAGAATAGTCACACTAATACTTTGTTGATGGAGTTGTGAAATGATACAGCCATTTTAAAAATCACTTTGTACTTAAGCTAATAAAGTGACTAAAAATTCCATATTTTTGAATCAGAGACTCCTTTACTAGGTTTATGCCCCAGGAATCCAAAGTCCATATATATTATAAAATATTTGTAACAACTCTTTATGTGATAACTAAGAATTATCTTTATGTGATAACTAAGAACTGAATAAATGTTCATCAGTTGGGGAATGACTAAACAAATAATATTATATGAATATGATGGAATATTGCTGTGCTGTAAGAAATGATGTGTTTGATGATTTCATGATGAATTCAGAGAAGCATGGAAAGATCTATATGAACTAATACAGAATAAGGTAAGAAGAACCAAGAAAACAATATATACAATATCTAAAATAGTATAAAGGGAAAACAATTCCATGATAAAAAAAATCAAAAGTAAATGTAACGAAATTATGAAGATCAAGCACAGGAATTAAAGAGATATGAGAAAATACCTCCAAACTATCCCTTCATGAAGGGAGGAGGTCCACAGGTGTTCGTTATACATTGCACTTGTTTTCTATACTTCAAAAAATCAACATGAAGTATCAATCAACTGAAAAAAGTCTAGAAACTTGTGGAAACAATAATCTGTGCTGGCAATACCAAACTAGGAATGTTTTTAGCACAGAAAATGTTAGGAAATCTTGCATTCTACTGGTAAAGCCATCTCGATCCCAAGGAAAGTCTTAGAGAATGATTTGGTGGAGGAATGTTTTACTTAATGAAAATCATCAGTGTTGTATCCTAGTCAATGCAAAATGCATCTTAGCTGAGACTATATTGTATATTCTATCTACATTTTATACCATATTTCTAACCCAGCAGATATAGATGTTCTCTCCCCTTTAGAATGTGAGCTCCTGGAGACGGGGAATTGTCTTTCTCTTCTAATTGCTTCCTCCATTTTCTTCAAATAGTATGTGTCCAAAGAATGATTTTTCATTCATTCAATCATACTTGCATACTTTTATTTTGTGACACATGGGAATTCATTTAATCACCTATATAAAAAATTACTGTTTCTGATGTCAAAATCATCTGAATAAAGAATGAGAAACTCAGATTGTCTGAATGTTTTTATCTCCAAATCCTTATATGTGTGAAGATAAAGTCTGCTGGATGATTAACTGAATATTTCATTGTTTATCTAGATGCCTAGTATGATACAGACAACAATTGAATGTAATTGTGTTTTGAAACTTTTAGCTGTTGCACAAATCTTTACTATGCCAAGAAAAGCAGCTCTCAAAAAAAAACCCAAGCCATTCACATCCTCACCTTGGCAGTCTTCATTGCTGCCCCATAACCAGTGGAGAATCCACAGCCAATCAAACAGACCTTTTCTAGGGGAGCATCAGCATCAATTTTAGTAATAGCAATTTCGTCCACCACTGTAAATTCCGTGAAGGTACTGGTACTCGAGAACTGGTAAACAGGCTTCCCTCTGCAGGTAAATCTGCTGGTACCATCAGACAATACTCCCTTACCTGTAATACTGTTCAAGATCAAAGGTAACAGTAAATCAATTCAGCTCTATTCTTAGTATAGAGTGATTAATATGAAATCTCCATAAAAATGTCAACTACTTACTCAGCCTTCTCACAGAAGTTGCCATTAGGGTTTATGCAGGAAGAGCATTGTCCACACTGTGGGAGGCAGAGTGGAATGACCTTGTCTCCTAAAATAGAACAAAAATCATGCTTGAGATTGCCTAGAAGTAAATTTTTAAAATAGTCAAATCAATAAATATTTCATGACCTTGTGCCAGGGACTCATTCCATTTGCTTGACAGTTGTATGTATGTTGGAGGTGATAAAAAGAAATACAAAATATAGGCTCTGTCTACAAGGAGATGTCTTGTGGGAAACATAAACTGCAAAGAAGTATGAGTTGAGAGAGTAGCTGCAAGTGAGGCTACATATATATATGTGTGTGTGTGTGTGTGTGTGTGTGTGTGTGTGTGTGTGTGTGTGTGTATGAGGAGAATATTCAGAATGACTATAATGTAGAAACAATAAATATAATTTTTTATAAAGAAGAACCCTGTTGCAAGACAAAGGATGGTCTGTTTCCATTCTCTTCTAATTTAAGATTTGTACACTGCTCAATATTCTCATATCTTGGAGGACTCTTTACCTTTTTGTATCACCTTTGGCAGCCTGGAGAATGAAGTTCATGAACCCCTCCTCACAATAATAGTTTTAAATGAGTGCAATAAAAATTCATTTGAATTGAAACCAATTATATTGAAATATAATTATCAACATATTTAAAAACAAATTCACAAACCCCAGGTTAAAAACCCCTCTCTAACCTGGTTTCACTGTGGTTACTCCTTCTCCGATACTTTCCACAATTCCAGCTGCTTCATGTCCTAAAATTACTGGAAATTTAGCAGCCAGGTCTCCTTTGATTGCATGGTCATCTGTTCGACAGATCCCTGTAGCCAAAATCTGCATGAGAAGAGAAGGACCCCTGAACCCTAGGGGATAACAAGATATCTTGCGTGGAGTAGGGAGGAGACATTTTGCTCATTCGTAAGTGAAATGCATTTAAGATGATTCTCTTCTTATAAATATATCAGTATGGAGCACTTTGCCTATCATCCAGCCTCAAATTCTGTCCTGATGGAGCTAACATTATGAGAGAAATGTTGCCGATCTTGACAGCAACTTGTCATATGCAGGGAAAGTGAGATTATTTTCAGGTGGAAGAGTCAACCAGCATGTGATCTTGTCAACAAAGATCTATATCCTAATAATATTTTGCATTTTAAACTTTTTTATAATTGACCTCTGGGATGACCCAGAGAGGCAGGTCAGGAAGGAAGGGGGCCTATTCTGAAATGCTCTATTACTATTAATAATTATTGCTATGATCAGACATGAGAAAATGTTTGTACCAAGTTTGGTGAGCTACAAAGGTTTATTTGACCCTGACTACTATTTTAAATTAACAGAAAAATGTTGGATTAAAATTGATATTTATTCAAACACTAGTGAAAGCATAAAATGGTATGACTTAGATTATTAGAATATCTTCCATGGAAAGAGTCCATGAAGGGGCCTGAGAAACATTTTATTAGTTTAGTCATTACTCAAGACAGATGGGATGCTTTTTTTTAATTTTTTTTTTCCCAATTACATGCAAGGGAGTTTTCTACATTCATCTTTTTGCAAGTTTTTAAGTTTCTAATATTTCCTTCCACTCTCCCCCCCCCCCCATAGCACATGGGATTCTTAATTTTGGTTTAACAAGAAACAGAGTGATAATATATTACTATGAATTTCATTTGGATTAATTTTATTATTTTTAGTTTAAATTGTAAAAGTCTTTAATTATAAACATACTTGATTATATTATTTTATAAGCTCCAGTTCAGTTCTATAAGTATTTATTTAAGATGGGGCAGTGAGGTGGCATGGCACCTGAAGTCAGGAAGATTTGGATTCAAATCTGGTCTCAGACATTTACTAGCTGTTTTAATCCTGTTTGGCTTAGTTTCCTCATCTATAAAGTGGGGTGGAGACAAAAATGGCAAACCACTCCTTTATCTTCGCCAAGAAAACCCCAAATGGAGCCAAGAGTTGGACATGACTGAGATGACTGAACCACCACAACAATAATCAAGATGTGATACTAAGAGCAAGGGGAAATAAAAATAGGCAAAATAGTCCCTGTCCTCAAGGAGCTTACACACCACTGAGGGCAAAGGACATAGTTCTAAATGACTAATTCAAAGTGATTTTTGTGGGTTAAGGAGAACACATTGAGGGAGAAGTTATGAGGAAAGGTAGCATTTAAGCTGTGCTGTAAAGAGAGCACAAGACACAAGAGGTAGAAATGAAGAAGGAGAGTATTCCAGGGGCAAGTCTTGTGCAAATATATGGTGGCAGGAAACATAACATAGTATAAAGAGAATACCAAATAGGCCAGTTTGGCTCTATCACAAATAAATAAAATGAACAACGTGAAATCAATCTGGAAAGACTGGTTGGAACCAGATTATGAAGGGATTTAAAAGTCAAGTAAAAAAAAAAGCATTCTGTCATAGAGGTTAAAGCTGCTTTTTCTGTATAATCACATGATTAGACTTGTGCTTTAGGAATATAAATCTCCAATTGCATGGAAAATGGACTCTGTGTCAGCTAGGGAAGAGACTGCATCTAACATGAGACTATAGCAATAGCCTAAGCAGGAGGTGATGAAGGCCTGAACAAGTATCTTGGGACAGTGAAGTGGAAAGAAGAGGATGATTGTAAGTGATGTCACTGAAATACAGTCAAGACTCATTAGGAGAAGGAAAAGTGAGGATTGGGGATTTCTCAGAATCTGCAAATTTGGGTGATTGGAAGGATAGTAGCAACTTTGACAGAAATAGGGACATTAGGAGGAAGGATGGAACCAGAGGGGGAAATAACAAGCTTGGTTTTTGAATTTAAGATATTAATGTAACACTCATATATACAGAACTTCAACAGGACTGGAATTCAGAAGAGAGATGAAGGTAAACACAGTCATTGAATTTTCCCATCATTGGCATAGAGATGATAGCTAACACATGGGAGCTGATGAGACGAGAGAGAGAGAGAGAGAGAGAGAGAGAGAGAGAGAGAGAGAGAGAGAGAGAATTAAAAAAGGAAGAAAAGAGGAAGAGCAGAATATAGAGGAGCAATCCTAATTGGAAGTGTGGAATAGATGATGAACCTGCAAAGGAGATAGAAAGTCTAAGTCAAAGAGGTAGGAGGAAAACCAGGAGGAAGCAGTAATTAAGAAAACACAGCAGGGAAGTGACTAGGTGGCACAGTGGATAGAGCACCGACTCTGGAGTCAGGGGGACGGACCTGAGTTCAAATATGACCTCAGACACTTAATAATTACCTAGCTATGTGACCTTAGGCAAGTCACTTAATCCCATTGCCTTGCAAAAACCTAAAAAAAGGAGAAGAAGGAGAAGAAGAAAAAGAAGAAGAAGAAGAAAACACAGTGGGGAAAGAGCATCCAGAATGAAGAGATGGTCTACAATGTCAAGTCATTGGTCTCCAAAGAGTAAATAAAAATATGAATAAAATGATTTTACAAATGTGTATATATGCATAAATATGTATGTGTATGTATATAAGTATATATGCAATATATATATATAATATATAAACATATATACTCATACTTGTGTCTAATGATAACCATCTTGGGGGCAAGAAGAAAATAAGAAATTTACATGATAATTTTATTATATATTTAAAATGAATAGCAAGTTGTACATAATAGATTTGCAGTTTTGTTGTAATCATCTTTTAAAAAATTATACTTTGCTATGAAACTGCTTGTTTTATTCCATAAATCAAAAAGTAAAACAAAAAGATCATGAGATGTGATGTTGAAAAGGCCATGGAAAAGCAATTGGATTTAGCAATTAACTCAGAACATTAATTATTAACATAACAAAATAGTAAAGAATAAGCTTCCCTCAAAGCTTATTCAAATACAAATAGAACAAACATGAAGAGACAGCTCCCTCCAGTCCTTTGCAGAGGTGAGGAGCCTAGAGCAGGGGACATGGTAGGTGATGCCAGATTTTTTAAACGTACTGAAACTTCAATATATTTAATTTTGCCATTTTTCCCCTTCTTCCCCTTTTTCTTGGAAAAGAATTCTTGTAGTGACAAATTATTCTATTGAAGACTAATCTTTTCTAAAAGTTTATGAATGAGAGGATGAAAACAAAATAAATGCTAAAAGGGACGGCAAGTTGTTTAAGTTTTTGTTTTTGTTTTTTGGGGTTTTCACAAGATAACAGAGTTAAGTGACCAAGTTGAAGTTTTTAAAACATTGGGAAGTGTGGTCACGTTTTTAAATATCAGTGTGTGAGCTATTGAATCATGAAAGATTGAAGATTAGAGCAAGGGTGGGATGGAATCAGCAAGCTCTCAGAGGAGACAGAAAGGGCTGAGGGAGGAAGGACACAAACAGCACCAAGGACATTCCCTGAATGACCTCATTGCCTAAAGAAAAACAATCCAAATCTAGGACGATGGCCAGTCCCCAAAGCTGCAGGTGTTCAAAGAAGTGGGCCAATTCCAAGGACACTTGCTAGTTTGGGAAACAGGATAAGCTGCTACTGGGAGAAATCACTCCTCTTTACATTGGCATATAGCCTTCTTTGGTTTTTAGAAGGCAGTGGTGTTAAGTGACTTGCCCCATGTCAGACAGCTAGGTAATTATGAAGTGTCTGAGGCCGCATTTGAACTCAGGTCCTCCTGACTCCAGGTTCAGTGCACCATCCACTGCACCACCTAGCTGCCCCCATGTGTCCTTCTTTGAATAGAGCGTCTACTTAAGGTTCACAGTTTGGAATCCAATTTCTATAGAAGACACTCTCTGAGGAATTTTCCCAGTTGGACCCTGAAAGTTGCTCTCTAGGATTTCCTATTTAGATCTTCACATTTTAGTATTTTCCCAGACTGGTGAGATGTTTCTACTCTCATTTATATTATATATTCTTATATATTATATATAGTTTTAACTTTCCATCTGCTATTGCTATGATTTTATTCTGCTACTAAAATGACAAGGGAGGTTGCAGCCTCCCCCCCCCCTTTTAAAATAAATTTTATCTTCTACTCTTTCCTTTTTAAATAATGATTTAATTTGTAGGAGCAAATCCAAATCCCTAAAGCAATAATTCATTCACTTTGACAAATTTAAAGGCAACATTTTTATGGACCACAGAAAGGAGGAGAAAACAAGGAAGGTGAAGGGAGTATTTGAGGAAGAGAATCAAGGACAAGAGGGGATCTTCCAATAAGCAATCTATTTCCAAGAAAGGATAAGAAGGAGGGGGAGGGAACTGAGGTAACATTTAGGGGAAAAAGACATGGTTTAGGACACATATTGTAGGATAACAGTAAAATCAGTCATGGAATGGTTAAAGAATTGTTGTACAGTAGGGGAGAGGGATAGTTGAGATTAGAGAGTATCAATCTGCAGTAGATCCAGATGACAGAATTATGTGACCTTCTTGATTGGGATTCAGTGGCATGAGGGTAAGAATGGAGGAGGAAAGTCAGCTCAGGGTTTCATCCCTTCTAGAAAGAGATGAAAAATGACAGTATAATGAGATAAGGGATTCCAGGATAGTGAATAAGACCAAAAGGAGCTCAGAAGCTCTACCACAATTTGGGCATAAATAGTCTATATGAATATTTAGAGTGGAGATGACTCTATTCACTATTGCCAACTAGATGACTCTACAATATGTCAAGAAAAGATTGCTTTGAGGGGCAGAACCAAAGTAGCGGCATGAAGGCCAGAACTCAGGGAGTTCTCCCCCAGACCACTCCAAATATCTTTAAATAATGATCCTAACCAAATTCCAGAATGGAGAATCTATAGAAAGACTGAGTGAAACAATTTTCCAGCCCAGGACAATTTGGAAGATCCCCAGGAAGAGTTAGAAAGGGATTAGAAAAGGCCTGGCATAGTCCAGACAGCACTGAGCAAACTGGCTCAAGCTGTATAGGAACAGCCTGTGGGGTGCCTAGGTCCATGGGGGTCCTTTGGTCCATGGCAACAGGATGGTTTCCAGACCTCCCAGCCCAGGGATTGCCAAAGACAATTAGGAAGAAAAACTCTGCCACAGAGTGAGAGAGGAGCCCAGTCCAGTGAAGGCCTCAGCACAGACCCAGCCCAATGGGTCCAAGAGCAGATTGGGGAGTCCCCTGGCAGGGACCCACCCTACAGCTACTTCCAGAACCCTCAGCCCATGGATGGTAAGGGGGATGAGGAAATGGGGGAGATCACAGAGGTTTCTTTATTATCCCTGAGATATACTCAGATCCAGGTTGAAATCTGGGCCCAGTCTCAGGAAAAGGAGCTTTACTGCCATATTGGAGCAGGACCCTCCTGACAGATTCAGGGCAGGGGGAGTGTTTGTAGTCAACCACAGACCAGAGAACAGGCAGGAGAGTAGTCAGAACCTCTCAAAAAACCTTGAAAAAATTGAGGTCCCTGAAAACAGCTGAAAAAATCCTCAAAAGCTTTGGAAGTGTGTCCTCTCCCCTGGAAGCAGAGCCCTGCTTTAACAAAAAAAAAAGTTAAAATCAATCATAGGCTATGCTGAGGAAATGAGCAAACAACAGAAGAAAAAAAAATCTGACCACAGACAATTACTTTGGTCCCTTGAAGGATCAAAACGCACACACTCAGAAGTTGATGAAGTCAAAGCTTCTATATCCAAAGTTTCTAAGAAAAATATGAATTGGTCTCAGGATACGAAAAGGCCAAAAAGATTTTGAAAATCAAGGAAGGGAGGTAGAGGAAAAAATAAGAAGAGAAATGAGGGCGATATGGGAAAATCATGAAAACCAAGTCAGCAGCTTAGTGACGGAGATATTAAAAAAATACTAAAGAAAATAACATCATAAACACCAGTTTAGGTCAAATGGAAAAAGCAGTCCAAAAAGCCACAGAGAAGAATGTCTTAAAAAGCAAAATTGAGGGGCATTTAAGGGACAGAGTAGATAGTGCACTGAATCTGGAGTCAGGAGGATCTTAGTTCAAATCTGGCCTCAGACACTTAATAATTGCCTAGCTGTGTGAACTTGGGCAAGTCACTTAAGCCCATTTCTTTCAATAAATAACATTTTCTAAAAAAGCAAAATTGGTTGAATGGGAAAGGAGATTAAAAAAAGCTCTCTGAAGAAAATAATTTCTTAAAATGTAGAATGGAGCTGAGGGAAATGCATGACTGTGAGAAATCAAGAAACAATAAAACAAAACCAAAGAGTGAAAAACTAGAAAAGAAAGTGAAATATCTCATTGGAAAAACAACTGACCTGGAAAACAGATCCAGGAGAGGTAATTTAAAAATTATTGGACTGGGGCAGCTGGGTGGCTCAGTGGATAGAGCACTGGCCCTGGAGTCAGGAGGACCTGAGTTCAAATCTGCTCTCAGATACTTAATACTTACTTAGTTATGACCCTGGGTAAGTCATTTAACCTCATTGCCTTGCAATATCTATCTATCTATCTATCTATCTATCTATCTATCTATAGATAGATAGATATAGATGATATAGATATAGAGATAGAGATAGATAGATAGATTAGACTACCTGAAAGTCATGATCAGGAAAAGAGGCTATACTTCATTTTTCAATAATTAATCACAGAAAATTGCCCTGATAGCTTACAAGAAGAGGGTAAAGTAGAAATTGAGGGAATCTGCTGATCACCTCCTGAAAGAGATCCAAAAATGAAAATTCCCAAGAATTTTATAGCCAAATTTCAAATTAAGCCAGTTTTCTAGGAGAAAATATTACAAGCAGCCAGAAAGAAACAATTCAAATACCATGGCTCTACAGTCAGGATAATACATGATTTAGCAGTATCTACATTAAGAGTTCATAGAGCTTGGAATATAATATTCCAGAAGGCAAAAGAGCTTGAATTACAACTCAGAATCAACTACTCAGGAGTGGCTAGGTGGTGCAGTGGATAGAGCACCAGCCCTGAAGTCAGGAGGGCCTGAGTTCAAATCCAACCTCAGACACTTAATAATTACCTAGCTGTGTGACCTTAGGCAAGTCACTTAACCTCATTGCCTTACAAACAAAACAAAATAGAATCAACTACCCAGCAAAACTGAACATATTCTTTCAGGGGAAAAGGTGGAAATTCAATGAAATAGAGGACTTTCAAACTTTCCTCATGAGATGACCAGAGATGAACAGAAAGTCTGATTTTCAAGTATGGGGTAAATTCTGAGGGCTTTAATGATGTTGAACTACATGTATTCCTGCATAGGAAGATGATACTGATAACTCACATCAATTAGAGTTGTTAGAAGGAGCATATATAGACAAGGAACAGGAAGGAGTTGAATATGAAAGTAAAATAAATTAAAAAGATGAAGCTAAGGGATGAGAAAGGAAAGGAGAGGTAGAATGGGCTAAGTACTTCACATAAAAGAGACAATGGAGTGGAAGAACAGGGAAGGTGGGGGGGAGTGAGAAGCTTTACTCTCATGAGAAGTGACTCAGAGAAGAAATAACATACACACTCAACAGAGTGTGGAAACCTATCTTACCCCAGGGGAGCAAAAGGATGGGAGAAAGGGGATAAGGGGAGGGGTATATAGATGATAGAGGAGAGGGAAGATTGTGGGAGAGGGTAGTCAAATACAACATATTTTTGAGGGGGAAAGGGTGAAAGGAGAGAGAGAGAATAGAATAAAAGGAGTTGGGGGGAAATAGGATGGAGGGAAATACACCTAGCAATAGCAACTATGGGAAAAAATATTGAAGCAATTTCTGTGTTGGACTTATGATTAAAGAATGCTATTTATTCCAAAGACAAAGCTGATGGTGTCTGAATACAGGCTGAAGCACACTTTTTTTTCCCTCTGACTTTTTTTTCCCTTGAGGTTTCTCTTTCTTTGTGGGGGTGGGGATTATGTTTACTTTTACAATATGACTATTGTAGTAATGTGCTTCATAGCTATACATTTTTAACCTACACCAAATAGCTTGCTTTCTCAATGGAGGGAGGGGGTGGGAGGAAGAGAGAGCATTTAGAACATCATATTTTGGAAATAAATGTTGAAACTTGCTTTTGCATGTAGCTGGGGTAAAAAAAATTAATTAAATTAAAAAAATAAAAGATTGTCTTTTTCAGGAGAAGTTTTAGATTGGTAAAGTATATTTTTAGTATATTTATAGTATATTTGATTGGTAAAGAAAATTTTCAAGTTCTTCAAAGCAATTAAACCTGCTTTCTTCCTCCTGGGATCATCTTGTTCTGGGATCAACTTATGCATTTTCTATGTCTGTCCAAGAGGTTTGCATGCATGCATGCATGGGTATGTATGTTTGTATGCAGTAAACCTATCAATAAACAAAAATAAAACTCTTTTTATATATCAGATATGCTAAAAGAGTTCTCTGTCTCTTAAGACAGTCAGAGAGAAGCAGAGGGACAGAAATGGAGAAAAAAAGAAAAGGACAAAGGGAAAGAGGAAAAGATAAAGGAAGGACATGGAGAGAGATGCTTTACAGATAAAGAGAGAAATAGGAGAGAGAATGAGAACATACAGGAACAGGGAGAAATTGAAGTAAGAAAATTTCAAAGAGAAAGGAAAAACTGAATTAATGGAAAGAGAAATTGATGTGAGGGGGGAAAAGAGAAAACTAGAGAAAAAAAGAAAGAATTAGAAGAAAGAGAAAGACATGAGAGGGACAGAGAGACACAGAGAGAAATTAGAGAGAGAAGGTTATGAGAGAGGGAGAGGAAGGAAAGTGAGAGAAAGAGGGGAGGAGAGAGAAGAAAGGGAAGGAGGGAAAGAGAGCCAGAGACAGAAACAGTCAGACACACACACACACACACACACACACACACACACACACACACACACACACAGAGAGAGAGAGAGAGAGAGAGAGAGAGAGAGAGAGAGAGAGAGAGAATTACAGAGTGAGACTAGAGAAGAAAAGTAGAGAGAGGGAGAACACTAGATGAGAAGTCAGAAGTCCAAAGATGAACATTGTAAAATTAGAAAATGACACAAAATTCAGTTGGCATAGAATTTCTAGGTTAGAAAATCTTACTCTTTATAGTCCTCTGAGTAAGATGCTTCAAGATGCTACAACATTAGAAGCATCTACTGACAGGTGATTTTCAGATTATCTTGCTCATGAACTTCTAGACATAAGACCCTAAGTTCTTTGTGGGGGTGATGATACCATAGATTTGTCTAAGAAAACTGTCAGAAAAGGAATAACTGAGAAGAACCTGGAATAGTATATTGATAGTTACACTGACAGTTACAATTGAGGCAGATTATGGATCTAATACCATTCGAGAAAGAACAAGACTCAGAACTGTTAACCTACTCTTGAGCTCCGAATGAAATTCAGTCCTTCTGTTGTACTTGGGTTAGCTGTGCTAGTGGGACAGTCCCAAGCATATTGGTTCCAAATTCATTGCTGGAGGGAATTTCTTCTTTGGCAGTGCCTTATACCAAGGAAACTCAGACCTTCTCCTAAAGGAATTAAGAATTATGAATTTTGGTACCTTGACTCGAACTTCATGGGCTTTTGGTGGGGCAACTTCTATTTCCTCAATGGAAAGGGGTTGGTTCAGGCCCCACAACACAGCAGCTTTGCATTTAATCACCTAGAAAAACAAGAATATATTCACATGACATACCTACCCACAACCCCTGAATAATGCGAGCCTGGGAAAATTCAATGCAAGGATCATTCTATCAGGGTGAACTGTTGAGCTAATGCTCTTCCGAGCCCAGAATTTTTCCACACATTTACAAATTTAAAATAGTAAAATTACTTCCTTTGGAGAAATAACTGTGTCCCAGGAGGTTGAGGACACTAGAATGAGAGTGATTTGGAGAAAAGAAAAAAAAACTTGCAGTATTAAAGGAACTTATGGATCTAAAAGTGAAGTAAATAGATTGCAAATTAGAAATATCTTGAGAAAACTGAACTTGGGAGCTGACTCCCAGGGAGGTTGATTTACCAGATGATTCCTTCTTTATTGTATCATACTGCCTGAGGTATGATACATTATTTCAATTAGATTTCAGTTAGACATCACTTGTACAAAAATATTCATAGCAGCCCTTTTTAGTGGTGGCAAAAAAATGGAAAGATTTCAATTAGAAATTCTTTTGGATAAGGGGGACACTTTTTTAAAAATGCAAATACTGGACAGGTTAGAGAAAAAGCAGCAATTGACCTGAGCTCTCCCCCAAAACCCTCCAAATAGCTGTATTCAATGGTCTATAATAATTCCTGGAGCAGAAGAATTTTCAAAAGGATGAGGTGAAAAGATTTGGCAGTCAAAGATAATTTAAAAGGTTAAGTGAGAATGAAGCACAGTCCAGTGCAAGCTGTCTAGCATAGTCCCAACCCAGCAAAGACCCAGCCCCAACAAACCAGGAACCAACCTCAGGAATCATTGAATCGGTAGATGTAGTAGCTGCTTCCAGAACTCTCAATCCACAGAAGGTAAGGGGGTTGGAAGGTGATTACAGGGACAGCCTTGCTAGCACTGAGGCAGGACTCTGCTGCTTTGCCCTTACTCTGATCTGAATTTTAGTTTTGGGTGGCAATCCAAGAATGAAGGGAATATTAGTATACCAATGTTTGTGGTCACTCATAGAACAGAGTGCAGGTAAACACACCTCTCCTAACCTCACACTAACTTGAAAGAGCTGAAAACTTACAACTCCTTAGAAGTATCTCTGAAAATAGTTACACAAAAATTCTGAGATTTGGGACGATGTACTCTCTACCCTGCAATCAGAGACTCACTTTATCAAAGAGTTAAAAGTCAAGAAATAGACTGGAAAAAATGAGCAAACAATAGAAAAAATTGTGACCATAGAAAATTATTAAGTTGACAAGGAAAATCAAAACACACACTCAGAAAAGAAAACAAAGTCAAGGTTTCCACATTCAAAATCTCCAAGAAAATATAAATTGCTGTCAGGTCAATGAATAGCTCAAAAATGAGTGGGAAAATAAAGCAAGTGAGGTGGAAGAAAGTGATGCAAGAAAGTCTTGAAAAACAAATTAGCAACTTGGTAAAGGAAATTTAAAAAATAGTGAAGAAAATTACATTTAAAAAAAACAGAATAGGCCAAATGGTAAAAGAGGTACAGAAAACCAGTGAGGAGAAAAATGTATTGAAAAGCAGAATTGGCCAAATGAAAAAAAAAAGACACAAAAGTGACTAAAGAAATAAAAAAAAGAATTTAAAAAAACTGCTTGGCCAAATGGATAAGGAGTTACAAAAACTTACTGAAGAAAATAATTCCTTAAAAATTAGAATTGAACAAATAAAAGCTAAAAGTTTTATGATAAATTAAGAAGAAATAAAGCAAAACCAAAAGAATGAAAAATAGAAGACAATATGAAATATGTCATTGGAAAAAAATTGATCTGGCAAAAAAGATTTAGGAGAGATGGTTTAAAATATTTTGGACTACTAGAAAGCCATGATCAAAAAAAAGAGCCTAGACATCATCTTGAAAGAAATTATCAAAGAAGACTGCCCTGATACTTTTAAACCAGAGAGTAAAATAGGAATTGAAAGAATCCACTGATCACATCCTGAAAGAGACTGCAAGATGAAAACTCCCAGGAATAATATCATCAAATTAAGAGCTCCCAGGTCAATGAGAGAATACTGCAAGAAACCAGAAAGAAACAACTCAAGTACTGTGGAACTACATTCAGGATAACACAAGATTTAGTATTTTAGAATTACAACCAAAAATTGGCTACCCAGCAAAACTGAGTATAATCCTAGGGTGGGTGGGGGGACAAGGGTTCAAGGGGAAAGTGAAAGGACATTCAGTGAAATAAGTTCTTTTAAGCATTCTTGATGAAAAGCTCAGAACTGAATAGAAAATCTGACTTTCAAATGAGAGACTCAAGAGAAGCATTAAAAAGGAAAGGAAAATCATGAGGGACTTAATAAAATTAAACTATCTTCATTGATATATGTAACTCATAAAAAAACTCCCTCCTTAAGGAAGTTAGGAGTATATATAGACAGAGGGCATAAGTGTGATTTGAATAGGAAGGGATGAAATCTAAAAAAATAAAATTAAGGTGTGAGAAAGAGAAATACACTGGGAGGTAGGGAAAGGGAGGGATAGAATGGAGTAAATTATTTCATAAAATAAAGGCAAGAAGACTTTTACAGTGGAGAGGATGATGTGGGAAGTGGAGAGGGAGTGAGTCAACTACTTATTTTTAAATATCCTACTTTACTTTTTTGGTTTTTGAGGCAAAAGTGACTTGCCCACGGTCACCCAGCTAGGTAATTATTGAATGTCTGAGGTCAGATTTGAACTCAGGTCCTCCTAACTCCAGGGTCAGTGCTCCTATCCTTTGTGTCACTTTACTGTCCCAATCAATTATTTTCAAAACAGTTGGTTGAAAGAGGTAATAACATACACACTCCAGTGGGTAGAGATACCTATCTTCACCTATGGGGAAGTAGGAGGGGAAGGACATAAGAGAAGGGGTATGTGTGGTAGATAGGAGGACAAATTGAGGGAAACAGTAGTCAGAAGCAATATTTGACTTTTGAGGAGGGATAGGGTAAAAGGATAGAGAGAATAGAATCAAGAAGGGGGAAGAAATTCAATGGTGGGAAATACATTTAATAATCATAATTGTGAAAAATTTTGAAGCAAGTTTCTCTGATAAAGGTAATTTTTCTCAAATATAAAGAGAATTGAGTCAATTTTATAAAAAATAGGAGTCATTCCCTCATTGATACATGATCAAGAGATATGAAGATTTTTCAGATAATCAAAGCTGTCTATGGCCAAAGGAAAATATGCTCTAAATCACTAATTGGTTGAAGGAATGCAAATAGAGCCAATTATGAGATACCACTTTATGATTATTAGATTGATTATTAGAAGAGAAAAGGAGAATGATAAATATTGGAGGGGATGTGGGAAAAATGAGACATTAATGCCATATTGGTGGAGTTGTGACCTGATTCAACCATTCTTTAGAGCAATTTGGGCCTATGCCCAAAGGGCTATGAAACTGTGCATACCCTTTGACTTATCAGTGCCACCACAAGAGAAAAAAAAGGCAAAAGGGCCTTTGTGTTTGGAAATATTTATAACAACTCTTTTCTGGTGGTAAAAAACTGGAAATTGGGAGAAAGTTCATCAATTGAGGAATGATGGAACAAATTGTGCTATGTGATTGTCATGCAAAGTATTCCGTCCACAGTAACTATTGTGCTATAAGAAATAAGGAGCAGCATTCCATCAGCGCAACAATTGGGAACAATTTTGGGCTGTCTGCAAAGGAGAGTACCATCTGTATCCAGATAAGGAGCTGTGGAGTTTGAACAAAGTACAAGGACTATTCCCTTTAATTCGGAAAAAACCCCCCAGATGTCTTATGGTTTGATCTGGTTACCTCTGAGAATTCTGTTCTCTTTAAGGATATGATTTCTCTCTCATCACACCCAATTTGGATCGAGGTACAACATGAAAACAAAGTAAAGACTGATGGAGTGCTATCTGTGGGGTGGGGGTGGGGGGAGGGAAGCAAGATTGGGGGAAAACTGTAAAACTCAAATAATATCTTTAATAAAAATTAAAAAAAAAAGAAAGAAGGAGCAGGATGCTCCCAGAAAAACTTGGAAAGACTTAAGAAAGCTGATGTAATATGAAATGGACAAATAAAAGCAATGTTGTAAGATGATCAGCTGTGAATGACAGCTATTCTCAGCAACACAATGATCCAAGACAACTCTGAAGAACTTATCATGAAAAATGCTATCCATCCCCAGAGAAAGAAGTAATGATATCTGAATATAGAATGAAGTATATTTTTTACTTTATTTTTCTTGAGTTTTTAGTTTTCATCTGTTTTCTTTCACAACATGACTATGGAAATATGTTGAGCATGACTACTATAACATATATCAAATTGTTTGTCTTTTCACTGAGGGAGGTGGGGAGGAAAGAAGTAAGAATTTAAAACTAAGTTTTAAAATTGAAAGTTAAAATTGTTTTTACATGTACTTGAGGAAAAATAGAATAGTAGTTAAATTTTTAAAAATGCAAATATTATTTATCATTATCTTATCTGAGTGAATATATTCAATTAGCTTTTTTGCCTCCTACCTAGCACCAGGATTTTTGATCACAGTGGTGATAGATTTTTTGGAATCCTGAAGTCCTTTGTAATGTTGGATGATTTAGGTGGGGTGCTCTTTTTGGGACTTCTGTGGGCAGAAGCATGAATGACAACATTGTTACTAGAATACTGCCAACAAGATATCTGAGAGGTAGGAGTATTTCAAAACTCAGGTGGGAATTCTACCATAGATTATTTTTCCATTTTTTTTTTTCATTTTTATTTAGGGCAATGAGGTTAAGTGACTTGCTCAAGGTTGCAGCTCTAGATAATCATTAAGTGTCTGAGACCAGATTTGACCTGACTCCAGGGCTGCTGCTCTATCCACTGCACCACCTAGTTGTCCCTTTACCATACATTTTTTACCAAGGCATCATGGAATATAGGAAGAGGTACTTAGGGGAAATAATGATAGCATGCTGCATTGAACCAAACATTCAATCACTTGAAACTGGCTCATAGTAGATAGACACCATCAATGTCTTGTGCAGCAAGCCCTGGAGGTTCTGGGATGACTGATACTGAATTTCTAATCCTTACCCTCATCTTTTTTTTCCCTCCCAATTCTGTCTCTTGATCCATTTAAATAAAGACTTCTCACATTTTCTTCAGTCTGTTCTCGTTGCAACTTATTTCTGCCCATTATAGAAATATGGTATCTATAGCAACAGTTTGTACTGAGTGGTTAAGGGATAATGAATTTCTGGAAGTCAAGGATAGGGAACTAATGCAGCATTTTTTCGCATGACTCTCCATAGTTTTGATTTCTTTACTGGAAAGCTGCCTGTTCATACCTTTTACCCATTTATCAATTGGGAATTGGCTTGTAAACCAAGAGAAAATTGTCTACGGTAACAGCAAAATTGTTTTAAGAAGGACTTTGAGGAAATAAATGATTTTTACTCTTTTAAATATCTAAATTAACTGTAAAGGAGATAAGAAGAAAGACTCCATTTGCATCCAGAGAAAGAAATGGTGAATAGAAATATGTATAAAGTAATTTCACATATGCATATATACATACATATTCATATCTATACTTACAATTACACACTCATCCACCTATTTGCGTTTAATGGTAACCTTGTCTAAGGTTGGGGGCAGAGGGGGGAAAAAAAGAAAGAAAAAAATTCATATGATAATTTTGTTATATATTTAAAATAAATAGCAAGTTATACATAAAAGATTTATAGTTTCATGTGCAATCATCATTTTATTAATAATGTTATGGAAATGTTTATTTTGTTGCATAAAAATAAATAAATAATTTTTTTTAAAAAAAAAAAGATAAAAGGAACAAATGGACCTATATTAGAGGATATGGAGCCTTTAATTTTAGTGTCCCTCAGGGTCAGATTTCTCCAGAGAAGACAACTACTAGGCATATCTGAGCTACAAAAGCAAACCAACCCTCCAAAATCTAGAGTGACAATAGGGGAAATTTCTAAAAGATCGAAGGAGTATAGACAGGAAATACAGGGGTAATCAAATATCCAGTTTAGATCTGAATGCATTTTCAGGGTTAGTGTTTTATTGTTATCTGGTAAAAGAGTGGAAAAGTCAGGAAGACAGAGGATCCACAGAAATATTTCTTAAGGCAGGAAGTAGCTGCCCTGACATGAAGTCTTCTAAGTTATTTTGGGCTGGAAAATTGTTTCACTCTGGTTTTTTTGTTTATCTGTTCCTTTGTTTTTATGGATTGGGTTGCTCCAGAATTCTTTTAGAGGCTTGATTGAACATCTCAGAAGGAAACTGAGAAGAATCTGGGCAACTTCCTGCCCTCTCTCTGCCCTCTTGTTTTATCTTCCTCCCTCTCCTTCCTCCTCTCCCCACTTCTTTTTTTTGTTGTTGTTTTTTTGTTTTGTTTTTTTTGCTTTTTTGCAAGGCAATGGGGTTAAGCGGCTTGCCCAAGGCCACACAGCTAGGTAATTATCAAGTATCTGAGACCGGATTTGAACTCAGGCACTCCTGACTCCAGGGCCGGTGCACTATCCACTGTGCCACCTAGTCACCCCATCCCCACTTCTTTTTAAAAAGGATCCAATCAACAAGGTGGAATAGTGAATAGAGTGATAGTTCTGGAGTTAGGAGAACCTGAGTTCAAATCTAGCCTCAGACAGTAGGAAATGACACACCCCTTTACTTTCTCTGCCAAGAAACATCAAATAACTTCACAGAGTTGGATATGACTAAAGTGGCTAAACAACCAAAGATATCTAGTATTTAATGTGACTTTAAGTTCCTTTTGCTGATTTCTTGTACTTACACTGTTTGGGAAGGTGGTAAGAAGAGAGAACTTGGATTCTTTAAAAAAAAAAGCCCATTAGATTGAGTCCACTTACTAGCTAATTGATTTTAGACCATTTTCATCTTCAGTTTCCTCACTGGTAAAGTAAGGTCAATAGAACTTTCTGTACTTGTTTTACATGGTTGTGAGAATTACTTCTAACATCTAGGAAAGTTTTGTGAACTAAAACAATCAAAGATTCTTAACCTGAGGTCTGTGATTAATACATATAAATGAGTGTATTTCAATTTCCTGCCTTTCTTTGCTATTCTATTTAATGTTATATTATACAATTATGTATGTTATGCAATTCATATGATTCTGAGAAGGTTTCACTAGACTGACAAAGGCTTCCCCAAAACATAGCCTCTAGCTGGATTAGCAACCTCTTCTCTATTCACATGCTCAGGTAATGTTTTATTCATCTAAACAAGTCTTTAAAAAGAGATATCTTTATCTCTCATCAACTCACAGAATAATTGATAAAAATCACATCCTTAGATAACCTCATTGGCAGGCTCAGTGTTTTGCTGCTCTTGCAGGTTCTAACACAAAGAACTTGAGTTCTAACACAAAACCTTTTTCCGTTTTTATCTTTTGCATCTCATCGATAAAGTGTGACTCAAAACAGAAGTTGCTAATCTTCTAGTAAAAAAATATCATAAACCATATTCCTTTAGTTACTAGCAAAGTACTGCCATTAGGACCTCCTTCTTCATTGTGTACATAGTTCCCATTTTCATCCTGAAGCAATGAAATATTCTACCTAACATTTTTGCTAAGTACATTCCTGTCTAGATAGACCTCTTTTCTCCTGAAAGTTTACTTTTCTGAATTAATAACTAACACATTAAAAAATTGCAGTTACCCATCTCATTAGTTGATGATGAAAATAAAGAAATACTTTTCTTACTTTTCCTGAAGTGCTCATATTGCTTCTCTCTTGGTTCAGTAGACTGAAGTTTTCTGACTGAGGTCTAGACTGCCTTGTGCTAAGCAGCATACCATTAAATAATTTTTCTATTCAAAGCAATGTCAAAGAACATGACTCAGATCCTTTAAACATTCCTTCTCACTACTTGGTTCCACCCATTTGCAATGTAAAAGACAGCCAGCAACCATGAGATGCATATAAGGGAACTGAGGGCATAATCAAATAACAGTGTAGTGATGTAAGCATCTTTTTTATTTTGCAGCTGTATGTTGCCAAAACCGTTCAGATCATATCCTAGTAAATTCTAATTCTAGACATTTCTTCATCAGGTTGAAAAGGAAGTCATCATATATGGAAATAATTATTAAAAAATGTCCTCTCAATCTGTCTTGGTCATTCATCTAAGACCCACAGTGACTATAACACACATTGACCTCCTCAATCCACTCCCAAATAGGGAAAAGGAGATGGCGTAGGAAAATCTTTCTCAATGGAGAAAAATGATTAATGTGAGAAAAAGATAAGTGCTGTCATCTTTAATATAAAAAAAGAAGAAATATATTTTCCCTGTTAATCTCAACTTGTCTTTGGAACTCCTTGAGCCCATTGCCCCAATCTGGAGCCATGGCTATTCCATAAGTTTATTTCCCAAACTATATTTTGAGTGTGGAAAAGAAATATGTACTTACTTAAGAAGGTACACTGGCTAATATTGCTCCTCTTATCAATTTATAATTAATTTTTACTATAATAATATGTTCATCTGTTTAATTGCTGCTCTTTTCCTTTATCTTTTAGAATAGTTAATCACTGAATTCTGAGACTTGAGATAATTTCAGATGTTCCTAATTTTTTTCAAATTGGATGATGGTAAATAACCAACAAAGATGCCATTTGAAGATTCCCATATTTGGACCCAAATCCATTGGTGGAGAGGACAGAGTAAGGTGAATGACCCCCCCCCCCCCAACCATGAAATGTGATATATGGAATCATCTCAAAATTGCTGAGATCTATTGAAATTCTTTTTATCCATTAATGAATTTTCATGCTGGGTTACATTGAAGTTTACAAGACCCACACTGCCAGCAGAGCCACATTTTATTGAATACATACTCCGCTAACAAATCTAGGTTGAGTCCAGGAATCATGTTGGCTGATATCTGTTGACTCCCAAGTATTCTGCCTTCTTCAGAGATTTCAGTGTCTATTTCCTAGTCCTCCTTTCTACTCCCAGCTCTTGTCCATAAGTGAGGGGACTTCAATATATGTATTGGTCTTCCCTGTATCTTGACTTCTCAATTCATTCATCTTCTTAACTTCCATGACTTATTTCTTCCTTCCTCTTAAGTTTATTAAGTTAGTTGAGTAACCTGGTCAGTCTTGAGCTTCAAGAAAGTATTTTACAGCTGTTTAGATAGTGAATAGGAGTTTGAAGGAACCTGAAGCAAGGGGATCAACCAAAAGGGCAAATGATTCTAGGTATGATGTTAGGAAGGTCTATCCAGGGTAAGTCTGGAACTGTTGAACCTGGAACAAGTAGCACAAAACCTACCTCCTGAGATCCATTATTGGGATGAAGGAAAAACCCTGGGACAACAGTCCCAATCTGGGGAGACTACAGAATACTTGAGGTCCCATTTATAGAAATCATTCCCTGAGGAGAAAGAAAGAGAGGGGGTGGATCTTGATATATATGCCAGTATCTTCCATCATAGCCCAGATCATCCCCACCCTAATTACCCAATTGTTTACTTGTCTTTTTTGTTGAAAGTCATTCAGATTATAATAAGTATTTAAGCAAAAAAAGATAATGAAATTCAATACTTTGAACATCTTCAGTCATGTATAGAAAAATCTCCAACCAAAGAAGGATTAATAAGAAGAGTTGGTTTTTTTACAACTGATAGATTGAACAAAATAATCTTTAAATAAACAGTAAACAGCCTTTATCCCTAATATTCCTTATATGTCTATGTTACATGTTTAATGTTACATATAGGGAGACACATATAAGGGACTGGGTAAGAGTCTATTTCACTGCCCATTGGAAGATCTGAATAACAGGTCCAGGTCAAAGTCTCAAGAGTGGGACTGTGGGTGAGGGGAAGGACATCCTGGCCACATTACCAGAGCAGGGAAGAGTGCTTGTGATTTTGCAGATGAGAGCAGAGGCCAGAAGAAAAATGACCACATTTCTCTTTGGATAATACCCAATTGGAGGAACTGAAAACTTATAGGTTTCCAGAATTTATCTTTGTAAATAGCACCATGAAAATCCTGAAAGTTGAGACAGTGGTTCCACCACCCCAGGAACAGAGCCTAATGTTAAGAAAAAAAAATCAAAAATAGACTGGAAAATAATCTTTTTTTAAAAAAAGAAACTGATTAAATAATTTATTCCTTAGGTAAATCAAAAAATAAATCAATCATAGAACAATCACTAGTTTCATTAAAGGGAATGACAGCAATGAGACAACATACTACAATTTTGAGATACAGTCAAATCAGTACTTAGAAGAAATTTTATATCTCTAAATATTTAAATCAATGAAACAGAGAAAGAGCAATGAATTGGACATTCAACTAAAAGAAAACCAGAAAAGAATAAATTAAAAATCTGAAGTTACCAAATGAGAAATCCTGAAAATCAAAGGAGAGATTAATAAAATTGAAAGTAAAAAAGGTATTGAACTAATAAATAAAATCAGGAGCTCATTCTATGAAAAAACTTTAATAAAATAGATAAACCATTGGTTAATTTGACATTAAAAAAAGAAGAAAATCAAATTACCAATATGAAAAATAACAAGGGTGAATTTATCACCAATGGAGATGAAATTAAAGCATTGTCTGGTAATATTTTGCTTAATTATGTCAATAAATGGAACACTCTAAGCAAAATGGATGCAAAAATATGATCCAAGGATTATAAAGACAACCATTAGATCTGTAGAGATTGTTTTTTTAAAAAAGGAAAAAATACTTGAGAGATGAACATCAATTTTAAAATAACTGAACAAGTTGTGGAAATGGAATATTATTCTAAGAAATGATAAGCAGTTACATTTTAAAAAATAACAATTTAAATGTAATAAGAGAATATTTACAGAAATATAAATTTCCTAGATTAGTAGAAGAGGAAATAGAATATCTAAATTACTAATTTTAGAAAAATAAATTAAACACACACATATATGAACTTTCTAAGAAAAAAAGCACTAGAATCAAATGGATTTCAAGTGAGTTTTATCAAAGATAAACTAATTTCAATATTAAATAAATGATTTTGAATAACAAAGAAGGGATCCTAATGAAACAAACTTGATACAGATACCTAAACCAAGAAGAGAAAAACAGAGAAAGAAAATTATAGACCAATCTCACGAATGAAAATGGATGCAAAAATTTTAAATATTATACAAGCTAAGCTACAACAATAAGTTACAAAGATTATATACAGTATGACATGGGGGATTTACACCAGAAATGCAGGGATGCCTTAGCATAAGGAAAACTATTAACAAAATTTCTTATACAACAATAAAGTTGAAAAAATAATGTGATTATAGCAGTAGATGCAGAAAGAGCTTTTGATAATGTACAATACTCATTTTTATTTAAAAAAAAAGCTTGAGAGTATAGGTATAAATGGATTTTTTCCTTAAATTGATAGAATGTATTTACCTAAAACTATCAGCAAACATTTTTGAAATGGGGAACAAATGAATCAAATTATAAAAAAAATCTTTTTATGCAAATAAGGTCAATTTTAAATAATTGGGGAAATATCAAATGTTCATGGATAGATAGGACCAATATAATAAAAATGACAATTTTAGTTAAACTTATTTATATATCCAACATCATCTCAAATTATCAAGAATTATTTTTCTGATTTGGAAAATAACAAAATTCATTTGGAAGAACCAAAAAACCCCCCAAAACATAAAAAGAATTAATGGGAAATTGTTTAGTAGTACCAGATCTTAACTATGTTAAAGGAAAAAATTATTTAAATTATCTGACATTGGCTAAGAGATAAAAAGCTAGCTCAGTAGAAGAGAGTAGACATTACAACTTTCAGTAGTTAATAAAATAGTAACCTTATATTTGACAAGTGTAAGGACTTAAATTTTGTGGATAAAAATTAATTGATAAAATTATTGGGAAAACTAGAAAGCAGTCTGTCTGAAATTGGACATAAATCAATGTCTTCCAACATTTACCAAGATAAGTTCAAAATGGAAAAATGATCTCGATATAAAGAGAGATATTACAAGAAAATTGGAAGGACATGGAGCATATTTCCTGTCAGACTTATGAATAATTAAATAATTTTTGAATAAACAAGAAATAGAAAGAAATATGAGGTTTAAAATGAATAAATATAATTCCAGCTTCTGACTTGTTCTGGATTAATGAAAACATTCTTTATTAGAAGGTTCAAATGAAGGGGGCGGCTAGGTGGCACAGTGGATAAAGCACCGGCCCTGGAGTCAGGAGTACCTGGGTTCAAATCTGGTCTCAGACACTTAATAATGACCTAGCTGTGTGGCCTTGGGCAAGCCACTTAACCCCATTGCCTTGGGGGGAAAAAAAGGAGGTTCAAAGGAGATTAAAGTCACCTTGATACCCCAGGTAGGAAAAATGGACCCCAGTTCTATTTTGTTTGTTTTTAGAACTGGAGCCAAGATTCAGAGGGACAGCTGGGAGTATTCATATTTTTCTGCTAGGGTGAAATTCCAGAGCAAAAGCACTGTTTTTTGTTTAGGTTTTTGCAAGGCAAAGGGGTTAAGTGGCTTGCCCAAGGCCACACAGCTAGGTAATTATTAAGTGTCTGAGGCCGGATTTTATCTCAGGTTCTCCTGACT
This sequence comes from Macrotis lagotis, assembly GCF_037893015.1. Taxonomy (NCBI): domain Eukaryota; kingdom Metazoa; phylum Chordata; class Mammalia; order Peramelemorphia; family Peramelidae; genus Macrotis; species Macrotis lagotis. Next base: position 8,953,949 of record NC_133660.1, read on the forward strand.
CCAGGGCTGGTGCTTTATCTACTACACCACCTAGCTGCCCCTCTGGTAATTTCTTGAAAGATATTTTCCAGGTTTTTGCATCCATTTTCATTTGTGAGATGTGTCTGAGGTCAGATTTTATCTCAGGTTCTCCTGACTCCAGGGATGGTGCTCTATCCATTGTACCACCCAGCTGCCCCCGGAGCAGAAGCATTTGCCAAGAATGTTTCATTACTCAATTCACTCTTGGTAGAACTGTGGTCTTATCCAACCATCTTGCAAACCAATCTGGAATTGTGCCCAAAGAGTTATTAATCTGCCTAAACCCTTTGTTTCCCAAGATGATTAGGGAAAAAGGAAAAGAATCTATAAGTTCTAAAATATTTTTAGCAGCTCTCTTTGTGGTGGCAAAGAACTGGACATGGATACCTATCAATCGGGGAATGGCTAAACAAGCTGTAGTATATGATTGCAATAGAATACTACTGTACTATAAGAAATGATGAGCTCAATAATGTTTAAAAAACCTGCATAGATTTGCACAAAATAATGAGGAGCAAAATAAGCAGAACCAAGAGAACATTGTATAGTTATATCAATATTGTTTTATTTTTAATTTTTAAAACATAAGGGTTCTTTTTATTTTAAACGTCAACACAAACCAAGAAAAGAAAAAAATTGTTATGTGCACAGCAGACTAGAAGGGAGGATTCAAAATATAAAGCAATAAATTTCCATTTCAAGAAAACCCATAGAACAAATACCACACAGTGTTTTCAAAACTGTCCATCTTCTTTGCTTCCTTGTAGATTTTCTTTTGTTCTCTGCTACGTACTTTTTACTTTATTTTTTCCCCTTATTCCCCCCAAAGGATACAATTAAGTGTAGATGCACACACACATATAACACATACACATAGATACATACACCTACATATATGAATACATGCCCATGCACTTACACATAATATACACACATACCTAGGGATAGCCATATACCCATTCATGTTCATAGTTATCTATTATCATGCACATGTATACACATATACTTTCCTACATATATCTATGTAAGATGGCACTCTGCATATTTTCTCTTATCCTCTGTTTCTCTGAAGGCGAATAGCATCTTCCTTCATAAGTCCAAGTCTTTCCATAGTTTTCTAGATCCACCAACCCATCATTTCTTTTGCCACAGCAATATTTTTACCTTATACTATCTAATTATTTTAAATAGTACAAAATAATATTGATCAATATTGCTGACATATATAACCACTATTGTTTTAAAAACAACTTCGAGTGACTAAGTCATTTCAACTACAAATTAATTACAAAAATCCTATGAAAGAAGATACTATCTGCATTCAGAAAAAGAACTGATAAACAGAAGTATGGACAAAATGGTTTTACATATTATATGCATATATACATATATGTGTATGTCTCTGTCTATATATGCATATTATATATATTTCTAATCCCTAGGACTGAGGGAAGAGAGAAAAACAAAAAAAGAGGAAAAAATCAAAAAGGAAGACATGATAACTTTATTAAATAATTAAAAGGAATAGCAAAAGTTGTATAGAATAGATTTGGAGTTTCAAGTATAATCATCTCTTTTTCTATTCTACCATGTTATGGAAATGTATGCTTTATTTCTTAAATTCAGACTAAATAAACAAAATTTTTAAAAAATGATGAGCGGGATGCTTTCAGAAAAAGTTGAAAAGGCAAGAACTGATGCGAAGTTAAATGATCGTTGTATACTGTAATGGCAAGATTCTATGATAAACAACTCTGAATTCCTTAACTGTTCTCAGCAATATGATGATTCAAAATAGTTCTGAAGACTCAAGATGAAAGATACTATCCATGAGTCTGTATGCAAATCAAAGCATATAATTTTTCACTTTTTTTCCATGTTTTTGGAGGCATCTGTGTTTTTCTTTCATAACATGACTAATATGGAAATGTGTTTTGCAAGACTGCACAAGTATAACATATCCAATTGCTTTAAGGAAGAAGGGAGAATGTGGAACTCAAATCTTTAAAAATAAATGTTATTTTTTTATACATAATTAAGAAAAAATAAAATATTATTTAAAATAATACTGCTCTATGTGCCAAACTTGGTGGATTTGGTGAAGGCAGATAGGCTGACCTACTTTATGAATGAGCAACATTGTTTTAACGGTAAACACAATTCAAGTCCAAAGTTTCATAGGTAATCAAAGAGAAGCAAGTAAATATGTCATGGGAGTGACTATGTAACTTAGACCTCTAAAAAGAGAAATTAATCTCAGCTATTAAAAGGTTCTGAGATATCAGCATGGGCAATGTTAGCACAAAAAAAGCAAAGATTGATTTAAGTTATTTTCTGCTGATTAACTGACAAAGCTAACTAGTCCATGGGAAATTTTCGGTTAAATGTGAAAATGGAGAGGGATGAAAGGCACAATGGTTACATGTAAAAACCAATTTTTAACATTTGTTTTTTAAAACTTTGAGTTCCAAATTCTCTTTCTTCCTCCCCACTCCTAGCCTTTTTGAGAAGGCTAGCAATTTAATATAGATTATACATGTGTAGTTAAGAAAAACATTTTCCTAATAGGGTTGTGAAAGAAAACCTGAATTAAAAATAAAAATAAAAAACTCAAGAAAAATAAAGTAAAAAAAAAAAAGGTATGCTTCCATCTATATTCAAACACCATCAGTTCTTTCTCTGGGTATAGATAGCATTTGTTCATTATAAGCTCTTTAGATCGTTGTATTGCTTTAGAATAACTAAGTCATTCACAGCTAATCATCTTACAATATTTTTGTTACTTTGTACACAGTATATTTCACTTTGCATCAGTTTATGTAAGTGTTTTCAGGTTTTTCTGAAAGTATCCTACTACTCATTTTCCATAACAGAATGGTATTCCCACAAAATCACAGGCAATAATTTTGGGAAGCTTTATTTGAACTGATACAAAGTAAAGTGAGTTACACAGTAACAGCAATATTATGACAATGATGAACTTGGCTATTCGGATCAATATGACAGTTCGAAAGGACTCATTTATTTCCAGAGAGAGAACTGATGAATTTTTAGTGCAGCATTTTTCACTTTGCTTTTTTTTCTTTTTGATAGCAATATGGAAGTTTATTTTACATTGCTTTACATCTTAAATAGAATTCCATATTAGTCTGTACAATTAGTCTATATAATTATAAAGTCTTAAATACACATATGCAAAAAAAATTGTTCTAAAAAGAGATCCATAGGCTCCATCACACACACACACACACACACACACACACACACACACACACACACACACACACACACAATGTGATTCCTGCACCAAGAGAATCAACAGAAGGCTGAATTGAAAGAATTGAAAGGGCCATTTTTTTCAATTCATCCATCATCTCTGCTTTGATCTATCTACCAAGATATGATGTTAAATACTGTAATTTACCCTTGAAACCTTTGCTCTTTTATCTAATTATCAATTGCATTCTGTCAAACCTCAACGTTGGGGAAAGTACAACACAAACTTTCTACCTTACCCAACATGGGACCATGACAAATTCACATTATCCATTTCTGCTTGAGTCCTCTTGCTGCTACATGAGGAACATTTTATTTTTCCCTGTCTCATTTAATGACACTGGCAATTGGATTTGTTCATAAATTTTCCCTGTCTTTACCCAGCTTCTGTACTATATCACATATCCTCTTTTCCCTGGCTTTGCTTCTGCTCTCTCTCTCTCTCTCTCTCTCTCTCTCTCTCTCTCTCTCTCTCTCTCTCTGTTGGTCTGTCTCTGTCCATTTCTGTCTGTCTGACTATCTCTGAAGAAAGTCTTTATTTCTACTTAACTGAAAACATTGAGGACATCCAGCACAGATGCCTCCTTCCTCCCTATGTTGGAATATCAGCATAGACTTCCTTTCATGAGCTGATAGTTTTTCAGTGTGAGAATTCACACCATGGAAAATGGCAAACCATTTCAATCATGGCTTAAGTGTTGCATTGATTTTATGTACATAAGAAAGTAATGAAGAAAATGTTATTAATGCAGATAAAACCTAAATGTTTAGCATATTTACTTTATTATTGAGCATATTTTCCCATGAGAGTTAAAAGTTGAATATACATATTTTCCCATAGTTGTTTGCTCAAACAATCATGCCTATACCACACCCCAAAATTTCACACACACACACACACACACACACACACACACACACACACACACACACACACACCTCTCTTCTTTGCTTCAGTCTTTGAGGATAAAGTGACCCTTCTTTTGCTAACAAAAAGACACACAAACACCCCCCCCACACACACACACACATTTCTTTCTTCCTTTGCTCCAGTTTTTTGAGGATGAAGTAACCCTTCTCCTTGCCAAGGCCAACCTCTCTACTTATGCCCTATCTTCTCTCATCTCCCCTGGGAGTTTATCCTTTGATCTTTGACTTCTCTTGAAAAAATTTCATTAACTGTTTATTGTTATTTACTTGCTCCTTCTCTACTGCCAGTAACCAAGTCCAGATCTCACCCATCCTTCAAAACAAAACCAGAAAACCCTTCACCTGATCCTCCCATGCCTTCAAGGTGTTATTCTGAATTTCTCCTTCTTTTTATGGAATCCCAGAATCCCAGTTTGGAAAGAATCTGAGGCCACACCCAAACCAAAATTCCACATTCTTGACAGTCATTCAACCTTTGTTTTAGGACTTTAGATAAGGCCTTTTGCCTCTTGGGATCATTTTAATTATTAGTTATATTTTCTTACTATGGAGCCTCAATTTGTCACTGCAACCATTTCTTTAATTTCTACTCTTGCTGACTGGGGAGAAAGCAAAGCCATTGCTAATCCCTCTCCTAGACCAGGCTTTGAGATAAAGCCATCTACCCCAGATAACAAGTATATTATTGTTTTTATCTTTTGTTTTTAAAGAGGACCAATGACACCAGCAGGTGATGTCTTGACTTGTAGTGAATTAGAGTCAAGTAAGACAAAGTTGCACAAAGCCATCAGTCTCATTCTCTCTTCTGGAGGCAAAGGTCAGGATGAATTGCTTGGCCTGGGATGCTGCAGATGACATTCACGTCTCCAATGTCTGAACAACTTATACACCCCCTACCTCATCATCAATGTGTTTGAAGTCTGTTGGTTATCCTCAACCTGATTAAGCCCATCTGCCAAGACAGATTTACCTGGAGGTGACTTCTGAGTTTGCTCTAGCTTCTTGAACTTGCAGATGACAGATGATTGTGATAGGTCATGGGTGACAATTATAAATGGTTGCATGCTGGGTTATGGGATCTCCTAAAAATCTCACTTAAGACAAGTTAAATATCTTATATTTGAAGGTAGGAAATGGTTGGATCTTTCACATGGACAACATGGTGCCACATATTGAATCACAGATCATAGGATCATAGAGCTGGAAAAAACTTTAAAACCTAGCTAATTCTACTCCTCTGTTTTACAGATGTGTAAACTGAGGCTCACAGAGGTTATCTGTCACTTGGGAAGACTTCAGAAACACAATATGTACTCAGGCCCTCTGATTCCCAAACCAGTTCCCTTTCCACTTACCACATTGACTGTTTATTTTCAAGTAAATGGCAGACAAATAACTCTTGATTATAGAATCAGAGAGCTTCCAAGTTGGAATGGACCTCACTTGAGTCATACAGATCATCTCATACCTTTCTACCACATATGTAACAAGTGACCATCTAGTGTCCACTTGAAGACCTCCATATTATTTTTGGTTAAGTCTAATTGGTTTTCCTTATTTTAAGTGAAAATGAGTCTACCATTCCGCTCCTCTTCTCTTCCCCTCCTTTGTATCCTCCATCCTAACCTTAACATACCCACAAAATAAGAATTATCTTCAAAAATAAGATGATGAGAAAGAATCCTGTTGTTTGGGTCCTATAAAAGTGTGATGAGTTTGACACAATTTTGCTAAGTCATCTTGAATAACGATGTTGCTGAAATGATTGACTTCTGTAGAATTGAAGTCACACTGAGTCATTAAAATATTGCTTGAAGGATTAGAGAGAAGATGGTGCTGACTTCTCCGCTTTTGATCACTCCAAATGTTTTCCCCTCCCACCCTTACTCTTCATGAGGAGGTAGCTATAGAAACAGAGCACTCTTAGTGGAAAGCATAGAATGAAATACTGAGCCCCCCCTCCAAAAAATTTAAACATAATTTTTCTTCCCAGGACTGAACTAATTGCCTAATTCCCCGCAATGAACAATGTGAAATTATCTAGTCAGGGACACGATAAACTTATTGTTGATGTCAAGGGGCATGACACCAGCTTTGAAGTCAAAGAATTGGAGTTCAAATCTCACCTCCAACATTTAATACCTACAAGATCTTGGACAAATGACTTGCCCTCCTTGGTCCTCAGTTTCTCCCTTGGCAAAAAGAGGAATTAAACTAAAAGGGTTTAGAAATCCCTTTTATTTCCGACTCTGTGATCTCTGCTCCTCTTTCCCCATATCCTCAAAACAAGGCTCTCTTCATTAGGAAGGCAAAATTCAAAGAAGGAATAAAAGTAGCTCTGCCCCAACAGAGTCAAGTTTCTGTTAATCCAGTTTTGAGAAATGAGTGCCAAAAGTGAGATCCAAACCATAAGGGTATGCTTAAGCACTTGCATGCCTCAAAGTCTTTCTTTGTCACGCAAACCTAGCCCACACAGACGCTACAAAACCAGCTGAAGCCTTCCCAACTAATCCTCACAACCTTCCCATGACTTGTGTCACAATTGGGCAGGAAGTCAGAGGAGGCTGTTCTCAGAGCTCACGGAAGGAGCTGACCTCTAAGTATTGCTGCTAAGGCTAAAGTTTCTCTAATAATTCATATCTCTTTAGCACTTTGACACATTCTTCATAATATTCCCTGCAGAGGTGAGTAGTGTAAAGATCATGAATCTCCTTCTGTAGATAATTAATAGTCATCATAGCTACTATAAAGATCATACACACATGTAAAATCATGCACACATATGTGTATGCATGTGTGTGTGTGCATATAAAAAATTTGATCCTCCTAAGAACTCTTGTGGGTGAACTGGGTGTTATTATCATCTCCATTTTTACAGATATGGAAACTGAGGCTCAGGGAGAACTAGATAGACATGCCACCCAAAAGCAGACTTGAGGTGAAGTGGTAGAGTTGGTTCCATTTAAAAAAAAAATTCAACAAAGACATTTGCCTATGTAGAAGCATAACTTAAAGCAGGGCGGGGGGGGTGTCTTGCAAAATTCTAAAATTTAGGATCAAAAAGGTCATCTAGTCCAACTCATAAAAGAAAAAAAAATCACCTCTACAATATATCCTACAAATGGTCATTCAGTATCTGTTTGAAGACCTTCAGGAAGGTAGAGCTGTCCTTGAGGCAATCCATTCCACCTTTAATTAGCTCTAATTTTTATGAACTTTTTGCTGATATCGAGCCTTCCAACTTTTACTTTATGTGATCAAACAGGACACAGTATTTTTTTCCCACAAGTTCTTAAGTGGAGTTTTTATGACCCTTCCTTCCCCCAACCCCCTGAGTCTTCTCTCTTCCATGATACAGTCCTCCATTTCTTCCACATGTTGGTCTCCATGACTATGAAATTAAGAAAGGTTAAATTGTGATAACGATTATCTTTAATTATTTTTTTCAGCATAACACTGAACAGCTAAACCTTGAGAGAGGGTTTGAAGGAAACTTGTTTGTGGGAAATAATGAATATTATCTTATGTGTAGTTCACACTTATGCTTTGAAGATTGCTAATCCTCCAAACATAAATAGAATGTAACTCATTGAATTTCTATTCAAAAGAAAGTTTTATAAGACCATAGATTGGAAACTGGAAGGCTTATCTTATAGGCTATCAAGTAAAATTCTCTTACAGAATTGAAAATAAAGTCTTGGTGATGGCTGTCTAATGAGAGTACAATGGAACTCTTTTATCCCAATTCAATTTATTAAGCACTTAGTAACTGTTGGAGATAAAAAGACATAACCAATACCTACTAAACTAGGGTGAGACTCATTCACTTATATTGTCTTTTGGGTGATGAAATACTACTGTATTTCAAAGGTCTTAGAAAAATATGGACAGGCACACAAAATAATGGTGTGAAATGAGCAGAGTGAAGGGAACATCATATACAGTATTGTTTTGGAGATAAATTTGAGTGACTAGGTAATTTTGACTATTATAAATACCCAAATTAACTACAAAGGATCTATGAAAGAATATTGCTGTCACATAGAAGGATGAATAGAATAATTTTACATCTATACATATATTATATATGCATGTATGAACACACATATACATATTTATGCCTAATGGAAGTCATCTTTAGGTCAGAGATGGGGGGAGAAAAAAAAGGAGAAAAAAAATTACACGATAACTTTATTATATAATTAAAAGGAAAAACAAGTTATAGATAATAGATTTACAGTTTCATGTATAATCACCTTTTTTAAATTCAACTATGTCATGGAAATGCTTGTTTTATTTCATAAATTAAAAATAAATAAATTTTTTTACAAGGCAATAGGTTTAAGTGGCTTGCCCAAGGAAAATAAAAAATTTTTAAAAGAAAACATTAGACATAATTTATCATTTCAAAGGACCTTAATATCAGCTGATCAATGCCAAAACAGAATTAGTTTTATTAAACTGAATTTTATATTTATTTGGAAACTATCAAAATGGGATTCAGAATATACTGTTATTTTTCAATTCAAAAATAGCAAAAAGGCACATTTTTTTCCCTGAACATTGACCCTCAGTCTTTGTATAAATAAGCTCACTTCTCTCATTCCACACTCATTTTAGAATTTATAACAAGTCATTGGACAATGTTTTTTGAAATGAATTACAAAAATATATGAAATGTCTGACAATGTCCTCAGCTCCTTGAAGGCAGGAATCTTTATTATTGCTGTTATTATTATTATGATTATGCATATTAATATTATGTGCTTTTGTATTCCCAGTGCATAGAAGAGGGCATGCTGCACAAAATGTCCTAGATACGTGCTTGTTGAAATGAATGATATGCTTTCTTTAAAATAGATATTCATATTTCTTAATTGAAGCAAATAAGCTACATCATATGAAAAATAAACTGTTTTACTTAATGAATTCAAAAGACATTAAAAAGTACTCATAGTTTTTGAAAAAATATGACAAGGAAGACGGCAGATATAGGCTTTTGTCTAGTATATATAAGGTATATATTCATATATATGTAAATCTTTACAAGAGTTTCATTATCACTACTTCATTTAAAAATAATATTTTCTTTAAGGTATTATAATAACATCCCATGTCTTGCCCAGCTCAGTTGAAACAGATGATTAGAATCCTATCATTTCTCTTAAAATTTCCACTTTAGTGGTAGATAGTAGAGCTGATATCTTTATTTAATGATCTTAAGTTCAATATAAACCACTTTCTTCAGATTAAACACCAACAACTCTATTCTTACTAGTAAACATCCTACTTCTATCCCAGGTAAATTAAATTACGTCAGCAACAATGTTAATTCCTAATTTAAGAAATTTCATTTATTTGTTTTAACATACTTAAATTCTGTCTTGTCTTTTCATGAACGAGTTATATGAAAGTGAAATATCGGAGAGACTGCTGATGGATCCGAAGGTAGCTCTTATCATTTCAGAGTTCAAAAAGTCAGGATGGTTCTAATGCTAAAAGAAAAAAAATGTTAATTCCTGTTAACAGTTTGTTTCCAAATTTCCCAATAAGGATAATTTAATATTGGGACCTCCTTATTTTGCACCTATTTAGTGTGCACAGAGACAGTAAATGAACTCATTAAATGAATGATGAATCTGAAAGATCAATTTAAAAAACTGAGGGACAAGGGATGGGGAGGTCTGGAATATAAAGAATACTTCAAGGTCAATGAGATCTAAGTCCATTTTCACTAGTTTTAAGATGTGTTAAAGACATAAAAGTGAATCTCAGTTTTTACACCTCTGAGGTGAGTTCTTTCCTTTCAAATGTGAATCTATGACCTTGTAATTCTTTGCTCTCCAGGAAAATAAAATGCATAAGACATATGCTAAAATACTTAGCAAAGAGAAGGAGTTCAGATAGAGGAGCATATTTATATAAAGAAAATACATTTCTTGTCTCCTATATGATGCCATTAAATGCCACATATTCCTGTAAAAAAGATCAAAGAATGAGGGAAAGGACCCTTATGAACAAAAATATTTAAAAGATCTTTTTACATTGGCAAAGAATTGGAAACTGAAGCTATCAGCTGAGGAATGAGTGAATAAGTTATGATATAGGAATATGATGGAACATTATAATTCAAGAAATTATGAAGAAGTTGGTTTTGGAAAAAAAAAGGTTAGTTTTGGGAAAAAAAAATCTAAGAAGAACTGTATGAGCTGATACAGAACAAAGTGAGAAAAACCAGAACAATTTATATGATACTATAAAAATAAAAAATGTTAAAAGTTTAAGAACTATGATCAGGTGATCAATCTCAGATTACTCTTGATGAAACTACTATATATGCACATATATACATACAAGCATATATGATTATATATGTAAGCATATGTAGGTAAATATGTTTAAATATACTTTTTATAACATCAATGTGAGAGCTTGTTTTGCTCAACTATACATATTTGTTAAAACTTTATTTTTCTTCTTTTTCATTTGAGGTAGGAAGATGAGAGGAAGAAAAGATATATTTGGGTTAATTAAAAAAATTAAAATATAGGATCAGGAATAGATGATTACTAAGTTTCTTTTCGAATTTCCATACTCTTCAATAGTCTAATTCTTGGGGTTTATCTGCAAAATTTGGTCCAAGATAGCAGAGGCTAGACTGGATGGAACTCAGCTGAACTCACTCAACATTTCCTTGTAAACAACTTTAAAATTATGTCTCAAATCAAACTTTAGAATGGCAGAGCCAACAAAAGGTCAATCAGAATCATTTTCCCAGCCTAAGACAACTTAAGTTCACAGGAAAGATCTGTGACAGCGGAGGGGGTGAAATCCTGGAGCATGACAACAGCACCAATTATGAGCCTTGGAGATGGAGCACTACAGCAGCAAAAACAGCAGCTTCAAGGTCTGGTTCTCTCAGCCCAGAGACAGGGAGGTCAGACAACTGATCAGAAAGAGATATGGAGACTTTTTGTTGGCACTGACTACAGTGAACAATGGTGAATGAAAACGCTTTTGTCCATAATGAGTTCTGGGGCACAGTTCTAGGATGGAGTCACCCTAGTCACAGTTCCAGAGCCAAGAGAAATTTGTGGAATAGAGGTCCTTTCTGGGTAAGGTCAGAGTACAGATTAAAAGAACAGTGACCACATCTCTCCCAGGATAACATCACCTTGGAATCATTAAAAACTTGCAGACTTTTAGAACTAGCTCTGAAAACAGCAGCATAAAAAAAGAATGAAATCTGGGACAGGGCTTTCCAATCCCCAGTTGAACAGAATTCAAATTTAACATAAAGTTCAAAGAAAAGCAATAGTTTGGGAAAATGAGCAAACAACAATACCAAAGAATGACCTATAAAAATAGTTGTGGTGTCAAGGAAGACCAAGACACAAGCCCAGAAGAAGACAACCATGTGAAAATCAGTACAAGCAAAGTGTCAAAGAAAAGAGCGCATTGGATCCAAGGCCAACAAGAATTCCTGGAAGCCCTAAAGATAGGAATGGTAGAGGAAAAACTGGAAAAAGAAATGAAAATGAGGCAAGAAAATTGAAATATAACTTGGTAGAAGAGGCACAAAAATAATGAAGAAAATAACATGAAAAGATTTGCTCAAATGGAAAAAAGGGATATAAAGACTGACAATATTTCCTTAAAAATTAGAATTGGGCATGTGGAAGCTAATGACTTCATGAAACTTCAAAAAAACCAAAACAACAAAGTCAAAAGAATGAAAAAAATCAAAGAAAATGTGAATTATATCATTAGGTGAACAAGTAACCTGGAAAATAGATCAATGAGAGAGAGAATTTAAGAATTATTAGACTACCTGAAAGCCATTATAAAAAAAAAGAGCAGAGAGCTAACATTTAAAGAAATTATCAAGGAAAATTACCCTTATGTCTAGATCTGGAAGATAAAAAGAAATAAAAAAAAATCCATTAATTACTTCCTGAAAAAGCTTTTCCAAAATGAAAAGTTCTGAGAATATTACAGCCAAATTCCAAAGCTCTCAGAAGAAAATATTACAAGCAGTTAAAAAGAAACAATTCAAATATTATGGAACATAGTCAGAAATACACAAGATTTAGCAGATTGCATGATAAAAGAGTGGAGGATTTGGCATGTATATACTATAGGGCAAAAGAGCTAATACTGCAATCAGGAATAACCTTATTAAAGTTGAATATAATTCTTCAGGGGAAAAAATGGATGTTTAAAGAAAAATGGGCACCTAAATGCCATAGTGGATATAGTGTTCACTAGACCTGAAGTCTGTATTAAAATCTAATCTCAGACACTTACTAATTGTGTGACTCTGGGCAAGTTACTTAACCCTGTTTGCGTAACTTTCCTCATCAGTAAAATAAGTTGGAAAAGGAAAGAGTTGAACATGACTGAAGTGTCTGAACAGAATGTATTTGGTCTTACATGACTTCAAATACCTTGAGAAAATCATAGGAAGAGTTTCATCAGAAAAATAATCATTTAAATTTTTTGGAAGTGTAGGTGTTACAATGCCAGAACTGGCGTCTTCCTGAGTCTCATCTTCCTGAGTTCAAATCTGGCCTTAGATACTTAATAGCTGTGTGACCCTGGGCAAGTCACAATCTTTTTTGCCTCAGCTTTCTCATCTATAAAATGAACTGGAGGAGAAAATGGCAAATCACTCCATTATCTTTGCCAGAAAAAAACTCAAAAGGATTTACATTCCTAAATGGGAAGATGATACATGTAACTCCCCCAAATTTTATCATTATAGGGCAGTTAGGAGGAGTCTGCATAAACTCATAGGCATGAATATGAATTGATTATGTTGAGATGATTTAAAAAAAAGAATGAAAAAGACAATGTATTGGGAGTAGCGAGAAAGGAGTAGAATGGGGCAGATTTTCTCATATAAAGCAGGTAAGTCAGGAAGATAGGGAAAAATAGAGGAAAGAATACACACAGAGATACAAATACATTTATATGTATAATACACACACACACATATATAAATCTATTTTACTTGATAGTGAGATAATAGGACGAGAGATATGGTGGGGTGTTTTCTTAAAGAGAGGGTGGTTTGGGGAGGCAGTGCTTGGAAGCTAGAAAGACTTTTGAAGCGGGGCAGGATAAAAAGAGAGAGAGAGAGAAGGATAAGCAGATAAAAATAAGACAGAGGGGAAAATGATTATTATTATGAATGTGAATGAGATGAGCTAACCCACAGAATGGAAGCAGGAAGCAGAATGGATTTGAAGCAGAATCCAACATTGTTATCTATTTAACAGACACGCTTGGGATAGAAAGATATACACAGAGTTGAAATGATAGGCTAGAGCAGTTTTTTTTAAGTTTCAGCTTAAATCAAGGAAGCAGGGGTGGCAATCATAATCTCAGACAAAGCAAAATTAGAACTAATTGAAAGAGCTAATCAGAGAAACTACATTTAGTTAAAAAGTACCATAGACAATGAAGTGATATCAAAATAATTTTACAGCAACTTTCTCTAATAAAACCTCATTTCTCAAATATATAGGGAACTGAGACCAATTGATAATAATTAAGAGCCATTCCCCATTTGGTCAAAGGATATGAATGGGTAGTTTTCAGAAGAAATCAAAGCTATTTATACTTATATGAAAAATGTTCTAAATCACTATTGATTAGAAAAATGAAAATTAAAACAACTTTGAGGTATCATCTTATCCCTATCAAAAATGATAAATGATAGAGAGGATGAGGGGAAATAGCTATACTAATAAACAGTTGGTGGAGTTGTGAACTGATCCATTCAAGAGAACAGTTGGGATAACATTTTCAATTGTAAATTGTGAATTATAAAATGGCCTCCTTTTTAATCAGCTTACTTTTTAAGGGTAAGTCAGTTTTTAAAAATTGTGCATACCATTTGACCTAGCATTATCATTACCAGTTTGAACCCCAAAGAGATCAAAGAAAAAGGAAAAGGACTCATATGTACAAAAACATATTTTTGCAATTCATTTTGTTGTAACAAAGAATTAGGAATTATGAGTATGCTTATCAATTAGGGAATGGCTGAACAAATTGTGGCATATCATTATGAAGGAGCAGTATTATGTTATAAGAAATGACAAGGAGAATGGTTTTCAGAAAAACATGGCAAAATCTATATAAACTTTGACAAATTATAATTTGATTTACATTCAGAATTCATTTCTCTAGAAGTAGAAATCATGTTGGTTGCCTTCTCACTGGGGGGGAGAAGGGTATGGGAGGAAGGGAGCAAATCTGGAGTTGAAAATTTAAAAAGAATGCTAAAAATAAATATAGTTTAAAAATTGCCCTACATTTAAAAAGTGAGATGGTAGAAAGGAGGTTATTTTATAATTTGTAATTTAATATAAAAATTTATAATATACATATAATTATATATTTATAATAATGTTTATGTAATTAAATATAAATTATAACTTACAGATTTTACATATTTATTTATGTAATCATATATAATTTTTATAATTATAATTTCAACACTGCCACCCATAAAGGGGGCTTTTTATATTCATTATCCTTGAATTTTTGGATGTCATTAGTTTTTCTCTCTGTTTTCTGTCTGTCTTATTGCTTAAAGATCAAAATTGGAGAGCTTATGTACTTTCATAGCTCTCTATATTTTCACTGCTTTATTGGTTTTTCTAACTCATTTATTGTCTAATGTATTATACCGAATAACAAATGTAATTGCATTTGTGTCTATACATAAGCTGAAGACAGATGTTGGGATTGGCACATGACCTTTGTTAAGTCATTTAATCTTCCTGGACTTTGATTTTCTCAATTGTAAAAGAGGTTAGGCAAGATGGTCCTCTTAACTATATGATAACGTTACTATGATTTGGTCAAGCAACTGGTTAGTTGGAAAAATAATCAATTTGGCTGAATTCAACCAGTTTTCTAATGCAGTAATATGTTATTTAGAATGTTCAGAAGCATTTTAGGCATAATTTTAGACCAGTACACATATGGGGTCATGTATTTTCTTCCCCTTGTGATCTTCAGTATATTAAAAAAAACCATAAAGGCTAGAGAAGGAGAGAGGACTCTGGAAATAAAAACAAAACGGGAAGAAAACGTAATTCTTCCCAGATCAATGGAAATTGCCTGTTGAACAATAAACCACAAAGAACTTTTGTCTTTATAACCTGGGAACCTAGAGAAATTCATGATGGGAAATAGAGCGCTTTGGCAGAATGGACTCTCTTAGATAGCTATAAGTAAGAATAGACACTGGGATATATGGTAATGGAGAAAAAATATGCTTTTAACACAATCCAGTTTTCTCTGCTTTGCTATCCTAGCATTTATCCTTGAGATCAGAACAGAAAAAAGTCTGTCTTGACTTTCCATGTGCCACAATGTATTTCTCTTTGTCCGAGGAGCTTGTATAGAAAGGTTCTCTTGCACTATTTCCATCTCTTGCACTGAGATAGTTTGGTACACAGCATTCAATCATTCACCATTCATATCCATGCTCTGTTTTCATCTTCTTACCAACATGGGTATTTGATACCAAGATCTCTCAGAGTTAATATACACAGAAGAGGCTATATCAAAAGATCATGTCTTAGAGACTAACTTTAGTTAGTAGATGCTAAAGGTCACAAGCTTAGTAATTTACAGGACTGGGATTTGGACCTCAATTATTGTGCTACAGGTGATGTCATCAAAGTGGACTTTCATTTTATGAGGGAAACAAGATTTAATAGATCCAATGAATGAACGAATATATGCAAAAAAAAAAGGAAAAACATTATGTTCTTCTGGTACAATATAATATTGATCCTACAAGGATTTTCATTTTGTCAAAGTCAGAAACTTTTTTTTTAAAAAAACCATATAAACAAGATGATCATTTCCAAATTCTGTAGTATACAAATTGAATTTTTTGAGTGTGATCAACATAAAAAACACATACCTTTCTCCTTTATTGAGTAGCTCAAATCCATCTTTGATTTTATTAAAAGGGAAAACATGCGTTATCAATTGGTCCAAGCTGAATTTCTTTGCCATGAAGTCGGACACTAGTTTTGGGAGGTCATTTCTGGTTTTCCAACCTTAAAAAAAAATTAGGCAACAGTGTTTGTGTGATCTTATCTTTTTTGCATTAAAAGAAAATCTAATGACATCTTTGCAGTATATAAAAGGCCTTTATCACAAGGAAAAGGTAAAATGAAGGGGCTCAGATCCTTTCTTGATTATCACATATTTTACCAAATCTTAGTTCATCCAAGAAATATTTTCTAATTAACCTCAGTCTGCACTTATCATCCTGTTTGGGAACTTAGGTAATAGCCATAATAAACAATATTTATTATATAGGGCTCCATAATTTATAAAACAGACACATTCAAACAACTTCATAATGGAGTTAATCCAATTATTTTAAAGTTGAGAAAACTAAAATTCAGGGAAGCCAGATGCATTTCTCAGTCACCTAACTAGGTAGATTCCAGTCTGGATCCTTTATACTGCCCCAATATAAAACCAATATTATTTTGCGGGGTTTGCCTTGTTTTCTTTTTAGTCAGTGCTTTATGAAATGCATTATAATGATAGGTTATCTCATCTTGTGTGGTTCTCTCAACAATTCTGTAAGTTTCGTAGTACAAAGTTGTCACCATTTACCAGAAACAGAAATTGGCTTTGTCTTTTCTCCCCAAGCAGATCAAGTAACAGAGAGTGCAGATTTTTCTCTCATCCTAACATTTCTATCTCTATAGAAATTTGGGAAAATAATCAAGATTAATTTTAATAACCCACCCAAGCTACTTTAAAACAATGGGAACAATAAGAACATTTAGAGATAGAGTGGGAAACTTCCTAACTTCCTGAAATTGAGCAGAAAATGCCGACACGATGGAGAGAGAGAGAGTGGATATATGAGGAGAAGAGGCAAACAGACATTAGTCACAATGAGCCTACATAATGCCATGCTGGATCCATTGATCCACTATGGGTGGGACACTGGAGCCAGTATTACATTTTCCGTGTTAGAATTTACTCTTCAGAAATCAGCAAACACCATAAACAGGGTTTTGGTCTTTTTTTTTTTTTTTTGCTATATTTGATTATGTATACTTAAATAGAGAAAATATTTTAAAAAATCAGATTAAAATTGAGTGCCATGAAAACATTTTCTTTTTGAAAACTGGTTGTTAAATATTTGCCAGAAAACTGTTGGGTTAAAGGCAGAGAATGACTCCAGAAACATGAACATAAAGTCTATCTGTGTCCCCTACCATGATTACAGCCCTCTTATATAAAGTTTGGTATTGTGGGAAATATGGTTTAAGAATGGTTGGATGAGGTACAAGGAAAATTACAACTGGCAATGTTAATGGGAATCCAGGACCATTCATTCTCTCTTGGGAGGGAAGGGTGGTCACTTTGGGTTTATTGTTGCCTTCTTCAGATTCAGATGCAAGTTCTATCAGTTTTCTTTAATTTATAAATAAAAGTATTAATGTTTTGAAACTTCTAAGTCTATGTGATTTTTAGAAATTTATTTATCTATTTATTTATTTTAAATTAACATCATTTTGGTTATATTTTATGTTTGAACTATCTCCCTTCCACTTTCCCCACCCTACACTAGACAAGGCCAGTACCATTACACACACACACACACACACACACACACACACACACACACACACACACCATACTGTGTATGCTTCTATATCAGTTTTTTCCTCTGGAGATGGATAGTGTCCTCCTCCATAAGTTCTTTGTAGTTGATCTGAGTGTTTTTAACTACTCAGAATAGCTTCACAATTCTTCAATCACTATAGCTGTTTCAGTATAAAATATTCTCTTGATTTCACTTGTTTCACTTTTCATTATTTCATCAAATTTTTCCACATTTTCCTAAAATGAACCTGCTCATAATTTCTTACAGTATAATGGTATTCTTTCACAATCACATTCCACAGTTTATTCAATCATTTACCCGTTGATGGACATTCCTTCAATTTCCAGTTCTTTGCTACCACAAAGAGGGCTGCTATAAATATTTTGGAACATATAGTTCCTTTTTCTTTTTCCTTAATCATCTTGAAAGACAGACCTAATAGTGGCATTGCTGGGTCAAAAGGCATACACAATTATACAACTCTTCAGGAATAATTCAAGAGTGTTCTTCAAGCCTGTGTGATTTCAAGAGGCAGTCATACTTTTGAGAGTATCTAACTTAACCAAATCATCTAGGTGGGGTACCACAAAGGTACCTCAATCAACCAGGACCTTCTGTCAACTAGGAGCCACTGACACCTGTTGAATTTGTAAGTTTCTCAAAGGCAAGGATGCTATCTTTTACTAATTTCTATGTTCTTTACCTTCACAAGTTATATATTATAGTACTATGAGTAATATATGTGCTTAATATTGCCTCTTAATGACATTCTGAACTAACTTATAGAATGCCTGATCCTCTATAATGATAAATATTAGAGAGCATTATGTTAAATCTTGTATCTTGTTCTCTTGGCTTTCCATTTTTTTCTTTTTTTCCAAGAAGTTCTAAAAATAATTTCTATTCACGTTAACTGTCCTTACATTTTTTAAGAAGGTATAATATAAAACATAGAATTATTTAGAGCTGAGATAGTCTGACCTCTAATTTTATAGAAAAGGAAACGGAGACCCTTAGAGGTTAAAGTGAATTTTAAAAGAATAAAAACAGCAACCAAAATATGCTCAACACTAACCCAGTTCATCACGTCTTCAAGGTTTCGTGGGTCCATCTCTGCCTTTAACCTAATAGTGGAAAATATTTAAAAGCCTTAATAGAAATAGAGTAGACAGGAGAAGTAGTGAATTTAATGGAGAAGGTAATATTTTATAGATACATTAAAATGGTATTTGATGGGGATCAGAAGTTTTAGGGCTAGCTGGAATATTTGGAAGCAATACAGTAAGATTCCCTCCACCAAACCAAACCAACCAACAAAATTCCTCTCAACAGAACTAGACAATGCAGCAAAAGTCACAATGAATCATTTGTCCAATCTAGATTAGCAAAGGGAGACAGACAGCTGAAGTTATGGGGAGGTGGGGTATACAGTAGCATATTACTAGATAAATACTCTCGTTCCCAAGAAGAGACTGCCAACCTGGAAAAGGGAAGCTCCTAACCCATGTTGGGTTACCACTAGATCCAGAGTAGAGAATCACCATGTGGACAGGCACAAACTGACAGTTTTGTCACCTTCTACCTTGCTCTGGGTCACAGATTCAGGTTGGAATACAATTCTATGAGTGAGAAGTGAAAAGACAGACCTTTGCTAATTGAAAAAAAGTATTAAAAAATAGAAATTAAAAATAGAAATCTAAGGACTTTATTATTGCCTGATTCAGATGAAATACATCCTCCCCCAATACCTCCTTCTCTGTCACCACTAGCATCAGAGTAAGACTCAGTCTGTACTGATCTATTAGGGACAATGGGGTAGAAAAGTCAAAAGATTGATACTATTTAGGAATATTACAAATAGGTAAGCCGTTTAGCCTCTCTCTGACCTTCAGTTGTGGCATCTGTAAAATGGGGCTAATACTTGAATCAATGATCTCACAGGATTGTTGTGAGTAAAGTGCTTTGTAATTTTGAAACACTATATAAATGTGAGTTTCTCTTATGGAGGTCAACTCGGCTGTCATGTGAATCTACAGTCTTCTGTCATTTCTTATTTACTTTAAATTTGGAACTGAAAATTCTGCTTAACACCCCCTAGAGGGAATATGTGTATGACTGACCAACAGACACTGCAGAATGATAGAACCAGACACAGGAATGCAATTGAATATTATTATAATAATAATCATTATAATGAAAATTATAGAGAACCATGTAAAGAATCATTCATACCAATTCAAAATTAAGTAAGCAAAACCAACAAAACAAAATACTTTCTAGGAAAGGTATATGTCTATGGACAGACATTGCAGAGTGATAGAGAAAACCAGAAAAACAGACAGAAATGCAACTGAATTTATTGTATGTAGTGGTACTCTTGGTGATGTGTTAAATTTTATGAATTTCTTTCTTCTCCTTCCCTCTCTTCATTATTATTTGTTATATTATTCTTTGGTTCTCTGTGCAGGAGGATAGAAGTAAATATTTGGGAATTAAGTGATATTAAAAAGATAAAAAAATTCAAATGAAAAGAACTTCCTAGGTTGGGGTGACACTATTGAGATAACAGTCAGTAAGATCTGGGTAAACTATTTTTTCTTTCTTTTTGATATCTTCTCCAAATTCCTCCTTTACTCAAAGATTTCCCCCACCTCCTCATGAAATGATTCTTAAAATATTGTAAGATCATATAGGCTTTCTCTCTTTTGGCAATGAACGTGTAAGATGTCCATCCCCTTCCTCCTATGTATCAACCCCTTTCTCATTGGAAAATGCCTGTCCAAGTTCAATTTTCCTACCTAGGACCTGTATTGAGAAGCCTGGCCATCTATTTTTACATCTCCTGACTTCACTCATGATTTTCTGTACTTTTCCACTTTGCTCCCCATCCCATTTCTCCTCTAACTCTCTTGCATATATTCACATCTCCCAGAAAAATGTAAAGCTTCTTGAGACTAGAAGCAGTTGATTTTTTTGTATTGGTATTGGTATTCTTAGCATTTAACACAATGTCTGTTAAACAGGAAGCTCTTAGTGAAATCTCTCCATCTGAATGACCCACCCCCATTTTCAGCCACATACCGCCAAAAATACATCCTTTCCAGGTGCGTCCGGTGAACACCAGCATGGGATCAAAGGCGAGCGTTGTAGATGGTGGAGGATCGCCTACTACCACACTGATCCCACAATTCATATGGCAAGAAGCCAGAGCATCAACCTGATGGACAAATGAAAGAGAAAAGCTCTTGTGATATCTATCAGAACAGGAAGCTTTTGTCTGGATCCTGAGGATTCTTTTAATGAATTAAACCATCTAGAGGTGAACTCTGTCCACCATTGCTCAGATTTGAGCTGGGGTTGCACATTTAGTCATTCTTCTCTCTGCTTATAAATTACCATAGTATCAAGGTTCCCAGTGACCTCAAAGGTGAACTTCACAGAATTGCCAGTCATTTCCTTCAGTACTTCACTGATGGGCTTTGTATGGTCCTTGGGGTTGACACACTCAGTGGCTCCTACAGCCTTGGCCTTCTCAAATTTGCGTGAGTTGATGTCTACACCAATGATCCGGGAAGCGCCTGCTGCTTTACAGCCTATTATGACTGAGAGGCCAACTCCTCCCAGTCCAAAAACAGCACAAGTAGATCCAGGGGTGACCTTAGGGGATAAAAAAAAATACTAGTAATTAATGGCCAATCCAGGAAAACTGATAGGATAACAAGTAGGTGATCTTGGGAAACATAAAAGCTAGAGTGTAAGGAGTCCAATGTATTGATTCTCATAGTGATATGAAATGAGATATATAGGCATTTTAGAGATCAGAGATATACATATTAACAAGTGATATTCTGCCTCCTCACAAATTTCATTTTTAAAAATGCATATGGGCACTTGCAAAAGGGAGAATACGTCAATGTTTTGCTTTTTCAAGCTTTCCTTGATTCTTGGCACTTTCCCCCAACTAGAGCTGGGAATCAGGATGACTCCTCCTGAGTTCAAATCCTGTCTCAGACACTGACTAGCTGTGTGACCCTAGGCAAGTCACTTAAGCTTGTTTGCTTCAATTTCCTCATCTATAAAATGAGTTGGGGAAGGAAACAGCCCTCCAATATCTTTGTCAAGAAAACCCTAAATGGTGTCATGAATAATTAGACACAACTGAAAAATGATTGAAAATGCTTACCTACAAAAATATCCTCATATTTACTTAATATTTACCTTATATGTGCGCATGACATTTCTCATAATAGAAGTTCCTTTAAATCAAGGATGATTTCATGTCTTCTCTGTCACCAGGGCCAGTGCTTAGCATAAAGATTAGATCCTTGCTGACTAATTAGTTGATTGATTCCTGCTTGTCATAATATTTCAATATGTCAATAAGAAGGTGTCTCATGGTACAGATTACAATTTATACATGATTGACTATTCTATCAGATTCTTGCCCATGCCTTGTCAAATAGCTATGTGAAAAAATATCTGTCCCCAAGTATTAGAAGCCTTTTCTAGGTCTTTCAACATTTAATGAATATCAGCAAATCCCTACATCCATCTATACCTCTCTCTCTCTCTCTCTCTCCCCTCTCCCTCCAGCTGTCTGTCTGTCTATCTATCTATCTATCTATCTATCTATCTATCTATCTATCCATCATCCATCCATATAAATACATGTGTACTTATATATATATATATATAAATATATATATATATATATATATATATATATATATATATAATTCCCTTCTAACATAACTGTCTTTACCAATCATTAGCTTTTTCTGGTGATATCTATTTACATTTATCATTCACAATTAGCAAAATTCAAATGCAACAAACATTAATTGATTATTTGCTATATGCAAAGCACTGATCATAAAGTTTGGAACTCTGAGAACCAAAGGTATGGTTCAACATTTTATGCAGCCACAATCCTTGTAGTCCTTCCAGAAGCTGAGGCAGGGATTATAACCAAACAACAATGGATTTAATGCTCTATATATCATGCTACCCTATGAGAAAACTCTAGGGCAGTGCATGTATTATTGTTCAAACTTCCAAGATCACGAACTATGGATAAGAAGATAGATGATGTTACACTGTCTTTCATCTAGTACAATGTAATAATCATGTAGAAGTGGCTGAACTCAGTGTATCAGGGACATGCAAACTTGGATATTCAGCATTTGAACCAGCAAATAGCCTTTCACCCTGCTGTTGAATGAAAACACATTCAAATAGTCAACTTTTGGGTCCTGCAGGTCCTAAACTGTATATTCAATATAAAGATGAGGATACCTATTGCATAAAGCTTTGAGACATCCTACTTTAACACACCTCCACTGGTTTCAAGAGATGCAGGCTGTGGGAAAATAGATATAGCTTAGAAACTATTAAAAAACCCATTAATACTAGTATTCAGTACCCAAGGGGCAGAGAAGAATGATGCATCTATTGTCTGCTTCTTAGCGGCCAATGGAGCTTTTGACATAAGAATGGTCAGTCTTGCCTTGATCTCTGTCCTGATCCTAACCTCTGCAAAGACTGACCAAGAGTCACAAAGAAAAAGTCAATGGTGAAGTCCTTCTATAGTCGGTAATGATTCTGAAACTCTAAAGGAACATATGGTATGTTCAGATATAAAGAGAGATACTCTTTTTGGTCCACATAGACATCTTACTGTGTTTTCCAATCTGTATAGAACAAACTCATTCTAGAACAAAGATTAAAAAAGGTATGTCATGCTCAGGAAAAGCTCTGTTTTTTTTTCAGTCCTTTAACCACATGTGAACTTAAGAGAATTACCCTAAGAATGAAATGTGTACAATGTCGGGCAGTAGTTGAACAAAGATTAACTTTGATTATATATTGTGGCAAAGGTTCAAAGGATGCCATTGATGATTTGGAAACATTCCAGTTTCACAGATGGACCAAAATATCAATGTCAATGCTTTTTTTTGTTTGTAAAGATTTTATTTATTTTGAGTTTTACAATTTTTTCCCTGATCTTACTTCCCACCCACCCCCCACAGAAGGCAATTTGCCAGTCTTTACATTGTTTCATTGAATGTGATGAGAGAGAAATCATATCCTTAAGGAAGAAAAATAAAGTATAAGAGATAGTATAAGAGATAATAATTAGACAATAAGATATCAGTTTTTTTCTAAATTAAAGGTAATAGTTCTTGGTCTTTGTTCAAACTCCACAGCTCTTTCTCTGGATACAGATGGTACTCTCCTTTGCAGACAGCCCCAAATTGTCCCTGATTGTTGCATTGATGGAATGAGGGAGTCCTTCAAGGTTGATCATCACCCCCATGTTGCTATTAGGGTGTACAGTATTTTTTCTGGTTCTGTTCATCTCACTCAGCATCAGTTCATGCAAATCCCTCCAGGCTTCCCTGAATTCCCATCCCTCCTAGTTCCTAATAGAACAATAGTGTTCCATGTCATACATATACCATAGTTTGCTAAGCCATTCCCCTATTGAAGGACATTTACTTGGTTTCCAATTCTTTGCTACCACAAACAGGGCTGCTCTGAATATTTTTGTACATGTGATGTTTTTACCCTTTTTCTTCATCTCTTCAGGGTATAGACCCAGTAGTGGTATTGCTGGGTCAAAGGGTATGCACATTTTTGTTGCCTTTTGGGTATAGTTCCAAATTTCTCTCCAAAAATGTTGGATGAGTTCACAGCTCCACCAACAACGTAATAGTGTCCCAGATTTCCCACAACCCTTCCAACAATGATCATTATCCTTTCTGGTCATAACCAATGTCAATGTGTTAAGTAACAATTACAAGATATCAAAAAACAGACGTGTCCTCTATGCCCATAGAGGAATATCATGTTCTTCAGATGATCCTCTATGGCCATAAAACTTGTCAACTTTGTGGAGACTGACTGAGGGAGTCCCCTATTTGCCACAAAGTCATTGAATGAAGGATTCTTTTGAATTAAATAAGAATTAAGTTTTTTTTGATAAAGGAAATTCAAATGCATTTAATAAAGCAGTTCTGATGAAACACCATATGATACCACAGTATTTGTACTACATTTTAATTATTTGCACTCAAAGCAGCAAACCACAAATTTATTTGGACAGTCATTTTAAAATTTGGATCAAGTTCATGTAAGCCACAGTTAATTTTTAAAAGTTGTTTACTCCCCAGAATGGTTTATTGCATCATGCTAAGATAATTTTAAAACTTGCTTTTATAACATTAAGTTCTTAATAGCCATGAACTTTGAACCACCTCTAAAGATGATTTGGAAATAAATAAATACTACAAATATGGGATCACAAATTTTGAGAATAGTTCCAGGAAGCTTCCAGAGTGATTTAAAAAAAAAAGCCTGGGGGTGGCTAGGTGGCGCAGTGGATAGAGCACCAGCCCTGGAGTCAGGAGTACCTGAGTTCAAATCCAGCCTCAGACACTTAATAATTACCTAGCTGTGTGGCCTTGGGCAAGCCACTTAACCCCATTTGCCTTGCAAAAACAAAAAAAAAGCCTGAACCAAATGAAATTGTTTAGCATGTACTATCAGAAGTGTGAAACCAAATTGTATCTAGGAATTGAGTTTCTAGTTTCATTGTCCTGTCCTAATTAGATAGCTGGCCATAGGAGATGGTGCTACCATGATTTTTTCTTATATTCTTTTGTGATGCTCATAGGATATAATTCCTTTGATCCTCCTTCCCAGGTATCAACCCTGTAAAGACTCCAATATACATACTATCTACCTTCATACACATCACCGTTCCCCTTCACAAATATGATTCGTAGTTATAGTAGTTTTTATTACTTTAGTTTTATATGTGTGTATGCATATATATATATATATATATATATATATATATATATATATGAAGAGGGCACTGAAGAATATTTTATTTGTTGTTCATTTGTTTTGCAAGGCAATGGGGTTAAGTGACTTGCCCAAGGTCATACATCTAGGCCATTATTAAGTGTCTGAGGTCACCTTTGAACTCAGATCCTCCTGACTCCAGGGTGCTACCTAGTTGACTCTCTGCAGAATCTTTTAAAAGAATGTAGTTTCACTGATTTTACCTAAAGGGTAGGAGAGATATCCTAAAATTTTATGCTAATTTCATGAAGGTTATGCTAATTTTTCATTAAAAGATATTGAAAGTTTCTTCAAGACAATTAATTTCAGGTTTTAAATTAATTTAAACCTAGGATAATTGATATCATTTCTTAGTATCCTATAGTAGGTACCAAAACCAGGCCCTCCCTCAAGCTTTTGACCAGCAAATGAATGTACAGGGAAGCAACACCCAACTCAAGCAATGCTTTCTCCTCATGAAATATCTTTTCTCTGGTATAACTCAATAAACTTTATTTTGTGAACTGTCAGATGTTTTAAAACTGTCTCATTTCATTCTAGTCTTGAACCTGAACCATCATAACACATCTGAGTCTGGTGTGTATTTGCCAAGATTTGTGATCCATTGAGCATAGATTTTCAAAACATAGGGCAAACTCTTTGATCCATGCATGAACAGAAAGAATATCATTCTAAGCAACCAGACATCTGATAGCCCAGAAAGCGCTGGCAATTTTTGAAAGAACTCGATAGTTGTGAGGGACTTACAAAGGTATTTCAATCATACCAACATTGAATATAGATATTTATAAATATAATTTTAAAGTTTTTATGTTCTCTTGTGATGCTCACAGTATATAATTTCTTTGATCCTCCTTCCCAAATATCAACCCAGTAAAGGCCTCTATATATGTATTATCTATCATCATGTACATCACTGTTCCTTTCACAAATATGATTCATAGTTATAGTAGTTTCATTACTTTAGTGGAAAAATAAACTCTAGGCTAAATATGACCAGAAAGGAAAATGATGAATGTTAGAAGGGATGTGGGAAATCTGGGACATTAATGCATTGTTGGTGGAACTGTGAACTCATCCAACCTTTCTGGAGAGCAATTAGGAATTAAGCCCAAAGAGCAACAAAAATGTGCATACCCTTTGATCCAGCAATACCACTACTGGGTCTATACCCTGAAGAGATAATGAAAAAAGGGTAAAAACATCACTTGTAGAAAAATATTCATAGCAGTCCTGTTTGTTGTGGCAAAGAATTGGAAATTAAGTGGATGTCCTTCAACTGGGGAATGGCTCAACAAACTGTGGTATATGTATGTCATGGAACACTACTGTTCTATTAGAAACCAGGAGGGATGGGAATTCAGGGAAGCCTGGAGGGATTTGCATGAACTGATGCTGAGTGAGATGAGCAGAACCAGAAAAACACTGTACACCCTAACAGCAACATGGGGGTGATGATCAACCTTGATGGACTCTCTCATTCCATCAGTGCGACAATCAGGCACAATTTTGGTATATCTGTGATGGAATATACCATCTGTATCCAGAGAAAGAATCATGGAGTTTGAACAAAGAACAAAGACTATTACCTTTAATTTAGAAAAAATCCCGTTATCTTATTATGCAACTTTGCTATCTCTTATACTTTATTTTTCTTCCTTAAGGATATGATTTCTCTCTCATCACATTCAACTTAGATCAATGTATCCCATGAAAACAATGTAAATACTAACAGACTGCTTTCTGTGGGGGTTGGGGTAGGGGGGGGAAGAGAGATTGGGGGAAAATTTATAAAATTCAAAATAAATAAAATCTTTCTAAAAAAATTCTAGGCTGACAAATAGTGCAGAAATTAAGAAGAACTAGAAATGCTTCGCATAATACTTTGATATATGCAAAGTAAATATGATCAGAGGCATTATCCTGGACTTTTGGTACAGTATAAAAGCTACATAAGCATACTTCTCCATCTCTCTATTCAAGAGATGGACTCACTTGTTGAAATCAGAAACTGCTTGGGCGAAAAAAAAATTATCTCAAGAGTGTGCATGAAATGAAGAGCTTCTTGTAGTGTTTCTTAATTCTTAAAGGGAATGATTTTGAACTTTTATTAAATTCAACTGATCCAATAGACTCAAATAAAAAACAAAAAACAAAAACAAACAAAACAGGAATATAAGAAAAATTTGGAATGGCATCTATGTTTCTGAGAAAGAATCAGGATAGCAGGCTAGTGAATTATTTGAAAAGGTTGATCAGATGTCAAAGGTATTCAACACAAGATATTATGATGAAATACTTTTGGTCAGAAAAAATCCAGTGCAGCCACCTTTCTACCACCTTGACTGACACCTTGGGGTCAAACTTTATTCGTAACTCTCAACTCATAACTCTCACTTTACAATGCAAGAAAAAATTCATCTAACAAGAATGTATGTGCCTTGTTGTCTTCTTCATAGTCTATGAGCATCCACAATTTCTATATATTTGAGAAATGAGACCTTTATCACAGAAAATTGAAAACTCCCTCCCCTCTTTCAGTTTCCTCTTTCCTTTCTAATCTTGACTGCATTGTTTTTATTTGTGGAACAAAAAAAAACCCTTCTGATGTAGTTTTTTATTCCTTATAATCTAATTTTTTATATCCCCTATTTCTCATTTTCTCTTGTTTGGTCATAAATTCTTCCCTAATCTACAGATCTGCCAGATAAACTATACCATGCTCCCCAAATTTGCTTATGGTATCACCCTTTTATCAAGATAATGTATCCATTTTGGAATATTGGTCTATAACATAGTTTCTGCCAAAATGCTTTCTAGTTTTCCTAGCAATTTTTCTAAAATTATGATTTCTTGTCTCAAAATTTTGGATCTTTGCATTTGTCAAACATGAGACTACTATGGTCATTTTCTATTGTGTATTGTGTACCTAATCTACTGTTCTAATTTCTTAGTGCCAAATGATTTTGATGATCAGTACTTTGTAATATTGTTTGAGACCTGGTACTGCTAAACCACTTTCCTTAACACCTTTTTTTCATTGCTTCTCTTGATCTTTGGTTCTTTCAGATGAATTTTGTCATCTGTTTTTTCTAACTTAATTAAAAAATAATTCTTTGGTAGTTTGCTATGACACTGAATAAGTAAAATCACTTAGATAGAATTATTATTTAAAATACTGCTTCTCAAATTATTCATTTGTTTAGAACTGACTTCATTTGTGTGAAATATGTTTTGCATTTGTGTTCATAGTTTCTGGTTTTGTCTTGGTAGTTAGATTCCCAAGTATCTTACATTTTCTGCAGCTATTTTTAATGAAATTTCTCTTTCTATCTCTTCCCAATGAACTTTATTGGTAATAAATAGAAATGTTGATAATTTATGTGAATAATTTATATCTTGCAACCTTGCTGAAGTTAATTATTTTAACTAGTTTTTTTTAGGATTTACATCTTTTGAGCATAATCTTACCTTGCCAGTGTTGATTGCAGCCCCATAACCAGTCGTGAATGCACAGCCAAACAAGCAGGCCTTCTCAGGAGGTGCGGCAGCATCAATTTTCGCAAGTGCACATTCCTCCACCACTGTGTACTCAGTAAAGGTACTAGTGTTCATGAAGTGATAGATGGGCTTTCCTTTGCAGGTAAATCTGCTAGTGCCATCAGACAATACTCCCCTACCTGTAATACTATTCAATACATCAAAGTCACCAGTTAATGATTTCTCTCAAATATTAGAATTGGGGCAAATAAATACTGAAATCTCAGTAAAAATGACAGAAACTTACTCAATCTTCTCACAGAAATTGGAATTAGGGTCTATACAGGCAAAGCAAGTTCCACACTGTGGGACACAGAGTGGGATGACCTTGTCTCCTAGAGGAGAAAAAAAAGTAATGTTTTTAAAATGTGAAATTAATAAATATTTCAAGACTGGACCATAGACAGTGGAAACAAAATAGCAAAGTACAGGCAGCAATGAAGCTAAACTCTCCCAAACATTTCCATCCAAACAATCTTTTAACAAAATTAATTTTCATTCATTTTGAACTTAAATACAAGAAAACAAAAAAGGGAACAATTCCAGCACAACATAAAAAGAAGATTCCATATAAAACCATGATTTGCATTTAACAATTGTTTTTAAAAAACAACCATGCAATAAGTATTATAACCTAATTTTCAGATCTACTCTGCTTTCTGGATTCCTTCTAAGCTTTCTTTTGTTCTCTCCAAAGGTAACCTTTGGAAACAACTATATGTATATACATAAAAGCATAATATATATACTCCTATTTATCATTTCTTTCTCTGGATATGCAGAGCAGTTTCCTTCATAGGTATTTTGTAGTTGATTTGATTATTTATAATACTCCAGATGATTCAGTCATTCAAAGTTGTTCTTAGAATTTCGAACTTAGTTGAGTTTTTTTTAGGTGTTTTGCAAGGCAATGGGGTTAAGTGACTTGCTCAAGGCCACACAGCTAGGTCATTATTAAGTGTCTGAGGCCAAATTTGAACTCAGGTACTCCTGATTCCAGGGCCAGTGCTCTATCCATTGTGCCACCTAGTCACCCCAGAACTTAGAACAACAATATTGCGCTTCCTTGGTTCTGCTCATTTTGTTCTTCATTATTTTATGGAAGTTTTTTCATGTTTTTCTAAAATCACCCATCCCATCATTTCTTACAGTACAATAGTATTCCATCTCAATCATTTACCATAATTTTGTTTAGCCATTTCCTAATTGATGTGCATTTCTTCAATTTCCAGTTTTTTGTGACCACAAAGAGAACTGCTATAAATATTTTAGAACATATAGGTTCTTTTCCTTTTTTTGTAATCACCTTGGGAAATAGACCTAATAGTAGTATTGCTTGGTCAAAGGGCATACACAGTTTTTTTAATTCTTTGGGCATAATTCCATGTTGCTTTCCAAAATGGCTGGATCACAGTAATACCACTACTTGGTCTATATCCCAAAGAGAACATAAAGAAAAAAACACATGGAAAAATATTTATAGTAACTCTTTTATAGTGGCAAAGAATTAGAAATTGAGAGGATGTTCATCAACTGGGGAATGCCTGTACAATCTAGGGGATATGAATGCTATGAAATACTATTGTAAGAAATCATGAGTGATTTATCTTCAGAAAAGCATAGAAAGACTTGAATAAACTGTTGCTGAGTGAATTGAGTAGAACCAGGAGAACAGTGTACACATTAATAGCAACATTGTGAGATGATCAACATAATAGATACAACTTCTCTCAGCAGTTCAGTGATAAAGGAAAATTCTGACAGACCCGTTAAGGAAAATGTCATCCACAGCCAAAGACTATGGATCTGAATGCAGGGCAAAGCATACTATGTTCACTTTTTAAAACTTCTTTTATAGTTTTTCTTTCTTCTTCATTCCCCCCCCCCTTGGATCTATTCTTCTTTCACAACATGATTAATATGAAAATATGTTACACATAATTGTACATGAACAAACTGTATCAGATTGCTTGTTGTCATGGGGGAGAAGGGAGGGAAGGAAGGGTAGATGTGGAACTCAAAAGTTTGCAAAAGGATGAATGTTGAAAAACTATCTTTGCACATGAAAGGAAAATAAATTGGTTGGATCAGTTCTCACTTCCACCAATAGTGAATTAGTGCCCAATTTTTCTACATTCCCTCCAATATTTATCACTTTCCCTTCAATCGTTTTAGTCAGTCTGATAGGTGTAAGATTATATCTCAAAGTTGAAATTGTATTTTTCTAATCAATAATGATTTCTAGCATTTTTCATATGACTACAAATTGTTTTGATTTCTTTATAATAAAACTGCCTATTCATATCCTTTTACCATTCACAACTGGGGAATGATTCATATTCATTTCAATTTGAACAAGTTCTTTATATATTTGAGATATGAGACCTTTATCTGAGAAACTATATATATAATTTTTCTTCCATTGTTCTGTTTTCTTGTAATCTTGGCTACTTTGGTTTTATTTGTACAAAAACATTTTAATTTAATGTAATTGAAATTATACATTTTACACTTCATGATATGGTCCATCTCTTGTTTCATCATAAATCATTGGTCTATCTGTAAGTCTGACAAGTAATCTATTTCATGTTCTTCAAATTTTCTTGTAATATCTCCCTTTAAAATTGGGTCATGTATCTATTTTGACCTCATCTTGGCAAATGGTAGAAGATTTTGATTTATGTCCTATTTTTGCCAGACCACTTTCCTGCTTTCCCAACAATTTTTGCCAAATAATCAATTTTTATCTCCAAAACTTGTCAATAATTTGTCACACACGTTTACTGCTATGAATTGCTACTGTGTCTTGTATGTCTACTTTGTTCAACTGATTCACCTTTCTATTTCTTGGAAATTACCAGATAGTTTTGATAATTATTTTTATACTCACTTTTATTAATCTCACCTTTAATTTTTAAGCTTTCCAATTTGATGTTCAATTGAGGATTTTTTATTTGTTCTTTTTCTAGTTTTTTTTTTTAAACTGCATACCCAAATCGTTGGTCTATTCTTTCTCAATTTTACTAAGCATTTAGAGATATTAATTTTCCTTTGATTATTGCCTTTGCAACACCATGTAGATTTAGATATATGGTCTCATCATTATCATTTTCTTTAATGAAATTATTTATTACTTCTATGATTTGTTCTTTAACTTACATTCTTTTAGATTAGATTCAGTTTTTAATCTGTTCTCATGATTATGCTGTAAAAATGAAAGCCATCAAATTGCTGTAAATAAGATCCCTGTTCAAAGACAAAGGGTGATCTATTCCCATTATTTTCATTTATTACTTGTATCCACCCAATATTCCCATACTTCACAAGATTCTTAATTTATGTATTTATGTACCTTGCCAGTATGGTAAAGTTCATAGATCTATTTTCAGAAAAATGTTTTGAGGAAACCAAATGATTTTGAAATATTTATCAACATATTTAGAAAAACAAATTCACAGACCCCATGTTAAAACCCCTTCCTCACCTGGTTTCACTGTAGTCACTCCTTCTCCAATACTTTCTACAATTCCAACTGCTTCATGTCCTGCAATTACCGGAAACTTAGCAGGCATGACTCCTATGGTTGCATTGTTATCTGTGCGACATATTCCTGTGACCAAAATCTACATAGAAAGAGAAAGGCAACTGAAACCAGGGAGTGGTGGGAAATTCAAAATAGAAGGAAGGGGATATTTAGATCATTCTTGACTGACTACTGTTTACATAGAGATGATTCTCTTAGTGCTTACATTGTTTTGGGTGTTTTGCCTACCATTTAGCAAAATGTTCCTATTCTGTAGGAGTTGATATTTTGAGAGAGTATTACCCAGTGAGGTCATCACATTCACATGAAATGAAATGCAATGTTTAGATAGGGAAACCAGCTAAGGTCTGATTGATCACCTCAACAAAGGACCATATGATAATATCTTATCTTATTTTTTTGCTATTAAATATTAGTGATACTAGTAAACCCCTTTCTCTGCTGACCTACTTCTTTGAGTCATCTTAAACAAATCAAGGGATGACTCAGAGAGGTAGGTCAGCAAAGGAACTTACTAGTATTACTAATATTACTAGCATTACTAGTAAGACAGGTCTTTCTAGTATCAATAATCCCAATGCCAGGCTAGGTACTCCAAAAGCATCTTTGATCCAAATACTGTTTTTAGGGAAGAGTGAAAAGTTAAATTGAAATTTACAGTGATGCTATACACAATATAAAGGTAAAGACTTAAATTTTTGGAAGATGCACCATGAAACATGGCCACAAATGGAATTAGGAAATATTTTTGGAGGTTAAGTCACTATTCAAGGAATGCAGGATTATAATTTATTAATAAAAAGAGTATTAATAAATTAGCATGATTTTATGTAAATTTATTATTCTTATTCTTGCAAAGGAGAAATATCTTCAATTGTAAGAGTATATCTTCTTTTATAAAGGTCAAGCCAATTCAATAAGAATTTATTAAATTCCCACCATATGAAGGACACATTGCCAGAAATATAAAATTGAAGGAAAACAAACCCTGTCCCTGTCCTCAAGAGTTTACATTTCACTGAGGGATAAAAACATAGATACAAACAAGGAAAGACAAAATATGCATTAAAGTGAATATAAAGCTTTGGAGGACTGATAAGATAAGTGGGGTAAGGGAAGCAAGGATAGAGAACAGAGTTCCTAATAATGTGTTCCTAATTTCAAGCAACAGAAAAACTTAATGGCTAGCCTAGTTGTAGAAGATTTTGGAAGAAATAATTTATTCAGAATACATTACAGTGCTTGCTCAATAAATATATAACTGGAAAGAGAAAGATGTCAACGTCTTGCTCAAATATCTTAAGTGGAAATGGGATCTCATTGATCAGCTCTGCTGCCAACAATGTAGATTGCCTCCCACCTGTCCACCATGTTATATGTCTATGTCCTCCTGCTTACTCCAAACCTGATGCCTTGGGGTCCTAATGGAGCCCATAGGGGCTATTCCTAGCTTTTACTATGTAATCAGCACATCTTTGTTTCAAATTAGTTGGTGACATGAGCTTAAACTTGAGACGAGTGATCTGGAAGTCATATGTTGAGATAACTGAACCTTTAGAAGCAGATGAAAAAATCAAGTAAAAGAACAAAGAGAAATGAAGAGAGGGTCCAGGACAGAACCGGAGAGAGGGGACAACACAGAGGTTAAATGACTTGTCTAGAGTCACACAGTTAGTCGGAGGGTGGGATTTTTATAGAACCCTTCCACTATAGCAACTAGCTGCCTTGACAATCTTTTCAAAAGATTGTCTTTTTTTTTCTCCTAGTAAAAGTTAGGTATTTGTAAATAGCATTGTAAATTCTTGGAAGCAATCCAATTTGCCTTCCTCCTCCTACTTAGTTCCAGAATCAATTCAAGCATTTTCTGTGGTGTCTGAGATGTATTTTGTATCTATGTGTATGTGTGTATGTACAGATATCTCTATGTATATTTATATTGAATGAATTCTTATAAGATAAGGCATCCCTCTGACTAAATGGCATAATCCACATAGCTGGCATTCCTTATCCCCTAAGCATCCTGTGTGACTGGCTAGGTCAAACTGTTTAGAGTGGGTACAAATTTCTGCCAGGGGGTGCTGCATTGTTCCAGGGCTCAATGCAATTGGCACAATATCATCATTGGACAGGGGTTTTTGGAAGGATTCATTTCTGGAATCTCCAACTTGAGGACTTCCCTGGATCGCCTTTATGACTACCTTGCCTTTCTAACTTTCCGAGGCAAACTACCTGGGAAAGTATACATGAACCTGATATAGGTCTCGCCTGATATTAATGAAGAGGGTGGGGGGGGAGGGGGGAGAGAGAGAGAGAGAGAGAGAGAGAGAGAGAGAGAGACAGAGACAGAGACAGAGACAGAGACAGACACACACACATGCACAGAGAGAGACAGACAGAGAGAGACAGAGAGACAAAGAGAGAGAGACAGAGACAGAGGAGGGGTGAGGAAAGAGGTGGGGGAAGGAATGGAAGGCAAGAGGGATGGGGGGAGAGAAAGGAAGAAGAGCACTTAGAAATTGATCTAAAATTAAATTGGTATAGAATTAAATTGGTTATAATGCAATACTCCAGAGACCTATTAGATTCTCCAAATATGATATAATATGGCAAAAATGGAGAAATCTATTTCCATCTGATCCTTATATCTCTTACTCTTGCACATCTAGAGAATTGGTCCAGAGACCTTTGGGGGGTCATGATGCTATAGGTTTGTCTGCATTTATCTCATCCATGGGGTTTGCAAACATATTTTAAAATTTTTATTTTTAATACAATTTTATTTTTCTCCCAATTATATATAAAACAATTTTAACATTCCTATTTTAAAAACATTTTTATAAAGTTTTGAATTCCAAAACCTATCCCTCCCTCTCTTTCCTCACCCCCTCCTTGAAACTGTAAATAATTATATATAGGCTATAGATGTACAATTATGTAAAACATTTCCATTTTAGTCATTTTGTACCAGAAGACTGGAATAAAAGAAAAAACTGAAAGATGAAAAATGACATGCTTCAGTCTACTTTCAAACACTATCAATTCTTTCTCTAGAGGCAGATAGTATCCCTCATCATTAGTCCTTTGGGATTGTCTTGGATCATTATATTGTTGAGAATAGCTGAATCATTCACAGTTTGTCATCAGATAATATCGTTGCTGCTATGTACAGGGGTCTGTTTGTGCTCATTTCACTATCAAACAACTCTCTATGATAACTGAGAAACACTTGGAATAATTTAACAATAGTAATATTGGCAGCTACAGAGATTTAAGAACTGGTTAACCATGTCAGTGGGATACCAGTTGTCCTATGAAAGGGATAACCTAACAATATGAGATTTTCAGGCTTGGCATGTTTGGAACGGTATTATACTTGGGATCACTTCAAGTCTCCAGTGCCAGTTTCTCTCTAGCACACTGAGACTCTGTGAGCCTGGGCAGTCATTGAACTACTTAGTGCTCCCAAGCATCTTTGGAGACCCTGAAATATAGAGCAGGTGTCAATCTCATTGGTGGAAAAAGGTTCCTCTTTGAGCGTTTCCTATAACAACAACAAAAAAATATCCAGTATTCTCTTAAAGGAATTGAGAATTAAGAATTTCATAGGCATAAAGCGGGTTACCATAAGCCATTTAGGGGAGCATAGTTTATCTGTCTGATCTCTGGAGAGGGGGAAAAATTTATGATCAAACATAGAGAACATTTTAAAATGCAGAATGGTTAGTTTTGACTACATTAAATTAAAAAGGTTTTGCACAAACAACCAATGCAATCAAGATTCAAAGGAAAACAGAAAGTTAGGAAACAATTTTCACTAGTGTTTCTTATAAAAGTCTCATCTCTAAAATATATAAAGGACTAAGCCAAATTCATAAAATACAAATCATTCCTCAATTAATAATTAGTCAAAGGATATGAACAGGCATTTTTTCAGACAAAGAAATTAAAACTATCTAGAGTCATATAAAAATGCTCTAAATCATTATCAATTAGAGAAATGCAAATTTAAACAACTTTGAGTTATTCCCTCACACCTAACAGATTAACCTAATATATCAGAAAAGGAAAATGAGAAATGTCAGAGGGGATGTGGGAAAACTGAGTCACTAATCCACTGATGGTGGAGTGTGAAGTGATCCATACATTCTGGAGAGCAATTTGGAACTACACCTAAAGAATATACCCTTTGATTCATCAATAGCATTATTAGGTCTGTATCCCAAAGAGATCATTA
The DNA here is from genome assembly GCF_037893015.1 of Macrotis lagotis. Lineage (NCBI taxonomy): Eukaryota > Metazoa > Chordata > Mammalia > Peramelemorphia > Peramelidae > Macrotis > Macrotis lagotis. The sequence goes on from NC_133660.1 coordinate 8,991,029, forward strand.
AAAAAAAAAAAGGAAAAAGACCCACTTGAACTAATTTGTTGTAGTGACGAATTAGAAATTGAGGGGATCTCCATCAATTGGGTAATGGGTGAACAAGTGGTATATGATGTAATAGAATACTATTCTTCCATAAGAAATCAAGAGCAGATGATTTCAGAAAAACCTGGAATGACTTAAATGAATTGATGCTGAGTGAAATGAGTAGAACCAGGAGAACATTGTACACATTAACAGTAACATTATGTAATGATCAACAATGTTAGACTTATCTCTTCTTAGCAATACAACAATTTTAAAAGTCTTTTTATGGAAAAGGCCATCCACATCCAGAGAAAGAATTATAAAGTCTGAATGCAGATTAAAGTATACTATTTTCACTTTTTTTCATTTTGTTTTTCCTTTCTCATGGATTTTTTCCTTTTGTTCTGATTCTTCTTTCACAACATGACTCATAGGGAAATGTTTCACATGATTGTACATGTTGTCATAGGGAGAAGGGTGAAAAGGGAGAGAGGAAGAAAAATTTGGAACTCAAAATCTTACAAAAATTAATGTTGAAAATTATGTTTCTGTAATTGGAAAAAACGAATTAAGCATTTCAGTACCTTAACTCGAACTTCATAGGCTTTTGGTGGGGCAACTTCCACTTCCTCTATGGAAAAGGGTTGGTTCAGGCCCCACAACACAGCAGCTTTGCATTTGATCACCTGAACAAAATAGCAAAAACAAGTGTGGCATGTTCTTATGTCCATAACTCCTGATCATTTGCCTACCATAAGCCAGGGAACATCTAGCACAAGAAGCATTCTATCAGGGCGGGTTGTTAAGCATTATAATCCATCAAGCCCAGAACGTTTTCTATGCATTCTCATTAAATTATAAAACTGCATAAATTATAAAACTGCAAATTACAGATTACCAAAATACTTTGAAGAAGTACCTGTTTCTTAGAAGTTTGGAGCCATTGGTATGAGACTCACTGGGAGAAAGGAAAAAGAGACTTGTAGTCAAAAGTGGAAGAAAGAGAAGAGACTACAAATTAGAAATAACTACAAGAGTTAACCCTGGGAGATGACTCCTTGGTAGGGCTGATCTACCAGATGGAAGTCTCTAAGTTCAAAGGACTTAGAGGATTTTCCTTGGCTTCTTTATGTTAAGCTATCTGATACAGTACTTACCAATTAGAGATGAAGTTAGATTAAGGAGAATCTTTGTTTTTAAGGCAAAAATTGGGTATGAGTCACTAACTTAAAGTGTGAATTCATTCAATTAGCTTTTTTGCCTCCCAGAAATTGAACAATTGGACATTTGATCACAGTATAGTGATAGCTATTTTGGGACCCCAGAATTGTTTGTAGTCTAGATGGAGTGCTGCTTTGCAGACCAGAGAATAGTAGTGTGAGAGAGATGATAGCTACTGCCCTGGCAAAAGAAGGTATCAGAGGAATCAGAAACTCAGGTGGGAAGATGTCATAGACTTCCTCTATATTAGTTGGTTGCTAAAGCGGCCCTGCATCATGAAGTGTTGGAAGAGGCTATGGGAAAGACTTGGGGAAAAATAATGAAGAATACACTGTATGGAACCAAGCACTGGCAACTGACTCATACTAGAATGTCAGTGACTTGCTGCGCTAACCCTCCTTCCTAGTCCTTGAGGTACTGGAGTGACTGTGCTGGTGGAGGTCTGAATTCCTAGTCCTGACCCTCATTCTACATTCTGGTTTTTCTGTCTCCTGATCCACTTCAATGGAGATTTTCCCTCTCCTGGTCTCTTATGACCACAATTTCTACCCATAAAAGGAGTATGGTGTCTTCAAAGATACATTGTGCTAAGGGATGATGAATCCTTGGAAGGAAGAGAAAGGGAACTAATGTGGGTTGTACTAAGCGATCTTGGATCTGTTTTAGCAGTTCCAGGTTATAAAATGAAATCTTGCAATTAATCGATTCTGGATTATAAAAACTAACTCTAAAAACTAATCAATCCCTACTTATTAAATATCTGCTATGCTAAATCCTGAGGATACAAAAAAAAAAAAAATGAAGACAGTCCTCACCCTCAAGGAGCATACAATCTCACGGGAAAGTCAATAAGCAAATATATACAAATGAACTATATGCAGGATAAATGGGAAATAATTAAAGGAGAGGAGACTCTAGACTCAGGAGATGGGAAAGGCTTCCTGGAGAAGAGATTGTAGTTTGTACTTAAAGGAAGCCAAGGAAGTGGGGACAAGATGAGAAGGGAGAACTTTCCAGGAATGAGGGGCAGGAAGAAAAAATATCTTGAACTGAAAGACAAGTGTCTTCTTAATGGAACTGTAAGGAAACCAGTATCACTTCAGGTGGAAAGTATAATTAAAACCTGGAAAGGTAGGAGAGGCCTAGGTTAGGAAGGGCTTTGAAGGCCAAACAGAAGGTTTTCTATTTGATCCTGGAGCCACTAGAGGTTATTGACCAGGATCAGTGTGATCTGATTTAACTGTGCTTTAGGAAGATCAATTTAATGACTGAATGAAGGATGGGTTGGAGTAGGGAGATACTTGAGGCAGGCAGACCTATCACAGGCTATTGCAATAGTCCAGGAATGGCATCAGAGTGGTAGCAGTGTCATAGGAGAGAAGGAGGTATACTTAGAAATGTGACAAAGGTGAAATGATAGGTATTGGCTATATAGTGGATATGGACAGAGATAAATAGTGAGGAGTCAAGAATTACTCTTAAGTTGTGAGCCTGAGGGATGGGAGGATAGTGATGCCCTCTACAGTATTAGGGGAAATGGGGGGGGGGGGTTGAGGGAAAGATATTAAGTTCTCTTTTGGACATGTTGAGTTTAAGACATATACTGGAAATTTAATTTAAAATGCTTGAAGATGTAAGCCTGAAGATGAACAGAGAGTTTGGGGGACAATAGATAAATTATAGGTAAATAAAATAATTATAACTATAAATGATTAAATAATATATATAAATATTATATAAGAAATTACTAGCAAAGGGAAGGTAATTAAATCTATGGGCATTGATGCTATCCCCAAGTGAAATGGTGTACAAGGAGAAGAGGGATCAAGACTGAACTCCGTGGAAAACTTAAGGTTAGAGAATATGATCTGGATAAGAATCCAGCAAAGGAGACTGAAAAATCTGATTAGTAGGAAGCAACCCAGGAAAGAGGGGTGTCCTAAAAACCTGAAGAGAAGAGACAATTAGGAGAGAGTGATCCACAGTGGCAAAGGCTGCAGAGAAGTTGAAAAAGAGAACTCAGAAAAACTATTGAATTTAGCATCTAAGAAATGGTTGGTAACTTTGGAGCGAAATGCTAAGACTGGGATGCAACAGGTTAAGAAGTAAGTGAGAGGGGAGAAAAAGATGATCATTGTAGATGGCCTTTTCAAGGAATTTAGCCACAAAAGGTAGAAGTAGGGCGGCTAGGTGGCACAGTGGATAAAGTACCGGCCCTGGAGTCAGGAGTACCTGGGTTCAAATCTGGTCTCAGACACTTAATAATCACCTAGCCGTGTGGCCTTGGGCAAGCCACTTAACCCCATTTGCCTTGCAAAAAAAAAACCCTAAAAAAAAGGCAGAAGTATTGGAAGATAATTAGTGAGGAAGAAAGGATCAAATGAAGGTATGGTTTTTTATTTTGGGGGGTTTCCCCCCCCCCAGGAAGGGGGGAGACTTGGGTATGTCTGATGGCAGTAGGGGAGCATATTTGAAAGCAGAATTCAGAGAACTTGTAGGGGAAATTCCCACAAGACTGAAAGAGAGGGGAAGTTGAAAGCAAGGAAAATGAGATACACATATTAGAAACATGGAAGACTTTTAGATTTGGTGCTTTAGTGCAAGGTGGAAAAAGGCAAAAAGACAGAAGATAAAACATTTCTCATGGCTGGAAGTCTCAGACCAAGTCACTGTGGCTTGTTTTGTGGTGCTGGCAGCCAGATAGCGGATCGTATTCTTTTTCTCTTCTGTGCAGGTGAGTCCTTCCACCTGTATTCTAGTGAATGTCTTATTCCTTTATTTACAAACCCAAGCAGAGGAAGACTAGTAAGCTTTAGGAACTATCATTGAATAGGTTCACAAATCTCTATCTATGTTCATTTACATGAAGATGAAACTGAACAGAGTAAGTAAATTGAAAATTATAAAATTTAGTATAAGAGTTAAAGGTGAAAAACAAACAAACAAAAGAGTTAAGGGTGAAGAGGTCAGCTTCATTTAGTTCATATGTTTATGAATCAATCTCAAAATTAATGTACAATCTCCATTCCAGGTCATTCACAATAATTTTGGACTCTAAAAGTTAAGATTATATTTGAGGATGGTTGTAACAAAAAATTAAAACTGTGTCTGGCATAAAAAGCATTTATGAAATAGGAATGGAAAAGTTACTTTAGACAGAGTGCTGAATGACAAAATAGAGAAAATAATTCACTGATTTTGTTGACAGCATTGAAGATAATTACAGATATAGCGATTGTTAGCAATATTTGGTTAGTCCTTTGAGATATTCTTAAGTTTCAAGTCCTTCTAGACTTTCTGGGACCATTTTATCAAATAAATAGCCAAGTTCTTTTTTTAAACTGAACCAATCTCTAATGATTAAAAGAGCTTCAGTACTTCCAAGATATTTGGAAATAACATGGAGTGTTGAAAGAAGAACAAGTTAGGTTCAGAATATTGTTGGCATAAGTCTGCTTATTAATTCTGTGACTGTAAACAGAAGACCGCTGTGGCACCATAATGCAGGGAGTGCTGGGTTTGGAATGGAGCTCAGATGTGACAGCAGATCTAGCTGGGTGACCCTGGGCAAGTCACTTATCCTTATTTGCCTCAATATCCTCATCTATAAAATGAGTTGGAAAATGAACTGGCAAACCACTCCAAGTGAGGTCACCAAGAGACAGAGACAGAAAAATGATTGAAGACCTGACATAAGTAATGTTTCTCCTTTTGAGCAATTACCTTCTAATTCAATTAATACATTTGTAAAGTGGTCCTCACAGTTTTGTGAGAATTATATTTAATAACCAGGAAAACTTGGATTACTATAACACTCTTCAAAGGTCCTTGACTTTTAAGAGTGGTCTTTTATTTTTTCACATTTTGATAATTACACTTCATTAAAAATTGTTATTCTTTGTATTTTGTTATTCATTTTAAAATATTCTTCTGAGAAAAAAATCCATGGAATTAAATAGACTATATCAGATTACCATTCTGAAAGTTTCAGAATTCTGTTTCAGTTTCTGCTCTATCTATATGCTCAGTCACTGTTTTATTCATACAAACAAGTCCTTGAACAGAGTCATCTTTCCTTCTTATTCTCACACTGGTAACCAGTAAAAATCAAAATCACATCCTTAAGCTCTTATCTTTAATCTTAGCACAGCATGCTTTAAATACCACTATTTACTCAATATGGAATTGAGAGCAAAAAGTGTTAATTTTCTAGTTAATTAGTCTAGATATTAATCATATTCCTTCTAATACTACTAAAACACTGTAGCAAGTCTGTCCCTCCCCATGGTCATTCTGTTTATAGTCTTCATTTTCCCTCCTTTTTTTTCCTTTTTTTTTAGGAATATTTTTTTGCAAGGCAATGGGGTTAAGTAGCTTGCCCAAAGCCACACAGCTAGGTAATTATTAAGTGTCTGAGGCCGGATTTGACTCAGGTACTCCCGGCTCCAGGGCCGGTGTTCTATCCACTGTGCCACCTAGCTGCCCCCTTCATTTTCCTTCCAACCAATATTTTTGCTAAATGTTTGCCTGCTAAGGCATACTTTTCCCCTCTCAAAGATTGACTTTCCCAAATAGATAAAAAAAATTCTAAGATTCTCTAAAATTCATCTCATTAGTTTTGATGAAGATTAAAAAAAATCCTTTGCTTACTTTTCCTGAAGTGTTCATCTTGCTTTTCCCTTGGCTCTGATGTTCAACAGGCTTTGATGTCTTCTCACCCAAGTCTAGACTGCCTTGTTTTGCAAATTATGTTTACAGATAAATTGTTCTATTTCAAAGCAATGCCTTCCAAAAAATGAATAAAAATGTTACTTAGAACTTTCAACCCTTTATCTCCACTTAGTCCCACCCTCTTGTAATGTTTAACTTTTGAAAAAAAGGAAAATCAAAAACCATCTGGTGCATCTAAGGTAACTGAGAATATGATAGTGAGCAATAACAAAAATATTCTTTTTATCTTTGTAACTGCATGATTCCGAAAACAGTTCAGATAACAAGATGAGAATTTAAATGCCATAATTTTACTTAATAGTCTTATTTTTTAAAAAAGACATTCAATGTGAAGAGTAATTTTTATTTCCTCTCATTCTGTTCTACAGAAACTATTATCATATATTGGCCTTGTCTATCTACTCCCAAGGGGATCTTATAAAAAAATCTTGCTCAATAGAGGAATATAGAAACTGGGGGAAAAGTCACAGTTTTGTCTCCTAGATCAAACGCCTGTGTCTGGAGAGGTGTGAATAATATGAACTTCTTTAGTTCCTGCTTCCTGGGATGACTTCAGGATACCTCAGATTCAAGGAAACCTCTATTTGGAAGTTTTGGATAAATTACTTTCCCAAACTACTTGGGTTGGAGAAGGAAGACATAATTGCATTTATTCAGTAATGTACACTGAGCTAATCTTGTTCATTCTGTAAGTTTATAATCTATTTCCACCATGATAAAAAGATCAACTAAGTCAGTACTGCTCTCTTTCAGCATCTTCCATATCTAAATACTGAGACCTGAGATAATTTAAAATGTTTTCAGGGTTGTGTGTGGGGTTTTTTTGGTTTTTATTTTTTGATCTTTTGTCAAATTGGGGGGTGGAAAATCATTTTTAAAAAGAAGATACCATTTAAAGGTTCCTATATGTGAAGCTAAGTTCATGGAGAAGAGCAGGAAGAGGCAAAGGAATCCCCTTTGACACATTATGGGGATTCATCTGGAATCTAGAAGTTTGGGATTCAGATTACCCCAACAAACCTTCTGCTGTATACTAAAGTATTTTTGGTATGTTTAGAATTCTGATGGGACCATTTGACGTGCAAGCTGCCAGCAGAGTAGCATCTAGCTCAATGTAGCCCTGCTGGCAAACCTAGCTGGCATCTAGATACTATGGGGCTCTTGTCTTCTCACCCTCAATAGTCTTTCTTTCTCATCAAAAAGTTCAATGCCTACTTGCTAGGTCTCCTCTCTACCTCAACTCTTTTACTAGGGGACTTTAATGTTAGTGTTCTTTCAATCACTTGGACTCCCTAAAACCTCAGTCTTCTGAACTCTCATGACCTACTTCTTCATTCCCTAATTTGTTATTTTGAGGGAATGAAATAATCAATCTTCAGCTTCAACTACTACTATTACTACTGCTACTACTACTACTACTACTACTACTACTGCTACTACTACTACTACTACTACCTACAATGACTACTACTACCATTACCATTATTAATTACTACTATGTACAATAACAATCACTATGACCACCATCACCTACATATCATATACAGCAATCCCTAGGGCATCTTCCTGCCGCCCAGTCATTCTCCATGATGGAGTTCAGAAGAACCTCAGAGGTGTTTTTAACAGATGAGGAAGCTTAGGCAAGCAGGGTTACATGACTTGCCCAGGATGCAACAACTAATAAGTATCTGAGGTCAGATTTGAACTCATAAAGATGAATCTTCTGATTCCAGGCCAGATGACTCTATCCACTGTGCCACCTAGCTGCCCTTTGAACTTGAACACTTCCACAACATTCTAAGAAGTATCTGCCTGGTCTCTGCTGATTCTTTTCAATCATGTTTAAATGAGGGATGTCATTCAGTGGTTTAGGAATAGCAGCATTTATCATAACAAAGTCTGGATTCTAGAAAATTCTGCACAGTTCCTAGATTATTTGAATATATCTATTTCTTCTTTAGGTAGGTGCTAACACATCGCTAAGATGCTTTGTGAGTCACATAATGAATGAAGGTTCTAAAAAACCCTGCATTTATCTACTGCCAGCTTCTAATTTTCTTAAGTTGACCAACACAGATTCAAAAAAGGGGGTCTTTTAATGAAAGGGCATAATAAAAATAAAAGCTACAAAGAATTTACCCTTAAAAAAGTAGTACTACTCACCCCTAAGCAATACATGGTAAAAGGGGATACAGGCATAGGGAACATATACGACCAGCATGCACATGAGGAGAAGAGCAGATATTGCCAATACTGAAGTACTCCAGCAGCACTTCACCCAGCACCACTAGTGTCACTGTGCTCCCCTGCTGAGCCTGCTCCCTTCTGCTCATATCATCTTAGCTAAGAAGCAGCTATTTAATACTGAAATGTGCTGACCTGATAGAAAGGTGAAAACAGCCCTGCTCACCTGGGATTCAGGTTCTAAAGGAGATGCATTCCAGCTCTCTCATTCTCTCTCTTTGTCTCTCTCTCTCTCTCTCTCTCTCTCTCTCTCTCTCTCTCTCTCTCTCCCTCCCATCCCTTCTCTTCTTTATAACTCTTTATCTCTTGCTCTCTTTTCTTCTCTGCCTTATTTTCTCTCTCTGACTCTTCCTCTTTTTTCTTCTTTCTTTCTTTCTTTCTTTTCTTTCTTTCTTTCTTTCTTTCTTTCTTTCTTTCTTTCTTTCTTTCTTTCCTTCCTTCCTTCCTTCCTCCTTCTTTCTTTCTTTCTTTCTTTCTTTCTTTCTTTCTTTCCTTCCTTCCTTCCTCTTTCTTTCTTTCTCTTTCTTTCTTTCTCTTTCTTTTTTCCTTTCTTTCTTTTTCTGCTTTTCTGCCTTCCTTCCTTCCATTCCTTCCTTTCTTTTCAAACTCAAAATAAGATAGATCAACTAGTGAGATTATTTTATGTAGCCCCTTTTGAATGTTCAAGTATCAAATATGGTCTTAAAAAAAGCCTCTGAAAGAAGGGGGCATCTCATATTATGAGGAAGATTTGCATTCCACTTCATTAGAGGGGACCATGGACCCTTTAATAATGTACCCTTGGCTCAGAACTCTGCCTCATCTCTTATTATAGGTTGGATAATTTAAATCCCCACCACAATCTAGTCTCAGGCTGATGTGGGCACAGCTTTTTAGGGCAATCTAGAATTCTGAATTAGCTGATGATAGAAGGATCTTGACTTTGATACAGCCCTTTTAAGTTAAGGTCTTTCCATGGTCTCAGTTTGATGGCTTAGTTTACTAACACAAAAGAATCAGTCTGGAAGGGAAGAAGCACAGAGTTTCTGACCAGAACAGAAAACCAATCTCTATTTACATTCACTCTGAGCCATCATAATCCAAATAGTAAGTGAGAATCTTGGACTGGGATCTGCTATTGTCAATCAGTGAAAGCCAGAATGATTTGGATTTAGAGCAACAGTCAAATATTTCCAGTTGAATCACAATGGACTTTTTCAAAGCTTCTTTTTCTAGAGCTATATTTCAAGAAATCATAAGTGAAAACTAAAGAAGACAAATGGTTAATTGTCCCAACTTTTTGAAAAGATAATAAAATTAATAAATGGGGAGGTCTAGCTTACACACCCCAAGAAAATTTGTGAAATGTACACATTTAAAGGTATGACTCCCTACATGGATAGAGGGAGAAGAAAGAGATTGAGAAAAAAGAGGAAGAGAAAGAGGAGAAGGAGGTGATGGCAGCAAGTGATATTACTGGGATGACCCCTGGAGATAAAGTACTTTAGCTGTTCAAAAGGCACGGAGTTACTAATTGTATATAATTCATTAATCTTGGAATTAAAGAACCAAGATTCTGGATTTCCTAGAAATAAGACAAAGTTGTGAATCAATTTATAAAAACAATTTAGTACCAAAGTGCTCCAAATGAAGGGTACTTGATGAATTAGAACAGAAAAAGTTTGTAGTTCTTTTGGCTTTAAAACACAACATTTAAAATTTCAGAAAATCAGGGGCAGCTAGGTGGCATAGTGGATAAAGCACCAGCCCTGGAGTCAGGAGTACCTGGGTTCAAATCTGGTCTCAGACACTTAATAATCACCTAGCCGTGTGGCCTCGGGCAAGCCATTTAACCCCATTGCCTTGCAAAAACCTAAAAAAAAAAAAACCAAAACCAAAATTTCAAAAAATCAATGTCCTGAATTCTGGTGAGGGTTGGGATTCTACAATACTAACTATTATATAGAATGACTTAAGATGATGAGGGGTTCTTGAAACTCATATCCAACCCAGTAAATTTTATCACTAAATGAGGCTATCTCACCCTTATTTAGGATTTTCATTCACTGTAACTGCAGATGTTGGAATAGGTCTATGGATTACCAAGGTTTTACAAATAACTGGCTAAATTTTAATAGAGTTTACAACAAATTCATTGCATTCATTCTCTCTCACATGTAGTAATAAATTGTCCAGCTCCAAATATCCCCTTCTAAGGTCACCTACGAATCAATTAGGAAGTTAAGAGGAGGCCTGAAAGCTGTTCAAAGAGATTCATTATTTTGTGATCCTTATGGAGGCATTTTTAAGATGTTTCATCTTTTTTCTTAATGCTCACAGCCCAGAGTTGGGAGGAAAAATGAACTAGAAACAAGGAAAGGGATTAGACCAATGTTTAAACTGGTACAGGGAACTTCTTTTATTAATACAAATCATTATTTTTTTTCTTCAGTTTATAGTGTTGCCTAGAGCTCTTGAAAGCTTGCAACTTATCCAAAAGACACATTGGAAGTAAAACTATAGGTTCCATTCTTTTGAAGAAAAATGTAAGGATTCTTTTCTTAAAGACTGAGCTAGTTACATGCAAAAATAAAAATCAATCTCTTCTTTTCCTGTTTGTCTACATGTATGTTGTTTATAAATTATGACATTGTTCTTGTTATTATTTGCCCTTTTGTTTGCAAAGAAGACCAATGGCATCATGAGATTATGGCTCACATGAAACAGCTGATTTATCCCCAGCTGTCAGCCTCACTTGCTCTTCCAGAGTTATCCAAGTCCAGTGGCAAGACAAAATTCAGGACAACTGGTATTGGTCTGGGGTGAGGTGGATGACCTTGGCATCTTTGATGTCTAAGCTCGAAGGCCTCCAGCATTCCTGCTTCAGCCACTTTCGTGGTCATTAGAACAAATTGTTCTCATTCCCCCATTTTACCAGTAGAAGTCTTCACATACTTGGGATAGACACCATCCTCTCTCTTCGATCAGCAGTAGGGTTGGAGACTGTCAGTTACCTTTAACCTGAAATAGCCCATCTGCCCAGATAGTTTGCTGAATGTGATCATTGGGGTGTATGGTCAATGTGTCACACTGAAGAGTGCCAGGTGCTGTAGTTTCTTGGAGTCACAGGTAAGAGTTCATTCATCCATTTATTTTCATCCATTTGCACATGCATATCTTCAAGTTACAAAATTTCCTTCCACTCTCCCTTCCCACCTCCCTCCCCTCAGGAGCAAACAGTCAGATTAACATTGTAAATACATATTTTGATAAACATGCTTACAGAGAAGTATTAGTTATTTGTGGTATGAGGAATTAGGATTGAGGGAAAGAGACACATAAAAGATAATTTTTATAAAGTGTTCATCAGATTCTGAATGGTTTTGTGAGTGTGTGTGTGTGTGTGTGTGTGTGTGTGTGTGTGTGTGTATTTTGTTTAGTTTTTCTTTATCTGGATGAGGATAATATAGTTCATAGCTAGTCAAATACAATTCTCCTAGCTCTCTGACCCCTAAGAGGAGCTGCTTCCATCAAGGTTCTTCATCTCACTATGTTGTTGTTGATGTGTACATTGTTCTCTTGGTTCTACTCCCTTCACTCAGCTCCAGATCCCATAAGTCAGTCCATGCTTCTCTATAGTTCAACCCTTTATGGTTTCTTATAGAGCAATAATATTCCATAGTATTCATGTACCATAACTTGTTTAGCCTTCCCCAGTTGATGGGCATCCCCTCAATTTCTAATTCTTTGCCATTACGAGAAGGATTGCTATAAATATTTTGGAACATGTAGGACTTTTCCCATTTTTTATAATTTCTTCTGGAGGCCCCTCTTTCCCACCATGATAGAGGTGTGCCATTTTGTTAAGATATTGTAATAAAAACCAATTTTAATCACTCTAAACTAAGTATTCTCAAGCTATTTATAACAATTTGAAGGCTTGTCTTGAGATAACTAATGTAAATCTCTTTTCCTGGTATTCTCCAGGAAGAACACAAGAAAATAATGCTCACAAATGGCTTGATTTCAAGCCAACTTTCTTGGTATTCTTTGCTGTGGAAATATCTCAGAGATTCCTGGGAAGATTGGCCCAGGTTTGGAACCAAGAGTGATTCAAATGTTCTGGAAACAGAACCGTGGTAAAGAGGCGGATTTCCAGGGTGGCATGGATGGCCAGAACCACCCCGGACTGGCTGAGAAGTCCTCCATGTGGGAGAGCTATCCCAAAGGAGAGGTCAGAGGATGTAAGGGTGTCCCAAGGAGGGGGATTTGCATTCCCTCTCCAGGAATTTCCCCCAAATCTTAAAGGGGGTAGGTTGCTTCCAGGTTTGGGAGGCAAGGGAGGCACGTGGCTGCTAGCTGGAAGCCAAGGAAGCTGGAAGGAAGGATCGTAGGTGTGCAGCGGCCCCCATGGGGAAATCAGCCCTTCCCTCACTGAGCCAGTGGTAGCTGTGCTAGTTGTGTGGCGTTAAGGAGAAGGGAGAGAAAAAAAGAGAAAAAGTTGTGGTTTGGAGAGAGTTTAGAAGAGTTTAAGAGAAGAAAGAACCTTTAAGGGAAAGAGTGAGAAATTTGAGGAGGGAAGATTTTTTTATCTTTATGAGTGTCTGGGAAAGATCCCATGCTTTCTCCTTAAAGGGAAAGAGACTCCTCTAGAGGTAGGATGTGTGATTAGGAAAGAGAAAAAAAAAATATATATATACATGCATATGTGTATATGTGCATATGTACACATGTACACATGCATACGTATATGTAAATGGCTATGCATGTGTACACACACATGCATGTGTATATGCATATGTATGTGTATATGCATATGCATGTGTATATGTGCATGTGTGTTGTATATGTATATGCATATGTATGTGCATGTATGTGTATATGCATATGTATGTGCATGTGCATGTGCATATGTATATGTATATGTATATGTATATGTATATGTATATGTATATGTATATGTATATGTATATGTATACACACACACATGATCCAGGGGTTGAAATTCATTTATTGAAAGGAAATCATGTTTAATGAATATCTGCTGGCCACATGGCCTAAGTGATTGATTCTCATTGTTTCTAAAGTTTCTGAACTAGAGTTTTGGAAAGCATGCTGAGGGTTTTAAAAGAGTGATACTAGTGTTGTAACATTCTGACAAAATTTAGACAGAATGGGAGGAATTAAATAACCTAGAATGTTAAATTAGTTTGGGATTATAAACTATTTTAATACTATTGCAAGGAGTTATGGGGTTCAGGATTTTAAAACTTTACTACAACACCTTTGGGTTAAAGAAAAGTGGTATTGTGTTACTAAGAAGAGGAAATACCTAGGTTATCAGGGATGTTTACTGATTTCTTTTGGGAAAAAGCTCTAATTGCTTTTTTTGGGGGGGGGGGGTAAATGGGGTTAAGTGGCTTGCCCAAGGCCACACTGCTAGATAATTATTAAGTTTCTGAGACTGGATTTGAACCCAGGTACTCCTGACTCCAGGGCCGGTGCTTTATCCACTGCACCACCTAGCCACCCATTCTAATTGCTTTTTAATGTTAAGTGTAATAAAGCTAACAATTGTATTAATTGTATTTTTATTTTTAATAGAACTTTTGGAATGTGAGTATTGGATTCTCTGTTTAAGGTGCCCTAAAGTTTTTATCAAACTAAAGTGTGGGGAAGTTTAGTTGTAATTACATTGGGGTTTTAAATGTATCATGTATGAAATTGGATTCTGAGAATCTGGGTAAAGAGACAAAAGTGTAAAGATCATGGGATATTCATTTTGCTTGTTCTCAGGGAAATGAGATGCTTAATTAAGAATCTTATGATTGAGAGGGAGCTCGTGAAGCCCAGCCCTCAGGGCACACAGCAAGCAACGTGGTCTTTCAGCAGCCCAGATCCTGAAACAGAAGCAGGCAGAGCCGGTAAGCAGGAGCCCCCAGGGCATGAGCACATTGAACCTAGGGAGGGGAGCAAAGAGAGACTGCGGAGCTCTGTCCTCTGTCCCTGGAATAGGACTCTGGGGTTCTGACCACATTCAGATCCTGATCACAGTCTAGGCCCCCCCCCCAATAGAACAGCAAGGCCCCCCCCAATAGAAAAGCAGGGCCCCCCCACCTCAGCCCTGTAGCAGAGGGGGGTGCTTATGGTCATTCACAGACCAGGAGGGAGGACAGAGCCTCACATACTGAGACCCTTGTGGGAGTGTCCCAAAAGCTCAGGAAGCACCCCAAAACAGGCTTAGGCTGGGAAAATGAGCAAGCAGAGAAAAAAGAGGAACACCATTGAGAAATATTTTGCAGATGAGCCCAAGAAGGATCAAAATACTCAGTCTGAAGATGAGGAAGCACAAGTTCCTGCATCTAAAGACTCCAAGAAAAACAAAAATTGGGCTCAGGCTATGACAGAGATCAAAAAAGACTTTGAAAATCAAATGAGGGAGTTGGAAGAAAAACTGGGAAAAGAAAGGAGAGAGATGCAGGAAAAACAGGAAAATGAAGTCAGCAGCTTAGTCAAGGAAATCCAAAAAATTGCTGAAGAAAATAGCATGCTAAAAACCAGCTTAGGTCAAATGGATAAAACAGTGCAAAAAGTTATTGAGGAGAAGAATGCTTTAAAAAGCAAAATTGGCCAGATGGAAAAAGAGATAAGAAAACTCTCTGAGGAGAACAAATCCTTCAGACAAAGAATAGAATTCAGGGAGATTGATGAATTTACCAGAAATAGGAATCAATACTTCAAAACCAAAAAAATGAAAAATTAGAAGAAAATGTGAAATATCTCATTGAAAAAAACAACTGATATGGAAAACAGACTTAGGAAAGATAATTTAAAAATTATTGGAATACCTGAAAGTCATGATCAGGAAAAGAGCCTTGACATCATTTTCAAAGAATTACTACAGGAAAATTGCCCTGATATTCTAGAAGCAGAGGGCAAAATAAAAATGGAGAGAATCCACCGATTCCCCCCGAGAAAGAGATCCCAAAAAACCAACCCCTAGGAATATTATAGCCAAGTTCCAGAACTCCCAAGTCAAAGAGAAAATATTACAAGCAGCCAGAAGGACACAGTTCAAATATCATGGAGCTGCAGTCAGGATCACACAGGACTTAGCAGCAACTACATTGGAAGCTCGTAGGGCTTGGAATATAATATACCAGAAGGCAAAAGAGCTTAGAATGCAGCCAAGAATGAACTACCCAGCAAGACTGAATGTCCTCTTCCAGGGAAAAAGATGGACTTTCAATGAACCAGGGGAATTTCAAATGTTCCTGCTGGAATGGCCAGAGCTGAACAGAAGGTTTGATCTTCAGATACAGGACTCAGGTGAAGCATGGAGATTGGAGGAGAAGGGGAAAATATGAGGGACTTAATGATGATGAACTGCATGTATTCCTGCATAGAAAAATGACACTGATAATACTCATATGAACCTTTTCAGTTAATAGAGCAGGTAGAGGGAGCTTTTATAGTTGAAGCACAGGAGAAAGCTGAATTTGAAGATAAAATATGGTGTAAAAATGGAATCAATAGAAAAAAGGGAAATGTAATGGGAGAAAGAAAAAGGAGAGGGGGGAATAGGCCAAGATATTTCATATAATGAGACTTTTCTTTATTACAATGAGATATTGCAATGATATGGAAGGGGGAGGAAAGGGGGAATGAGGGAAACTTCACTCTCATCAGAGATGGCTAGGAGAGGAAACAGCATATATACTCAATGGGGTATAGGCATCTGGAGTAAGAAGGAGGGGGGAGCAGGGGGAAGGGGTGGGGATGTGAATAAAGGAGGAGAGGATGGACCATGGGGGGAGAGTGGTCAGATATAACACATTTTCTTTTTTACTTCTTGCAAGGGGCTGGGATTGGATGGCCTGCCCAGGACCACAGGGCCAGGTGGATTCTGGGCCTAAGGGGTGGTATGGGGGCTCAGGGCTTCTTGGCCCCAGGACCAGGGATCTGTCTGCTGCGCCACTCAGCGACCCTACAGCAGAGTCAGAGTGAAGGGAGAGAGAAAATATAGTACACGGTAGTGGAGAAATACGAAAGGAGGGAGTTGCAATCAGCAATGGCAACAGTGGAAAAATATGGAAGTAACTTATCATAAAGAATGTGATCCACCCTTGACAGAGTTGTTGGTGTTGGAACAAAGATTCAAGCACATTTTTTATTATTATTATTTGGGAGAGGGTGCAGGGCAAGTGGGGCTGGGTGGCCTGCCTGGGGCCACACAGCGGGGTGATCTTTGGGTGTCTGAGGCCAGATTTGGACCCAGGTCCTCTTGGCTCAAGGGCCAATGCTCTGTCTGCCACCTAGCCACCCCTACTATTATTACTATTTTATTTTATTTTGGGTCTTTTGGGGTTTTTTCTTTTCTTTTCTTTTCTTTTTTGGTTTTTGCAGGGCAGTCGGGTTCAGGTGACTTGCATGTCACATGGCTGGGTGATTTTTGGGTGTACGGGGCTGGATGTGGGCTTGGGTGCTCATGGCTCCAGGGCTGGTGCTCCATCCATTGCGCCACCTGGCCATACCTACAATTATTACTATTATTTTTTTTATTTTAATTTTTTTCTCTCTCCTTTATCGCTCAAGCAAGTCTATATTTATGAGGGGAGGCGGTATTTCATTTACTGTTAAACAAGAATATTTTATTAATGTAAAATAACATTATTTGTACAAAATGAGAATAAATATTAAATACAATATAAAAAGAAAAAGAAAAATAATCTTATGATTAATGTATATTAACAATGTATGCTTAATTTTAAAGAATTCAAGAAAATAGACTTCTTGGTAACTGCAGACAGCTGATATGGGGGGCTCTGGCTGATGCTGTAAGGTAATTTATTGATGAATAAGATGTATCTATCAGTTATGTAATAATATTCTTTTGTAACTGCAAAGAGATTATATTTGCAATATTTAGTTATCTATTGTGAATATGTTATTTAAACACTGTATTGTTAAAGCCTGGGATTAATGTGTGATTGCTTTGAAAGGCAATAAGGAAAATATGAAAAAGTATGCCCCTTTCTGGGATAGATCTGTGGGTTCATGAATAATGTAGTAATGGAAGGATTGCTTTGTACAGTCTAGTAATTTGTGTATTACTCTTACTGCTGTTCTGTTATATTGAAATTAGTGACGCGTGTTAGAAATTTAAAACTCCCTAAGATGTTCTAATGGTTTTAAAGAATTTTGAAACGTAATTCATCTGCTAGGGGGTGGCTAGGTGGTACAGTGGATAGAGCACTGGCCTTGGAGTCAGGAGACTTGAGTTCAAATGAGGTCTCACTTGATGATTTATCTAGCTGTGTGACCTTGGGCAAGTCACTTAACCCCAATTGCCTTGCCAAAACAAAAATAATCATTTGTATGTTGAGGATGGCTAGTAGTTAAACAAGTTTACATAACAGAAGTTTCTAACTATATATGTGAATTGGGAATATTTTAGATCTATATGTATATTCCAAAGTGGTGGTTGTTTGCTTTGAAGCAAAAGCATGTAATATGAGAAAGATAAACACAAGATAATTTGATATTTCTCTATGCAGTCTCCTGGACAAAGGAGGAGTTTATTTGTTGTAAGATACAACAGGTTAGAAGGAGGTTTCTCCAGCCAAGGGAATCTGATATACCATCTTTATATAGAAATGGAGTGGGTATTATTTCAGACAAAGTAAGAGGTAGGAGACAGACCTGCAGGGCCAGTCATAGTTAGAATATCTGGTTTTAGGCAAAGACACAGGAAGGATAATCTGAGCTTTAGGTAGGGGTTTCATTAATTGGGACTCCATTAAGATTATAATTGGAATTTAGTGAATTGTATTCACTGGAAATTCTAACTAGGTAAAATAACCATTTTAGATCATGGGACTTTTAATGAATTTTCTCAGGATGGTCAATAAAAGGAAATGCAACTGGGTAAATGTCATGCTCTTGGAGCCAAGGAAGCCAATGGGCTAACAGGGATGGGCAGCCGAAGGGGCGGTTTCTCAGTATGGCTGAAGTTGGATCCCTTAGACTTGATTTTCCCAAAATGACATTTGGATAATGTCTCACCTGGAAGAATAAATCTGGCCTAAGACATTTGACTTACCCATGTGACCTCTGCCTGGACACTGACATTCATACTTATATCTTTAACGGAATTTTCCTTTCATGTCCTGGATCTTTAGAGTTACTAGGCAAACCAGAAAAAAGAAGTTTTAGGTGAGTTAGATCTAATAATCAGAGAAAGGTTAGGTGTGTTAGGTGTCTTTCTCTGACACCTGCTATCAGCTACATGCTAAGACAGGAATTAAGTTTCCTTAGTTTTTGTGTTAGAGGGGATGTTTATGTAAGAAGAATGGGAAATTCTTAGGATAATTAGTTCCAAGTTCTAGTTTAAGGAAAGGAGTGTGACTTAGTTAAACACACCAGGAAAAGGAAAATATGGGAATAGTTGGGGGGGGGGAAATCATTTTGGTTAAGGATGTTTGAGTCATTGTTGTAATGAGGGCAAAGGCTAAAACTGCTTTATTTTAAACCAAATGCTGGGTGGTCTTAGAACAAAGATGAGCACTGAATGTTTGTGTCACAAGCTTGAGTCAATGTGATCATTGGGAGTTTGCTCATGTAGTAAAATACTAATGAAAGTTTGTGTTAAAAGTGAAGTATGTATATTAATTGGCAATAAGGCAAAATGTAAATTGTCATAAGCTCCAGAATCTCATTGCTTTGTGATGGAAACATGTGTTTTGATTTGAATAAGATGTTAAGCAGTTTCTCTACCAGAAGACGAGGTCTCAACTAGTCACCAGAGCTGGAGAGGACTTTTTGGAACAGATTCAGAAGATGCTGAAGGACATTGGATGCCTCCGAGGGAGAAGAGAACAGAAGGAGAAGAGAGGAGAGACACTGCTCCAGTTCTTCTCCACCATCTCTCCCCTATGTGTACACTGTTTATCTATAACTTCCCCTTGACTCTGTTAGTGTGACACCCTACTTTTGTCCTTCTCCTTATGGAAAGGAAGAGGGGAGGCAGGGTGAAAAGGTTCTCCATTGAAAGAGGAAAGAGGGAGGTTATTGGGTGGCATGATTATATCTACATGAGTCTGTATATCCTATCTAGGGAGCGAATCTTATCTTTTATATTAGTCAAGGTGGGAGGAAAATCTAGATGATAAGAAGTCAATGCCCAGTCTTTTGGTGTGGCTAACTATTGGAATTGCGATAGTTCACAGCAGTTTGAGAATTGGCCTTGGGTCTGGCCTAGATTCTCAGTCCCTGGTCAGAGGTGCATTGTGGTGCAGAGTTCTGATCCAGAGGAGAGAGACACCACTGACACATGACTGAGTCAGTTCAGAGTGATTATTGTTTATAACTGACTGGCCAGGATATCTGCCTGGGGAGTAGAATATGTCCAGAAGCAGGGTGCATATATTCTGGATTGTACAATTTAGAGATAGGTGACCTCAGACTCATGTGAGATAAATGATGGTACCTGGATCCCTTGTACAGATGCACAAACTGGGGCATTTGTTAAGGGAAACCGATTATGAGTTAGTATGGACTTGTGAGGAAAGTGCTGAAATGGCCATTTTGCAAGAAAAATAATTTAAGGAACATCACTAGGTATATTAGTAGCTATTCTTGGGGTTGGTACAATGGCACAAAATCAGGAATTTATTTTGATCTATTTCAGAGCGAAGAAGATGTTTCTAAAACATTGGTATAAAAACTTGCAGTGGAAAGAGGTACAACAATTTTGGAAATGTACTATTATCGTGATGATTATATGGTGTATTTAAGAGGGCCCCTTGGAAGTAAAGAGGAACAGCATTATCCTTTTGTTGGAAACTATATTCCTGGAAGACCACCTAGCATTAGAAGGACATTATTGGATTTGTAGGACTACTGCCTACACCCAGTTGTCCAAAGAGCTGGTCAGGGAATTGTTATCTAGACTTAAGGGCCTACTACCTGGGCACAGGATGGGAGATGGGGCTATGGAACCTCAGTTTATATCCTGAATAGACTAATAAGACTCCAAGCTGTAGAGGAAAAATTACCCATCACACAGCTAAGGTCTTGGACTTACTGACTGATCAAGCCAGAAGAGACAATTATTCAACATAGATTGGTATGAGACTACCTTTTGGCTGAAGAAGGAAGAGTCTGTGGTAAACTGAAGTTCTCAAATTGTTGTCTAAAGATAGATGACAATGAGAAGATGGTAAAGGAGATAACCAGGGATATCAGAAAGTTGGCACATGTGCCAGTCTGAACCTGGATGAATGGGTTTATTGGTTCATGGTGGAAACAATTATTGGCCCTAAGTGGGATTATCCAGGTGTACAGCTCTAATAAGGAAGAGTTAAAGATATTGATAGGGAAAGTCAGTAGTCCTATCAAGGATGAGGATTTTGAATTAATTTGAGGAAGACACTGCTGGTGAAGTGTGAAGACCAAGTTGTTAATAAAAAAGAAAAGGGGAGAGTTGTGAGGAATGAAGGGAGCTGTTGGTCTTCACAGGGTGTGGAGGGGGCCCCTTTGAAATAAATTACAAAGGAGAAATGGCCCCAGTCAATCACAAAACTGGAAGAGATCTTCTAATCTCATTCTAGAGATGACAAACTAGATCCGAAGAAACTAGTCCTTAGGAGCAACCTAGTCTTGACCTTCTCCTTTGCACATGCTCAAAGAGATCTATCTGTTCTTGCTCAGTGAGCAGGGTGGAGAAATATATAGGAACCAATGTATTAATTAGATTTGTGACCCCAGCCGATGGATGGCATGAAGGGGCAGGAACAAAGTCTTTCAGAGTGCATAAAAGACCTTGTATGTTGGGATTTCCCCACCCCTCTCTCCCACCATGAGAGAGAAATGCCATTTTGTTAAGATATCTTAATAAAAAACCATTTTAATCACTATAAAATAATAATAATAATAATAATAATAATAATAATAATAATAATGATAATGATAATGATAATGATAATAATAATTTATTCTGGATATAGACCTAGAATTGGAATTGCTGGATCAAAGGGTATGAACACCTTTATTGCTTTTTGGTCACAGTTCCATATTGTTCTCCAGAAAAGTTGGATCCATTCACAACTCCACCAGCAATGCATCAATGTCCCAGTCCTCCCATAACCTCTCCAACACTGATCATTTTCCCTTTTTCTCCTCTTGGCCAATTTGTATTTCTCTAATCAATAATGACTTGGAGCATTTTTTCCATATGATTAAATATAGCTGTAATTTCTTCATTTGAAAACTATCTGTTCATATCCTTTGATCATTTATCAATTGGGGAATGACTTGTGACCTTGTAAATTTGTTGCAGTTCTCTATATATTTTAGAAATGAGACCTCTAATCAGAACTCCTGGTTGTGAAGATTGGTTCTCAGCTTTCTGCTTTCCTTCTAATTTTGGAAGCATTGATCTTATTAGTGCAAAACCTTTTTCATTTAAAATAGTCAAAATCATTCATTTTGCAATTTATAATGTGCTTTAATTCATGTTTGGTCATAAATTTATCTACTTTTCATAGATCTGATAAGAGTATTTTTTAGTCTATTAATTTTTCTATGGTGCCATTCTTTATGTCTAAACCCTGTACCTATTTTGAGCTTATTTTGCTATAGGATGTGAGATGTGAATCTATGCCTAGTTTTTGCCATACTATTTTCCAGTTTTCCCAACAATTTTTGTCAAATAGTGAGTTCTTATCCCAGAAGCTGATGTCTTTAGGTTTGTCAAATAGTAGATTACTATTGTCATTTATTGTGGTTTCTTTTGAACCAATCCTAATTTACTGATATATTACTCTATTTCTTAACCAATACCAGCCAGTTTTGATGACTGCTGCTTTATAGTATAGTTTTAGATCTGGTAGAACTAGGCCACTTTACATTTTTTTTTTCATCAGTTCCCTTGCTATTCTTGCCCTTTTGTTGCTCCAGGTGAATTTTGTTAGTTTTTTTCTAGCTCAGTAAAATAGTTATTTGGTAGTTTGATTAGTATGGCACTGAATAATTTAATTTGAGTAGAAGTATCAGTTTTATTATATTAGCTCAACATGAGCATTTGACATTTTCCCAATCATTTAGATCTGGTTTTATTTGGGTGAGAAGCTGTAATTATGTTCATACAGTTTCTGGGTTTGTTTTGGGAGGTAGATTCCCAGGTATTTGATATTGTCTATAATCATTTTAAATGGAATTTCTTTATCTATCTCTTGCTCTTGGGCTTTGTTGGTCATATGTAGAGATGCTGATGATATATGTGGGTTTATTTTATATCCTGCTACTTTGCTGAATTTGTTTATTAAAGGAGTTTTTTTTAGATGATTTTCTCAGGTTCTCTAAATATACCATGATATCATGTACAAAGAGTGAAAGTTTTGCTTCCTCGTTGCCAATTCTGATTCCTTCAATTTCTTTTTCTTCTCTTAATGCTAGAGCTAGAATTTCTAATATTATATTGAATAGTAATGGTGATAATGGGCATCTTTGTTTCACCCCTGATTTTATTGGAAATGCTCCAAGTTTATTCCCATTACATATAATATTTTTTGATTTTAGATAGATAATATTTATTATTTTAAGTAAAATTCCATTTATTCCTAAGCTTTCTAGTGTTTTTAATAGGAATGGATGTTGTATTTTATCAAAGGCTTTTTTTCAGCATCTATTGAGATAATCATATGATTTCTGTTGTTTTTGCTATTGATATATTTAATTATGTTGAATGTTTTCCTAATGTTGAACCATCCCTGTCTACCTATATAAATCCTACCTGATCATGGTATATTATCCTAGTAATAACTTGCTGTAATCTCATTGCTAAAGTTTTATTTAAGATTTTTGCATCAATATTCATTAAGGAGATTAATCTATAATTTTCTTTGTTCTGGTTCTTTTGATTTAGGTATCAACACCATGTTGGTGTCATAAAAGGAGTTTGGCAGAATTCCTTCCTCTCCTATTTTTTTTATTTTAATTTTTTTTTATTTTTTATTCTTTTTTTTTAGGGTTTTTTTTTTGCAAGGCAAACGGGGTTAAGTGGCTTGCCCAAGGTCACACAGCTAGGTAATTATTAAGTGTCTGAGACTAGATTGGAACCCAGGTAGTCCTGACTCCAAGGCCAGTGCTTTATCCACTACGCCACCTAGCCGCCCCCTCTCCTATTTTTTTAAATAGCTTATATAGAATAGGAATTAATTGTTCCTTAAATCTTTGGTAGAATTCACTTGCAAATTCATATGGAGCTGGAGACTTTTTCTTAGGAGTTTATTGATGCTTTCTTCCATTTCTTTTTCTGAAATTAATCTGGAAGGTTGTATTTTTGTAAATATTCACCAATTTCACTCAGGTTATCCAACTCATTGGCATACAGTTCAGCAAAGTAGCTTTGAGTTATCTCTTTAATTTCTTCTTTATTGGTGGTTAGTTCATCCTTTTTATTTTTGATACTAGTAATTTGGTTATCTTCTTTCTTTTTTTAATCAGATTAACCAAAGGTTTATCTATTTTATAGACTTTTTCATAAAACCAACTCTTAGTTTTATTTATGAGATCAATGATTTTCTTAATTTTAATTTTATTAATCTCTCCCTTAATTTTCAGAATTTCTAATTTTGTATTTAATTGGGGGGGGTTAATTTGTTCTTTTTCTAGCTTTTTAAATTGTATACCCAATTCATTGATCTCTTCTTTCTCCATTTTATTCATATAAGTATTTAGAGATATAAAGTTTCCCCTCAAAACCACCTTGGCTGCACCCAAAAAATTTTGGTGTGATGTTTCATTAGTATCAGTTTCTTGGATATATTTATTATTTCTATTATTTGCTGTTTGATCCACCCATTATTTAAAAGAAAGTTATTTAATTTCCAAGTAGTTTTTGGTTTATCTTTCCATGACCCTTCCTTACATGTAATATTTAGTGCATCATTATCTGAGAAGTGTGTATTTATTATTTCTATCTTTCTGCATTTGGTTATATATTTTTTGTGCCTTAGCACATGGTCAATTCTGGTGCAGGTACCATGTACTGACAAGAAGAAAGTATATTCTTTTCTATCCCTATTGGGGTGGGGTGCATCATATCTAAGTTTTCTAAGATTTCATTCACCTTCTTAACTACCTTCTTGTTTATTTTGTTGCTAAATTTATCTAGTTTTGAGAGAGGGAGATAGAGGTCTCCCATTATTAAAGTTTTTCTGTCTAAGTTTCCTTGCAATTAACTCAGTTTTTCCTCTAGGAATTTGGATGCCATACCACTAGGTTCAGGCATGTTTAATAATGATACAGCTTCATTACCAATAGTGCCTTTTATGAAGATGTAGTTTCCTTCCTTATCCCTTTTAATGAGATTGATTTTTGCTTTTGCTTTATCTGAGGTTAAGATAGCTATCCCAGATTTTTTATTTCAGATGAAGCACAATATATTTTACTCCAACCTTTACCCTGGGTATATCTCTCTGCTTCAAATATGTTTCTTGTAAACAACATATTGTAGGGTTCTGGTTTTTAATCCATTCTACTATCCATTTCCGTTTTATGGGACAGTTCATTCCATTCACATTTACAGTTAAGATTACTAATTATATATTTCCCTTCATGTTACCTTCATTTATATTTTTCTCTTTCCTTTTCTCTTATTCTTCCTCACTGAAATTTTACTACCTTTCCCCTTTGACTTTTCATTTAAAAATTTAACTTTGTTTATTTTTGCTTATGCCTTCACCTTACCTTTTATCAGTCCCTTCTTCCCTTATCTTTCCCTTTTCCAGTCCCCCCTTCCCTGTAGATTTAGATTTTTAAACCCAAGTGGGAATGTATCTTATTCCCTCACTGGGCTAAATCTATTAAATAGAATTTGCTCAGCATTCACATTCTCCCTCCTTTCCCTCTAAAATTATAAATCTTTGTGCCTCTTTCTTTGGTGTTACTTATTGCTCTGATACTATTAATCAAGTATTATAGATCACAGATCGTTTGCTTGATAAGCAGCACTGACGCAATTTGCATCAAATTATAATTATAATCATTTTTTACCTTGCCCCCTTTTGAAGTATCTTTCAGTACATACAATCCTCCTCATAAGCCAAAGTATCATCCAAAACTATTTGTGCCCCTCCTCCAGGTCCTATTTTCTCTCACACTTTACCCCCTTCCCTCTCCCCCACCCAGGGTCAGGAAACTTAACCCCTCATTAAGTGAAGTAAGGTGTATTTTCTTCTTTCACACTTTACTTCTCCCCCTCCTCACCCAGGGTACTTAACTCCTTGTTAAATGAAGCATGAATAAAGTCAAACCCTGATCTAATTAACTGCAGCAATCTTAAAGATCTCTAAGTATTGGGAGGCTCTGGAGATCTAAACTGAGAGTTTTACAAATGATATAAATTACAGAGAGACACTGACTCGGGTCCTCACAGTTCATGAAGCCATCATTAGACAAGGTGCTAAACACCATGGGATTAAAGCAGGTCAAAGGATAATGAGACACTTAAGTTTAAAGTTAACATCCCTGCTTTTCTTCAGGACTTTTTGTCTTAACCATAGTAATGTCATCTTGGACCTCTTCAATTGAGAGAAAAGACGCCATTATACCCACATCCTTTAGGTTCATTCTCTTCAATTATATTCTACCCTTTAATTATCCTAAGAGAAGCAAAGTTCTAAAGAATTAGAAGTATCATATCTTCCCTTTTAGGGTTGTATACAATTTGATGATCTTGACCAACATTTGTTTTGTTTTTTCCTTCCCCTTTCCCTTTTTTTATGCAACTCTTTATGTATTTTGTGATTGAATTCTCTGTTCAGTTCTGGTCTTTGTGTCAGGAAATTCTGTAAGTCCTCTATTTCATTGAACATCCATCTCTTTCCCTGATAGTATGTACTGAATTTTGCAGGGTAGTACATTCTGGGTTGTAATCCCAGGTCCTTTTGCTCTCTGAAATATGCTATTCTAGTTCTTTTGATCCTTCAGTGTTGAGGCTGATAGGTCCTGTGTGAGTCTTCTTGTGTTCCCTTTGTATTTGAATTGCTTTCTTTTTACTGTTTGCAATATTCTCTCCTTGAGGGTCCTGGAATTTTGCTATTACAGTTCTTGTAATTTTTATCCTGGGGTTTCTTTCTGGAGGGGTTCTGTGGATTTTTTCAGTGGTTATATTGCAAACTCTTCTAGTAGATTTGGACAGTTTTCCCTGCATTTCCTGCATGATGTTTTCCAGGTTTTTTTCTTGATCCAGATTTTCTAGTAGTCCGATAATTCATAGATTGTATTGTCAATTTATTTTCCAGGTCATTTGTTTTCCAATAAAGATACTTTACATTTTCTTTAATTTT
Organism: Macrotis lagotis; assembly: GCF_037893015.1. Taxonomy (NCBI): domain Eukaryota; kingdom Metazoa; phylum Chordata; class Mammalia; order Peramelemorphia; family Peramelidae; genus Macrotis; species Macrotis lagotis. The sequence continues at coordinate 9,017,578 of NC_133660.1, forward strand.
TTCAGCCTTTTTATTTTGTTTGATAAAATCTTATAGTTTGTAGATTCATTGGTTTCTATTTGTTCAGTTCTAATTTTTAGGGTTTTTTTTTTCAATTAGCTTCTGCATTTCCTTTTCTAGTTGGTTATTTTTACTTTTAACAGAGTTGATTTCTTTGGTCAATCTTTCATAATTTTACTGCTTGACTTTGATTTGTTTTTTTCATTTTTTTTCTTCTCTTCTTTGGCTTTTAAATTCTTTTTTAAGCTCTTCATTGAACTTTTGTATTTGACTCCAATTTATACACTGTTTTGATGCTTTCCCCATGAGTGATTTTTCACTGCTTTCTTCTTCAGACATGGCATTATTATCATCATCTTTGTAGTTTTCTACAGTGAGCACTCTTTTAGCTTTTTTGTTCATCTTTGCTGTTTTAGCTCTGTTCCTAGGGTACAGGGAGTAGAGATCCAAGCTTTTTTTTTTTTTTTTTTTTGCTGGGGCTGGAGTCTGATCCCTGGCTTGTTGTTGGCCAAGATGCTGCCTATGCAGTTCAGGGCTTGCCTTTGCAGTTTTTTTTTTCTCCTTTATGTCCAAGTTCTGACTTAACAGTGGTTTGTTCCTACCTGGTCCTGTCTTTTACACAAGTGTTCTCAGGGTTCGGACTTTGTTTGGGGTTGGGATCCTCCCTGGAGGCTTGCTATCTAGCTGCTGGGACTTCTGTTGTTAAGCTGTTGAGACCTGGATTGTACTGTGGCTAAAAGCCCTCTACTGGCTTTCCCTGCACTCTTGCCTCCTGGACTTTACTTCCCCTTATCCCCCAAAAAGACAGATCTTCACGAAAGATCCTCCATGATGTCTGTGGTTGAAAACATCTTTGAATGTTCTCTTTTTCTTGGTGGGTTCTGTAGTGTGAATGTCAGAGACTTCATTTATCTTTGATAGGGAAAGGCTCTGGGAGCATGTAGGCTTCATGCTGCCATCTTGGTCCCACCCCAGAAGTCCCACAGGTAAGAACTAAATGAAGGTAGACACCAAAGGGAGGTGAGCATCCTTTTTTTTTTTTTTTGAAGTTTTTGCAAGGCAATGGGGTTAAGTGGCTTGCCCAAGGCCACACAGCTAGGTAATTATTAAGTGTCTGAGGCCAGATTTGAACTCAGGTACTCCTAACTCCAGGGCCAGTGCTCTATCCACTGTGCCACCTAGCCACCCCTTGAGATGAACATCCTTGCAAAGGGCTTGGTTCCCCTCACACCAGAGGTACAAGACCTCCTTGAACATGAGAGATGAGAACTCAGGAGCCAGACTAGGGTTGGATATTCAGATCAGGAAGTTTTCTGCATAGAGATGATAATTAAACCCATGAGAATTGATGAGGTCAATTAAAATACATATACACATATTTATAAATATGTATGTGTGTGAGGAGAAGAGGGGAGAGGAGAGGAGAGGAGATGAGGGTGAAAGGGGGACAGGGGAGAGGAAGGGGGGAGGAGAGAGAGAGACTCTGGAATAGGACCTAAGTACCTTCAGTTAGACTGTGATATGGGTGATGATTCAACTTAAGAACCTGAAAGAGAATAATGTCATCAAAATTTATAGAAAACAGTATAAATTACAGACTAATTGACATCTGCATCAAAGGAGAGACTTTCTACACCACAAAATTCCTTTAACTGATAAAATCTTGGGCACAGTCCTCCCAAAAAACCCCCCCAAAACCATAAAACTCACCCCACCCCTTAATTGTCAATAATGCATTTTGGAAAGTGAGTCTTTTTATTAAAAATACTAAACACCTGTGAGTCAAGGTTTTCAGGTGAGAAGGTAGAAAGAGGGAGACACAGGCGAAAAGGATGGTCTTTAGAAGGGATGAAAAGAATTAAAGGAGCCACTATGATGAGTGAGTGGTGATACAGTGAGCGGAATAGTGAGTTAATTAAGGATGTGCAAAAAGATTGCTTTGCAGCAAAAAAGGACCCAGTTGAGACTACGTAATATAATTTTTTAGTGGATTCAATCAATTCATGATTTTCTCTGGCTTTATTCAGCAGCTCAATCAAAGGAACAAAGATGGTAGGAGTAAAACAAGGCTGAGGCTAGGCAAAGTAAGATCAACATTATTATACCAGGACTGGAAAAGAAGAGGATAGCATACAGTTGAACTGATACACCAAAGTATCAAGACGGATAAAAGAGGAAAGCATAGCTAATACTGGGGAGATGGGGGGGTGGCCTGAAAAAAAGATTAAGAATTTGAAGGATTGGAGATCATGTGGATGAAAAATAGGTTTTGGGGTGGTAGGGAGAGGGAGAGATGGAATGATAATGAATTGTGATCAGATAAGGTAATTTCAGAGTAAAGGAATGAAGAAACTGAACATTTGTGGGTGTTGGCAAGGACAAAATAGGAGTGTCTTTGCAAATAGTGGGGTGGGATGGAGTAGATTATGGGAATTAAGGTGGAAAAAACTGAGAGAGAAAATCTCCAAGTTTATAAAATGCAGAACAGTTGCTCATCTATATCTCTTTGGGGAGTTTCTACATGGGGACTCCCTTATACTGATGAAATCAGGGGTCCATAGAAAACTCTAATCTCTCCCAACAATAAAAGTCCCATTAGATACTAATGTCCTATTTATCTTAGCATGAAAATGACTCTGGATTCTCAAAGATACAAAAGTTCTTACTAAACTAGAAGGATTTTCAGTCTTGGTTGCTGCCTCAGTGACTATCAATTGAAGACCATGTTAGCTTAGCATGAAGTAATTCATTACCAGAGGATTGATAACCATGTGGATATCTAGGCTATGCAAACCAATCAGATGAGGAAGACTGTTCTACCTCAGTAAAAGGAGTGTACAAATGAATGAAATCCCAGATCTCCCAAAATATCAAAGTGCAAAGGCACTCAAAGACAGTTATGAAACAGAAATACTATATCCAAAACTGTTAAGTGGATTACTTTCTAAATGGGCAGGGACTTACAAAAATCAACAAAGTTGTATTCATATAGATGAAACCAACCTATTAATTAAAAAAAAATTTGACCATATTCCCCATAATAGCTTTATTCAAGTTGAATTGGATATTCATTTGGAAACTATCAAAAAGGAGTCTGACTATAGTTTTATCATTCAATTTAAAGGGGTGCAAAAGCAACTATTTTTCTGAATTTTGCCGTCAGACCTTGTGGAAATATTTTCTCTCTTTTCACAGTCTCCTTTTTCATTTCCATTAAGTTATTGATAATGCTTCTTGGACTATATTATGAACATGTACAATTTATGTGACTGTCAACTCCCTGAAGGCAAGATTTTTCTTTTCTTTTTGCTTTTGTATCCAAGGTGGCAGATAAATGCTTATTGAATTAAATTTAAAAGTTTGACACAATTTCCTTAATCTAAAACATATGTATATATTTCAGTGGAAACAAGTAAATTAGACCTTGTGATGAGACAGACTATTGTACTTAAAAGTTTCAATTTATTTATTTTTAAATTAGGATTTAAAAGTATCAGTTTTCTGTGACACATTAAAGGGAAAAATAAGGTAGGCATAGGCTTTCTGTGGAATACTTATAACTTTTAAGTCTTTACAAGAGCAATTACTTTCAGTAAGTCATATAAAAGCAAATATATATATATATATATGTATATATATATATATATACATATATATATATATATATATATTTAAAGTATTAAAGTAGCATCTTTCCATACCACATAAAACCTAACCCGCTTCCCTGGAAATAGGAAAGGGAGAGAGGAATAAGCATATATTAAGATTATGTACCAGACATTACTCTAAACCCTTTATAAATATTGTCTCATTTGAAGTAGAAGATAGGATTCCTAGAAGGAGTAGTTTTTAGGCTTTTATTATTTTTATCCAAAGGATATTAAGATTCCAATAAAAGTGTCCACTATGGCAAAAATAAGAATTACAATCTGATCCAATATTCTAGTCCAATATAACCCTCTTTGTTCAAATTAAAATCAACACAACCACATTAGTATCTACTATTACCCAGGGAAATTAGCTTATGTTGTGGCCAATTTTGATCTCTTATCTTGTGAGAATCTCCATGTGTTTGGCCTTAAAAATAATAATTAGATTAAATGTGTTAGTCTTTAGACTTTGTCCTAATAAGGGACAAACATTAACCTCCAATGCTTGATCTCAAGAAAGAACATAATAGAATTAGGTTAATAGACACATTTATTAATACTTCTCTAAGTTCATTGATGATGCAGGTATATCGGGGAAGGACCCAGCTAGAGAACCAGACCCAAAATGGAGCCTTGGAATTGGGTTCTTACAAATTCCATTATCAGAAGGTGGCATCTGAACAGCTACTTTTGTTTCAGACACACCTCTTAATAGGTGTGTCCTTGAGGTCATGCTAAGAGAGGATCTTTGTGCCTTATCAATTATGATAAGACCTCAACAAAGCAATGTGAATTATCCCTCTCTGGGGATGTCTGTACTGCCTAGTGATTACAATGAGGATTAGAGGTTATCTTTTGGAAAATGTGTTTATTTGCTGCAAAGTGTTTTATTTCTGTTTTGTCCTAAGCCCATAGGAGAGAGTCCAAATATATTTTGTCATTATTACAAGAAAATGAATTCTCAGAGAAAGATCCTGGCGGGGATTCATGGGTTCCTCCTGTCTCTCACGACCTCAAAATGTCAGGACTGTTCGGATGCTGAAATAGAAAATTGTTTCTGTTAATAGTTTGTTTCCATATCTTCCAGTGAGAGTAATCAGATCCCGTTTAAATTATTAAATCATGTGTCTTTCTAACTAGTATGCACAGAGACGGTAAATGAAGTAGCTCCCTATATAAATGACAGATCTGAAACTTCAAATCCCAAAACCCAGTGGAAGGAAGTTTCTGGAGCCTGAGAGCTGAGGCCATCTTCCACAAATCAGGAGTGGCTTGTTTTAGATTTAAAACTGGATCTTAGTTTCCAACTGTAAAGCAAAGGCAGAATAGCAATAGTTGAGCCCTCAGGTCTAATATAGATCTGGAGCTAATGATCCCAAGATCCTCTGTTCCCCAAGAAAAATACAATTTGTGATACTACTGTTGAAGCTTTAGGTAAAGAGGAAAAGCTGGGAAAGGTTAGCAGTTTTTGCAATGAAAATGCATTTTTCTCTTCTCTCTTGATTATGTCATTAAATGCAGGTGAGAGGTTGACGTTCAGATTGACGTCTGTCAATAAAATTACTGGACAGCAATAGAATAGGAAGATGAGACTCAGACAGTACCCAGGTCCTACAGAAACAATCTTAGTTTGTTGACTAAGGTAGTTGAACCATTGACACCAATACTAGGACTATATCCCTAGGAGGTTAAAAAAAAACTGTAAGTACAAAAATATTTAAAGCAGTGGTAACAAAACCCCCTGAAAACTAAGTGACCGTTCATCAATTAGGGAAATGCTTGAATAAGTTATTGTTTATAAATGTGATAAAATGTTACGCTATAAGAAATGATGAAGTCTGGGAAATCTGGGATGACTAGTAAGAACTGCTGCACAGTGAAATGAACAGAATCAGGTGAACAATTTATAGATAGTAAACTATGACAAATATATAATATAAAAATGTGGAATTTATAAATTACAATAATGCAAAAACAAACAACTTTGAAAGTCTTAATAACTGTTGGCTGCACAATTCCAGAGAACACCTCACCAGAGAGGTGAAAGAATAAAAGCACAGACTGGGAGAGGTATACTTGTATATATATTCATCCATAGATACAAACGTATACAGAGAAGAGAGGGGGAGAGAGAGAGAGAGAGAGAGAGAGAGAGAGAGAGAGAGAGAGAGAGAGAGGCCAGTGGAGAAATTTGTTTTGTTTGGCTATGTATGTTTTTAAACAAAGAATATATTTTTTTCTTTTTTCAGTTGGAGGTAGAAAGGTAAAAAAAAAGAAGGCAGGTGTGAGTTAATATAAAAAAATCATTTTAAAAATTAAAAAAATGAAATTAAAGACTTGGGCTGGATGATTTCTAAATTTTCTTTTCAAATCCCAGATTCTTCAATGGTTTTCTAATTCTTGGGGTTTACTATATACAGTAGAAGGCAAGAACAGAGTTCATAAAACTAAGGTTGTTTTATTTATTTAGGTTGTAATGGTGGCACCCATTAGGTGGGAGCTCTTCAGATTCACAAAACTTAACCTTTTGGATTTCATTCGCTCCTCCCTCTACTTAATGCCAGCCTTATTGGCACTGTGTTTTCATTGCCTTATCTCATGTCTACTTGTGATTTAACAATATTTTATAGAATAGTAGATGTAATGTATTCAGTCTTGGACAAAAGTGGTGTTGTGGCCTGGAGAAAGTGACTCAATTTCCCTGGGCTTAGTTTCATCTGTGGTCTCTCTCATCTCTATGTTACTGTGATCCCATAATTTAACATTTGGAAAACAACCAGTTTGATCTAAATTCAACTCTTTTCCAAATTTAATAATTGATCATTTAAAATAATTCTAAGTATGTAAAGGTACATTTTTAGACCAGTTTCTCACATGCACACATTTATTGTCTATTCCTTGTCATACCATTGCCTAAATTCCATAGAGCTACATAAAGGAGCTACAAAACCTGGAGAAGGATAAAAAAAATACTGCTGGGAAAATGGGAGAAAATTATAGCACATTGGCTTTTTTTTGCCAATGAAGTTTTCATAATTAGTGAAATCACTGAAAAAGAGAAAAAACATGCTCAGAAATGAAATACTATGACACAACATGTTCTCTTACACTAAGGATGAAAACTGGATCAGGATGTAGAAAACAGAGTTTTTCCCAAGCCTATTTTCTCCTCATTTTAATGTCCATCCTTGAGACAGTAACTGAAAGGATTCTGTTCTGACACAGTACTCCTATTTTCCATTCATATTTATTTTTGCCTGAGAAACATCATGGGCTACATCTTATGTCAAAAGTTTTTCTTACTATATTTCCAGGAGCCAGTTAGTTCTGGTGTAAGAAGCTTGTCATTTACCACTCGCGTCCCTACTTTACCTTAATTTTAGGAGCATTGAGATAAAATGTCAACGATTCTTAGGGCTAATACACAAACAGGAAGGTATCTTATGTGATCGTGATTTAGACAGTCTAGAAGTCAAATCCAACTTCACTTTTCATAGGAAGAAACTGAGGCTCAAAGAAGGACTTGCTCAAAGTCACATGATTACTAAATGGTAGAACTGGGATTTAAACTTATATTATTTGACCTTACATCTAGCATCACACTGAGTCCAGGTAACATCACCAAAGTGGACTTCAATTTTGTGAGGGAAACAGTATTTTAAAGAACCAATTAAAAAACAAGGAAACTATTATTTCATATGGAAAAATATTTCTATTAGTATTATTTCTATAAGTATTTTATCTTATTGAAGCCAGAAATAGAAAAACATTATATATGTATCTATATAATTACCAAGCATCCAAATATCAAATATAAAATTTTACAAATTGTGTTTTTAGGGGTGGCTAGGTGGCATAGTGGATAAAGCACTGTCTTTGGAGTCAGGAGTACCTGGGTTCAAATCTGGTCTCAGACACTTAATAATTACCTAGCTGTGTGGCCTTGGGCAAGCCACTTAACCCCATTTGCCTTGCAAAAAAACTAAAAAAAAAAAATGTGTTTTTGTTTATGATAAACATACGATACATACCTTTCTCCTTTGTGGAGTAGATCAAATCCTTCTTTGATTTTGTTAAAAGGTAAAACATGGGTTACTAATTTGTCCAAGTCAAATTTTTTTGCCATGAAGTCAGACACAAGTTTTGGGAGATCATCTTTACTTTTCCAACCTTAAAAAATTAAACATCAATATTTCACCTTTTATAGAATATAGAAAGTCAGTTAACAAATACTTATGTACTAGCATGGGGACATAAAGCAAGGCAACAATAGTTTCTAGACAGTAATCATACATTATAATGGCCGTTTTGATTGTCTACAGGAAACTTAGAGAAATAAATGGACAAAAAGAGAACAGATCTGAGAAGGGTGTGTGTGTGTGTGTGTGTGTGTGTGTGTGTGTGTGTGTGTGTGTGTCTGTCTGTCTGTCTGTCTGTCTGTAAATAGGTTGCCACCTGCACTGGTTAGATGCCAAAGTTTATTCTTTCTATCAATCACTTTTAATTAAAGTTTAAAAGGTTCAATACTGTCATAAAATACTTCAAGAAAATTGTTATCTCAGCACCACCTGCAAGTTACCTTGTGCCAAGGAAGCCTGTTGATCCTCATAATTTCATCTCTTGGGAAACTATGTTCCATCTCTACGTTATTTTTGAGGGTTCACTTAGTTGACCAGATACATTTCCACAATATATATACAATTAAAGGTGTCTCATCTTCTTCTCAAGAGCCAGTGAGAGTACTACTCATAGTCCACTATCAGTAGCTTCAGAATATAAGAGGGGTCCAATAAAGCTATAAAATATTTATCTGAAACAGAGAAGTGTAGTCTTGGTCCCACAGGACTTGGTCTCTTCTTTCCTTGTTATCCACATCCCTCAGTGCTGCCAACCCTATAATCAGTTGTGCCTATTCTTTTCCTTTATAAAAAGAAATTCCATCTCCATCTTGGAGTTCTTGGCTTAACTGAGGCAGGCATTGTCCCATTCTATTGACAGCTTTGTGTCCTGCTAAGAAACCATTATATTGTTTTGGGAAAATGCACCTCAGTCTACCTTTGTTGAATTTCACTCACAATTTTCATTTTCTAGGTAGTGCTTTTTAGCTTGTGTTAGATGAATGTTTACAGAATGCTCTCCATAATCTGGCTTGTATGATTCTTGCAAATCATTATATGTTTAATAGTGCAACATCATCACCACTTACCAGAGACAGAAATTGTCTTTGTCTTTCCTCCTTAATCACATCATTCTGACCTGACATGATCTGATCACACCAAGAGCAGTTGGTTGGACCTTTGTCGCCTTCTTCTTTATAAGTATTTTTGAAAGTAGCCCTGAATAATTTAGATAATCCATCCAAGCTATACTAAAGGACAGAGAACTATAGGGAGAATTAGAAAGAAGCAGGAAGCCATGAAGTCTAGCATGAAGGACTGACATGATGGGAAGAGACACAATCTTAATGGATGAGGAAAGATGTGCAAAAAGAAGTCACTCAATTGTAAGTCTATATGGGGTGGCAGAACAAAGAATTCCTGTCTTTCTTACCATCACTAGATCTTTCTTATGTAAGGCTCAGTATAATGGGAAATATGAATAAATGGAAGTTTAAGAAGATTGAAAGAATATGTTTTTGAGCCATTAAATCAAATTCTAAGATTTGTTCTTATGCATGCCAGTATAAGACATCTGATCCTCTAGGAAAGGAGACTAGCACCATCTATTGTAGGACAAGAGATCAGCCAAAAGGCAGAGAATGATGAATAGATTGAGAAGTTTACTAGGAAATAGGGACAACATGACCATCATCTCCTCTGACCTGAGGACTATTATAGCAGAGATAAGAAAAAATACAGCAACTAGAAGCATTCATGAAAAGCAGTAACTGGTGACACTGACTGAGTATAGGTCTATATAAGTCTCTTAGGGAAGAAGGTTGTTCACTTTGTCTTTATTGTTATATTCTTTGGAATCAGATGCAAGTTATATCAGTTTCCATTAATATTTAAATAAACGTATTAATGTTTTGAAATTTGTAGTGCCATAAAGGACAATTGATGATAATTCACTGGGAGTATCAGATACTAAATTTTCCAGGTGATCTGTGTGGGCCAGTGAGTTACAGAGGTTCCCAAAGGGATTCTGAATTAAGGTGGATGTGTTAAGTTTCTTGAAGACAGAGATGTTATCTTATACTTTCTTTATATTCCCAAGATAAATAGCATAATACTTTGAATACTGCACATAATAAATGCTTCACCTAATCATATCCAAAACTAACAAATCAAAGAATGTCCAATTTTCCACAATAAGAACAACCAGGGAGTATTATTGGCTAAATTTTATACTCCTTGTTCTCTCTTGGTTTTCCATTTTCTTCCTTTCACTCATTTTTCTCCAGAAGATCAAAAAATGTTTTTTTTTTTTTTTTACCCAGAAACAATTTACATATATGTTACAAGGCATAGACTAAACTCTGGGTTCAAATCTAATCTCAGACACTTACTAATTGTGTGAACCATGGCAAGTCACTTAACCCTGTTTGCCTCAGTCTCCCCATCTGTAAAATGACCTGGAGAAGAAAATGATAAACCACTGCAGTATCTTTGCCTAGAAAATCTCAAATGATGCTTAGGTGGTACAGTGTCTAGAGAGCATCCACCCTGGAGTCAGGAGGGTCTGAGTTCAAATTTGACCTTAGACTCTTGAGTGAACCCAACTGCTGTGTGTGTGTGTGTGTGTGTGTGTGTGTGTGTGTGTGTGTGTGTGCGTGTGTGTGTGAGAGAGAGAGAGAGAGAGAGAGAGAGAGAGAGAGAGAGAGAGAGAGAGAAAACACCAAATATCACAAAGAGTTGGACCCAGAGGGGTCAACGTGACAATTTTGGCTGTATGAATAATTATTATTAGGAGAGTAAGAATTGGGTCTGAAATCTTGACACCAGTCTGGTGCTCCAACACCTAAAGCCTCATGCCAAGTGTGGATGAGAACACTGATAGAGAAGACAGGAAGGATGTAGATTTGATGGTAATTATAATGTGGTGTAGGTACTTTCAAAATGATACATAATGGAGCCTATCACCCTAAAGGCTTCATTATATTACCTAATCCATGTGAAATGACCCTCCCCTCAGCTCTCCACTCTCCAGGAGCAACCAAAAAAGCTCAGTCTGAATTTATCTGTCAGGGCCAACATCATGCAGGATAAATAAAGCTGGCCTTGGAGATGGGAGATCTGCTTTTAAATATATGAAATGATCATTGTAAGCGATATGATTCTGGGTAAACTATATAACCTCTCTGAGCTTCAGTAGCTTATCCATAAAAATGAGAATGATACCTCTGCTACTCATCTCAAAGGATCTTTGCAAGGAAAATATTTTCTAACTTTGAAACACTTCTAAAAATTATAAATATGAGTTACTATTATGAGGTTCAACTGTTCTGTCATAGTATGAATCCACAGATTTCTATAATTCGTTATTTACTCTAATTTGCAATGGAAAGTGCTTTTTAGCAATCTGGGAAATTTATCTGTATTGCCCATATAAATACTAAACAAAATAATGTTATTTATCCTTTGTTTTTGAAGAGGTTCATGACATCAAGGGGGTGATGCCATGACATGTGAGTGAATCGCATTAAGTCAGGGGGGCTGTTCAATGTCACTAGCCTCACTTTCTCCTCCGGAACCATCTGATGATTCATATCTGGCCACTTGAATTGGGGTAGGGAGTGAGAGAAAAAAATAATAGAACAAACCAGAACCTCAGGTTTCACACACAAATGTAACTGTAATTTTTAAAAAATTTTTATAAATTACTATAATTGAACTGTGAGAAATCATTACTATGAAATCTATAGATCATCTTGAGTATAAAAACTAATGCAGAGTAAAGGGAAGCAAAATCAAGAAAACAATATACAATGACACTAATACAGATGAAAAAAATGCTCTGCACCCCACAAAAGTGAATGATATCTAATTTAAAAGATTGATCCTAAGGGAGTAGTAAGAAAATATAACCATCCTCCTTTCCAGAAGCAGGGTTTATGGTTGTGGAGCATTGCTCACACTGTCCAACTTGACTGAGAATTGGTTTTGCTAAATTTTGCTCCCTCCCCAAGCCCATCCTTTATTCTTCTTTTTTTTTTTTTTTTAACCAGAGATGGTTCTCTGGGTAGGGAAGGGTGGACATAGATGTTTAGGAATAAAGTTGATGGGGGAAAAAAGATATCAGTAAAAATTGGAATAAAAAGGAGCTTCTAGCCATAACAATGCCTCCCAGGGGAAATATTTCTTTGGTTTCTAAATCAGAATGAGCTAAGCCTTTTGAAAAATTCATTAGAGGTGCCATAGTGAGAGAGCTTTCAGTCTAAGAACTTAATAATTATCCTTTGTCTTCTTTGACATCTTCAAATTCCTTCTTTAGGTGATTCTCTGCACCTCACTCAAAGAACCCCCCTTTTTCCCATGGCATACTTCTTAAAATAGTTTGACATCATAGGCTTTCATTTAACAAAAGACATGGCAGAATTTCCAATATTTTTCTACCTATGAGTCACTACCTTTCTCACCTATCTTCACATGACCCCGCTAATGTGGCCCCTCTTCTACTTGGTTATATTCCTGTCAAACATGAAGAATCCAGAGTATACTTGACCATTTCTCTCCTCCTGACTCCTCTTGACTCCTTCCTTTCTGCACTTTTCCTTCTTGCCTCCACACATTTCCCCTCTCCTTCAGTTCCCTTTTTTGTGTAGATACCCCCCCCCCCCCCCGCCCATGCCACTAGAATGTAAGCTCCTTGAGATCAGGGGCTGTCTTTCTAAATTATTTTACTATTTTGCTGTATTTCTTTTCTTATCACAATACCTGTGCTCCCACTTAATACTTTCTCTCTTTTTGAAATAGCCATTCCTTCCTCTCCATTTTGCTTCATTTCTCAGCCACATACCTCCAAAGGTACATCCTTTCCAGGTGCGTCCAGTGAACAGTAGCATGGGATCATACGTGAGCATTTTAGATGGCGGAGGACACCCTATGACCACACTGATGCCGTAGCTCATATGGCAGGAAGCCAGGGCCTCAATCTGATGCAGAAATGAAAGAGAAAATGGAACTTAGATATGTGCTTTGCTACATTGCCACCATCTAACATAGTCCCCCAAATTGATAAATCAACAATCTATTCAATGCTTACTATTTACCAGGAGCTCTGCCAAGTGAGGACTGTTTATATCAAACAAAAATGAAATAGTTACTGCCCTTGGGGATTCTGCATTCTCTGGGCAAGGTCGCAGGGTGGTGGTAGGGATGTGTAGGGATACTTACAAATATAAGTATAAAACTATACAAAGTAAATTCAAGTCAATTTGGATGTGGAGTTGGGGACCAATGAATATTTGGGAGGATCAGGAAAAGCTTTGTGTAAGAAATAGCTAAGATTTGAGTGAAACTTTGGTTTTTATGAAATAGGTGAAGAAGTAATTCATTCCAGACTTGGAGAACCAACTGTACAAAGGCATGGAGAAGGAGGAGCATGTCATCTCAAGCACCCCCCCACCACCCACCAACATCTCTTAGCTTTAGTTCCATGAATGCTATTTTAATTACTGTAGAAACTTGGAGGCTCCTAGTCCAAGCCCTATTCATTTCCATCCCTTCAAAACAGAAAAGAGAGGGTGGAAAAATAAGATTGTAGATTTAGAGACAGAAAGGACCTTAGAGATTATTCTAGTCTAACAATCCCAGGAATGGCGAGACAATTGAGGTACAGAGAAGGGAAACAGTTTCCCCAGGGTTACGAGGTAGTAAAAGACAGTCAAAATTTGAACTCCAGTTTAAAGCAGCAAAGCTCAACTTGAAATTCAGTATTTTTCCTACAGTACCCTGCTGGATTTTTAAGAAATTATTTCTTATTCATGGTACTTTCAGCACTGAAGTATTCTAACAGCACAATCATCGGCCATATTGCCTAATCAGTAACAACAACAATGATAATAATAATAATAATAGTAAAACAAATGATAAATAATCAAAGTGGACCAAAACTTTTAAACCATTGATTTGTTGATCTTTAATTTAAGATTTTAAAAGAAATAGGAAAACCACATGTTTATGGGAGAGGTAACTTCTTGCTTCCTATAAGGAAATAGGTTAAGTATATCATTTCCTTCTCCTCTCTTCTCTTTTATACACCAGAAACCAGAAAGCTCAGATGGGGAAAGGACATAGAAACAAAGATGCTATCTGCATCCAGAGAAAAAACCGATAACTGGAAGTATGTATAGAGTAATTGAATATACATTTATATTTACAAAATATGCATAAATACATATATATATATATATATATTTGCATTTAATGGCATCCATGGGGGGAGAAAAAAGAGGAAAATGAAATTTACATGAATATTTTGTTGTAGTATTGAAAGAAAGAACGAGTTGTACAAGGTAGATTTTCAATTTCTTGTACAATCATCTTTTTAAAATTTCACAATGTTATGGAAATGCTTGTTTTATTTCATAAAGATAAAACAAAAATTTTAACAAGGAAATAGGGAAGAGTGAATCCCTCAGAAATAACTTGTAAGATTTGCAAAAGAGCCTCTGATAGCCCTAAATGTGTCCCTTTTCCTCTTTGTGTCCCTCAGTTAGAGCACAGAGTCATTTTTCAGATCATACAAATTTTCTCCTCATTAGTTTGGGAGATAGTAAGTACTGGACCTGGATTCAGGAAGACCTAATATCAAATCTAGCCACAAAATTTACTAGTCATATGATCCTCTACTTGCCTCTGTTTATTCATTTGTAAAATGGAGATAATAACTTGTTCCATTTTAGTAATGAATCATGAAATCTCTTTACTTAGCCATTACCTTCTATCATTCCAACTTGCCCAGATGCTTCACTCATTTTTAAACCTATTATTTATTCTCACTACATTGCAGGATTGTCGTGAGGACGGAATGAGATAAAACTTGTAAAAGTGCTTTGCACTTTTATATAACGCACTATATAAATGATAGCTATTATTTTTTTTAAAAAGTATGTATTTTCCTTGAATTGTTTATGTTATAAGCAATTAATCCTTCTCAAACTAACATTGTAGGATGATTGTTGACCTTAGCAATGTAAAACTAATCTAAGGCTTTAGTGAGTATGTAAAAATATTTGTCAGTGGGTGAATGAGTGAATGAAAACTTTCAACCACTATATACATACATACATATACATATACATATGTGTGCATATATACACATACACATACACATGCATATGCATATGCATATACATATACATATACATATACACATACATATACGTATACATATGCGTATGCATATACATATACATATACATATACATATACATATACATATACATATACATATACATATACATATACATATACATATACATATACATATACATATAGCCAGCCCCAGATCACAGTTCACATTGCATTTTATCTCCCAGCAGGTTCCCAGGATCCTCCTGATATAGACACCTTGCCATTTGCCTCACCACTAAGAATCACCCCTTCTCCAGTTTTAAATTTCTTGTTCTTGCTCTGAGAGCAAGAATCATATCAGTGTTATTATTGCTACTGGAAATGGTGCGACAATCTATGGCTCCACATGCTATCTCTTTGACTCAATAACTAAGGTAGGCATATGCATTTGAGTTTTTTGTTTTTGTTTTGTGTATTTTGCAAGGCAATGGGGTTACATGACTTGCCCACAGCTAAGTCATTATTAAGTGTTGGAGACCCCATTTGAACTCAGGTCCTCCTGACTCCAGGGCCGGTGGTCTGTCCACTGTGCCACCTAGCTGCCCCCAGGCATGTATATTTGATAACATCTTTTCAGAGAATAGAAGCCCCTTGAGGGCAGGAACTCTCTCACTTTTGAATTTGGATTTCAAGAATGCAGCACAGTGCCTGCCCATAGTGGATTCTTATTAAGTTCCTTGCAGATTAATTGAAATTAAAAATACAAATATGGCTTTTGTCTAAACCTTTGAGTCCTAAGGGTTCTCTTAATGAATTAAACTATTGCTCACAGTTGAACTGAGGTAGCCATTTAGTTGGATCTCAAATTCTCCTTTTTATGTACTGATGAGCTTACCACGGTTTCATCTTGTCCAACGGCCTCAAAGGTGAACTCCACAGAATCGCCGGTCATTTCCTTCAGTACTTCACTGATGGGCTTTGTATGGTGCTTGGGGTTGACACACTCAGTGGCTCCTACAGCCTTGGCCTTCTCAAATTTGCGTGAGTTGATGTCTACGCCAATGATCCGGGAAGCGCCTGCTGCTTTACAGCCCATAATAATGGAGAGACCAACTCCTCCCAACCCAAAAATAGCACAAGTAGATCCAGGGGTGACCTATGGGGATGAAAAAATGCAGGACCTTGATAATTAATTATTGATTCAATAAAACTGAGACTGTTGAATTTGGGAAACTTGAAATCTAGAACACTAGTCCATTGGAACCACCGATGAATGATTGTCCAATAATAATAATAATAATTAATCATGATAAAATTTAGTACCTAAATAACACTTTAAGGTTTGCTAATCATGTCACAAATCTCAGCTCACAAGGCAGCTGGGTGGCGCAGTGAATAGAGCACCGGCCCTGGAGTCAGGAGGACCTGAGTTCAAATCCTGCCTCAGACACTTCATAATTACCCAGCTGTGTGACCTTGGCCAAGTCACTTAACCCCATTGCTTTAATAAAAAATAAAGTTTAAAAAACAAACAAATATCAGCTCACATTTGATCTTCACAACCATTAGAGGTAGGTATTATTAATATTATGATGCCCATTTTCAGTTGAGGTTGGGTAATTTTCCCAAGGTAACATGGCTAACAAAGTATCCAAAGGTAGAATCTGAACTCAGGTCTTCCCGATTCCAAAATCAGCACTCCAATTCCTGAGCTACTTAGTTGAGAACAATAAGTACTTTAGAATAATTAGAAACATTAGAAGAGAATGGAATAATTGGAAAAAATAATTCAGAAATTAGAGACAGCACTGTTGTTAGCTGCTAATCTCAGAAATTTTCATGGAAAGAAATGCACACAGGTGTTCTTCGAGACAGAATGTGCAAACACTTTGCTGATACAGATTTACTTTGATTTTTATAAGACCTCTTCTAACACCAAAAAATATATTGGTTTGAAATGCATCTTGTTTCTGCTTAAACAGGCATCTTATTTCCATTAATAGAAGGAAAACTTCTTCAAGGAAGGAAGGGGTTCATTTCCTCTTATATTCCATGTCGAACTCAATCCGTGACACAGTGTGGACCTTTTATTGATGATGTTATTCAGTCATTCACTAGATCCTCATTGACTGAGTAACCGATTAATTACTGATTGTCACAAACGTCAGTGTCTCCATGAGCTCAATAATGTTCATTGTACTCTCATGGTATACTGATCATTCAGTGCGATTCTTGTTCTTAACATTGATAAAGAGTATGTATTAAAAAAATCAGCACATCATTCCAACTGTCATCTGCCCCACACACATCAAAACTTCCCTACCTTCTTTGCCAATCCTAAGTTTTTTGAGTTATATCTTTTTATTTATTTATTTGTTTGGTTGGTTGGTTGTTTGTTTTAGATTTTGCAAGGCAATGGGGTTAAGGGGCTTCCCCAAGGCCTCACAGCTGGGTAATTATGAAGTGTCTGAGGTCACATTTGAACCCAGGTCCTCCTGACTCCAGGGCCGGTGCTCTATCCACTGCGCCATCTGAGTTATATCTTTTTATACAGCTTAACAAATATACTTGAAACACATTCAACAAATTAAAATACAACAAATTTTGACTAAGCAGTCACTATGTAAGATACTGAACAATGTTTGGGACAATGGACAGTAAGTGTTTAAAAATCATTTTGAGCAATGAATAAGTTATTTATTGAGTCATACTAGGGCAATTTTAATATGGTCTCATGGCATTTGCAGCAAATAGCCATTATTTTTTTTATTAAAGATATTATTTGAGTTTTACAATTTTCTCCCAATCTTGCTTCCCTCCCCCCACCCCCACCCCACAGATAGCACTCCGTCAGTCTTTAATATAGCCATTAATTTTGAATCAGTTATAAAGATGGTTCAAAAATAAGTTGTTCCAGGAAACCCAATATGGAATTTTTAAACACTTGAACTATATTTCATTGTATAGAATGTACTATAGGGAGTTTTGGAACTAAATTATATCTAGGAGTCATTTTCTGCTGTCACTGTCCCAGACTAATTTGAAACCTGTCAGATGACATTATTTGATAAACTCACAAAATACAATTTGTTTTACCCTTAAAATTCCATTTTAAAGAATGTAATTTCATTGGGACATCTAGGTGGTAGAGTGAATTGAGCACCAGCCCTGGAATTTAAATGCAGCCTAAGATATTTACTAGCCATGTGACCCTGGGCAAGTCACATCCCCCCCCCCCCAAAAAAAAAGATGAACTCATGGTCTTAATCCTAGGAAACTTTATATAGATTCTTGGTTTTTTAGAGTAGACATAAAAATGCTAGGGCACAGGAAGCCACCAGCTTTTCCCTCAGATTTCTGATTGGTAAATGAACATAGGTACAGGGAAGCTATACCCTACTGAACCAAAGCTTTTCCTCACCAAATATAAATTTTATTTGGTGAATTTTCAATTATCTTATTGTCTACATGGTTTTATTTCATTCCAGTCTTGAACCTGAGCTACCATAATAGATTTGGGTCAGTGTGAAGCTGCCAGATTTTATGGTCCATGGGGCATTGCCTCTGAAAACCCAGGACCCATCCAGAACCAAAAGGAAGGTCAGTCTAAGCAACCACACTGTTAACATCCAAGAAAATGTTGACTTATTGCCTGAAAAGTGGGCACTCGTTGTGAAGGGCCCCAGAGTATCCTGTTAAGGGATTTCATGTCAATGCTATTGCAACTCTTTGGAAAGAAGAAAACAAAAAGTCCCGGGTTGCCAAGGAATGAGGAAATTAAAAAGAACTCAAAACATTTCATCTGATTTGTATTGGTGTGAAAAACACGATTAAAGTTGATATTTAGGTTTTGGTAAAGTAGTAGGTGGGTATACGTTCCATTCCTCATCAATATTGTTATTCAGGAGAATGGCTCGCTTGTCGAAAACAGAAACTTCTTGGGTGAAAAACTGGAAGAGTACACATCAAAGCTTGTCTTGTTTGTATTTTTCTTCAGGCCCCCAAATATGAGGGAATTCTTGAAGGAAATCATACTGAGCTTGAATCAAATTCAGCTACCCTGATTCAACAGGTCACTAGAAGAAAAAACCAAGTTTATTAAAAATTTGGGGATGAGCATCTATGTTTCTGAGAAAAGGGCGGATATTGATAAAGTAAGAGAATTGGTCCAGATGCCAAAGTGGTGTGCTGAAGATTCGATGCTTAGTCTGATATATTAAAATATTCGGGTAAGAAAAATAAAAGAGAATGCAGTGCCAGTCAATTCCCCAACTAGATGAGACAGTATAGAACTTTACTCTTTGTTTTCGAATTAAGGCAATTGCATTTTACAATGCTCTAAATTGTACTCCTAATAATACTGTATGTATCTTACTGTCTTTATTTCCTCGTTAATTATAAGTATTCATTGGTGTGCACATAAGCAAACACAGACATGTTTGTACAATCAGGACATCCCCAAAGTAGTGATTGTTGCTGTCTCTGATTCTCTATAGAACTCACTCCACCAAATCCTTCATTTGCCTCTCTGAGGAGAACCTAAGATTCAGTTTTCCATTTAGAGATAATGTTGTTATTGTTGTTTTCTTCTTCTTCTTCTTTCTTCTCCTCCTCCTCCTCCTCCTCCTCCTCCTCTTTCTCCTTCTTCTTTCATTTCTTCTTCTTCTTGATTTAAATTTATTTTATTTTCAATTTATAGAATAATACAAGCTTTTTTCATATCACAGTACTATAAAAATGATGTGTATGGAAGTGCACATGGAATTGCAAATTTACCATGTAAAATTTGCTATTCCCTCCAAATATACATGTTATATAATTTTCTTTTATTTTTTAACTTTTTTCTTCCCTTCTCTGGAGATCTCTCTCTCTCTCTCTCTCTCTCTCTCTCTCTCTCTCTGTCTCTGTCTCTGTCTCTGTCTCTGTCTCTGTCTCTGTCTCTGTCTCTCTCTCTCTCTCTCTCTCTCTTCCTTCCTGTCCCTCCCCTTAAACTGAAAACAATCTTTAATGAGGTAGCATCATATAAATTCACAGGAGGGTCAGTATTGCCCTTCTGAACTGTGTTCAATAAAACTGAAACCCAAGGCTCAGGAAATGCAGGTTAATCAGCAGGATAGAAGGGAAACATTCACTCAAGGATCTTTTGTTCTGACCAGTTGTCTTAATGGGATTTCATTGCATACCCAAATCTTAACGTTTACCAGGAACAGATCAGACCTGGCACTCAAGGACAGGTAAACAGGAAATGTATACTGTTCATTCAGATAGAGGCAATAATTTTTCTATTAGAACTCTAGGATATTTGCTGAAGATATATTTAAGTATGCATTCTCAAAATCAGGGCATCCACAATCTTACTTTCACAAACTACACTTTTAAGATTCCCTCAGATCAGACTCTTAATAGAAGATAAGTGGGACTTATTCATTGCAGAAAGGCAGCAAATGTGTTTTAAGTCAATAATAAGCTATATACAGGAGAATCTTGGCTTCCCAGAATTCTTAATTCAAGGTGCCTTGAGCCAAACTAGGCTGCAGGACAACCACCGTCCCCATTCCCTCACTTCCCCTGTCGCTTTCAGGAAAAGATCATACAATTTTTCTCATCTCTATATCTTTGGCACATATCTTGTATTTACTTATCTGTGAATATGCAGCATTTTTCTGAGAGAACCTAAGTTCCTTGAGGGTAGTTGCTTGCTTATTAAATGTTTGCTCATTGACTCATGCCTCTGAAACTCTTGGTTCATTTGCCCCTATCTCTGAAGTTTCTTTGATCCCCAAATACAAATCAAATAATCCATTTTTAATCCCTGACTTTGAGGGGAGGGCTGACTGATTTTTTCTTTTTTTGGTGTTCCAAGATCTTCCCACAGTGACTGACACATGGTCAGAACTTAATAAATATTTGTTGAATTGGATTGGATTGAGGTAAATAAATCTCACCCATATCTAGGAGAAGGCAGCTGCCCTCCAGCCTTGGAACTTAGATTTGGGGCATAAGAGACCAGGAAGGGTTAATACAGCACTTCAAGGAAACGCAAAAGCAGGTCATCTCTGGATGGCTGGAAGGTAGCATTAGGGACTGGACATTGGAAGAGAGGTGGGGAGAGGAGCAAAGCCACAATTCCATTGTTGAGGCTTAGACAAGGTAAAATGAGTCCTGGATTGATAGCTCTCCAATCAATATTTTGAAAAAGTCATTTGTGGAAGAAGAAAATTTACATGGTAATCTCTGACAGAAGAATTAAGGTGCTGGGTGGAGAGACCCCAGATCACCAGCTCCCATAGATAGAAACTCAAGGGGAAAGCCAAATTGAGTGAATGGAGCAGAGCAAGAACAAGCATATGGTGGCCAGGTGGCCAGGTGGGAGGAAACTGGCCTCTTGATAGTTTGCTAAGCTCAGTTGTTTCTACCTCCTGAAGGAATTCAAGTTGTTAGGCTGGTATTTGGAAAAGATAATCATTGTGTTGCAGGACTACCCTGGAATGTTCCCATCATAAGAAGACCTTGGGATCTGCTGCTATGGGATTTAAGATTCCATCGTCACTTCCATATTTAGGAGATGCCTTGGAATAAGACTTGGTGGAGGAATTTTTTACAGAACCATATGCCTTGTGTTCTAATCAACCAAAATTCAATTTAATGGGACCCAAACAAATGAGATTTTGTTTTTTTCTATTATTGTCTATACCATAGTTCTAGCTTGCAGCAGAAAACTAGGTATTACCCCATTTGAATGTGAGCTCCTGGGATGCAGGGAGTAGTTCTTTCACTTATGATTTGCATTTCATAAATGTTTGATAAATTCTTTTTAATTCATTCATTAAATGAAAGCATTTCTATTGTAATAAATGTGAATTCTCTGAAATCACTGATGAACCATATTAGAAATTGTACCTGTGTCTACTTGATGCCAAAATTATCTGGATGAAAAAAAATTCATATTTCTGAATGTTTTTGTTTTTAGCCATTATATATTTATGAAGACAAAGTATTCTATGTGATTAATTGGCTATTTTGTTTGTAGCTAGGTGTTTTGTATGATGCAGACAGCACTTGAATAAAAGGTGTGTTTTAGAAAAAGCTTTTTTTAACCTCTGCGCCAATCTTTAGTGTGCCAAGAAAAGCATCTTTCCTTACCTTGGCAGTCTTTATGGCGGCTCCGTAGCCAGTTGAGAATGCACAGCCAATCAAACAGATCTTTTCTGGAGGAGCATCAGCATCGATTTTTAGCACTGAGTCTTCCTCCACCACTGTATACTCAGTGAAGGTACTGGTGTTTATGAAGTGGTAGACAGGCTTCCCTTTGCAGGTAAATCTGGTGGTGCCATCAGACAAGACTCCCTTTCTGGATAATCTATTCAATACATCAAAGGCACTCATAAATGAATTGGCTCTAATGGTAGTATAGGGGTAATTAAAATCACATCTCAATAAGAGAGAGAGGTACTCACAAAAACTTCACACACAAATTGCCATTAGGGTGTATACAGGAAGAACACTTACCACACTGTGGTAAGCAGAGTGGGATGACCTTGTCTCCTAAAAGAGACAAAAATCCTGATGTAAGGCATTGTTTAGAAATAATCCTTCAAAATAGCCAAATTAATATTTTTGAGCACCTATCATATCCTAGGCATTCATCCTAGGTGCTTGAGGATTTTGTGTTGTGTGCATGTGTGATATTAAAAACTACAACATCTACAACCCTATAGAGACCTCAAACTAACAAGAATAGTACTGAGGATACCCATCAATTGGGGAATGACAAAATAAGCTGTGATATAGGATGGTAATGGAAGATTATTTTGCTAAAAAAAAAAAATGTCAAATGGGGCAGCTAGGTGGCGAGAGAGTGGATAGAGCACTGGCCCTGGAGTCAGGAGTACCTGAGTTCAAATCCAGCCTCAATAATTACCTGGCTGTGTGGCCTTGGGCAAGCCACTTAACCCCATTGCCTTTCAAAAAAAAAACCTAAAAAAAAAAAAAAGAATGAGGGATTAAAAAAAATATCAAGCAAAATGATTTCAGAAATAGCTTGGACTTAGATGAACTGACACAATATGAACCAGAATGTTGTAAACAGAAACACCAATGTTGTTCAATAAAGAACTGTGAACAACTTAGCTATTCTCGGCAATACAAAGATCCAAGACAATCCAAAGGACTAAAGATGAAGCATATTATCTGCCTCCAGAGAAAGAACTGATAGTTTATATACAGATTTTTTTATTTCTCTTTTATTATAATCTTCTTGTACAAAATGACTAATGTGAAAATGTTTTACATCAAGGTATACCCTACATCTGATTGCTTACAGTCTCGGTGAAGGGGAAGAAGGAAAAAAGGAAGGCTCAAAATAAAGAAAAAGTTAAAAAATCGTTTTATGATATAATAGTGGGGGGAGGGACTATTTAATATCTATAGATATAAGCCCTTGAGGGAGTGCTACACTTACAGAAGTCACTATCCAATTTTCAGTGCTAAGAGTGTGACTAAGATATTGATTTTACAATAGGTAGGATATATATACTAGAGACAGATTTTGAACAAAGGCCATCATGATGCTGAAGCTGGCACCCTACTAGCTTTGGAAGAAATAGCAGTATTTTCTGTGGTAGTAAAGAATCTGTCACAAAATGGGTGTCTATTCTTTGGCGATACTTAAACAACCATGGTATATGAATGTAACATAATCTTATGTAATGGATGGGAGAAATCCAGAGAAATATGGGAATATTTATGTAAAGGGGGCAGCTTCTTTCTCTCCCTCCTCCAATCTCAGTTGATGTAGTACCAGAAGACCCAGATGGTAATAAGGTGTTAGTGACTGGGTTATTTAGATACGTCTACACCCTCCCATTCCTTTATCAGGTGTGAATACTTCTCTTATTGAGTTAAAAAAATTAGAGGAAATGATTGAATGAACAAATTAGCTAAATCTATGAGTATTTTAAATATCTAAACTCAGAATGTATTCAGAGTTCCAGACTTGGAAATCTGAACCTGACAGGTATTTTTGGAGGAGAATGGGGATTAGGGAGAGGAAAGAAAGAGTATAAGATAAACCATTTGACCGAGATGTGAATATGAATTTTCCTTAAGTGTCAATGGTCCAGCTTTACTGGATACAAGACCCATATTTGAATATTCACTGAGTAATGATTATAGTATCCAGTCCAGAAGTACAGTCCTTATTAGGGGGATCCAGTGTGCAGCGAAATTACACATCTTGTTTATAGTTTATGATACTTAAGTCTCAGATTTGGCATGATGCTGGCTTTGTTCTAGGCCCCTATAAATGTCCAGGCTAGGGGCCAGACGTTGTGGAGTGGACATGCGGACATATGGGTGGGAAAGGTGGACCTGGAGTGGATTGGCAGTCCAGGAACTTGGGGAACTGATAAGCAAACTTGGGCTATGTAGATAGATTTCTGTGTGGACTTGAGCCTGCTGCCAAGGCTGTATAATGAAAAAAGAATAAATCTCTCCAAGCCTCCTTAGTATTCCTTTTGGTCTTTCTGAATAAAGAACCTGTGAAGCAAAAAAAGGAGGAGAGGAGAAAAAAACCTCCAGAGCTCCTGCCTTACAATTGATGTACCTGGCAGGATCTGTCTTGAGGCTAAAACCTCTTGGACTTGTAATTGGCAGCCAGGGTGGCATTTGTTTGAAACATCCTGCTCCCCTTGATTAGGTAAGGACTTATATTTGCGGTCATTTTGACAGATTATCTGACAGAATTTCACTTGTTTAATTTCTGTCCTCTACCTCCAAATTCACTTTGCCATATAAACTTTGAGAGGGAACAATAACCATTAGGAGGCGCTAATCCATCAAGGAGCAGAGAAACACAATCCAGACAGATATATTGTTAAATCAGAGGAGGGAATATTTTCAAGAAATGCAATCCTGGCAGCAAGAAAAGAAAAGTAGGAGCAAGAAAAGTCCTCTTCCCTGAGAATGCAGTTTAGCAATCTGCCTAATAAAGATAATGAAGTAGAACTGCATTAGGACCCCAAAAGAGATTAAGGACTTCTCTGCCCTACAGTACCGAGAAAGTCTAGATTTGCCTTTACCACACATGTGTCCTCCATGTTTAGTGTACCACCATTTATACTCGAGATATGCACTTTTTCCATGAATATTCTATTTTTGAGAGAGGGTGCCACAGATTTCTATGACAGAAGGGCACTTCTCTTGCTATGCTATTTGTGATGATCTAATTCTGGTGACTGTTAATGGGGGTCTCATGAGTCATAATGTTCAGAGTATAGATTCAAAGGGTCAGTCAACCTTTGGGGAATGCTCTAGATGTGATAGCTGCATTTTGATACAGACTAGGGAGAAAAAAGATCTGGAGGAATTCTATAAGGAAGTACAATGAAGTGAAAATTGTTCAACCTTTGTTTTCGAAGAGGACCAATGGCATTACCCCAACAATGTTGGACCTGTATTACAAAGAATAAAATTTACCTCCTTCATCTTACTAGAGACCAATGGGGCAGACTGCCACATTCATTGTCAGATGTATCACGTAATTATCCTATTTGTTTAACTTTTTTGTTGAGGTTGGAGTTTGGTGTAAACCTAAAAATCACTCTGATATGGAAATAAAAGGCATCAATAAAACTAAATTTTATGAAGAAGATCCCTCTTTCAAGAATTAGGTTGATTTATTTCCATTCTCTTCATTTAAGGCTTGTGCACTGCTCATTATTCACAAAAGGCAGGGGATTCTTCAACTTTTTTTATGTTGTAGATACTTCGTCTGCCATCTGGTGAAGCCCATGGACTCTTTCTCAAAGTAAGATTTTATCATTCATGACATAAGATAGAGAATTATCAAGGAGAGCAATTATATTGAAATACAGTTATCAACATATTTTTAAAAATCCATAGAACCCCGCCAAGGCTAAAACTCCCTCCCTTACCTGGTTTTACTTTAGACACCCCTTCTCCAACACTCTCTATAATCCCAGTTGCTTCATGCCCCACAATTACTGGAAACTTAGCAATCAGGTTTCCACTCATTACATGGTCATCTGAGCGACAAATTCCTGTGGCCAAAATCTACATGGGAAGAGAAAGACTGTAATAGGACGTCTTGGAAGTAGCAGGAAGGGAGCATTTTCATCATTTTGTTTTTATTAGGAAACTGTCTTTATGGGGGACAATTAACTAGCCGGTTGTAGAAGAAGGATAAGTTCCAAGGGGTCTTTGGTCACTAACCAAGAGAATAGGTAGCAAGCTCCCCCAGGAGATTAAGGGAAGTCACCTGTCAAATCACTCCAGTTTATGAACAGTCTTATTGCCTCGGGGTAGAACCAATTTGCCATTCATTCACTCATCCCAACTTGGGATGGGGATGGGGTGGGGGGGAAGAGACACTGGGGTGTGTCGTGTAGAAAAGGCACTGCTAATGGCACTAATTCACTGGAGAAACCAACAAAAAGGGATTTCAATTTTTTTTCCATTTGATTTGATGTTCAAATGCACTCCCCCCCCCCAAAGAAAACAACCCAAAGAAATAAGAAATATCAATATTGCAAAAACATAACTACATCTAAACTGGGGTAGATTTATTTATTTCTGGTACCATCCATTAAGTGACACTTAATTACAAGTAACTCTAATGTCAATAACGTGAAACTATAGAACTGTGGCTTTGCCACAGCTCTAGGGGGACTTGCTCGGCTCTGGCTGGGTCCCATTTTCACACAACTGAATAATACAGCTATGCCAATCAAGCCTTGGAAGAGACTCCACATTTATCTCCCAGAGTGCCCTGCATCCGACAGCAACAGGACTAAAGCTAGTTAAAGCTCAGTTCACCAAAGGGATCACCTTTTTTTTTTTTCTCTTTCTAGAAAGAAATAAGAAGTTAGGAATTCCCTCGAATCAGTGCTGGTTGGGAAAACGAGGAAGGCTATCAGGAGGAATGCCAAAGGACACGGGTGTGAACAGGTGTTTCGGCCGCCGACGGCCTTGAACCAGTCGAGGTGGGCTTCTAAATACAGATAGCAAGCTGATGGTGGATTTGTGGGTGTTAGAGTAAGGTAGAGATGAACGAAAGAGGCCGGGAAGCGGGCGCTGAGACGGACACAGAGGACTCCGGACTGAGGCCGAGGGAGGCTCGGGCTTTTCCACGTTTACAAGACGGCGCACTCGAACTTCTTCTTGTGCCTTCGGACCTGCAGAGCCGCTCTCGCGGCCATCTCAAACACCTCCCTCACCCCGTCCTTGGTCTTGGCCGAGCACTCCAAATAGCCGTAGGCACCGATCTGGCTGGCCACCCGCCGGCCCTCTTCGGCCTTCACCATGTCCCGCTTGGCGCCGGCCAGCTCCTGCCGCCTGTGCTCGCTGTTCCGGAGGTCCTTCTTGTTCCCGACCACGAGGACGGGGACGTTGGGGCAGAAGTGCCGGGCCTCGGGCGCCCACTTGTCGCGGACGCTCGCCAGGCTGTCGGGGCTGTCGATGGCGAAGCTCATGAGCACCACGTCGGTGTCCGGGTAGGACAGAGGCCGCAGCCGGTGGTAGTCTTCCTGGCCCGCCGTGTCCCACAGCGCCAGCTCCACCTGCCTGCCATCCACTTCGATGTCGGCCACGTAGTTCTCAAAGACCGTGGGCACGTAGACTTCGGGGAACTGGTCCTTGCTGAACACGATCAGCAAGCACGTCTTCCCGCAAGAGCCGTCGCCCACTATGACCAGCTTCTTGCGGACGGCGGCCATAGCCCGGGCGGGCGCTGCTCGAGTCCTTCCGACGGGGGCGACCCCCGCGCTCTAGAGCCGGGCGGGCCTTGCGGGAGAAACCGGCGGGCGCGCGGGCCGGCGCGCCCGGCCGCCCGGACCCGAAGCCCCTCCGCCTGAGCGGGGCCCCGGCCCCCGGCCCCCGGCGCGGGCCCCCTCATCCCGCCCCACCGCGCCCGAGTGGTGCGGCCGCGGAAGCTCTGCCCGAGAGCAGCGGCGCCGCACGGGCAGGGGCGTCCGGCCGCCCGGACCCGCAGCCCCTCCGCCTGAGCGGGGCCCCGGCCCCCGGCGCGGGCCCCCTCATCCCGCCCCACCGCGCCCAGGTGGTGCGGCCGCGGAAGCTCTGCCCCAGAGCAGCGGCGCCGCACGGGCAGCGGCGGCCGAGCTGGCTCCTCCACGCGCCCGCGCGCTCACCTCCAGGGCGCGCCTCTGGCGCGGAGAACGCGCCGCTCCGTGCCACAACCAAATCGCGGCGGGTACGTTGAAATGGCTTTGAAGACATCGCAGTCTGCTTTCCCATCTCAGGCTCGGATGGGCAAAAAAGTCGATCCTCGGCAGAGAAGGGAACACGGAAAGGAAAAGCGCGTTCTTCTACTCTTTTGGTTGAAGTCTACATGTACTTTTTGTAAAAGAACAAAATTCAAATACAAATTTGCAGTTCTTTGTAAAAAAAAAAAGTCAGTCTTAAAAAAGATTGCAAATAATGGCTAGAGAAGACTTGAATTCCCATTCCACATCGAGATACTTGCTAACTTCTGGACTCTGAGCAAGTCGCTTAACTCTGGATCCTCCTTCCTCCACAAGGCTCTCTCCTGCATCTTCTCTCTCTCTCTCTCTCTCTCTCTCTCTCTCTCTCTCTCTCTCTCTCTCTCTCTCTCTCTCTCTCTCTCTCTCTCTCTTCCTCTCTCCACAGCTCCCAAAATCTTTCTGCATATAGTTTTCAGATGTAGCCATCCAGTCCCTTTTACCACCCTGAGCTCTAGTCCTGCCTCAACAGTCGCCCTTCCCAAATAGTCACCAATTACACATATTTTAACATTCAGGGTTTTGTTGTTGCTGTTGTTTTAAGTTTTTTCCAGGCAATGGGGCGAAGTGGCTTGCCCAAGGCCACACAGCTAGGTCATTATGAACTGTCTGAGGCTGGACTCGAACCCAGGTCCTCCTGACTCCAAGGCCGGTGCTCTATCCACGGCACCACCTAGCTGTCCCCTTAACATTTGGTTTTTAAATCGAATTCCAAATAATTACCCTCCTTTCCATACTTCTCCCTATCCTCTGAGAAGACAAATAATACAATAACAGATATTCAGGTGCAGGCTTGCAGAATATATTCTCCTATTAGTTACGTTGCAAAAGAAAATACACAGACACCTACAAGATAAGAAAAATAAATACTGCACTCAAGAGTTGACCGGTTTTCTTTCTGGAGGTAGTAACACTTTTCATCATGGATCCTTGGGAATCATTGGATCATCATCCTGATTTGGGTAGCTAAGTCACAATATTATTGTTACTGTGTACAATGTTATCCTGGTTCTGCTCATTTCAGTTCACATCGTCACAATTCCTAAAAATCTTCCCAGGTTTTTCTAAAACTATCCCACTCATTTTTTTTTTTTGTTTTTGTTTGTTTTGCAAGGCAATGGGGTTATGTGACATGCCCAAAGTCATATAGCTAAGTACCTGTTAAGTGTCTGAGGCCAGATTTGAACTCAGGTCCTCCTGACTCCAGGTCAGGTGCTCTATACACTATGCCACCTAGCTGCCCCCTCACTCATCATTTTTTAAAGCCCAATAGTATTCCATTTCAGTCATATATCATAATGTGTTCAGCCATTCTTCAAGTGATTGGTATCTTATCAATTTTCAATTCAGTCATATATCATAATGTGTTCAGCCATTCTTCAAGTGATTGGTATCTTATCAATTTTCAATTCATTGCTACCAGAATGAACTGCTTTAAATATTTTTGTACATGTGAGTCCCTTTTCCCTTTTTTTTTTTTTTTTTTAGGTTTTTGCAAGGCAAATGGGGTTAAGTGGCTTGCCCAAGGCCACACAGCTAAGTAATTTTTAAGTGTCTGAGACCAGATCTGAACCCAGGTACTCCTGACTCCAAGGCTGGTGCTCTATCCACTATGCCACCTATCTGCCCCCCCCTTTTCCCTTTTTTTATAATCTCTTTGGAATACTGACCTAATACTATTGCTGGATCCAAGGGTATCAGTTTTATGATCCTTTGAGCTTACTCCTCACTGAGGGAAATGCTGGGAGAGACTGTTTTCTCTATTCTGTCATCTTGGCTTCAACCCTTTTTTTGATTGAAAGTCAAAACTCTTCACTCTTCAACAGTACCATGCATCCAGTATGGACATCTGAGTCCCCCATAGTTTTTTTCTGACCAGTTGCCAGGTCCCATTACTGTCTGTGGTTTGAGAACTCCCAAAGCAGCTGCCGCTTCTATTGCTGCCACCAAGTCCCACTACTGCTGTTGCATTTATGTGTACTCTAAGCCAGCCTCCACCCCATGTCGCATATCTCGTCTTCTATACTGTTACTTTTCTTGGACTAAAAGAATATCTCACCCTGACCTTTTGTTGGCTCAGATACACCAGAATTAAATTTGAGCATTTCTTTATTTTATTTTAAAAATTTATTTCTTTTTTCAATTATGTTTTCAACATTCTTTTTTGTAACATTTTCTCCCTCCCTCTTTTCCCTCCCCCTGCTCAAGACAGTAAGGAATTTGATATAAGTTATACATATGCATTCATATTACACAAATTTCCCCATTAGCCATGCTGTGAAAGAAGAATCATCTAAAAACATCTAAAAAGTGAAAATAGCATGCTTTGATCTGCATTCAGACTCCATAGTTCTTTCTCTTGATATGAATGGCATTTTCCAACACAAATCCTTTATAACTGTCTTTGATTACCATGTTGATGAGAAGAGCTAAGTCCATTATAATCGATCATCACACAATGTGTGAAGTATTATTTTAAAGTTATTTGGAGGGAAAATGTTGGGAGCCTTTGGCACTTCTTCTACTCTGCCATCTTGGCTACTCCCCCCCTCTAAATTTCAAAATGGAAGTTCCACAGGCATGACAAACTCAATATGTCCTGAACAGAACTTGCCCCTAAAGCATATCCCTTCTCTAGACTTCTTCACTGTCGTTGAGGACATCCCTACTCTTTGAGTTATCCAGATCTGGAACTTCAGGGACATCCTCAATTTCTCTCTCTCTCTCTTGTTTTGTTTGAAATTTAAGAAAGAAGTTTGCATTAAAAACCATTCTTTATTATGAGGAGATAATTCTGCCTCTGGCCAAAAGATCCAAAATTGAAGAGGTAATACTTTTTTTTTATAAGGATTGAAGAGAGAATAACAATCATCTCGGTTCACAGAAATGAAAGATCATTATTGCATCTAAGAAGGTAGGCATAGCCCCTATATGTCATGAAGACCACCCTTTTTTATCTCTATGAAATGCTTTTGATAATTTATGGGACTGGGCTACTTCCTGTGTCCCTAATAAGAGCAGACTGACTGGCAATGGGGGAATGGAATGGTTAAAGATGGGAAAAAAATCAGGTTGTCCCAGCCATGTTGTCCTAACTTCTCAGGAATAAATCCCCACAAAAATTGCCAATGATGCTGAGACAGTTTTATAAGAGTGTTGAAAATAGAGTTTTCCTTTGATCAGTAGCATTGTATCTTTGGTATCTCTCATCGGAAAGGGGAAGGTTGAAATTTTAGCACACATAATCTAGTCCATTAAACCTCAGAAAAGAGGCTTAGGTTTTATATGTACACTATCAAATATGAAATATAGCATAAAAATTAATTACCCCACCCATGATCATAGAGTGCAGAAAAGTTAGAAAGACTGAGTCAAATCCTACCAACCACAATGACTGACTAGGTGATTGGGCAAATTATTGACATGCTCTTTGCCTCAGTTTCCTCATCTATAAAATGAGCCATAATAGTCCTCCCTCTGGGTGTTTTAGTGAGCATCAAACAAATTAGCACATGTAAAGAACTGTATAAAGATTAAAATAAAATCTAAGTGTCTTACTATTAAAACTAGAAATGGGGTAGCTGTGTGGTGCAGTGGTGCAGAGCACTAGCCCTCGAGTCAGGAGGATCAGAGTTCGAATCCAGCCTCTGGCAAAATTCAACTGCGGATGCCATGCAATGGCTCATCCTTCTACTGCTCTGAGATTAGCTGTGCTGGTGGTACAGTTCCAACTATGCATTTCCCTTCTCACAGGGGTTCATTAGCAATTTGGGACTCAAAGGTCAATGTTATGTTTACAATGGTATCACAAGTATTACATCACTTAAGATTTGGATGCCAGTCCTACCATCCCCCCTATCTCCCCCAGATCCCTGGACCCAGACTAAGTGATCCTGGACAGATCCTGGACAGGAATTTCTTCCTGCAACAGAGGTGTCAATCTGCATTGTTGGAGGGAATTTCCTTTGGAGGACTTGCCTATACCAAAGAAATTTTAGGCCTTCCCTAAAGTGGGAAAAAATTCACAACAGGAATTTCAGTACCTTAATTCGAACTTCATAGGCTTTTGGTGGGGCAACTTCCACATCCTCAATGGAAAACGGCTGCTTCACATCCCACAACACAGCAGCTTTGCATTTAATTATCTGGGAAAAATAACAAAAACCTATTCATGTATCAAAGTCTAAAGAACTTACGATGGAAATGCCATTCAGCAACATGGGGGTGATAGTCAACCTTAATGGACTTGCATAATCAAGGACAATTTTAGAGCACCTGCAACAGAGAATACCATCAGTATCCAGAGAAAGAATTATGGAGTTTGAACAAAGACCAAAGACTATTACCTTTAATTTAAAAAACCATTATTTTATTATGTAATCTGACAATCTCTTATACTTTGTTTCTTCCTTAAGGATGTAATTTCTCTCTCGTTACATTCAACTTAGATCAATACATACATATCATGGAAACAATGTAAAGACTAACAGACTGGCTTCTGTGGGAGGGTGGGGGGGGGAGGGAAGCAAGATGGGGGGGAGGGAATTGTAAAATCTAAAATAAAAAAAGAGAAATACCATCTACATCCAGAGAAAGAATTATGGAACCTGAATGCAGACTATAGTTCACTATTTTCAGTTTTTAAAACTTTTTTCATGGGTTTTTTGTCCCTCTCTTGTCTTTTTTCCTCTTTCCTTTGTTCCCCTTTCATCACATGATTAATATGGAAATATATTAAGTATAGTTATACATGTATAACCTATATTAGATTGCTCTGCTGTAGGAGGGGGGGATGAAGGAAAGGAGGGAGGAAATGTGAAATACAAAACCTTACAAAAACCAGATTGTTGAAAACTATCATTGCGTGCAGTTGGAAAAACAGACAAATTAATAATAATAATGGAAAAAATCTATTGTTGTATCCATAAGTCCTGGTTATCTGACTAATGCAAGCCTGGAAAAGTGCCTTCCAAGAAGCATTTTATCTGGATGGACTGATGCGCTAACACTCCCAACAAATCCAACACTTTTTTCATGCATTTGCAAATTTAAAATTCAAAATTATTACATATGGAGAATTATCTTCCTCTTAGAAGGCTAGAAGTGTTGGCATGAGAGTCATTATGAGAAAGGAAAAATAAATTGTGGCTTTCATAGAACTTGTCAGTCCCAAAACAGAGAAAACAGGAGACAGAATATCAGAAACATCTTCAAGAAGCTGAACCAGGGCGGGTTGACTTTCCCTTTCATGATCAGTATTTTCTCCCTTCTTTTGTGTCTAGTTCCTGATACAGATTCAGTGGGGTTAAGAGGAATCTTTTTTTTTTAATTTATTTTTTAATTTTACAATTTTCCCCCTAATCTCACTCCCCCCCCCCCCCCAGAAGGCAGTCTGTTATTCTTTACATTGTTTCTATGCTATACACTGGTCTAAATTGAATGTATTGAGAGAGAAATCATATCCTTAAGGGAAAAAAATAAAATATAAGAGATAGTAAAATTACGTGATAAGATAACAGGGTTTTGGTCTTTGTTCAAACTCTACAATTCTTTCTCTGGATACAGATAGTATTCTCCAAAGCAGATACCCCAAAATTGTCCCTGATTGTTAAACTGATGAAATGAGCAAGTCCATTAAGATGGATCCTCAACTCCATGTTGCTGTTAGGGTGTACAATGTTGTTCCTTTGGTTACCATTGGGCCAATTAATGTAAAAATGTGCTTGGTCCTTCTAGGTATTCTTGAATTCAGGTCCTTTTAGACCTTCTGAGAACATTTTATCAAATGAATGAAGTACCCAATCTCTTCATAAACTAGTTTCAATCTATTTATTTAACGGGTTTAAGGACCTGCTATCAATTACATGTACTTGGAAGCAAACATGGAAAAGTCAAAAGAGCAAGCACACAAAAATTGGACTGAGTCTACATATTAGCTCTGTGACCTAAGGCAATTTACCTGATCTTGGAGCTGCCATTTCTTCAACTGTGAAGTGAGAAAACTGAACTTGCTTCAACTATTTCAAATGGTTACTAAGAGAATTAATTTAAAAATTTTGGAAACTATATAAACTATAAAGCTCTGTCAGGTATTCATAACTTAGGATCTCTGAATATGACTTGTTCTTTTTCATTCATTACAATTTTTTACATTCTCTTACATTCATTTGCGTTTTTTCTTTTACATTTCCTTTCTTGTTCTCTGTGTTTTGTTTTTTTTTTATTGCGCAATTAAAAACATTATTCTGAGAAAAGGACTTCATGGAGTTCACCAGACTCTTTAAGAGGTCCAGAATATACAAAAAAAGATCAATAACTCTTCTGTCCACCTGTTCAGTCAGGATTTTGACTACATAAATGAGTACTTGAACAGAGTCAACCTTACTTCTTTCCCTCATATAACTCATTGATAAAGATCCCTTTCTTTAGGAAACTCAAAGGTGTGTTAAGTCTTCTGGTGCAGTTATGGATTCTAGCAGAAGAGTCTTTTGGTTTCTACACTTTTGCATCCCATCATTAAATTGTTGCTAAATACAAGATCCAGAGAAGAAGAAAATGAATTTCTGGAGAAAACAACCAAAAATCATTTTCCTTTAGTTATGGACAAAATAATGAAGGATGGATCTCCCTCCCATGGTCATTGTGTTCACAATCTTCATTTTCATCTTGTACCGGGGAAACTTTCCACCCAATATGTCTGTTACATGTTTGTTTGTCTAGGCAGACCTCACCTCTCCAGAAGCCATGCTTCCCTAAATAAATAATGAAAATAGTAGAAGGTTGCAGAATTACTAACCATCTCTCTTCTTTGTGATGAAGATAAAGAAAAAATTTACTTACTTTTCCTGCAGTACTCATCCTGCCTCTTTCTTGGTTTGGCATTCAGTAGACTTGAAAGTCATCTGGTCAAAGTCTAGAGTGCCTTTTTGAGTAAACCAGTCGAAGTTAACTCATTCAGGTAAAGCTTTCTAATATTAAAGCAATGCCTTCAAAAACATGACTCAAAGGTTTCAAGTCCTTCATCTCATAGTCTGGTCTCACCCTCTTGCAATGTGTAAGTTTTGAAAAGAAAAGAAAATGTACAATGATATATTGAATCCAACAGAGCCAGTCTATAATGACTATAAAATACATGGACCTCCTCAATTCATTTACAAATTATAAATAAAAGATCATGTAAGGAAATCTAATTTTTATAAAAGGGGAAGAAAAGGGAAACATTCCTCAAGATTTACCTGTTATGTCCAGAAAATAATGAGCAATGTGGATTTCTTTTGATCCGGCCAGGTAGGTATTTCTTCAGAATTCTCTCACCCAATTCCTCTATTCTGAAAGGCTTTTGGATAGTTTGTTTCCAAGATTATTCTTGGAGTAGAGGAAAAGGGATAACACTGCATTTCTTAAAGAATATACACTGGATTCATATTATTCCTCTTGTAATTTCTTGAATCCATTATTTCCCTAATTAAATATTAGACTTTCTGTGCTACTGTTTATCCATGCCTTTTTTTTTTGCTTTTTGCAAGACAATGGGGTTAAGTGACTTTTCCAAGGTCACAATCCTCATTTTTATCTTTTACCAGGGAAACTGGTACATCATCACATGATGATGCATTCACTTTTAATATGCACTAAATGATCAGTCCAAAAGTAACTTCACATTTTCCAAACTAGATTATAGAAAGTCATCCAAAAAAGATAAAATGCCAATAAAAGCCTTGTATTTGAATCCAACTTGGGAGAGGGAAGGGAGAGGTTGTTCAGTTTTTCAGTCATGTCTGATTTTTTGTGGCCTTATTTGGGGTTTTCTTGGCAGATAAAGAAGTGGTTTACCATTTCCTTCTCTAGCTCATTTTGCAGGTGAGGAAACTGAGGCTTTGATTTTAGGTGACTTGCCTCAAGACATAAAGCTAAAGAGTATCTGGGGTAGGATTTGAACTCAGGTGCTACCAAGTCCTTGTTTATACATTATACTATCTAGAAATAATCTCTGGGAAATGAAGTGATCAGGTGAGTCAATTTTATTCTAATCCTCCTTTCAACACCTAAACAAGGCTGACATAATGCAACAGCCCTATTTGCTAATCCCTTCACTCTGGCTGCATTAAACCGTCAGTTAAAGTTTAAAGATGAGCTTTGAGAGCTAAAGCATAACTCTTCAGGCTTTCTTCAGGTTTATAATTAAGTGATGTGTCATGAAATTCTGCAGATGAGTTCATTCACCCCTCCTAGGTTACATAAATGTTTTATAACATCCCATTTACTTTGGCCAATATCCAATTACACTGGCTTAGGTTTTGCCCATATTCTGAATTGGAGATTGCTGTATATTGCTTTTCCCAAAATGATTCCTTGCCTTCAATTCAGGTCTGCCTCAGTCTTCTCCCATGTCTCCCTAGATTGGCCCCAGTTGCTCCAGTATCTCCGCCCCCCCCCCCCCCCCCAGTTATCCTTGCTTTTCAACCTTAAGTCTAATAATGGCAAACAGAATGATCAATGAGTCAGTTAGTTTTAAACATTTGTTTAGCCCTTATTATACAATCTAAAATCCATTACTCTAGTTTGGTTGGGGTTTCTGACAAATGCAAAGAAAGTTTTATTTCTTTTTTTTATTTACTATGATTTTATTGAATAAATCTTTATATCATAGATGATCAGGAAACTTTTTAAGTCATCAGAACACAGAATTTACCTACAAAGGAAGTGCAACAGACAACTGTTTTCCTTGCTCTTTGGATCAATTGATCTTGTCACCAGCTCTGCCACCATGATTTTGCATAGGTGGTCTCCCGAGTTGTTTTTGCTCCCTTCCATATAAAGAATCCTTTGCTTCCTTCAAAGCACAGCTGAGGTCCTGTATAAGGATTCACTAGTTTCCCTGATGACTTTGACTGAGGAATGTAGTTGCGAAATAAAACACATATTGATGGAAAAGTCATTACAACATAAAAGAAAAGTGTGAGATAGTATAGAGTTCCTCAAAGACCATGTGTTTTGGGGTGTAGCAGTTCAACCAGGTAGGCAATGATTCAACTCAAGCATTAGAAGGTTAGTGACCATAAGATTAAGAGAGAGTTATGGGGCAGCTAGGTGGTGCAGTGAATAGAGTACCAGCCTGGAGTATCTGAGTTCAAATCTGATCTCAGACACTTAATAATTACCTAGCTGTGTGACTTTGGGCAAGTCACTTAACCCTTGCAAAAACCTAAAAAAAAAAAATCATGTGATAAGAAAGAGTTAAAGTTCTTCAAATCAAAAACCATAAGATTAAGAGAATTAAATTTGGTTTGGGGTATAGGAGCCTAACCAGGCAGGCCAGGGGATGATTAACTTGAGCATTAGATGTCAAAGAGGTTAGGGTGGCAAGAGAGATTTAGAAATACTCCAGTTTCTCCTTAAATATCCCCTCAGGAGGGGCAGCTAGGTGGCGCAGTGGATAGAGCACCGGCCCTGGAGTCAGGAGTACCTGGGTTCAAATCCGGCCTCAGACACTTAATAATTACCTAGCTGTATGGCCTTGGGCAAGCCACTTAACCCCATTTGCCTTGCAAAATCCTAAAAAAAAAAAAAATAACCCCTCAGGATGCATGGGAGGAGAGACAATTTGGGAGTGATCCCAGGATCCCAGTCTTGTATTAGATGTATGGCTGTAGGTATAATCCAGTATCTAACCTGACCCAGTCACTGGTGAGTACATAGCCAGGGCCAAAGTAAAGGTTAAGTGCAGGAAAAAGATTACAAAATTTGCTTCCAATTACAATATTCCTCTATGACCATAATTCCCTGCATCAGTCCCACCTCCTTTATTTTTTTATTTTATTTATATTATTTTTTAAATATTTATTCTCATTTTGTACAAATAATGTTTTTTACATTAATAAAATATTCTTCTTTAAGAGTAAATAAAATACCCCCTCCCCCATAAATATAGACTTGCTTGAGCAATAAAGGGGAGAGAAACAAATTAAAATTAAAAAAATAATAGTAATAATTGTAGGTATGGCCAGGTGGCGCAATGGACGAAGCACCAGCCCCGGAGCCACGAGCACCCGAGCCCACATCCAGCCCTGTAGACCCAACAATCACCCAGCCGTGTGACATGCAAGCCACCCGATCCCCACTGCCCTGCAAAAACCAAAAAAAAAAAAAAAGACCCAAAACAAAATAAAATAGTAATAATAGTAGGGGTGGCTGGGTGGCAGACAGAGCATTGGCCCTTGAGCCAGGAGCACCTGGGTCCAAATCCAGCCTCAGACACCCAAAGATCACCCCGCTATGTATCTCCAGGCAGGCCGCCCAGCCCCACTTGCCCTGCACCCTCCCCCAAATAATAATAATAATAAAAAATGTGCTTGAGTCTTTGTTCCAACACCAACAACTCTGGCATGGGTGGATCGCATTCTTTATGATAAGTCCATCACAAAAGTTACTTCCATATTTTTCCAACGTTGCCATTGCTGATCGCAACTCCCTCCTTTCGTATTTCTCCACCACCATGTACTCTATTTTCTCTCTCCTTTCGCTCTGACTCTGCTGTAGGGTAGCTGAGTGGCGCAGCAGACAGATCCCTGGTCCTGGGGCCAAGAAGCCCTGAGCCCCCATACCACCCCTTAGGCCCAGAATCCACCTGGCCCTATGGTTCTGGGCAGGCCATCCAATCCCAGACCTTTGCAAGAAGTAAGAAAGAAAATGTGTTATATCTGACTACTCCCCCCCCCCCATGGTCCATCCTCTCCTCCTTTATTCACATCCCCACCCCTTCCCCCTGCTCCCCCCACTTCTTACTCCAGATGTCTATACCCCATTGGGTATATTTGCTGTTTCCTCTCCTAGCCACCTCTGATGAGAGCAAATTCCCTCATTCCCCCTTGCCTCCCCCTTCCATATCATTGCAATAGCTCATTGTAATAAAAAAATCTTATTATATGAAATATCTTGGCCTATTCCCACTCTCCTTTTTCTTTCTCCCATTCCATTTCCCTTTTTTTCTATTGACTCCATTTTTACACCATATTTTATCTTCGAATTCAGCTTTCTCCTGTGCTTCAACTATAAAAACTCCCTCTACCTGCTCTATTTGCTGAGAAGGTTCATATGAGTATTATCAGTGTCATTTTTCTATGCAGGAATACATGCAGTTCATCCTCATTAAGTCCCTCATATTTTCCCCCTCTCCTCCAATCTCCATGCTTCACCTGAGTCCAGTATCTGAACATCAAACCTTCTGTTCAGCTCTGGCCATTCCAAAAGGAACCTTTGAAATTCCCCTGGTTCATTGAAAGTCCATCTTTTTTCCTGGAAGAGGACATTCAGCCTTGCTGGGTAGTTCATTCTTGGCTGCATTCTCAGCTCTTTTGACTTCTGGTATATTATATTCCAAACCCCATGAGCTTCCAATGTAGCTGCTGCTAAGTCCTGTGTGATCCTGACTACAGCTCCACGATATTTGAACTGTGTCCTTCTGGCTGCTTGTAATATTTTCTCTTTGACTTGGAAGTTCTGGAACTTGGCTATAATATTCCTGGGGGTTGGTTTTTTGGGATCTCTTTCTCGGGGGGAATCGGTGGATTCTCTCCATTTCTATTTTGCCCTCTACTTCTAGAATATCAGGGCAATTTTCCTGTAGTAATTCTTTGAAAATGATGTCAAGGCTCTTTTCCTGATCATGACTTTCCAATAATTTTTAAATTATCTCCTAAGTCTGTTTTCCATATCAGTTGTTTTTTTTTCAATGAGATATTTCACATTTTCTTCTAATTTTTCATTTTTTTGGTTTTGAAGTATTGATTCCTGATTTCTGGTAAATTCATCAATCTCCCTGAATTCTATTCTTTGTCTGAAGGATTTGTTCTCCTCAGAGAGTTTTCTTATCTCTTTTTCCATCTGGCCAATTCTGCTTTTTAAGGCATTCTTTTTCCTCAATAACTTTTTGAACTGTTTTATCCATTTGACCTAAGCTGGTTTTTAGCATGCTATTTTCCTCAGCATTTTTTTTTTTTGGAACTTCTTGACTAAGCTGCTGACTTCACTTTCATGTTTTTCCTGCATCTCTCTCCTTTCTTTTCCCAGTTTTTCTTCTAACTCCTCATTTGATTTTCAAAGTCTTTTTTGAGCTCTGTCATAGCCTGAGCCCAATTTCTGTTTTTCTTGGAGTCTTTAGATGCAGGAGCTTGTGCTTCCTCATCTTCAGACTGAGTATTTTGATCCTTCTTGGGCTCCTTTGCAAAATATTTCTCAATGGTGTTCCTCTTTTTTCTCTGCTTGCTCATTTTCCCAGCCTTGGCCTGGTTTTGGGGGTGCTTCCTGAGCTTTTGGGACACTCCCACAAGGTTCTCAGTGTGTGAGGCTCTGTCCTCCCTCCTGGTCTGTGAATGACCATAAGTGCCTCCCTCTGCCACGGGGCTGAGGGGGGGGGGCCCTGCTGTTCTATGGGGGGGGGGCCTAGACTGCGATCAGGATCTGAATGTGGTCAGAGCCCCAGAGTCCTGTTCCAGAGGCAGAGGACAGAGCTGGGCAGTCTCTCTCCACTCCCCTCCCTCAGCTCAATGAGCTCATGCCCTGGGCGCTCCTGCTTACCTGCTCTGCCTGCTTCTGTTTCCAGATCTGGGCTGCTGAAAGACCTTGTTGCTTGCTGTGTGCCCTGAGGGCTGGGCTCCACATGCTGGCTCTGGCAGAGGTCCCTTGCTGTTCCCCCACTTTGTGCCCGGTGCTCCCCGGGGTGCAGCTCAGGAGACTCCCCCACTGCGGCTCCCAGCACCCTGGGGCTGCCTCCGGGAGGCTGAAGTTCTTTCTCTCTAGCCGGCTGCCCCTCTGACCCCGGGGGAGCAGAGCCTTTCTGCTCTTTTCTAGGTCACCTTGAGTAGGAGAACTGCCTCACTGGGTCCCTTTATGGGTTCTGTCTCTGGAAAGTTTAGTTAGAATCCTTAGCTTATGAGTTTTATCAGAGAGAGCTTAATACTCGATCCTTTCTTGTTGCCATCTTGGCTCTGCCCCCAGGAAAGTTTTATTTCAAAGATCTTGGGATACCACTTGCTGTTAGACAATTGCTGACATTTTTGAAAACCCAGCAGGTAGAGCATAATGCCATCTTTTGTTATTGTTCAGATTTCAATTGCATCCTTTCTTTGTGAATTCCTGTAGGATTTTCTTCTCAAAGATATTGGAGTGGTTTGTGACATCCTTCTCCAACTCATTTGACAGATGAGGAAACTGAGGCAAGCAGGTTTAAAGTGGCTTGCCTAAGGTTGTGAAGTTAGCAAGTGTTTGAGACAAGACTTGAACTCAGAAAGATGAGTTTCTGACTACAGGTCTGACACTCTATTCACTGTACAACCTAGCTCCCCCATGCCAAAGGGTTAGAAATTGCATAATTCCATGGAGTAAAATAAGAAGTCTGGAACCTACCTACTT
The DNA here is from genome assembly GCF_037893015.1 of Macrotis lagotis. NCBI lineage: Eukaryota > Metazoa > Chordata > Mammalia > Peramelemorphia > Peramelidae > Macrotis > Macrotis lagotis. The sequence goes on from NC_133660.1 coordinate 9,059,152, forward strand.
TATTGCTATTAAGATTATAATAGATAAAATAACTCTATTTCACCCTAAAGCGATGGAATACTTAGAACTGGGAAACAAGATGTACAGATCAATTCAGTTCTTCCAGGGCCTTCACATACACAGACAAGTGAATAAGCATTAAGTACTTTCGATTCAGTGTCAAGGAAAACAAAGTCAAAGCAACACAGTCCTTGCTCAAAAAGAATTCATTCTATTGAGAGAGACAGTGTACAGACTATGGTTTAAAGAGGAAAGCATAGCAGCTGGGGTGGGGTTAAGGGTTGCAAATGCCTTCTCAACCAGACAGATTTGCCCTGAGTCTTAAAGGAAGCCAGGGATTCTAAAAAGTGAGGGTGAGGAGGGAAAACCTTGTAGATATAGGGGATAATCCTATGGAAAGAAGAGGAAAGTGGAAATAGGGCATAATGTATGAGAAATAGCAAATAGAACTTGTGACAAGTTAGCTCTAGTCCGTGGCTAGATTATGGAGAGTGGTAAGGGGAGGAATGCGTTAAAAAGGTAGGAAGGGGTCAAGCTGTGAAAGGCTCTAAATGTTTAACAGAAGAATTCATAATTTATCCTAGAAATAATAGATGTTGGAGTTTATTGAGTCGGGGGGGGAATGACATGATCATATTCAGCCTCTAGGAAAAGAATTTTATGGTGCCAGATTTGGTGGTGTCTGCTTTTAACCCATACTCTAGGGGTGGTTGGAGTGGATCGCCTGAACTCAGTTCTGAGTTGCAAAAAGAGTAAGTTGATCAGGTGAATACATTATGTCCAACACTAATATGAAGAGTCTCTGGAAATGGGGAGGGCACTAGGCTACCCATGGAGGTCAAATGGACCCAGGTCAGACACAGAGCAAGTCAGATCACCCATGTTAGTCAGAAGTGTGTTTGGAGCCTTGAGTTGCCACTCTTTCCAGAATGGGTGAGAGAAGACAAAGAAAAAGAGGGAAGGGAAGGAAGGGAATAAAGAGAAGGATGGGAAAAGGGGAGAAGAGAGAATAAGGGAGAGGAAAGGGAGAGGAGAAAAAGGGAAGAGAAGGAAAAGGAAGGGAAGGGAGAAGTCATTAACTGGTTTTATTAATAGTACTAATTGTGATAATAATACCTAAATACTAGAAATCTTCATATTTTCTATCTCATAGATTCTATGAACTTGTCCAGTGAGAAAATGAGTCAGTGTCCATACCTTACTGAAGGTCCTGCTAGAATCCTAACAGAGAGTTAGGAGTCATCATATGGATGGTGATCCAACCAAAAAAACCTGAGGAGAATTCAATGCCATGGGAGAATAGAAATTCGTAGAGATAATATAAGTTACAAGCCATGGGAGAATAGGAATTTGTAGAGATAATATAAGTTACAAACTAATTGGTATCTCTGTACAAGATTGCCATCACCAATGAAATCTTCAGCCCAGTTCAAAATAAAACAAAACCCCACCTCCTTCCTGAAACACCAATAAAGTATTTTGAACAATAATAGAACCTTTACTAAAGACTATTAAACATCAGTTAGGGAGGCTCTTAGCTGAGGGGATGGGGATGGGGAGACATAGGAGATTTAAGAGGGGATGGAAAAGGATTTAAAGAACCCCTGTGGTGAATGGGATAGTGAGATAGTTAGGGATGTATAGAAGTATTGCCTAGTGGTCAAGACCTATTAAAGCTTATGTAACGTAAATTTGTAGTGGCCCCAGTCAACAAGTTGGAAATCGGTATTTCCTATAAATGATAATATCCGTTTTTAAGATATTATGGTCGCATCATCTTAAGCCATCACCTGCCTAGCCTTGCTCTCTAGAAGCGGATGATTGCATCTTAATACTTTTTACAGAAAGATTTTGGGGATCCTCCTTTAGAAATGTACTTCAGACAAAAGTAATGGAAGTTTAAAACATTTATGTGATGTTCGAGTTCAGTGCAACCCACTTTATAAAGATTAAAACAACAACAGTAACATTAGCACCACCTACTACCCCAGGTGAGTTGAATCATGGTAGTCCCAACCGTAATGATGCACTTCGTTTCTCTTTTGAGTGCCATTCACAGGAGACGGTCACACGAGCTCTAACAAAATTATACAAAAATCCAGTCTCACAGGGGAGAGTCAAGCATACGCCCGGTCACAAAGAACATCAGAATTCTAGGACTGTTTGATTGCTGAGACTGAAAACAAGTTCCTTCTGCTAGCTTGTTTTCGTATTGTCTAATCCAGAGGAAATTATTAACAGATATTTCTTGAAAGGGTTATAAAGACTTCTCTATCTAGTATGTATACAGACAGAAATTGAAGAAATTCTGTTCTATCAAAGCACTCTTTCTTCTCTCATGAATTTTCTGTGTCTGAGAAGCAACATGGATTACATCTGTTATAGAAAGATTCTTTTGCTATTTACAGGAACCGGGAAGACAGTTTTGATTTAAGATCTGAGTCATTCACTGTATCTATCTATGCTCTGCCTTCATCTTCCCAGGAACATCAGTGCCAAGAACTTTCAGGATTAGTACGCAATATAAGATAGTTTCCCATAAGACCATGGCTTAGAGATCTTAGAAGTTCTCAAGTTCACCTTATAGAGGAACAAACTGAGACATAGAAATATGGAACTGTCCAAGGTCACAAGAAGCAGCTAAAACTCTTTGTACTACAATGTACCCAAATGACAGCATCAAGGGAGACCAGTTTTGTGAGGGAAACAGGATTATCCAATGAGTGAAAATAGATACAAAATAACAAGGAAAACATGTTCGTCTGGGACAATGAAATATTAATCCCAAAATATTTTTCATGCATAGAAAAAATATTCTATCTCCAAAATAATAAGTGTTCAAATATAATATAGAAATGGAATTTTTCATATGAAAGCTTACATACAAAGATAAAGATCTTTGTTGAGCAGATCAAATCCTTTGTGGATTTTATAAAAGGTAAAACATAGGTTATTAACTGGTCCAAATCAAATGTCTTTGACATGAAATCAGACACCGCTTTTGGGAAGTCATCTCTGATTTTCCAACCTTAAAAATTCAAGACCAGAATTTCACTACCTGTAAAATGTTAAAATTCAGTCCACAAACAGTTATTAAACACTTAACAATATACCAAATATGGGAGAAAGGGAGGAATTTTCATCAAGGAAGGCAATAACAGTTGCTGCATGTATTGCTAATTACTTTATGAAATTCTGAAAAGGGGCAGGCACATCTGGTTCTTTGGGTACTTGCTGGAAAAACCATGATGGCAACAGGACGTAAGGCTGCAAACATATGTTAATAAGGCCCAGAGAGCATATGGGTGAACATTATAGAATACAGAAACAAGTGGCAAAGGACTGCAAAGCATATGTCATAGAGATAGGATTGATGGTGGAGGAAGGCAAACCAAGTGGTGCTGAGAACAAGGAGGGGAAGACACATGAGCTATCACTCAGGTAATCATAGATTAGAATTGGGAGCATGGAGCCAAATGGAGATGGAAGAGTACTTACAGGTCAGGAATTTGGGGTTTCATTTTTATAGATTTTGGTGGGAGGAAATAAGCCAATTCTTTTCCATGCCACCTTGGAATTAATTCATTAACATATCCAAATCATCTCAAAGTTTTCTGTAAAACTTTGAAGTTAATTTTACTTCCCAAAGTTATTAATAACATTTGGTGTTCTTTTTTGTTTTAGGCTTTTGCAAAGCAAATGGAGTTAAGTGGCTTGCCCAAGACCACACAGCTAGGTAAGTATTAAATGTCTGAGGCTGGATTTGAACTCAGGTACTCCTGACTCCAGGGCTGGTGCTCTATCCACTGCGCCACCTAGCCGCTCCAACATTTAGTGTTCTATTATCTTACTGTAGATGTTCTATCATGATAGAACCAAAAGGTCATGACAGCTAAACCTAGAAGTGTTTCCTTGATTTAGTACATATTACCAGGATGTGATTTAGTTAATATATGATACAATTTGTAAATTATGCTCCCGGGGTTCCTTGGGATGATTTGTATGCGACTTCTATTTTCCTCCAGATTGAAAAAAATCTGTTAAAATCAAATTCTAAGCCTTGTTTGTGTTCAGGCTTCCCAAGAAAGAAAGAACAGAACCAAGAGCTGTAGGAAAACTTCAGACAAACTTCAGAGGTTAATAAAGAAGATGAGAATTAAGCATCATGAAGCAGGGACTGTGGAAGGCACCACATAAAATAACCATCATATTTTGGGATCCTAGGCAAGGCATGGCATGGCAGAGGCAAGAGGAAAGATAGCAATGGAAGAATTAATGGGAACCAATAACTGGGGACTCTGACTAAGTATAGGTCTATACAAGTCCCGTGAGGTGGAAATTATTCATTTTGTGTTAGGTAAAACATTCTGTTGACTTCTGCAAATCCTATCAGTTCCCATTAATTTTAAATAAAATAATAATATTCTGAAAATTATAAACCTACGTTGGTAAGGGACGCTTGCTGATTAATCTTTTCTAGTTCAGATGTTAAATTTCTCAGATAATATGTGAGGCAAAGTCCAACCAGCATCCGTCTATCAAATCAGAACCTTTGACACATTGAATTTTCTAGGTCTCAAGGGCAATGATATTATATTCTAATGCCTTTTATTATTTTTACCTTCCCAAGATATATGGTATGTATGTACATTGTACACACTTAAATACTTCCCACCTAACCATATACTGAACTAAATTATAGAATGTCAGCTCTTCCATTATAAGAGCAAGTAGCTGGAGAGTTTTGCTGGATAAATTTTAATGCATCTTGTTCTTGATTTCTCAAAGACATTTTAAAATAATGCGTATGCTTGAAAACTCTTTAAGGTAGGGTCATGAAAGGATTTAGTATGATTCTGTTGTTTTATAGACAAGTAAACTGAGGCTGAGCTTAAAGTGATCTAAGGCACAAGATTAATTATTAGAAGAGCAAGAACTAGAACCTAAATAATATCAAAACTATTCCAATATTCCGTCATAAACCATGCTGGCTCCCTGAGGTTTCAAATGTGAATGAGATCATTAATAGGGAAAAAGAAGACAGAAAGGAGAGTGGATTTAACAGGAGAAGATAATGTGATATAGGTGATACTTACAATTTTTTAAAAATTTTATTTTTATTCTCAGTTCTGAATTTTTTCCTCTTCTTCCATCCTCTCTGTCACCCATTGAAAAAGCAAGAAATGATTTATATTTAAGAAGTCATGCAATATCTATTTCCATAACAGCCATGGTCCCTACCCCTAAAAGCAAGATAAACAAAGGGACAAAATATGCATCATTTTGAACTCTTGAGTCCATCATTTCTTTATCTAGAGGTAGATAGCATTTTATATCATGAGTCCTTTGACATTGTCAAAGTCCTTGTGGATCATTGTATCAATCCAAGTGACTAAATCCTTCACAGTTGATTATTTTTATAGTAGTGTCATTCCTGTGTAGATTGTTTTGGTTCTGCTTACTTCACTTCGCAACAATTCAAATGTGTTCCCAAGTTTATATGAAATAGTATGTTCATCATTTCTCATAGCACAGTAGTATTTCATCACATTCATATACCATAACTTGTTCAGTAATTCCCTAACTTGTTGTGGCTTGCTTCCTTGGGGCCCACAGCGGCGACCTCCCTCCAGGAGGGGAGCTGAGAATAAGGAGTCAAGCCACCGCTGCCTTATGCCTCCAGCTCCATTTTGTTATTGCTTAGCTATTACATATATACTGTTAGGTCTTCCGGGGTAGAACAAAGAATAATGAGGTATTTGTTAGGGGCGCAAGCAATGTGTATACGCAGCTTCTTGCATTACAGGGTAGGAGGATACGTTAGGGAGGAGATGATAAGGTACGGCTGTGTCTAGTGCCCTTGGACAGTGGGGCGGAATGTCCAGCTCCCCAGGACTCTGGCTCCCAAGGACTCCAGCTCACCTTATCTCTCAGGGCGGCAAGCCAGCTCCTGAGACTGTCCAGGTGGCGGTTTACTTGGAGATGATTTGTGTCATGGCTGTTAGAATAGCCTGTGTACCCACACTAACTGATAGGTCTCACTTCATTTCTGATTCTTTACTACCACAAAAAAAGAGCTTCTATAAATATTTTTGCATGTACTTTTCCTTTTTTTCTTGGATCTCCTTGCGGTGGGGAATCTAGGAATTGCTGAGTCAACTGATATACAGTTTCATAGCCCTTTGGGCACAGTTGGTCGAACTAGTTCAAAAGCTCCACCAATAGGCCAGCTAGGTGGTGCAGTGGATGGAGCACTGGCTCTGGAGTCAGGAGGACCTGAGTTCAAATCTGGCCTCAGACACTTAATAATTACCTAGCTATATGGACCTTGGGCAAGTCACTTAACCCCACTGCCTTACATAAAAATAAATAGATAAATAAAAGCTCCACCAACAATGCATTGAAGTACCTATGTTTACATATGCCCTCCAACAATTATCATTTTCTTTTTCTGTTATCTTAGGCTATATGATTAATGTGAAGTGGTACCATTGAAATGGTTCATAATGGACATCAGGAACTTATGACTTCACTCTATTGTCTGATCTGGGTAATCTGATTTCTGCTACCCCCCTCCTCCACCAGCTGCAGCAGACTAAAACTCAGACTGTGCTGATCTATAATGGACAACATTGTACATACTTAAAATACTTCACACCTAACCATATATTGAACTAACTTACAGGATGTCAGATCCTCGATTATAAGAGCAAGTAGTTGGAGAGTTTTGCTGGATAAATTTTAGTGCATCTTGTTCTTTCTTGATTTCCCAAAGACCTTTTAAAATAATGTGTATGCTTGAAAACTCTCTAAGGTGGGGTCATGAAAGGATTTAGATCTGAATCATAATGAAGAGGTTATCTAGTTTGATTCTCTCCTTTTATAGACAAGTAAGCTGAGGCCAAGTTTAAAGTGATCTGATTAATTATTAGAAGAGCAAGAATTAGAACTTAAATCATATCAAAACTAATCTAATATTTCATCATTTAACCCATGCTAGCTCCCTGTGAATGAGATCATCAGAGGGAAAAAGAAAACCGAAATGGGGGTGGCTAGGTGGCGCAGTGGATAAAGCACCGGCTGTGGAGTCAGGAGTACCTGGGTTCAAATCCGGTCTCATACACTTATTAATTACCTAGCTGTGTGGCCTTGGGCAAGCCACTTAACCCCATTTACCTTGCAAAAACAAAAAAAAAAGAAAACCGAAATGATACAGCAGACATGATCCTGCCCTTGAGAAATAGGAGTCCTCGTTTGACCACAGAAACCAATATTTACAAGCTGTATGATAATGAGTAAGTTCTTTAACCTTGTTTTGAGTTTTACTTTTCTAAAAAATATTTTATTTTTAATATTTTACTTATTTAATATATTTTAATTTTTAAAATAGGGATAACATTTGTGTAACATATCTTGAAGAAAGTGTCTAAACTAATTTTTAAAACATTCTATTTCTACATATGGAATAAAACAAGTATTTCCATAACATAATATAATAAAAATGATGATTGCACATGAAACTGCAAATCTATTGTGTTCTACTTGTTATTCCTTTTATATATATATATATATATATAATAAAATTATCACGTAAATTTCTTTTGTTAACTTGTAAACACTTTTAAAAACTATCTGAAAGTAATGATTATAGGATTCACTCTTCTGTCATGATATGACTCAACAGTCTTCTGTAATTAATTATTTACTCTGATTTTGGAACTGAAAGACCGAAATGTGTGTGCAGAGTCCTTTAGACATTGCATAGAGTGATAAAGCATGTCAGAATTTACAGTCACACACAGGAATGTAATTGAATGTTATTGTACTGTAAGAAATCATCATTATGAAGACTAAAAGGAATCATGTTAAGACAAATAAACTAATGGAAATAAAGTAAACAAAATCAAGAAAATTATATACAATAACAACACAAATTGAAAGAACTCTCTCTTACACACACACACACACACACACATTCACATGCTGAATGTTGTGTAATTAAAATATCTAAACTTCTTCTCCAAGAAGAAATGAGAAAAAACATTCCTTATCCCTTCATTGCAGAGGATGGGTGTTAAGGGGGAAAAGAGAGGGGGCAGAAATTTGGTTGATGGTTTAGTTTTGTTGAACTCCTCCCTACTTTCTTCTTCCTCTGTCTTATTTTTTGTTAAACTTAAAGTTTTTGCCCTAACCATAGTAAATACCATATAAATGTCAGTTATTATTGACATTATTATTATTATTAATTTTTGCCAAGCACTTTTCCTTTCCTTTCCTTTCCTTTCCTTTCCTTTCCTTTCCTTTCCTTTCCTTTCCCTTTCCTTTCCTTTCCTTTCCTTTCCTTTCCTTTCCTTTCCTTTCCTTTCCTTTCCTTTCCTTTCCTTTCCTTTCCTTTCCTTCCTTCTTTCTTTCTTTCCTTCTCTCCTTCCTCCCTCCATTTCCCTCTTTCTTCCATCTTTCCTCCATTTTGCTCTCCTTTTCTCCCTCCTTTTTTCTGTTCCTTCTTTCCACCCTTCCTCCCTCCCTCCCTTTCCTCCTTCTTTTCTTCCTTCTTTCCTGCTTCTCTTCCTCCCCCCTCCTTTCTCCTCTTCCTTTTTTTCTCTCCTCTATCTCTCTCCATAATTCTGTCTCTCTCCCTCTGCATGTCTCTATATATATCTCTCTCTTTTCTCTTTCTTTCCTTCAGTTTCTCTATTTTTCTTTGCCTTTGACTCTGTTTCCCCCTCTCCACTTCTCCTCTGCATTCCATTTACTAGATTCACAGAACTAAACTACTGTATTAGGGATATCTTCATTTTTCAAAGATCAGTGTTGAATAGCAATTATCTAGAAATATTTGATTTATCATTACCATCATCACCACCATCATCATTACTAATATTAAAGTTAATATACAGTGTAAGCATTAAAGACCCGTAAAAGTAAAATCATATTATCAGTTCACTGGTAATACATTTAAATGGAATTAGGTAAGAGATGAAACAAAGCCAGTCAATGATGGCAACTATCATTAGTTAGAAATTATATTAGGCAACAGAAGATCATCAACAGTGAAACTGGAAAGTGATTTTCTAGCCAACAATGATCATAGGGAACTTTGAGTCAACCTTCCATATTCACTTGTTCACTGAAAATTCAACCCTTAATCTACACTAGAGTCCCTTAATTGGAGTTAGAACAAATACATTAATTGAAAACTTCAAAAAGGGGGATTAATTTGTTAGGTACCCTGAAGGCAGGGCCCACAATATTCATCCGAAATTTTTTGCATTTGCTCAGGGTGATATACCCATCAGAAAGCAAAAATCTCAGTTGGGGGAAGTGAAGAGGAATGAAAGGGTATGAATGCCTTGGAAGGATTGATAAGCCCCCAAATTTCTCTTTTCTCCTGAACTTTCAGGTCACTCAGGAATACTGACCTTGGAGTCAGGAGTTCAGGAGTTCAAATTCAGCCTCAGATATTTGACACTTAGTAGCTGTTTTCTCCTTGGGCAAGTCACTTAACTCTTGCCATCTACAGTCATTCTGATTCATAGTTGACCACTAGACCCAGATGATTTCAGAGAAGAAAGTCAGACTGGTGACTTAGCACAGGCCCCCACCCCCACCCCCATTTAAATCCAATTCACATGCTTGTCAGGGCATCACTTTCCTGATGTCATGGCCTTCTTTGAGAATGAAGGACAAATATCATCATCATCATCAGACCACATGAATCGGAACCAGTTTTCTTTTCATTAGTCAGTTGATGAAATGATACTGGGTCTGGAGTTAGGAAAACCTGAATTCAAATCCAGTCTCAAATACTTACAAATCATCTGAAGTTGTGCAAATTATTTAACCTTTCTCAGTCTCAGTTTCCTCAACTGGAAAATAGGGAAGATAATTGCATCTATCTCCAAGGGTCCAAGGTGCAAAGCAAATAAAATGAGCAAATATCTATAAAGCATTTTGCAAATTATAACCATTATGTAAATGCTAACTTATATTATTAGAATAATTCATGAAGGCATATTTAACTCTTGATAATATATTTTGTTTACATTACCTCTAGCTCATAAGATTTTATTACAAGGCTATTCATGACTTTGGTCATTAATACTGATTTTACATTTTAGCTTTTATGGGTGAATATCTAAAAACCTATTTTGGCAGTTGAATAGGTGAAAACTTACCTCTTCCAGTCTTTGGAGCCAACCCTAGATTCTTTTTCATGTTACATCTGACTTTTCATCCATACAAAAGAGTATACATCTTGCCATTTGCTCTGACACCAAAAATCACTCCCATCCCAAGTTTTATGTTCTTTCTCTTACTCTGAGAACAAAAATCCTATCAATACTCCCATTGCCACTGGAAATCGTGACACTGTTCGCTTCCCTCCCTCCTTCAATCAAGATGCCTTCTCCCATTCTTGTACATGTTTTACCTCTTTTTGGCAGAATATAAATTCTTCAAGGGCAGCTAAGCTATTGCCTAACTTTTAGATTTGGATTTCAAGAACCTAGTCCTATACTTACACAAAGTAGATACATACTAAATTTTTACTGATTAATTGAAAGTGATTTATACAAATATAGATTTTATCTGGATCATATCTGAGTTTAGAGAACTCTTTTAAGGAATTAAAATCATCGCTCACATTTGAACTGAGATAGAACATTTAGTCCTGGATCTCAAGTTCTTCTTTCTATGTACTGATGACTTACTATGGGTTCAAGTGTCCTCAAGGTGTCCAACATACTCAGTGGCTCCTATAGCCTTGTTCTTCTCAAATTTGCATGGGTTGATGTCAAGTCCAGTGATCTGGGAGGCGATGGCTGCTTTCCAATCTAAAATAATGGAGAAGTCAACTCCTCCCAGTCCAAAGACAGCACAAGTAAATCCAGAGATAACTTTCCTTAGTAATTAAGGATTCACTCAACAATATTGTTTGGATTCTTGGGGAAACTTGAAATCTAGAGTATAATTAGCCCATTGCCATAAAGTAGTATAATAAATCTCCTTTAATTTTCAGAATTTTTAATTTGGTATTAAATTGAAGATCTTTAATTTGTTCTTGCTCTTTTACTTGCGTACCCAATTCATTGCTCTCCTCTTTATTTTATTCATATAAGCATTTAGAGACATAAAATTTTCCCTAAAAACTGCTTTGGTTGCATCCCATAAATTTTGATATGATATCTCATTGTTATCTTTTTCTTGGATGAAATAATTGATTATGTCTATGATTTGATATTAGATCCACTTGTTCTTTAAAATTAAGTTATTTAGCTTTCAATTAATTGTTGGTTTATCTTTCCATGATCCTTTAATATGTGAAATTTTTATTGCATCATCTCAAAAGTATGCATTTATTATTTCTGCCTTTATGCATTTGATTGCTTTTCTGTCCAAGCACATAATCAATTTTGGTAAAGTTGTCATGGCCTACAGAGGAAAAGATATATTCCTTTCTATGTCCATTCTATGTCTTTTCTCCAGACTATCATATCTAAATTTTCTAAGATTTTATTCACATTCTTAACTCCCTTCTGTTTTTGTGGTTAGATTTATCTAGTTCTGAGAGAGGAAAGTTGAGATCTCCCAGTATTATAAGTTTTGTTGTCTATATCTCCTTGTAATTCATTCAATGTTTCCTCTAAAAATTTGGATGCTATACCACTAGGTGCATTTATGTTTAATAATGTTATAACGTCATTGCCTATGGTGCCTTTTAAGAAGATGTAACTTCTTTATGCCTTTTAAAGAGATATATATTTGCTTTCGTTTAGTCTGAGATGACTGTCCCTTATTTTTTACTTCCACTGAAGCATAATATTTTGCTCCAGTCTTTCACCTTTACCCTGAGTATATCTCTCTGGTTCAAATGTGTTCTTGTAAACAACATATTGTAGGATTCTAGCTTTAAATCTGTTCCGCTATCTTCTTCCAGTTTATGGGAGAGTTCATTCCTATTCCCATTTACAGTTAAGATGACTAATTCTTTATTTCCCCTCTATGTTATCTTTCCCCGTTTGTACTTTTCTCTTTCCTTTTCTCTTATTCCTCCTCATCAATGCTTTGCTCTCCCTTTCCTCTTTAACTATTCTTTTATATTTTAACTTTAAGTTTACTATCACTTATACCTTTGCCTTCCCATTTATATGTTCCTTCTTCCTTTTTTCTTTCCCTTCCCCCCCTTTCCTGGAAGGTAGGATTAAACCTAATTGGTAATGTATATTATTCACTCTCTTGGCCAAATATATTGAGTAGGATTTATTTAATGTTCACACCCTCCCTTCTTTTCCTCCACTATAATAGGTCTTTGTGCCTCTTCACCTAAGTGTTGTTTATCCACTAAGGTCTAACCATCTGTTTTAATATGTTTAATATGTTTTAACCCCTATCTTGTATTTATATCACTTTTGTCAAAATATATTCCTTTTATCTGATCTGATAGAACTACTATTCTTAAAGGTTGATTGAGTGATTGCTTGATTGATTGGTAAGCAGCATTGTCTCATAGTCATTAAGTACCCTCCCTTCTTCTGTCTCATTAGAAATATACTTCTCAAGAGTCATGAATCATGTCTTTATATCTTACCCCCTTTACAAGTGTCCTGCAGGAACACACAATCTTCATGAGTCAAAGCATCAAGCAACGCCAAATCATTTCATGAACCTTTTATACCCTCCCCCCAGCATACTTCTGCCAATTGTAGTCAAAGTGTCAAGCAAAGTAAATCTCTCCATGATGTTTTCATGTCCAGTCCCTCTAAGTATACTCTCTCCCTCTCTCTCTCTTTAGTTCTCCAACCATAGCGCCACAGGCCTCCCCAAAGTATGGAGTATACTCTCTCTCACTGTCCCTTTAGTACCCCAACCATGGTACTAAGATTCTCCTTAACTAAAATACGAATTAAGATAATATCACTTCCAATTTCTTTATGTCCAACCCTTCTAAGTAGGTTCCCATCCTCTGCCCCTATGGTGTTACAAACCTCTAAGTATGTAGTAAAGTCACTTCTAATTTAGTTCAAGTAATAAAGCCTCTCAATACTCTAAGTCCTGGGATACCTTGAAGGTCTCTCTTAACTTTAAAATTTATTGGAAGGCATGAGAGATCTTGGCACAGGACCAGTATAGTGCTGAGTTCTATAAGCAAGGCAGAATTAAAGTAGTTCAAAGGAAACTTGAGATACCTAAGTTTAGAGTAAATACCCCAGGTATTCGCCTGGACTATTTGTGCCCAGTTTGTAGTAGAATATTCTGAGTTCATATTGGTCTGATCAACCACAGTTGGACCCACTTTTGTCTCAAATATAGTAATGTCATTTTGGTCTTCTTCAACCTTTACATACAATCTCTTCAACTGTAATCAACCCTTTAACTATCCCAGGAGAAATATAATTCTTAAGAGTTGTAAGTATTACCTTCCTTGTAGAGTTGTATACAATTTAATGTACTTAACTAACATTTGTTATTTTTTCTTTTCCATTTACCCTTTTTATGCATCTCTTGAGGTTTGTGTTCAAAGATCAAATTCGCTGTTCTGTTCTGGTCTTCTTATCAGAAAATTTTGGAAGTCCTCTATTTCACTGAATATCCATCTTTTCCCCTAACTTTTTCTGGGTAGTAAAACCTTGGTTGCAGTTCAAAGGCTTTTGCCCTCCAAAATATCGTATTTCAGGTCCTCTGATCCTTTAATGTTGAAGTTGATCTATCCTGTATAATTCTGATTGTGCTTCCTTTGTATTCAAATTGCTTCTTTTTGGCTGCTTGTTGTATTTTTGCCTTTATTTGAGAATTCTGGAATTTGGCTTTGATATCCTGGCATCCCTTTCTGGAAGTGTTCGGTGTATTCTTTCAAGGGCTATTTTGTCTTCTTGATCTAGTATGTTTGGTTTTTCCTGGTAATTTTTTTTTTTAGGTTTTTGCAAGGCAAACAGGGTTAAGTGGCTTGCCCAAGGCCACACAGTTAGGTCATTATTAAGTGTCTGAGGTCGGATTTGAACCCGGGGACTCCTGACTCCAGGGCCGGTGCTCTATCCACTGTGCCACCTAGCTGCCCCTCTGGTAATTTCTTGAAAGATATTTTCCAGGTTTTTTTTTTTTTTTTTGATGTTGACTTTCTGGTAGACCAATAATTCATAAATTATTTCTCCTGAGATCATTTGTTTTTCCTAAAAGGCACTTTAAGTTTTCTTCAGTTTTTTTTAGCTTTTTGATTTTGTTTGATGGAATCTTGGAGTTTCATAGATTCATTAGTTTCTATTTCTCCAATTCTAATTTTTAGGGTTTTATTTTCTTCAGTTAGGTTTCATGCTTCCTTTTCCAGTTGGTTAATTTTACTTTTTGTTGAGTTGCATTTCCTTTCCCATTGTTCAGTTTGAGTTGTAGTGGAATTGCATTCCTTTTCCAGTTGGCCGATTTTATTTTTTTAAAGAATTCCATTCTTTTTCCAGTTGGTTTCATTTACTTTTAAAGAAGTTGATTGCTTTGGCCAATTTTTCATAATTTTCCTTCATGACTCTCATTTCTTTTACCATTTTTCTCTTTCATCTCTCTTTGGTTTTTAAATTCTTTTTTAAGTTCTTCTATGAAGTTTTAGATTTCAATTCATAGACTCCTTTGAGTCTTCCCATGTAATGAAAACTGATCACTATTTTCTTCTTCAGAGGTGGCATTTTTATCATCTCTATCTGCAGAGTAGCTTTTTATGGTTAGTGCTTTTTTAGTTTATTTGTTCATTTTGATTATTGAGTTCTGCTCCTGGGGTATAGGGAGGATAGTTCTAAGCTTTTTGTGTTGGGGCTGGGGTCTGACACCTGACCTATCACTGGTCAAGATGTCACCCATGCAGCCCAGGCATTGTCTACGGTGTGTTTCCCCCTTTATGTCCAGGTTCCACCTATCAATGGAACCGGTCCTGTCTTTTGCCCCAGTGTATCCCGCACCCAGACTTTGTCTAGGCTTAGGACCCTCTTAGCTGGCTTGCTGTCTAGCTGGGGGGAGGGGGGGCCTGTACTGATGTCTGGCTGCCAGGAACTGGATTGTATTGTGGCCAAGCCTCCCGCTGACTTTTTCACTGTCCTACCCAGCTGGGCTTTACTTTCCCTTTTCCCCCTGAAGAGACAGACCTTCTCTGAAGATCCTCCATGATGTCTACATTTGAGAACTTTTTTCTATCTTTTTTTTTTAATGGGATCTGCAGCTTTAATGTCTGTGTAGAGGCTATCATCCTTTGAGGTGGTTAGGGAACAGCTCCAGGAGCATGCTAGCTTCATGTCACCATCTTGGTTCCTAGTCCTTTGTTTTCCAGAAAAAAATTTTAAGTGCATAAACTAATATATAGGATTTTAAAAGTAATCAATAATTCTGAAATAGAGTTATCAATTAAGAAAAACCAAATTCACATACTAAAGGTAAGAACCTTTGTCTTACCTGGTTTTACTGTGGTTACCCCCTCTCCAGTATTCTCTATAGTCCCAGTTGCTTCATGTCCCAAAGTTACTGTCTCTGTGTGGCAGATGTCAGTGGCCAAAATCAGCAAAGAAAGAGAAAGCTCACTCAACTTTCCAAATGTTATTTATATTTAAAGATGTCTCCCTTTTATAGATCTATCAGTGCTTATATTGTGCTGGTGTCTTGCCTACTATTTAGCACAAGAAACCTAAGTTTAGGAGGGAATATTGCTCAGTGTGAAAGCTACTTATCACATAGAGTGAAATACGAAGTGTTCACATTGGAGAATGAACCAAAGGATGATTGATTATCTTGATGAGGTCCCTGAACCTCAGTGAAATACCTTGCCCCCAGACAAAGACTCAGTAAATCCCTGTCACAAGGATTAAGTCTTTGAGTTACTGAGCCTATCTTCATGTCCTTAATTTTCTCATCTTTGAACTATGCCCAAACTCCTGTCCCATTACTCAAACCTCTCTTAGAGAAACTACTTGAAGACATGCCAGTCTGTGTATTCCTCCTTCCCTTACCCCTTTCCAGCACATTCACCATACCCTATTCTCCTCCATAAACCCTGGTTTTTCCTCTTGCTAGTATGGATCCCCTAGAATCAGCCCAGTTTCAACACTTTACAACTGTCCTTACTCTCCTTTACTGCATGTCCCTTGCTAGTTGCTGCCATCACTATCTTTACTTACTCTTTCTCTCTTAACTTCTTGCTAACACAGAAAGACATAATAAACCCATTCTTATCCCCAAATACTGCTGGGCCAAGGGGTCACCTTTTAAATGACTTCATTCACATTGGCTCAAATCCCTAACCTTCAGTTGGCAACATTTTCTGGCACCTAGCATGGAGCGGGCATCTTCCTAACTCTCAGATAAACTCTTCTTTGTGAGATAGCTGTTCTTCACCCTGTGGTACTCTGCCCCTTTCTGACCAGGAGGAATATTGTTTTGGTTTGGTTGGGTTTTTGTTTGTTTTGACTGTTTGTTTTGACTTCCAGACTCTGTCTTGGAAGCACACTGTGCTGGCGGTCCTCCAAAGTTCTGGGCATGCTTGGGCATGGAGCTTCAGCCTTTGCTCCTTCTCTGGGATGCCAGAGAGGCGAGAGAGCCTGTCCTGTATATTACCAGCATTCTCCACCACTCATGGTCAAACGGGTGTTGGACAGGTGCTAAGACAGGAGACCTTAACCACTAAACTACAGACATATTTTTTGTTTCTAAGGCTTACGTTGCTGGGATTATGACATCATGAACCAATCTAATTCCTCTCCTTGAGATTCACCTTGTCTTTTTACAATCCTGGAAAAACTTGTCTTTAGGACCTTAAGAACAGGGACAGTTTAAATTCTCTTTGCCTAGATTATATAGAGATTTCTGCGACTTTGCTGTTAAATTATCTTTCTCTGGTGTTTTTTCCTCATCTTGACGGTCCAGTTCAGTTCTCCCCCCTCCTTCCTTCCCCAGCTAAGGGAGCACTTTCTTCTCATTGTCTTCTCTCAAGTTAAACTCTGCTCTACAATTCTACTTTGTAGTTTCCTTCCCCCCACCTCCCACCCCAGTACTTATTTTGGAGGTTGGTCTGTAGCAGCAACTCTCTCTTCTCTCTCTCCTCTCTCTCTCTCTCTCTCTCTCTCTCTCTCTCTCTCTCTCTCCCCCCCCCCCCCCCTCTCTCATTCTGGGGTGTGTTGGGGCAGGAGGGAGATTCCATCCTTACCCCCTTTCTCATCACTTTTCTTGAAGGAAGAGTTGTTTCTGCAGTTCGTCTTGTGAAGTGAAAAATTCCATCATTCAGACTTTGTCTGAAGTTGGGACCCTCCTTTCTGGCTTGCCATCTAGCTGCAGGGACCTGTGCTGATGTCTCCTTGCCAGAAACTAGATTGCACTGTTTTTTTGTTTGTTTTTTTTAAGATAATTGGTCTTGAAATGTACTTTTTTGAACTGGAATGTGTGCTGGGAAAACAGAATTTTGTTGAGAGTGAGATACTTTTAAGTTATTGGGTCTAACAACATATACTAAAATCATAAAAAAATTTCCCAATGAAAAACCTAGCTTTTGTGCAGGATTTTTGGAAAGGATGTCCTAAAATAATTGAGCAAGAGTCTAAAGTCAATATTACCAGCAGCGGTACAACTAAAGAAAAAAATGGCCCTCTATTATGATCCCTACTGGGTTTTGCTGATTAGTCTTAATTGGCTTGATCTCAAAAGAATCATAGATGTCTAATTTGTAATATCTTGTTTGTAGAAATTTCTATTTTGCCTTTTTCTTTCTCCTGTAACCTTCTTCTCTCTTCCTCCACTCTCCCTTTCTGCTCACCTGTCTTGGCAGTCTCCCTTGCTGTTATCATCCCTGACTCTTACAAAGGGGGGAGCATGCCAAAGGGTTGCAAGTATTTTGAATTTATTTAATTTAGAAAACTTATTAATTAAGCAGAGAGATGTTTTGTAATTTTGTTATGGGGTTTGTAGGATAGCCAGAATCCCCATTTATGTGTTTCTACAATAATACAGGCCACCACTGCATGTCTTCCAGAATTTTTTGTAGTTACAGGAAATAGGGGAATGAGAGATTTGGAGATCTTAAGAGAAAGATCCCCCTGGATCTGGAAGAAATGGAGATTTGATAATATCAATATTTTTTAAAATACCTTAAAATAAAGTATGGATTTTCTAAATTTTTATATGAAATCTTAAAATCTTAAGACCTGTAAAGTTGTATTGCATTTTTTACTATCTTATAGTTTTAAAATGGGAAACTGGAAATGAGGAAGGTTAGATTAAAGGAGGTCACCATGTGGAGATGGGGGAATCTTAACTTTTTAATGGGAAGGATGAGGAAGAAAATTGGCACAGAAGGTCTGAGAATGAATTCACAAGGTGGTGGGCTATCTCTTAGCCAAAGGAGGCATTTATTCACAGTGTAACACAGTAGGCTAGAGGGGGAGGTTCTCTAGTCAAAATGGATATGGTATGTTCTCATTTATATAAGGGAAGGAGAGAAGAAATGATCTCAGATTAATTTTTGTCTGTTTGAAGAGGGTCTGGAGACCAAAAATTGGTGCCAAGAAAGGGCAAGAAGCTATAAAACATGCCTATAAGAAGGGTTTTTGAGGGAGTAACTTTTGAGCAGACTTCTGCAAAAGGATGATGGGTAAGATAACCCTTAGATGCAGTTACTGACAAAGAGGAAGCAGAAGACCTTGGGCAAGACGCCGGAGGTATCAGTAAGGTGGATAGCACTTTACTTAAGATTTGCAAAGAGCTTTACATGGCTTAACTCATTTGATCCTTTCAATTACACTTTGAAGTAGATGCTTTTATTATTATTCCCTACTTAATAGATGAGGAAACTGAGGCGACCAGAGATTAAGTGACTTGCCCAGGTCATCCAATCAGGGCAGCCTCTGAGGCAGGATCTTCCTTCTGTTTTTGAATTCAAATCTGGCACTCGGGTATCAAGAAAGAGAACTTAAGGATGACAGTGTGGACCCCCAAATTGAGAGGATGATGATCCTTTCAATAAAAAACATAGATATCTAGAGGAAGGGGGTAGATTTTAGGATTAAGCTATTAAGTTCTTTGTGGGCATGTTGAGTTTAAGATGATTCAAAAACATCCTGGAAGTTACTTGAGATGGAAATAAAATTCAGCACTTTCTGACTCCAAGACCCCTTCACTAAGTAGGAATTCAGTTGAGTTAAGAAGAATCTTTTTAAACTGTCAGTTTAAAAATGTGAATGTGAATTCATTCAATTTTAGCAACATGGGATGGTTCAAAGAACACACAAATACTGAACTGAATCTGCTTTTAGATTGTTTTTTGCAAGACAATGGGGTTGAGAGACTTGCCTAAAATCACACAACTAGGTAATTATTAAGTGTCTGAGACTAGATTTGAACTCAGGTCTTCCTAACTCCAGAAATGGTGCTCTATCCACTGTGCCACCCAGCTGCCCCTATACCAAGTATCCTTAACCTCTAGGATCTGTATTTAAAAATTTACATTTTGATAACTAAATTGTAATAGCAATGATTTCGTGTGTTATTTTATTTTATGTTATGCATCTTAAAATGCATATTTTGAGATGGGATCCAAGGGTTTTTACCAGACCAAATTATTTTTTTTGGGGGGGGGGGGAGGCAGTTTACGATACATAAAAAAGATAAAGAACTTCTGCTCTAGTCACTTCTACTCATATAATATCATAATGTCTTACATAGTTAAATGATAAAAGTCACATCTTTAAATCTGGCTTCAGACACTCAATAATTATGTAGCTATGTGACCTTGGGCAAGTCACTTAACCCCATTGCCTTGCAAAAAAAAAATCACATCTTTAACTAACATCATTCAGTTTGGTAGTTTCTCAGTCTTACCCAACTCTTCTTGACCTCATTTGGAAATTTCATGGTAAAAATACTGGAGTGGTATACTGTTTCCTTCTCTAATTCATTTTAGAGTTGAGGAAATTGAGGCAAACAGGCAAGTGACTTGCCCAAGGAGCCACACAACTAGTAAGTGTTTGAGGATAGCAGTGTTCTCTCCTCTTTGTCACCTAGCTGTCTAACTAACTAACATCACGGGGATACTCAATCCTTTGGTTCTTTTTTTTTTTAATTTATTTTTTATTCTCATTTTGTACAAATGTTTTTCTTTACATTAATAAAATATACTTGTTTACAAGTAAACAAAATACCCCTCCCCCCATGAATATAGACTTGCTTGGGCAAAAAAAGTAAAGGGGGAGAAAAAAAATTAAAATTAAAAAAAATAATAGTAATAATTGTAGGTATGGCCAGGTGGTGCAATGGACGAAGCACCAGCCCTGGAGCCATGAGCACCCGAGTCCATATCCAGCCTCGTAAACCCAATAATCACCCAGCCATGTGACATGCAAGCCACCCGATCCCCCCTGCCCTGCAAAAACCAAAAAGAAGAAAAAAAGACCCAGAATGAAATAAAATAGTAATCATAGTAGGGGTGGCTGGGTGGCAGACAGAGCATTGGCCCTTGAGCCAGGAGTACCTGGGTCCGAATCTGGCCCCAGACACCCAATGATCACCCTGCTATGTGGCCCCAGGCAGGCCACCCAGCCCCATTTGCCCTGCACCCTCCCCCAAATGATAATAATAATAATAATAATAATAAATGTGCTTCAGTCTTTGTTCCAACACCATCAACTCTGTCGTGAGTGGATCACATTATTTATGATAAGTCCATCACAAAAGTTACTTCCATATTTTTCCAACGTTGCCATTGCTGATCGCAACTCCCCCCTTTCTTATTTCTCCACTACCATGGACTATATTTTCTCTCCCCTTTCACTCTAACTCTGCTGTAGGGTCGCTGAGTGGCGCAGCAGACAGATCCCTGGTCCTGGGGCCAAGAAGCCCTGAGCCCCCATACCACCCCTTAGGCCCAGAATCCACCTGGCCCTATGGTCCTGGGCAGGCCATCCAATCCCAGCCCCTTGCAAGAAGTAAGAAAAGAAAATGTGTTATATCTGACCACTGTCCCCCCATGGTCCATCCTCTCCTCCTTTATTCACATCCCCACCCCTTCCCCCTGCTCCCCCCACTTCTTACTCCAGTTGTCTATACCCCATTTGCTCTGGACCCAGCTCTGGACCTTGGCCACCTATGGGTTAGGAGACGCCTGGGGGTGTGAACCCGCCCACATGGGTGCTGGGAACGCCCCAGTAACAGGAATGGCTCCGCCCATGAGGGAGGAACAGGGGAGGAGCTCGGGGGAGGAGCAGAAGACTATATAAGGGAGGGGACTGGGGAAGAGGAGAGCCATTTTTCGCTGCTATGTAAGCAATAAAGACCTGCTGTTAGACTGCAACCGGGTGTTCTGTCCAGTTATTGCCCTCCTTCCCCAAAGGAGGGTCCGGCGTCCGAAGACCGACGGGTCCGTGACGTGCGAAGACCGGGGAAAGGTATGTATCCAGGCGAAGGCTCGGGGTAGTGTGGCCGAGCAGGAAGGCTCGGGATAGGTCCTCGAGCAGGAAGGCTCGGAATAGGTCCCCGAACAGCTGGCGCCCGAACAGGGACAAAGGGAATTTCCGCCTGGCCTCCCTTAACAGGGAGAAGAGCTGGACAGCCTCAGATTAATTTGAGATTAATCTGGGACGAAGTTATGGGGCAGGGAATGGGTTTTCCCCTGATTAGACCCGAAGAAAAGGCAGTTCTAGCTTGTCAGTTATATAAATTAGGAAAGCGGCATCAATTTAAGCCACATATTAAGCAGTGTCGTGAATTTGTAAATAAGGTGTGGGGGTTCTCCCCTTGGTTAGAACATTCAGGGATTACCAAAGAGAACTGGGAGACAGTTGGGCAACAGTTGGCTTCTTTTGATGAGTCATGCCCTGGAATCCTAACTGAACAAGACTTCTCCTTTTATTCTCTCATAAATACAATGTTACAGGGGAGTTCTCGTCCCTGTGGGCGAGAAACAATTGGCACACAAGTGGGAGAATCATTAGGAGAATCTTCTGAGGAGGAGGGTTGTAATAATCCTCCTCCGATTTATCCTTGGGCAGAACTTAGAGAAACTTTTAAGAAACATAATAAATATGGAGTTGGGGAAGAAGAAGGAGGAAGTAGCTATTTGGAGGACAGAGCAAGAGCTAGGAAGAATATGGAGGAAGTTAGAATCAAGGTTGTGGCGCAGCAGAAATTAAGACCCAGGACTGTGGCGCAGCAAACATTGAGAAAGGAGGAGGTGTTTAGGCCACACCCACAGGCAGAGACAGATGAGGAAGAAGTCTCCACCTCTCTGTCCGCCATGACTCTGAAACACCGAGCCAGTTTTACCTTTGGCTCTTCTAGGGGTCCTGCTCCAGGAAGTCTCATAGCACGCAGTCTTAAAGCGGCTGCTGAAGAAGGGGAAATTGTAGATTGGGAAGATTGGGGTATTACTCCAACCCTTTGTCCTGTTTTTGATGATGGCCAGGGTGGCAATCGCCGTCATGAGCCAGTTCCTTTTAAAGTATTGAAAGAACTCAAGGAAGCTGTTGCCAAGTACGGCCCCTCTTCACCATATGTGAAACATTTATTAACTAATGCTACTGCTGCATGGCCCTGGATCCCTTATGATTGGCAAGAAGTTGCTGGTGCAGTGCTCACTTCAGGGCAAGCAGTTACTTTTACTGCCCTTGTAAAGAGAGAGGCAGAACAGTATATAGAGGAGAGAGGTATCACCAACCCTGATGAGGCTTATGAGATGATTACAGGGACAGGAAGATGGAAAAGACCTAGAGACCAAATACATTTACAGCCTATGGTATTCGCAGCTATCCAACTCTGCCATGTCAGAGCCTTTGGGAAGCTAGAAGCCCAAGGGGCAGAAAGGGAGAAACTTATTGGTCTTAAACAATGAGCCAATGAAACCCCTACAGATTTTATCAGCAGGGTACAAGAAACAGTCGTACGTGTTTTAGGACACGCAACTGGTTCCAAACTGCTTATTCCACAGGTGGTAAAAGAGGGTCTTCGCCCTGAATATCAACAGTTCTTGACTGGTTTGGGCGCTAATCCCTCCATAAGTGATATAATCGAGCGCCTCTTAGAGGCCCCCCCTAAAAGTAGAGAACACCAAGCTATGGCGATAGCCATAGCTCAGGGGATTAGTGAAGGCCTTAAACAACGAAAGGGCGTTTGTTTTAATTGTGGAAAAGAAGGGCATTTTAAGGCACAGTGTCGTGCAGGTCAAAAGAAGGGCAATATACAGCCCACGTACTATTCCTGTGGAAAAAGCGGACATATGGCAAAGTTCTGTAGATCTAAGAAAACATTGGTTCCGGGAAACGGGAGGAGGGGCCCTCCTCGTGGGGGCCCCGACACCAGAGCCTATCCTATTACAGTAGCCTCAGAGATGCCCATGGGGCCAGACCCGGAACCAAAAGGGTTGCAGGAGTGATATCAAAGGGAACTACAGTACGAGAGGATCTAGGTCAAACTATTCTAACAGTTGCCGAACAGGGAAAGGAAAAGGACTCATTAATAATCAACCCCTGGAGTACTGCTTCCATAGAAGTGGTCCCGGCCACATTTCCCCGACTGATAGTGGGTGCTACAGGATATTCTCCTGTACTTGTCCACACCCAACTACTGCCATCTGGTGATACTACTGTATACCTTACCAACCCACACTGCTACCCAGTAACCCTTCCCCCTGGCATGGCTATTGGCCGAGGAATATCTCTGCCATGGATTGAGAGTGAGAGTGTCCCACAAGTAAATTGGTGCACTGAAGTCCGATTACAACGGCCTATTATACAAATAAATATAGAAGGCAAATTAGTGTCAGGAATGATCGACACTGGAGCTGATATCTCTGTTATTGATTCAGCACAGTGGGACCCCTCTTGGCCACTTATGTCATCTACCACCCCTATTTTGGGGGTGGGAGGCCATCAAGGGGCTAGAAAAGCAGAGCGTCATTTGACATGGAGTTATGAAGGACAAAGTGGTTTTATTCGTCCCTTAAAGATTACGGGACTAGGCTCTGCCCTGTGGGGTAGAGATTTGTTACATCAGTTACAATTGTATCTTACCACCCCTGAACATTTGGCAACAAACTCCTAGGGGCTCCTGTTATGGTGAGCTGCCCAAAGATTACTTGGAGGAGTGATAACCCTGTGTGGGTGGAACAGTGGCCCCTTTCTACGGAGAAGCTCACCGCATTAAAAGATATAGTTGAGGAATTATTGTTACAACACAGAATTGAGCCTACCACCAGCCCTTATAATTCTCCAGTATTTGTAATAAAAAAGAAAGCTGGCACCTGGAGAATGCTTATTGACTTACGGGCGGTGAATAAAAGAATGGTTCCTATGGGCCCGCTACAGGCGGGTCTTCCTTCTCCTGCCTTTATACCTAGAGAATTTGTTATAAAGATAATAGATATTAAGGATTGTTTTTATAGCATTCCCCTTCACCCTGAGGATAGGGATAAATTTGCATTCTCGGTACCATCAAAAAATTTTCAAAGCCCATCAATCAGGTATCAGTTTACTGTATTACCTCAGGGAATGGCCAATAGTCCAACTATGTGCCAAGCTTATGTTGCAGCTATTGTTCACCCGCTGCGCAGTAAGTACCCCAAGGCCATCATAATCCATTATATGGATGATATTCTCATGGCTACTAAGCAAGCCACGGAGCTAGAAGGATTAACAAAAGAAATGCTCCTTTCCTTGAGTAAATATGGGCTTCAAGTGACAAGATACAAGATACTAGCCCTTATCAATACCTTGGTCACACCCTTAGTGAAGGGAGGGCATCTAGAATACCCCCAAAGGTGAATTTAGAGAAATGTAGTACTCTTAATGATTTCCAGAAACTTATTGGTTCCATACAATGGATACGTTCTACAGTTCCTATTCCTGATGATTTGATGTATCCTCTTTATGATATCCTAAAAGGAGATTCTACATTGACCTCACCCCGGAATTGGACCCCACAAGCCAAGGAGGCCATGACACAGATTTTGTCCAGGTGTCATGAGTCTATAGTTCAATTTGATCCTGAGCAACCTATATTTGCTACAATTTTAAATCAAAAGTCACATATTGGTTGTCTCTATCAAAAGCAAGGTGTCCTAGAATGGCAATATTTCCAAAGAAGTAAAAGAAGCATCCCTTGTAAATTTACGATGCTGGCCAATTTATTCCTAGCTATGTCTGATCGTTGTCTTTGTATGTTTGGAAAATATCCTGTTTTAAATATTTGTGCTTCTGAAGGTGCTCTTCGCTATTTTACTGACTCTATCCCTGAATGGGCTGCCCTACTTACTTCATGTGATGTCATCAATCTTTCATTACCCCCAACGCTGCGTGGATGGGACAGTCTTCCATTACAACCCCCACCACGAATTATTTCCCCTACCCCTGTTGATGGACCAAATGTGTTCACAGACGCCACCAAAAATAAACGGGCAGCCTTTTATGTCCCACAAAAGCAAATATTGCGGGTTTTTACCACTGAGTATACCTCAGCCCAGAAAAATGAACTCCTTGCTGTTACACGTGCTCTTGCTTATCTTGACAACGTGCCTGTTAATCTTATCACTGACAGTCTATATTGTGCTACAGCACTTCGAGAACTCCCTACAGCTTTTATCAATCCTCGTGTTAGTACTATTGCTTCTTTGTTAGCAGACCTTCAAAATCTTCTCCTTTCTCGTCATTGTCCTGTGTTTGTGCTGCACGTCCGTTCCCATGTCTCTACTATTGGGCCCATCTACAGTGGTAATGATACGGTAGATCGAGCATTGCTATGCCCTTTACTTTCAGAAGCCCATCAGGCACATGATAAGTACCATCTTTCAGCTCGTTCTCTTCGTCATCTGTATGGCATCACTAAAGATCAAGCCAGGGATATAGTGAAACGATGCCTTGGCTGTGCTCCATTTCGTCCCCCACCCATTGATTATGCTATTAATCCCCGCAGAGACCATCCTAATGCTTTATGGCAGATGGATGTTACTCACTATGGGAAAACCCTTATTCATGTCTCCATAGACACCTTTTCTAATTTTGTCATGGCATCAATCCAACCTGGTGAGGCAGCCCGCCATGTTATAGCACATCTTTTAACCTGTTTTTCTACTTGTGGAGTTCCTATAGCCATAAAAACAGATAATGGCCCTGCATATTCTTCCAAGGCGTTTGCAAACTTTTGTCAAGAATTTTCCATTTTACACAAAACTGGAATTCCATATAATCCCACTGGTCAGGCCATAGTTGAACGTGCTAACCGCACCCTTAAAACCCTCCTCATTAAACAAAAAGGGGGAGTCAGTGGTCGTGGCCGCCTTATATATACACAATTAGCACAGGCCGTATACACCATGAATTTTCTGCAATTGAGAGATGATGGTACCTCCCCAGCTTTGCGTTTTTTCGCAGGAACTTCACGAACACTCCACACACACACAACTAGCCATCCCTCTCCCTGCCCAATAGGCAACCGAGTACTGTGGAAAAGCCCAGATGGCCAATGGCATGGCCCAGGCTTGGTAATTATAAATGGACAAGGGTATCTTTGTATTCAACCAGATCCAAATCCGGATGGCAAAGAAAAGGAGAAACCAGTTTGGGCTCCAACCAAGTGGGTCAGAGACCTCGGAGAAGATAAAAATAAGGAAGAGAAGACGGAGATGGAGAGGACGGCGACACCCAAGGAAAGAAAAGAGAATGAAGACCTTGACTCTTGCCCTCCTTGTCCTGAGTCTGCTACCCGGGACACAAGCTCTCAACAGTAAATGGTATAATCTTACTGAGGCACATAGAGTGCAGGAAGATCAACAAGGTGCATGGTTCTGGGGGTTGGTAGTGGACCCGCCAGCTCTTAAAGCTTTAGGATGGCATGACATGACACCTCCATTTAAGATAAAAGGGAATGCCACCAAGTTAGTAGGGGACACTGAACACCGAGATATGCAGAACGTACAGGAAACTGAGATAACTAAGTACAATTTTACAGTATATGCTTCTAATCCACCGATATGTCTTTATACAGATACCATACTTTCGGATGATACAAACTTAGATAACACATGTATCAAATTAGAAAGTAAACTTTTTTCTTCCTCTTTTCATCATACACAAGAACTGAAGAATCATATTACCCGTCTAAATGTAACCATGTTATCCATCCCACATTCCCTGAATTGCACCCATGAAACATCACAGGCATACATGCAGCTTGCCTCTTATTATAATGGTACAGTGTCTTTCGCTGCCTGCCCTGAAGGAGATGGAGATACCTGGGTTCCGATACATGCTTGCTCTACTGGGGTTCCAACATGTGGCCCTACAATATACAATTCTTCTGTGCACCTACGATTTTGGGATTATATCTCCTCTACGAAGAAATACAAACAAATAGCAGCTCCTGCACCAGTTGCCTTTCCCCTGGGGACTGCCCACCCACATTTGTGGCGATTGGGTCTACCATTTGCACCAATAGATGCTTCCATCCGCATATTCCCCTGTAAGCAAGGTACATCCTGCTCAGATTTTACATTTGGGACATGGCGTTCTATTTTTGGCAATTTGAATTTGACCTGCCATGATACTCAAGGACATACTGACAAGTTATGTTATCGATTCGTAGCTGAGACTTGTGCACCTCCCGATTATGCTTTCCTCCTTTGTCATACCAAAAACACATCCATTGAAAAACATGATCAACAACACGCAGGTCTTCAACCTTACCGCATTTCTTGTCCCAATGCCATACTCACTGACACTTTAACTTCTCGGCATCATGGTCGCGCAATATTTATCCTGAAACGCCAAAAATATCAGCTTGTACCGGTAAAAGCTAAACAACCATGGGCACAACATCCTATAGATGAGTTGTGGAATGAACTTCGTGGGAATCTTCCTTCAATTCCATTGCAAAAGCGTGAAGTGATTGATCTTGCTTTTAATATTATAAATTTTGCTTTCTCACTTTATGAGGAATTCCAAATTCAGGATCTTTACCAACGACAAGGATATTTGGCATCTGTATTGCAGAACTTCTTGACCCAGCAATCATCCATGTGGACCACCCAAAATCATATAAATTGGGCACTTCAAAAGGAAATAGATGCTTTGGCCCCTGTAGTAGTTTACATTGGAAATGAGCTTGCTTACCATGAATTGATAACCCAAATTCCTTGTCATTATAGATATAAACCATTGTGTGTCACTCCATTACAGGTAAATCTTACCAACTCTTCCTTTGTTGGTTCATGGCTTCGGATACGGGCTGCATTACAGGGTGCACTACTATCTCATAATGCTTCATCAGACATTCATCAGTTAGCCTTATTGCTTCAAGAACTGAGAAATATTTCGACTGATTTTTCAAATCATCAAACTGCTGCCTTTAATATTGCTAATTATCTCAAGCATTTACAATTTTTACAGTGGTTATTCAGCTGGATAGGTCCTGTTGCCATATTATTTCTCCTTTGTATTTTTGGCCCCTGCTTGATACGGTTTTTAATATCCCTAATGAAGACTGCCTTGATCAACATCAAGGCAGATACCATGTCTCTTATTCATCGCACTCCTCGTTCAGCACCAATATAAATATTTATTATCCACCGTTTTGCATTTCATCTTTCCTGGTGAAAGCGACTGCAGGCAGCGCTTTCTCTAAGGATTGAGGCCTTCTGCCAGAACTGTCCTGTGTTACTGCAAAATAGACATCACTAGTGCTTGTACTTATAACTACATTTTTTGTGTGCTAGAATAGTTAAAATTATATTTTATAGAGTTAGTTAAGAATGCATTCAAATTTTATATTAATTGGTTATTTAAGAATTTTTAATAAATTTATATAAGAGGTTCCTCAAGACATTCTAATTGATTCTAAAAAGGTTATTTTTTCTTGACCGGTCTTAATTGGTTCATTAAAAACAATGATAGGTGTAATTAAACTTCAATGAGACATTTTCACATCTCTCTACTGGCCTGGAGGGATAGGAAAATGTTCCTATATTCTGGGATTGATGCCGGCCAGGGCATCAATCACAGCTTGGTTAAAAATGATTGTTTTCTGTGAGTTCGTACATATGTCTGTGTATGTGTACTTAAGTCAGATCTGAAATGATATTATTATTATTATAGGCTTTTGCTACATATGCTTGCTGCAAAAATACGCTATCAAAGGCTGACCCTCGTGCTCTTCTCCAGAATCCCAGAGAACGACCAAAAATGGACACTACCCCTGTTTAAACAAAAAGGGGGAATTGCTCTGGACCCAGCTCTGGACCTTGGCCACCTATGGGTTAGGAGACGCCTGGGGGTGTGAACCCGCCCACATGGGTGCTGGGAACGCCCCAGTAACAGGAATGGCTCCGCCCATGAGGGAGGAACAGGGGAGGAGCTCGGGGGAGGAGCAGAAGACTAGATAAGGGAGGGGACTGGGGAAGAGGAGAGCCATTTTTCGCTGCTATGTAAGCAATAAAGACCTGCTTGTTAGACTGCAACCGGGTGTTCTGTCCAGTTATTGCCCTCCTTCCCCAAAGGAGGGTCCGGCGTCCGAAGACCAACGGGTCCGTGACGTGCGAAGACCGGGGAAAGGTATGTATCCAGGGGAAGGCTCGGGGTAGTGTGGCCGAGCAGGAAGGCTCGGGATAGGTCCTCGAGCAGGAAGGCTCGGAATAGGTCCCCGAACACCCATTGAGTATATTTGCTGTTTCCTCTCCTAGCCATCTCTGATGAGAGCAAAGGTTCCCTCATTCCCCCTTGCCTCCCCCCTTCCATATCATTGCAATAGCTCATTGTAATAAAAAAAATCTTATTATGTGAAATAGCTTGGACTATTCCCCCTCTCCTTTTTCTTTCTCCCATTCCATTTCTCTTTTTTTCTTATTGACTCCATTTTTACACCATATTTTATCTTCGAATTCAGCTTTCTCCTGTGCTTCAACTATAAAAGCTCCCTCTGCCTGCTCTATTAACTGAGATGGTTCATATGAATATTATCAGTATCATTTTTCTATATATGCAGTTCATCCTCATTAAGCCCCTCATATTTCCCCCCTCTCCTCCAATCTTCATGCTTCACCTGAGTCCTGTATCTGAAGATCAAAACTTCTGTTCAGCTCTGGCCATTCCAAAAGGAACCTTTGAAATTCCCCTGGTTCATTGAAAGTCCATCTTTTTCCCTGGAAGAGGACATTCAGCCTTGCCGGGTAGTTCATTCTTGGCTGCATTCTAAGCTCTCTTGCCTGCTGGTATATTGTATTCCAAGCCCTACGAGCTTCCAGTGTAGCTGCTGCTAAGTCCTGTGTGATCCTGACTGCAGCTCCACGATATTTGAACTGTGTCCTTCTGGCTGCTTGTAATATTTTCTCTTTGACTTGGAAGTTCTGGAACTTGGCTATAATATTCCTGGGGGTTGGTTTTTTGGGATCTCTTTCTCGGGGGGATCGGTAGATTCTCTCCATTTCTATTTTGCCCTCTACTTCTAGAATATCAGGGCAATTTTCCTGTAGTAATTCTTTGAAAATGATGTCAAGGCTCTTTTCCTGATCATGACTTTCAGGTATTCCAATAATTTTCAAATTATCTTTCCTAAGTCTGTTTTCCATATCAGTTGTTTTTTTCAATGAGATATTTCACATTTTCTTCTAATTTTTCATTTTTTTTTGGTTTTGAAGTATTGATTCCTGATTTCTGGTAAATTCATCAATCTCCCTGAATTCTATTCTTTGTCTGAAGGATTTATTCTCCTCAGAGAGTTTTATTATCTCTTTTTCCATCTGGCCAATTTTGCTTTTTAAAGCATTCTTCTCCTCAATAACTTTTTGAACTGTTTTATCCATTTGACCTAAGTTGGTTTTTAGCATGCTATTTTCTTCAGCATTTTTTTGGATTTCCTTGACTAAGCTGCTGACTTCATTTTCATGTTTTTCCTACATCTCTCTCCTTTCTTTTCCCAGTTTTTCTTCTAACTCCCTCATTTGATTTTCAAAGTCTATTTTGAGCTCTATCATAGCCTGAGCCCAATTTCTGTTTTTCTTGGAGTCTTTAGATGCAGGAGCTTGTGCTTCCTCATCTTCAGACTGAGTATTTTGATCCTTCTTGGGCTCCTTTGCAAAATATTTCTCAATGGTCTTCCTCTTGTTTCTATGTTTGTTCATTTTCCCAGCCTAAGCCTGTTTTTTGGGGGTGTTTCCTGAGCTTTTGGGACACTCCCACAAGGTTCTCAGTGTGTGAGGCTCTGTCCTCCCTCCTGGTCTGTGAATGACCATAAGTGCCCCCCTCTGCCACAGGGCTTAGGTGGGGGGCCCTGCTGTTCTATGGGGGGGCCTAGACTGCGATCAGGATCTGAATGTGGTCAGAGCCCCAGAGTCCTGTTCCAGGGGCAGAGGACAGAGCTCTGTGGTCTGTCTCTCTCTTCACTCCCCTCCCTCAGCTCAATGGGCTCATGCCCTGGGGTCTCCTGCTTACGGGCTCCACCTGCTTCTGTTTCCGAGTCTAGGCTACTGGCTGTGTGTCCTGAGGGCTGGGCTCCAGGTACTGGCTCTGGCAGAGGTCCCCTGCTGTTCCCCCACTTTGTGCCCGGTGCTCCCCTGGGTGCAGCTCAGGAGACTCCCCCGCTGCTGTGAGCTGAGGCTCCCAGCGCCCTGGGGCTGCCTCTGGAAGGCTTAAGTTCTTTGGCTCTGCCGGGCCACCCCTCTGGCGGGCAGCCCCTCCGGCCCGGGGAGCAAAGCCTTTCTGCTCTTTTCCAGGTTACCTTGAGTAGGAGAACTGCCTCACTGGGTCCCTTTGTGGGTTCTGTCTCTCCAAAGTTTAGTTAGAGTCCTTAGTTTATGAGTTTTTATCAGAGAGCTCCTAAGACTCAATCCCTTCATGTTGCCATCTTGGCTCCGCCTCCTTTGGTCCTAATACAAGAAATATTCTAATACAGAAACCTTTGGCTTTTAGGTTTAACATTCATCAATTAACTTTTAAAAACAGCATGCAGAGTAGAAAATGTTAACTTTTTAGTGTGGAAAATAAGGAAAGTTATATCCTTCAGTTACTGACAAAATACTAGAGAAAGTTCTAGAAAGTACCTCCCTCTCTTCTCAATTTCAACCTGCAGTAGCAAAATTTTCTACTCATTATTTTTGATACAGACTAGTTTTTATCCCTTATCCCTCCTTAGAATATACTGCTCTAAATCAATAACTAACATACTGGAGAGTTGCAATTACAAATTTTGCTGGTTTCTGATGAAGAAATGGAAATACTTTTCTTCCTTTTCCATCAGTATTCATCTTGCCTCTCTCATTTCTGATGTTTACTAGATGTTGCTGAAATTCTCTGACCAAAATCCTAGAGGTTAAGGATACTTAGTATAGGGGCAGCTAGGTGGCACAGTGGATAGAGCACCAGTCCCAGAGTCAGGAAAACCTGAGTTCAAATCTGTCTTATTGTGCAGATGAGTATTTAGAGAAATAGTTCTAATTAAGAGCAAAACTTTTGAAAGAAAGAAAAAAAATCAGTAACCATGTGATGCAAATATGGGAATTGATAATAGTATCCTCAATGTTCAGCAGTTTTTAGTCATGTTCGACTCTTCATGACCTTATTTATGGTTTTTTTTGGCAAAGATCCTGGTATGGTTTGCCATTTATTTCTCCAGGTCATTTTACATATGAGGAAACTGAGTCAAATGTGGTAACAAGACTTGCCCAGCTCATAAATAAGCATCTAAGGTCAGAATTCAGGAAGGTGCATCTTCTTGACCCCAGGCCCAGCAGTGCTATCTAGTTGCCCAGGGGCAGTTAGGTAGTGCAGTGGATAGAGCACTGACCTTGGAGTCAGGAGAATGGGAATTCAAATCTAATCTCTTGACGCTTACTAGCTGTGTGACCTTGGACAAGTCACTTAACCCTGATTGTCTCATATCCAGGGCCATCTCCAGTCATCGTGATTTATATCTGCCCACTGGACCCAGATAGCTCTGGAGAAGAAAGTGAGGTTGGTGACTTAGCACAGAACCCCTCACTCAAATCCAATTCAAGTGCTTGCGTTGGTATCACCTCTCTGATGTCATGGTCTTCTTCAATCATCATCATCATCATCATCATCATCATCATCTAGAGTATAGCTAAATAAGATTGAAGAATGACAAAACATTCTTTTTTCTATTTTTCTATTTTTTTATATTTGTACTACATAATGCTAAAAATTATTCATTTAATTGAAAGGCCTTTAATTTCTGATATTTTTTTTAAAAAAGGCATCAGATAGAGTACTTTTTATTTCCCCTTGTTCTGCTCTAGTCATCATCTCAAGCCCACAATTCTATCACCTATTGACATCATCGGTCAATCCTCAGTTTGGAGAAAGGGGGCTCCTATGGAGGAATCCTGCTCAAAACAAGATGAATAAGTTGGGAGAAAAGACTCCATCTTCAAGACCTATTGCTGCCCTTCCGATCCTGTGAAAATATTCTTGAAATTAACCTGTCTAGTTTTCTTTTTTTTTCCACATTATTTTAATTCACTTTTAAATTATGGAATAAAACAAGCATTTTCATAACATAGTAGAATATAAAAGATAATGGTGCACAAAACTGAAAATCCACTATTTACAGTTTTCTATTCCTTTTAAATATATAATAAAATTATCATGTGAATTTATTTTTTTTTTCTTTTTTATCCTTCCCTCCCCCACCACGCGTCACCTTATTCTACAGATGTAGTGGACACAGAGTAAACCAGTCTGCTGAAAGGAGCCAGTCAAGAGCCTGCAGTAAGGTTTGCTCACTCCCAGATGCCTTTGCTGGTGTCCCTTGGAGAATTTTGCTAAACTGAGCCCCTTAAATCACCTTAAACCACACTGTTACCGTGTCCTATCTGTTTCTGAAAAGGACTGTTCTCTCTCTCCACCTAACTTGTGATTTTCAAGCATAAGCTGCCCCTGCCCTTCAGGGGCTGTAGACTACATTGTACTTGTGGATTTGACTGTACTTGTGCATTTTTGATAAATAAATTTTTCCAATTCAATCAGAGCTCCTCTATGTTTGAGGGGTGAGTTGTTCAAGGCTTACAAACCTGACCATTGGGTATTCCTTCAGAACATTCCCTCAATCCCGGGATGCGTTTGTTTCCTAAACTACTCTTGGATTGAGGGGGAAAGAGATAAAATTGTACTGATTTGGGAATGCTCACTGGTCAATATTATTCCTCCTGTAACTTTATAATCAAGTTTTGCCTTGATTAAATATTTGACTCAAATCCAAACAAGCAGGACTTCAAAATGGAGGTAGAAAGATAGTGTGATGGTGTGATGCACTAGATAGAATGTTGGAGGTAACTTAGGATGTTCTCTGTTTTTTGCAAATTGGGTGGAGACAGGTAAACCAAAAAGATAAGAAAACATTTAGAAGGTTCCACATTTGAACCCAAGGTCATGTGCATGGTTCCTCTTCCGATACATTATGGAAATTCATTGGGAATTTAGATTGGTTTGGGGCTGTCTAGTTCAGATCATCTCCACAACATTGTTGGGATCCATTACTATTCTTTTGATGTGTTTAGGCTCTTGCTAGACTTTTAGGCTGGGTTACAATTGAAGTTTATAAGAACCAAGCAGCCAACACAACAGCATCTTATTCAATAGAGATCCAATCAGCAAACCTACCTTGAGACTATGGACCATTGTGGTCAACCACTCCAATATCTAAGTGTCTGAGTTCATATTTGAACTCAGGTCTTCCTGACTCCAGGACTGTCTGCCCAAGTTTGTCAAATAGTTGGTTCTTAACAAATGCTTACTGAAGTCTGGCAATTCTTTATTTATGCCTCTATACTTAGCTTCCCAAAACTCATCCCACTACTTTTTTCAAAGTAGAGACCATATATTACTGAGTGTAGCTTCCTATCTGCCTTCTGATATCAAATAACCTCCTATCTCCTTTATATTTTAAGCTTCACAAAGATAAAAGACTGTGTTTTATTTCTCTGATTACTTCATAATAATATACTCTAGAGTCTGTGGACCCTCCACAAGTTCTGTTTCTTCACTGAGCCTTAATA
Organism: Macrotis lagotis; assembly: GCF_037893015.1. NCBI lineage: Eukaryota > Metazoa > Chordata > Mammalia > Peramelemorphia > Peramelidae > Macrotis > Macrotis lagotis. The sequence continues at coordinate 9,094,151 of NC_133660.1, forward strand.
AAATATCTTTAATTCCAGTTCAAAGACTTAAACCACTTACTTAAAGAACTATTTAACTGAATAAATAGCAAAATTATGTCATAATTTATAAACTGATATCATTGTAATATAAATCTTTTATTAAAGGTTGAAATTCTTGCTGTAGTTTTAAGTTAATATTTTCAAAGAATTAAAAAAACAGGGGTGGCTAGGTGGTGCAGTGGATAGAGCACTGGCTCTGGAGTCAGGAGTATCTGAGTTCAAATCCCATCGCAGACACTTAATAATTACCTAGCTGTGTGGCCTTGGGCAAGCCACTTAACCCCATTTGCCTTGCAAAAACCTAAAAAAAAGAATTAAAAAAACAACCAAAAAAACTATATGATACAGTAAATGACAACTTGAGTAAATAGGTGCTTAGTTCAGTCATCAACTCATCAATTGGAACCTGACAGAATACTCCATTGCATAACCTTGGGGCATTTGCTACATAATGGTTATCTAAGCAGTAGAACCTCAAAATGGAGGTAGAGACAGAGTAAAGTTCTCAAAGTCAAGAAAACTGAGGGTCAAATCCTACCTCTGAAACATGGCATCTGTGTGACATTGAATTAGTCCCTTTTTTTGCTTCCCAGACCCAATTGCCCTCCACTTATTATAGCTCTGTTTCTTGTATCCCTTCCTCTTCATTCCCACAATAGTTACTCTAGGACACAACCTTAGAGGTAAAAGGGACATTGTGAATCATTTAGACCTATTTCTTCATTTTACAGGTGAAGAAATCTGAGTCCAAGAGAGATTAAGGTCATACGGATCAATGTTCTCCTACTCCTCTATTTATCCTCTTTCTTTCACAGCATGTGGATTCCTTCATTATAATGTAATTATAATTTTCATGCAATATTTAAATCTTGCTTCCTTTTTTTTAACCAGTTCTGTAATTTCATAGGCAAAGGGAGCACTAATTGATAAGCTCCTTCTACACATGCAAATCTGTACCTGCATTGAAGAGATCTGCTTGGGAAGCAGGGTCACACAGATCCCATGTTTCAGACATAGGTTTGAACTTCATTTTTCTTGACTTTGAGGCCAACACTCTGTCTAGTGCATCTCACTGTCTTTCTACCTCCATTTGGAAGTCCCACTGCTTGGAAAGCCATCCATGTAGGATATAGCCCATGGTTATGCAAATATTGCATTTTTGGAAGCTAGGGCTAGAGGCATAAATGAAGAATTGCCAGACTTCAGCAAGCATTTCCTATTTACTCAAACTATCATATTCTAAATCAAGTAGTTTTTTTAAAAAAAATTCTTTAAAAATATTAACTTAAAACTATAGCAAAGCTTTCAATCTCCAATTAAAGGTTACAATGATTTCAGTATGATGTGTAATTTTACTATTTATTCAATTAAATAGTTCCTTAATTAAGGGAGTAGAGTCAAAGATATTTTAATAACTCAGTGAGGAAACAATACTTGTGAAGGATATTCTGAGTATAGGATAGGACCTGAGTTCAAGTCTAGCCTCACACATTTTACTAGCTGTGTGATGCTGGGTGGATAACTTAACCCTGATTGCCTCCAAAGGAAGTCATGTGCATAAAGATATTAATTAAACCTGTGGGAATTGATAAAAATCAACACTGAGAACACATAGAGAGGAAAAAAGAAGAGGATCCTGGATAGAATCTGAAGGTGTACCCATCTTTAGGGTTGAGGATATGGATGGTGATTTAACAAATTAGACTCAGAAGGAGCTATCAGACAGAAAGGAGAACATTTGTGAAAATCCACAAAGAAGATAGTGCAAATGATAGATTTATAATCTGCAACAAAAGAGAAATTTCCATACTAAGGAACTTTCCACATTGATGAAATCTCAGGCCCACACCAAAGTATGTTAGGAAAAAACAAAACAAAAAAAAACAGCACTCTATTCCACCCTTCCATTTACCAATAAGGGATCCTTTCATTAAGAATACTTAACATCGGAGCACCAGGCAAACCTTTGAATTCATAACCTGCAGAATAGTGACTTATCTACACATCCCTATGAGGAGTTTCCATATTGGGAATTCCCTGTTCTGATGAAATAGTAGATCTAGAAAATATTTTGTTCCCTCTTCCTAAAAATGATAGGAAAAAATTACATCATGCCTATACCTCCACATCATGATTTTTCCCATCACGGTTTTGTTATATTGGGTGTCGGGATAAGAAATTAAATGGGAAATTTTGGTGATTTTTGTAGAAGCCACAGAATATTCTCACAGCCAAACAGATAACATAGACAAAAGTATTTTACTTAACACTGGCCTACAAAAAGCCTGTCACCAAATACTTAACCCAAATTTTATAGATACTGTAAACAACCTATAAAAGAAAAAGAAAAATTCAGAATTTTTCTCTGATACAAAGAAAGGGCCAACATATTTTATGCAGATTTTTTAGACTGCAGGGACACTGAGACCCAAAACCCTGAGATGTGGAAGGAATGACGGTAAATATTAAACCCCTACTTGGCCGTTCATTGCAGTCAGAAAATGACTCAGGTTTCTATAATCATTTCTTATGTGTAGGTCTCACCAAACTGGAAAGTCTACCCTAGGGGCCAGCTCTTGACTATCAACTGAGGACCGTTCTAGTTAAGTATGAAGGAGTTCATCGTCAGAGGATAGAAACCAAGACAATGCAGTGAAGGAATAGTGTACATGAATAAAATGCCATCTCTCAAGCAAAAAGGAACTCAGTCATCTATGACACATAAATACTGCACTCAAAAAGGATTAGAGTGGATTAACTTCTATAGGGGTAGGGACATGTGAAAATATTATACCTAACTTTCCATTCAGAAGAATTTCTATGTGTATGTGTGTGTGTGTATGCATGTATATATGTGTGTATATATATATATATATATATATATATATATATATATATATATATATAAATTTGGACACTATCAGAATAAAATTCTATTTAAAATCTGCAGTCTAAAATAGTGAAAATGCATCTTTTATGAGTCTTTTTTTAGAAATACTTTGTTTTCTCTAATTCAACCCTCTTCTTTTTCATTTCCATCAAATTATCTCACAATGCCTTTTGGAGCAAATTGGAAAATAGGCAATGCATATGAAGTCAGCTCAGGGTAGGGATTATTTAATTTTTGCTTTTTTTTTTCCCCAGGACCCAGGAAAGTAGTCTGAAACACAGAATGGACTTAAGAAGGGAATGTTGAATTGAACTGAAATGCAATATACTTTCCTTAAATTAAAATATACATATATATATATATATATATATCTGTGTGTGTATATATAATACATATGCATATAAACATACACATATATTTTAAATGGAAGTAAATAAAATATATCGTGTGATAAGACAATATTATTTAACAGATTAAATTTATTTTGAAAAAGTATTTAAAAAGTATTCACCTTTTTTGTTACATAAAAGAAAAAAAGAAATCAGTCAGACATAGGTTTTCTGTAGAATAAAATATAATTTGAAAAGTCTTTCAGACATTCAATGTAGCACCATCCAACCCTATCCAGTATACAACCTAGCTTCCTGGAGTTAGATAATGGAATCCTCAAAGGAATAGTCTTTTAAACTCATTAATTTTGATTAAAAATATTGTAATTCCATTTAAAAATCCTAATTCAATCAAAAGTAGAGAATTTACACTTTTATTGATGTTCCAATCCAGGATAACCTACTCTCTACAAATTACAAAATAACATTATTATCCTGCCACAACCCCAGTAAATTGAATTGTATCAGTGACAATGTTAATCCCTTATTTTTGGAAAAGTTTATTTATTCCAAGGTACTTATTTCTTTTTGAGGGTTCAAACCACAGGGGATGGCACAAATGTTCCATCATAATTATATGAAAATGAAATATCAGAGAAAGAGACAGCTGTTGATGGATCCACATGAACTTCATCTCTCTTAGGAGTTCACATCAGAAGGACTGATCGAATGCTGAAATAGAAAATGGAAGATCCTATTAATGTCTTGCTTCTAATTTTTCTAATAAAGAGTAATTTAGTATTAGATTCTGATTAAAGCTATGATGGGCTTTTCTAATTAGTAGGCATATAGATAGTAAATATAGTTTCTCTTTAAATAAATGACAGTCCTGAAAGATCACCTGGCAAAGCCCAGGTGGGGGTAGCTTTAGAAGCCTGAAAGATGTAGGTGTCAGTGAGGACCCAGTCTCAAGATCAATAATGATTGCTGCATTTTAGATCCAAAACTAGGACTCCATTTTTACACAAGTAAAGTGAATGGAATGGAATAGATGAGTTCTAGAGTCTGTCACATATCTAAATTTACCATCCCATGAAAACAAAGCTACAGGAAAATACGATGCATAGATGTTGATGCTCCTGACAATGAAGAGGACAGATTAGCGGGTTTTTCTTATAAAAAATGGTTTCCTCTTCTCTCATTCAAATAATAGATTATATTCCTCCTATACTATATGCAATTCCATTAAATGCAGGTAGGAATGTGGACATTCAAAATGGGAACCTCTGTCCCCAGAATTTCTGGCCTTTAACTAGACTAAAAAGACCAGGATCAATCATTGCCTTGGACTCCCAGAGCTCTAGCTTTCTCTTCTGTAAAAATGAAGGGACTGGAAAAAGTTATTAAACTGTACATATCATTTTAACTAGTGAAATCACGACTAAGTCTACACTCCAAGGAGAGAAAAAGATCCTTTATATATATACAAAAATATTTATAGCAGTTCTTTTTGGTTGCAAAGAATTAAGGATGAATTGAAAGTCCATTAATTGAGAAATGGCTAGACAAGAACATGAATATTATAGAATATTAAAACAATGAAGGGAATGGTTTCAGAAAAACTTTGGAATGCTTTTACGAATTGACATATAGTGAAATGAGCAGAATCAAGAAAATAACTCAAATAATACCAATATTATAAAAACAATTTTGAGAGATTAAAATTGATCAATGTAATTCCAGAAGACTCATAATGAAACACATCCTCCACAGAGAGGGGATAAACTCAAGAGTGCAAATGATTGAGACAAAATTTTTGAGACATGGCCAGTAGAGAAATTGGTTTTGATTGACCCTTCATATTTGTTACAAGGATTTTGTTTTCTTCTTTTTTAGTTGTTGGTAGGGAGATAAAAGAGACAAAAAGCAGACAAGTTAATTCTTAAAACTTAAATAAAACCCATGTCATTCATCATTTGCATCCATCACTTTCATCTCCAAGGAGTTCAATGTCAGACATCATTCCATAAGATCATAAATCAGAGACTTTAGACATCATCAAGGCCAATCCCATCACTTTTCAGAGAAACAAAGTGATGTCCAGAGACATGAAGGGACTTGTCAATCATGATGTCATGACTGGTAAGGGTGGCACCTGAACCCAGGTCATTTGGCTCTCTATCTAGCATCCTTTCTACTTCACTGAATCCAGTTGATATCATCAAAGTAAACTCTAATTTAGAGACTTAAGAGACCCAATGGATGAAAAAAGTACACAGTAGCAAGGAATATATTCATTCATCTGTGAAAGTCTCAAATTAGAAAGCATATCATGTGTACAAGATGATCAAATTTATAATATGTTACAAATTGTGTTTTTTGGTATGATTAACATATAAAAACATACCTTTCTCCTTTGTAGAGTAGTTCAAATCCTTCATTGATTTTATTAAAAGGTAAAACATGGGTTATTAACTCATCCAAGTCAAATTTCTTTGCCATAAAATCAGTCACAAGTTTTGGGACATCATCTCTGCTTTTCCAACCTTAGAAAATGAAGTACCTATATTTTATTATTTATGTAATTTCTAATAATTAATCAACAAAAAACATTTATTAAATGCTGGGCATGGGGTGGGGGGGCACAAAGTAATGAGTCAGTACATAAAAACTTCACATTTCTCTGGTCCTTTAAAGTATTAGGTGGATTGGTGTGGCTAGACAGGATTTAGAGAGTTAAATGGATACGAACAGCACAGAGTCAGAATGTGTATATATAAATGTGTGTGTGTGTGTGTGTGTGTGTGTGTGTGTGTCTGTGGTATGGGAGTGGTTATAATCTATACTGGTTTCATAGCCAAATGAATGGAATTAACAAACTATTGAACCTTCAATTATATTTCCCTTTAGACTTAAATATGAAAACCTTTACTTTGTATATCCTTTTTGAATTACAAAAACTAATTAAACTAAAAACTAATTTAAAAAAACTGGCAAGAAAAGGGTAAGGTTGAGGAGGGGAGGGGAAATTTCAGGCCAAAAATGTTTTTTTACCAACAAACAACTTGATTCCATCCAAGAAACCTCACTTTGTGCTGATCATATCCTTTTGAAACTTAGGTGAATAAAAACAGCTCATATTTCTATAGATCTTTATAATTTAGAACCACTTGGTACCCCCCCACACACACCTCCATTGTGTGTTCGTGTGTTCTAGTAGCACCTGCCTCTTTAAGTATTCCTCACAGAAGACATTCTATCTGGGTATTTTCCACTGGTCTTTTCAAGTATTCTTCCCTCTCCCGTCTTCTTCCTGACTTCTCTGGTTTCCTTAGTTTCCCAGCTAAAATCTCATACTCTCTAAGAATTCTTTCCTGATTCCTCTTCATGCATAAGGTTAGTTTCTTCACTTTATTGATTATCCAAGTTACAAATTTATAAATCTCCAATTTATTCTGCATATATCTTGTTTATACATTGATGTTTTTCCAAATGTCTTCCTCATTTAGATTGTGACCTTCTTGAGCAGACTGTCTTTTGTTTTTCTTTGTCGCCTCAGCTCCTAGCACTTAATAAAGATGTAGACTGACTGACTGATTAGTATTTTTAATACTGAGAAAACTAAAGTTCAGAAAACATAAATGCTTTGGTCAGGCACCTAACTAGTTGATGTCAAAATCAGGAGTCCATCCTATACATTTTACACAGCATCAGATTCTTATGAACTGATATAATTTTGATGGGTTTGTCTCATTTTCATCTTTTTAAATTTAATTTAATTTTTACAATTATATACAAAAGTAATTTTAACATTCATCCATTTGAAATTTATGAGTTAATTTCTTTTCTATGTAGTGGTTTATAGAATGCATTAGAATTTACAGAAGGCTTTTGCAAACTGTCTCACTCAACAATCCTGTAAACTAGTGCAATGGCATCATCATTTACTAGAGATGGAAATTAGCTTTTGCTTTTCTCTTCACTTAGGTCAGATAACAAGGACTACAACTCAATCTCTCATTCTGGTGTGATCACCAAGGAGGGGGGGGTCTTCCTGCCTTTTTTTGCAGCTATTTTAGAAATTACCCCCTGAGTAAGTTGAACAACCATTCTAGCTAGGGAGAGGAGAGGAGACTAGAAATTTGTACAGATTCACTATAGACCAGGAATTGTACTGTTTTTGTTGGGGGGGGGGAGTTTAGGGGGGTGCTTTGGTTTTTTTCCCCACAAATGCAATTCCATTTGATCATGTGATAACCTGGTAAGGTATTGTGATTCCCATTTTATTATTTATTTTTAGGTTTTTGCAAGGCAATGGGGTTCAGTGGCTTGCCCAAGGTCACACAGCTAGGTGATTTTTAAGTGTCTGAGGCCGCATTTGAACCCAGGTCCTCCTGACTCCAGGGCCAGTGCTCTATCCTCTGCACCACCTAGCCACCCCATGATTCCCATTTTATAGCTGTTGAAACTGAGGCAAACAGAAAACTTTACAGAGTCATAGTAGTAAATGTCTAAGGCCATATTTAAACTCAGGTCTTTGACCCTAGGCTCTGGGCTTTAATTCACTCTACTATCAGCTAACCTGAAAGATGGAAAAATATAAGAACAGCTGGATGCTTAAGAAGGAGGCAAGCAATAAGTGACTATAAGCCTACCTTCACTCACGAAACAGAATAATAAATTGTTCTTATAATCACTGCAATCACCAGAGTCTTCCTATGTGAATTTTGGCATTACGGAAAATTACAAATGAAAGCTTAAGAATAATGGGGGGGTTAGAGGTTACTGAGCAGTTAAGTCAAATTTTAAGATTTTTTGGTGAAATCCAATGGAAGAGACTGGTCCTGTAACAAAGAATACCAGTGCCATCTGCTGGAAGCCAACAGACCCGTAGTTAGGGTAGCGAGCTCATAGAATGAACAAGGGAGCCCCGATAATGAAAGGCCCATTACTTGCTGGGAAGTTTAGAAGAGCTACAGTAGGAAAGAGCAATTGGAAACACTGATGGGAAGTAGTTACTGCTGATCCTGGCTCAGTACAGAACTCTACAAATCTGTTAAGGGACAAGGTTATTTTTTCACTTGGGTTTTACTCTTTGGCCTCAGCTACAAGTCCTTAAATCTGCATTGATTTATAAAAACAAACGAAACTTAGAGTTTGGAAGCCAGGGGGACTGTGAAGGAGTGACTGGTGTTTGTCCTTTGGGTGTATCACAGACTTCATGCCCAGATCATGCAGATGGGGAGGAGTCACAAGGACGCTTGAAGGGGAACCAGGACCCTTGTGTCCAGGGAAGCTGGCACGTGGTCAGTGTCTGTGTGGGGGGCGGGAGGGCTGTCATGAATACTTCACCTCACCACCTGCTGAGCTCTAAGAAGGTCACCCTCCATCACAAGGATAGGGAGGGAGGGAGGGAGGGAGGGAGGATTACAGCCTACTTTCCTGTTTCTCCCATTTTATCATTTATTTCAAAGAAGTATATAGCTTTCTTGGGCCTGGAAACTGTGTGTGTGTGTGTAAAACAGAAGGAAGAGGTCCTCTCTCTCATTTTACAGACAAGGAAACTGGGGTCATCTCTCAAAGATGAAAATGACTTGACTAATTATCAGAAAAGTTCCCAAAATAAGTCCAATGCTTTTTCATCCTCTAGATCTTGCTGCCTCTTTGAGACTTCAAGTGTGGGCTATTGCCCATATTGATAGAAATAGAGAAGCTAGGAGAGATGGAGAGATAATATGACATAATTATTTTTCTAAGGGCTTCACTATATTGTCCGTTCCATGTTAAATGGCAAATCTTTCAAGCCCTTCCCAATACTCCCTGCCCTCTTCTCCAGTAGAAAAATAAAACTCAGTTTGTACTGATTTATTAGGGACAATGGGAAAGAAAAGTAAAAAATGGCTCATCTTCAAGGCAAGAGCCTGGCTTTGAACACAGGACCTGAAATTTATGAAAATGACTGAGGGCAAGTTGCTTAACTTCTGTGGCCTACAAAAGAGAATAATGTCTGTATTAGTTACCTCATGGGATCATGATAAGGAAATGCCTTATAACTTTTAAACACTATAAATGTGCAAGTGTCTGAGGACAGATTTGAATTCAGATCCTCCTGACTGGGGGGGGGGGTGCTTTATCTACTTCGCCACCTGGCTGCCCCAGCACTGTATAAATGTGAATTACTATTGTGAAGGTTCACTCATCTGACTTAGGGTGAATCTACAGCCTTCCATGATTTCTCATTTATACTAATTCAGGAACTGAACATGCTGCTTAGCAGTCTAGGGAATGAGTATCCCTGACTCTTTAGACATTATACAGAATGATTAAAGTACACTAAAACTTCCAACTATATGTACAAATATAATCATTAATATGGAGATAATTGTCTTAAGACTTATATAAACTATTGCAAAATAAGAAAATCAAGAAAACAATATACAATGAAAACAAAATGAAAAGAACACCCCAAATAAACACATACAATATGGAATGCTTTCTAATTAAAATGCCTAAACTCCAAAAGAGTGCTGAGAAAACACAGCTCTCCTTCCTCTCTGTCGATAAGTATGGGTGTTGAGGCCGCTACATGGCTCAGTGGATAGAGTCCTGGGCCGGGAGTCCGGAAGATATGAGTTTAAATCTGGCCTTAGACACTTACTAGCTGTGTGACTGAGCAAATCACTTAACCTCTGTTTGCCTTATTCCTCTAGAGGAGAAAATGGGGAATCACTCCAATATCTTTGCCAAGAAAACCCCTTCAGTACCAAGAGTCAGACAACACTGAACAGTATGAATGTACAACATTTGTGTCAGACTTGGGAAATGTGTTAATTTGCTGAACTTTCCAACCCCTTTTCTTTTTTCTTCTCTGCTATAGGGAATAGATCACTGGCTATAGGATATAAACTTAGATATGAATCTGAGGTAAAAGAAATCAATAAAAATTATCATACACCAAAAGTCACAAACATACCTTCTAGGGAAAATATTTCTATGGACTAACTCAGAATGAACTAAACCTTTTGAAAATTTGAATTAGAAAGGGTAATATTGAGACTGCAAGCTGTGTAAGATCTAGCAAATTTTTTTTTCCTTTTTGATATCCTCTTTATATTCCTTGCTTAGTTTTTTTACTGTCACTCAATTTCCTTATTTTTTTTTTGTCAGTGACATGCTTCTAAAAATATGAGATCATAGGATTTCTCTCACTTGGCAAAAGACATATCAGAATGTCAAGCCTCTTTCCCTTATGTGGCAACATTCTTTTTATTCTAAAAATGTCTCCATGCTGTGAGCTCTCTTATGATTTGTGAGTTGCCTGATAAAAGCACTATTCCTAAGGAGTCAATGCTGTCCACACTTATCGCTCTCCTGGTTCTGCTCCTGATTCTATGGGTTTCACCTTACCCTTTCACTTCCCCCGTCTCCAGTTCTCTTTTATGTGTTATTAGCTCCCATTGAATATAAGCTCCTTGAGAGAAGGGACTATCTCTTTCCTTTCCCTCCCCCTCCCTCTTAGCCTCCCTTCCCCCTTCCTTTACCCCTTTCCTTTCTCCTTCCCTCCCCTTTCATTGCCTTCCCTTTCTTTCCCTTTCCTTTCCTTCCTTCCTTTCCTTCTCTCCTTTCCTTTCCTTTTTCTCTTTCCTTCCTGTGTTTGTATTCCCAGTGCTCAGTACATTTTCTGATACATATCTGAATGAATGCTTCCCATTTCTCAACCACGTACCTCCAAAAACACATCCTTTCCAGGTGCGTCCAGTGAACAGCAGCATGGGATCATAGGTGAGCATTTTAGATGATGGAGGAGCTCCTACAACCACACTGGTCCCATAGCTCATATGGCAGGAAGCCAGGGCATCAATCTGATGCAGAAATGAAAGAGAAAATGTGCCTCTTATAGTATCTTTCTGAATCAGAAGGGATTTGTGCCTTGCTCCATTGCCACTGATTACCACAGTCCCCCAAATTAATGTATCACATCAGCTAGCTTACTTTTTGCCAGATATCTGGGCTACATGAGTATGCCAAACATGAAACCTGCCTTTCAGGAGTCTACATTCAAAGCACATGGGATGGGGTGGGAGGGAATGGCATATATACTTATAAGTATAAAAAAGCCTAGAGGGTCAATAATTTGAGATAATTGGGGTGTTAGGTGGGGAAAAGCATTAACAATGGGAGGAACTGGAAAAGTTACATGAAAAATGCTGCCAAGGAATGTTTGCATTTCTATGAGGCAAAGACAAAGAGGGACTCTGTTTCAGACCTGAGTTGTCATCTGTTAAAAAACTGAAGCAAGCCCCCACAAGTTTATATAACTTTGTTTTCTTGCAAATTGAAACCCATTTTGAATACTGCAAAGCCTCAGCAGTCTTGGTCATCCTGCTATAGACATTTCCTCCCTGAAGGCAGGAAACAGAATGTAGAATCATAGGATCATAGATTTAGAGCTAGAAAAGAGTGTAGGATCATTTGAGAGCAGGGTCCTCGTTTTATAAATAAAGAGATTGAGATTCAGAGAGGTGAGGATCCCCCCCCCCCCCCCCCCCCCCCCCCCCCCCGCCTCCGGGTAGCTTGTGGCAGAGCCAGGATTAAAATTCAGGTAGGGTGTCCCAAAATTTGGTTTTCTACAGCACTAGGATGGGATTCTTTTAAAATTTAATTTTCACAATAGTTCTAACCCTGAAATGTTCTCAAATCAGAGCCACTAATTACATTATCTAAAATGAACCAATGGTAATACAGTATGGAAACTCTGAGGAATTCTCTCTTTGATTTTTCATGCAAGATTTAAACAGAAATAGGAAACCATATTGCAAGGGAGGGGAAATGTCTTGTGTCTTGCTTCCTATAAAGAAAGAGATTAATGTAGCTCACTTCTGAGTATTAGCTCTTTTCCCCTCCCTCCTTCCCTTCTCCCCTCTCTTCCTCTTCCTTTTCCATCTTCTCTTCCTCTTCTCTCTGTCTCTGTCTGTCTCTCCCCATCTCTGTCTCTCTCTCTCTCTGTGTTGTCTGTCTGTCTTTTTCTCTCTGTGTCTCTCTGTCTGTCTATCTCTCTCTCTGTCTCTGTCTGCCTCTGTGTCTCTCTGTTTCTCTCTGTGTCTCTCTGTGTCTCTCTGTCTGTCTCTGTGTCTCTCTCTCTCTCTCTCTCTCTCTCTCTCTCTCTCTCTCTCCATGCAGAAGCTGTTTAGATTTATTTGGAATATCTTGTGCGAGTCAGTTAGGTGGCACAGTGGATAGAGCACTGGGCCCTGGAGTTAGGAGGACCTGAGTTCAAATCTAACCTCAGACACTTAATAACTACCTAGCCATGTGGCCTTGGGCAAGCCACTTAACCCCATTTGCCTTGCAAAAAAACAAAAACCTTAAAAAAAGAAGATAATACTGTAGTCTTCTCCTTGCCTTTAATAATGTAAACTTGATCTACTTCAAATGCTCATGGCCTCAGACCATGCTTCACCTTGTATTTAGCTCTCCACCAGCACACCAAGGCCCACTTGCATTCTCCTTGCGCATAAGAATCTAACCCCACCCACATCCCCAGCTTTAGGCTTCTTGCTCTTGTTCTAAGAACAATAATCCTATCAATTCTAACATCACCAATGGAAATGAGTGGCAATCTCTACCTCCATTCTTAATCCCTCTTATTCAGATAACCAGCATTCCCTTTCCTTATTCTCAGATGTGCATTTTCTCCTTCTAGCAGAAGATGAGTCCCTTGAGGACAGGTGCTGCCCAGCTAGTCCAATACTTGTTCATGCTTACTTAGTTCTTGATGACTGAAACTAGTTTCTATAAATGCAACTTTCATCTGGGTAATAATCAGTGCCTTAAGGACTTTTTAAAATAAATCAAACTGGGGGTGGCTAGGTGGCATAGTGGATAGAGCACTGGGCCCTGGAGTCAGGAGGACCTGTGTTCAAATCTGGTCTCAGACACTTACTAATTACCTAGCTGTGTGGCCTTGGGCAAGCCACTTAACCCCATTTGCCTTGCAAAAACCTAAAAAAATAAAAAATAAAAAAAATAAATCAAACTCTTGAGAGGGGAACTCTATGGAAGCTCAGCTTTGGCCTAAGGCTGACTCTTTAATCTTGGCTCCCTCCAAGTCTACTCTACCTGCTTATTACTTACCATAGTTTCAAGGCGCCCCACAACCTCGAAGGTATAGCCAACAGAATTGTTAGTCATTTCACTCAATACTTCATTGATGGGTTTTTTGTAGTCCTTAGGACTGATGCACTCAGTGGCTCCTACAGACTTGGCTTTCTCAAATTTGTCTTTATTAAGATCAATTCCAATGATTCGGGAAGCACCGGCTGATTTACAGCCCATAATAACCGAGAGGCCAACTCCTCCCAGCCCAAAGACAACACAAGTAGAACCAGGGATGACCTATGGGGATGAAAAAATACAGGACCTTAGTAATTAATGAGATCATCGGAAGTCTAGAGTCTTGGAAAACATGAAATCTAGAGCAGGACTAGTTTACTGTAGCCAGTAGTAAATTGATTCTCATAGTGATACTTTGAAAGAATTAAAAACATAGGCAGTTGAGATATCAGAGGCTCTTTTAGCTTCTGCCTCAGAAACTTTCATGAAAGAAAACATAAGGAGCTACTAAGGAACGAAGAATTCATGATCATTATCAGACATTATCTTTATCAGACATTATCTTTCTTCATTCCCCATCCCAATGTCTCCCGCCCCCCAAGTCTTTATGTAAATCTGAAAATATTATTTCCGCTACTAGAAGGTGAACTCCTTCATGGCAGGAATGATTTTACTTCTTCTCTTTATATCCCCAGGCCTGAACCTGGGTGCCTTGCCTTTAATAGATCCTTGTTGATTGATGGATTGATTCCTCATTTACACATTCATTCATTCATACAAATAAACCCAAATCATCTGAATGAAGAATAAGAATTTCAGATTATCTGAATGTTTTTGTCTTTATATCTTTATATTTGTAGAGACCAAGGCTTCTGGATGATTAAATGGCTATTCATTGTTCAGGGATTTGGTAGGTGTGGACAGTACCTGAACATACCTTGTATTTGGAAACTTTTAGTGTCTGCCCAAATCTTTACTAAGCCAAGAATTCTTAAGAATTACGTCATCCACATAGCCTCACCTGGGCTGTCTTCATCGCAGCTCCATAGCCAGTGGAGAATCCACAGCCTAGCAAACACACCTTCTCTGGAGGAGCGGCACTGTCGATTTTAGCCACTGAGTCTTCCTCCACCACGGTGTACTCAGTGAAGGTGCTGGTGTTCATGAAGTGATAGACAGGCTTCCCTTTGCAGGTAAATCTGGTGGTGCCATCAGACAAGACACCCTTTCCCGTAACACTATTCAATGTATTAAAGGCACCAGTAAATGAATGCAGCTTAAATATTAATCGATAATGGAACAATTAAAATGACATCTCAGAAATGACACTCACTCGATCTTCTCACACAAATTACCATTAGGATTTATGCAGGAGGAGCATTTTCCACACTGTGGCAGAAAGAGAGGAATGACCATATCTCCTGGAAGAGGAAAAGATTATTTTTTTTTAGATTTTTTTTTGCAAGGCAATGGGATTAAGTGGCTTGCCCAAGGCCACACAGCTAGGTAATTATTAAGTGTCTGAGGCTGGATTTGAACTCAGGTACTCCTGACTCCAGGGCCAGTGCTCTATCCACTGCACCACCTAGCCACCCCTAAGAGAAAAGATTATGATGTGAAATATTGCTTTTTTAAGATAGAGAAATAAATCAATATTTGGGGGACATATATTGGCACCCATCATAGGATCATAGGTGTGTGTGTGTGTGTGTGTGTGTGTGTGTGTGTGTGTGTGTGTGTGTTTGAAGTGATAAAAAGAAACATAAAATGTGAACTCTGTCTACAACAAACCATCCTCTGGGCTATGAACAATTCTTTTATGTTAAGGAAATGTGCGCTTTATTTCTTTAAGTTTGGAATAAAATCAATAAAATTTAGGTAAGCAGCAGAATTGGTATTTAACACTCAAGTTTTCTGGCTACAGATTTGATTTTCTAAACCACACAGTCCTGGTCATTCAGTAGAACAAAGGAAATGAACAAATGCATAAAATGCAAATAACCTAAAGTGGTCTCTATATGAATGTGTGTGTGTGTGTGTGTGTGTGTGTGTGTAGTGTAGATGTATATGCACATATATAAATTGAATTTATCAAAATGGCAATAATTTCTAAACAAAGCTCTAATAACTAATGTGTGGCTTAATCAGCAAAGTAATAAAATGTTTTCAGAAAGACAGATAAATAGACAACTTGGAAGGTAGGTATGTAGGTGGATAGATGATAGATATAGATAGATAGATAGATAGATAGATAGATAGATAGATAGATAGATATAGATAAATGACAAACAGATAGATAGAATTTTAAAGAAAGAAACCATACTCTGGGTACCTGAAATAAACAGTGTATGTGAATTGAGAGAGTAGCCCTGAAGAATGTTACATCATTAGAGAAAGCTATTCTACAACTTATTTGTTTTTTAGTTTTTGCAAGGCAATGGGATTAAGTGGCTTGCCCAAGGGCCACACAGCTAGGTAATTATTAAGTGTCTGAGGCCGGATTTGAATTCAGGTACTCCTGACTCCAGGGCCGGTGCTCTATCCACTGAGCCACCTAGTTGCCCCTACTACTTATATTTTTAGAGAATTCAAGAGGTTAAGTTACCTGTAAAAAGTCACACAGCAAATTATACCAGAGACAGGATGTAAATTTGGGACATCCCAACCCCAAGGCTGGCCATCGGTTGACTACACTTCTGTCCACCATTTCTCATAGGTATAACAGCACTTTTTGTGGTAGCAAAAAACTGGCCACAAAATGGGTGTCCTTTGATTGGGGTGGAAAAAGAAAGCATAATATACGAATATAATGAATTTTAATAGTGCTACAAGAAATGAGGAATTTAGAAAAGCAGAAAAATTTCTATTTGAGGAAAAAAAAAACCTGACCTCAGCTGTTGTTTCAGACTGTAATCATGAAGTTTTAATGAAATGTTACCCAGACTAGAGAGATGAGTTTACTCCCGGACACCTTTGTGAGATGTGAACACCTGTCTTACTGAGTCTAGAAGGGAGAGGGCTTGATTGCACAAATTAGTCAGAATGAGGCAGCTATGTATTGAAATGGATCACTTTCATTTGACTCAATTTTCTCAACTGTAAAATGGATCATTGCTCCTCCTCCTCAAAGGAATCAAATGATGTGTTTGTAAAACACTAATCACAGGTCCTGTAATCAGTATGTCATTGATAAATGCTTGTTTCCTTGCTCCTTCTCTTATTCTCCTTTCTGTCTGCATCCCTCTCCTTTCCTCCCTCCCTCCATTCCATTCTACTTTGTTCACTTCCTCCTTCCTTCCTTTTCCTTTCCTTCCTCCCTTCTTTCCCTCCCTCCCTCTTTTCCTCTCTCCTTCCTTCCTTCCTTCTCCCTTCCTTTCTCCCTTCCCTCCTTCCTTCCTCCCTTCCTCCCTCCTGCCCTTCCTCCCTCCCTCTCTTTCTCCCTTCCTCCTTCCTCCCTCCCTTCTTCCCTTCCTCCATTATTCCCTCCCCTCCTCCCTTCCTCCCTCCCTTCCCTCCTTCCTTCCCTCCTCTCTTCCCTCCTCCCTTCCCACAAAAGAAACCAATTATTTTGAAATAAAGTTCCAGGTACAATCATTTTTATTATACCATGTAATGGAAATGCTTGCTTTATTCATAAATAAAGAAATGAAAAAAGTTATAAAATTATTTTTGAAAAACATTCATAGACCCCAGTTACAAACCCTTGCCTCACCTGGTTTCACTGTGGTTACCCCTTCTCCAATACTCTCTACAACTCCGGCTGCTTCATGTCCCACAATTACTGGAAACTTAACAGTCATTGCTCCGCTGATGGCATGGTCATCAGTACGACAGATGCCTGTGGCCAAGATCTATGGGAAGAGAAAGACAGTGGAAACCTCTGGATCACAGGACTCCTTGGGCACAGTCCTCTGGTTTCCATTTTGAATTCTTCTGTCAGATATTTAATTCTCAATTCTTCTGAGCCTCTAATTTTTTGGGACTCCAGAAGAACAATTCTGATAGAGTACTGGTTTTAATGCAAACACTTCCATAACCCTTTAAGATTTCCAAAGTTCTTTATATATGTTAAGTCATTTTATCCTTTTATTCCTAGAGAGGAGAGGAGGAGAGGGGAGGGGAGAGGAGGGGAGTCAGAATTCCAAAGATATAAATTTATAAAATTTATAAATTTTGTAAAAATGGGTAAAATTACAAATTGACCTAAAATGAAGTTGGCATAGAATTAATAGATAAGAAAGCATTAACCTAGAGCTGCCTAAGTGGAATTCTCAAAGGATGATATAATATTAGAGACAATCAGCTAGTTCTGGGTGACTCATATTCCTTTCTTAACACTTCTTGAGTTTTGACCCAAAATCATTATGGGTCATGATGCCAAGGTTTAGTTGTATTATCTCAGCTGTGGGGTGCCAAATTCTTTTCTAAAAGAACTAACCTAAAAGGAATCTTTGAGAAGCACCTTGAAGAGTATAAGACTAACAATGCTGGCAGCTACAGTAGCGGCCATACCTAACATCATGAAGGATAGAACATGACTCAGAACTATTTAGCTGGATAGCCACACCAGAGGACATTGTGTCTTTCGATCAAGGGACCCCTATTACCATAGGATTATAGGTCCAGCAAATGTTTAGAATGGTGTGACTTGAATCTGGGTAGATTAAGAGCTAATTAACATCCCCTGACAACAATAAGTCTCTAAACTGCAGAATTGGTGCTGATCTGCACGGGAAGAGTGTTTCTTCTTTGTCAGGTCCATTTAAAAAAGAAATCTCAGGTCTTAAGGAAAAAACAATCTACATTAGGAATGACAGTACCTTAATTCGAGCTTCATAGGTTTTTGGTGGGGCAACTTCTACTTCCTCGATGGAAAAGGGTTGCTTCAGCCCCCACAACACAGCAGCTTTGCATTTAATTACCTAGAAAAGTAGCAAAAACATATTTGTGTGACATATCCATGTGTCCATAAACCTTGGTCTCTGACTAACATAAGCATAGGAAATTCCAAAACAAGAGGGGAGTGGTGGTATACGATTATGAAGGAATACTACTCTGCTGTAAGAAATGACAAGTTCAATGATCTTAGAAAAACAAGGAAAGACTTGCTCACAATAAAGAAAAGTGAAAGAGCAGAACCAAGAAAATATTGTATACAGTAACATCAATATTGTTTTAAGAATTTTGAGCAACTAAGTCACTTTGACTATTATAAATATCCAAATTAATTATAAGAGTCCTAGAAAGGAAGGTGTTATATTCATCTAGAGAGAGAGAACTAATAAATGGAAGTATGTTTAGAATTACTTTGCATATATATTTATATATTTATATTTATATATATATAGGCATCACACATATGCATTTGTTTTTAATGCAGCCATCTTTAGGGTGGGGGTGGAGGGAAGGAAAAAATGGGGGAAGTAATTTATATAACTTTGTTATATATTTAAAAGAAATAACAAGTACATAATAGATTTTTGGCTCTATGTGCAAACATCGTTTTATATCACTTTGTTGTGTAAATGCTTGTTTTATTCCATAAATTAAAAACTAAATCAATAAATGTTTTCTTAAAAAGGAAGCATTCTATCAGGACAGGTTGTTCAGCCAAGCTTCCTCAAGACTGGCACTTTTTCCATGTATTCAAGTTTTAGTAGCAAAACTACTACATTTGTAGAAATAAATAACTGCCCCTTTGAAGGTTGGAAACATGGCATGAAAAGCACTGGGAGGAAGGAAAAATGAACCCTTGGTTCTCAGTGAAACTGTGGGTTCAAAATAGAAAAAAGGAAGAGATCGTGCAATTAGAAACACTTTAGAGTAGCTGAACCTGGGAGCTGACTCCCAGGGAGGACTGGTCTACCAGCTTACATGACCAAAAGATTCACTCCACTTCCTGCCCCGACAGAGTCATCATTATGTGTCCTATATATGATATAGAATTTCAACATAAAGTCTTTTTTTTAAGAATTCAAATACTGATTCTCAGTTAATAAACATTTATTAAGTGCCCCCTATGTGGCAAGTGCTAGGGATAGAAATAAGAAAAAAAAAAGAAAGTCTCTTGCTCTCAGAGTTTACAATATAATGGAAGACAAGGAAGAATATATATATATAAAAGAAGCTGAAAAGCAAGTGTGAGTGGGGGGAGCTGGAAAAGTATCCAATATTGGAGCAAAATGGAAAAAGTCAGAGAAGTTCAAAGACGGTGCAGACACGAGAGATGAGGAATTGTTCTGAACTATACTCCCTCCTTAAATTTAAGGAAGGTTAAAAGTCCATAGCTCTACTCTCCAACAAGAGGGACAGAGGGTGATGGTGATGTGGAATCCCAAGGTTGATGGATCTTGTGATGATAAGATTTTCCCCAAAATGAGGTTCCTGGATCCTTGGGGGAAAGTCAGAGAAGTCCCAAAACAGTGAGTTAGGGTGAATCCACTCAATCAGTTTTCTTGCTTCCTAGCTCCCAGCCAAGGATAGCAGTCTTAAAAGAACTTGACTTTTGATCCTAGAGTGCTGGCTGCTATTTTTTCCACCCTGGATTCTTTAGAAGGCTAGGGAAGCCTAGGTGGGTTACTCTTGGGGGGGGGGGGCACACAAGGGTAGCAATGAGAGAAATGGTTACTGGAGCCTTATTTAAGAGAAAGGAGAAGTTTGAAACTGAGGCAGGAAGATGCTTTGTCTACTTTGAAATTTACCGTGTCCAGCTCTATGCCTTGGCTTTTGAGGGAAAATGATGATAGTCATACTTCTTTGAAGTAGTGCAATCTGGTGCAATCTGACTAATGTTAGAGTGGACTGCTGGTCATTTGGTGCACTGACTCTCCTTCCTTGTCCTTGAGGGGTTGGGGTGAGTGATACGAGTAGAAGTCTAAATTCCCCAGCCTTATCTTCATCCATTTTTCTAGTTCTACTGTCTCCCTATCGACTTAAATAAGGGTTCCTCTGATTTGTCCCCAGTCTTTTCCTGCCACAAATCATATTTGTGCCCAGGAAAGATACGTGGTGCTGTGCTGAATGGTCACAAGGTAATACAATCTTGGTAGGAGAGGATAGGAAGAAATTACAGGTACACTAAGGGATCCTTGGGTCAATTTTAATGCCCTTCAGAACAAGTTTTTACGGGGAAGGGAGCTACAGGAAATACCAGGCTGCAAAAACAAACAAAAAATGAACAAAAACAGTCCTTCAGAATTCAGAGCACTTGTAGGGAGACTTCCCAAAGGAAATAAAAGAAAGTAGAAGGAGGTGGGCAAAGGTGATGAGACAACCATGTTGGCTCTACCTTAGCAAAAGGTGGCAAAATGTGGAAAAGGCAGGTTTATGGAGGTTCTTCATAAACATTCCTGGAGTCAGGAGAAACTGAGTTCAAATCCAGTCTCAGACACTTGACACTTACTAGCTATGTGACCTTGAGCAAATCACTTAACCCTGATTGCTTTGCCAAAAAAAAATGTATTTGGTCATTTGAGTCATTTTTGCCAAATACCTACACTCTATTTAAACTGGATCCAATCTCTGATAGTTAAAAGGATTTTAAGCACCTTTTTTCCCCCCAATTATGTGAACTTGCAAGTCACAGCATAGGATGATAGAAAAAACAGACAACTTTTGTTTAGAAAAGCATTGACCTGCCCCTAGACAAATCCCTTAAACTCTGAACTGCATTTTCCACATCTGTGAAGTGAGATAAATAGAATTTCCTCTATTGGCTTCACATGTTTTTAGATAAATATTTAATGTCTGAGAAAGCTTGGAAAACTCTAAAACTCTGCTGATGATTCTCAACTTGGGGGTTTATGAACATGGAAATTGAGGGCTATTTTTACATTTCAATAACTATATTTCAAAGTAATTGGCTTCCTTTGTTATTTTTTGTATTTTTATGCTAAACATTTAAAGACATCATTCTGAGATGCCCATGGCTTCACAGACAACTAAAGCGTCCATGAGACACAAAAATGGTTAAGAACCTCCTCTCTACCTACATGCTCAGTTATTTTTTTGATCAAATAAACAAATACTTTTAAGAGGATAAATATGTGTAATCATGTTAAACATATTTCCTTAATAGTCAGAAGAATCAGAACAGAAGGGGAAAAACCATGAGAAAGAAAAAACAAAAAATGAAAATCATATTGCTTTAGTTTGCACTCAGATTTCATAGTTCTTTCTCTGGAGGTAGATGGCATTTTCCGTCTTCTGGAATTGTCTTTGAGCCTTGTATCACTGAGAAGAGTTAAGCCTAGTCTGAATGATCATCACACCATGTTGCCGTTAATGTGTACAATGTTTTCCCAGTTCTCACTTTTCTCAGCATCAGTTCATCACATAAACAAATCTTCAATGAGAGCCATCCTTTCGTCTTATCTTATATAGGCAATTCTCAAAAATCACATCCTTAAGTAACCAAGTTATATTGTAACATATATAACATGTATATCATGTATAACATGCCTAGTCTATGGATACTGTTGGAGATTTGATTTCTACCTCTAACCTTCCATCACTTAACTATATCAAAATAAAGTCAGAGCAGAAGGGGGTGTTAACATTCTAGAGAAAACTTTTTTTTTCCTTTTTTCTTTCTTTTTTTTGGAGGGGGGTTGCAAGGCAATGGGGTTAAGTGGCTTGCCCAAGGCCACACAGCTAGGTAATTATGAAGTGTCTGAGGTCAGTTTGAAGTCAGGTCCTCCTGACTCCAGGGCAGGTGTTCTATCCACTGCGCCACCTAGCCACTCCCAAGAAAACAACTTCAAATACATTCTTTCAGGCACTGCCAAAGTCCTAGAGAAAGGACTCCCTTTCCCCATGATCATTCCATTTACAGTTTCCATTTTCATCCTGTAACGATTAAAAATTCTTCCATTTGCATATATAACATATATAACACATATATGCTAAATACTTGCCTGCCTAGGCAAACCACTCCTGTCCTGAAAATTTACGTCCTTAAATAAATCCTTCAGATGCTAAAAGGTTTCAGTTAGCCATCTGGCTAGCTGGTGGTGAAGATACAGAAATCCTTTGCTTACTTTTCCTGCAGTACTACTCATCCTCTACTCTTCGGCCTGGCTTTCAGTAGTCCTCTGACCAATGTTTCCACTCCCTTGTGTGTGGATTAGTGTGCCTTCAGAGAAATGTCCCATTTCAAAGCAACGCCTCCAAAAACATGACTCAGACTCTTCAAATCCTGCCTCAAATAATCTGGTCCCACCCCTTGAAATGTTGACATTTTGATAGGAAAAAAAATCAAAGTTGTGATCCATATGAATTGATACTTTAACAACAAGGGTGAAGAATGACTGAAATGTTTGGGTTTTTTTTTTACCTTTGTAGTTACATGAAGGCAGAACAGTTTAGACCACACTCTTGAGAATCCAAACCTTGGCATTTTCTTCAGATGTGTTGTTTTTTGTAAGGTATCAGATGATGATAGTATTTTCTCTCATTCTGTTCTAGTCATCCACCTCAAGCCCCCATTTACTTTAACATATGGACTGTATGACACATAAACATAGGACTGCAACATATTTTCCCAGAAAGGAAAAAGGGATTATATAGAGAAATCCTGTTCGACAGAGGAAGATGATTAAACTAAGGAAATAAGAGTGGTCATCTTTGAGATGGATCTGCTATGTCCAGTGATGTTTGAACAAGGTTGATTTCTATGGACTGTGCCTTTGGGATTCCCTAAGCCCACTCTTACATTCTAGTTCTGGATGAATTTATTTTCCAGATGACTCTCTGCATAGGAGAATGGAGCTGAAACTGTTCTTACGCAGGAACATGCAATGGCCGATAACTGTTTCCCCTGCCACAGTTTTGCCCGAATTTCATGTTTAATCATTTCAGTATTCTTTGGTGTGGCGTTTAACACGGTCTGTCTCACTGAGGCATGATCAACTTCAGATCTTCCTAATTTTTAGAAACTGTCTGGGATAAGTCAGTCAAAAAGATAAGATGGCTTTTAAAAGTCTCCACGTTTGAACCTTGAACAATAGTGATAACTAATTAATATTTATATAATGATTGCTCTGTGCTAGGTTTTATGCAAAGCGTTTACAATGATTATCTCCTTTCTACTTCACAACCAGCCTGGGAGGTTAGGTGCTATTATTACCCATTTTACACGTGAGGAAACTAAGACAGACAAAGGGGACTTGTACAGGATCACACAACTAGGAAGTGTCTGAGAACAGGCTATCTGACTTCAGGCTGGTTCTCTATTGTGCCACCTAATTAACACCAATTCCATTAGGATTGGGGCAAGAGTCAGTGGGACCCTCCTGTGATATATTATGGGGGTTCATATGGAATTTAAATTATTTTAACTGTTCCGGTAGTTAGGTGCCACAGTGAACAGAGACAAAGAGACAGAGAGGGAAAGAAAGAGATAAACAAGAAGGGGAGTAACTTCACTAACCTGGAAACACGAATTAATCTTAGCAACTGCACGTTGTTTGTTTATGAGCAAAAAGGTGTAAGGTGCCAGCATGGGTGGTGTTAACACAAGCAAGGAAAGCTTTAACCAAGATATTTTCTGTTGACAAACCAGCAAAGCTAACTAGCACACCGGAGACTTTAGGTCAAAAGGCAAAAATGAGGAGGGGTGAATGGTGCAGGGACAATATTGAACCTTTCTGCAGAATAATTATCTATATTGTGTTAATTTATCCTCTTACATAAAAGTTCATAACTTGGGGAATGAATTAATAACTAAAGCAATAATTAAGTACTTGGTTTGTAGAGAGAGTGAGGCAAAATACTGGGGATACAAATTGAAAAGTCAAACAGTCCTTGGCCTCAGAAAGGTTACTATCTAATGAGAGAGAGACAACTATATGGGAGGTTTCAGCCGCAAGTCAGATGGTAATGTCTCTTCTTATCAATATTGTACCCCTTGGCAATGGGATGGAAAGGGCTCTCTTTTCTGGGCCTCAGTCAATTATGATTGTAGAATTTTCAGGGGCAAGTTGCCAGCTGCATCTCCACAGCAGTTCCTTACAAGAATGATGGTGAAGGGAACTGGTTTGGAAATATTGTTCTTGAGGTTCTTGGGTTCAGGGTCCTGGGCTGTTTCCACAAAGGCCAGAGGAGAGGGTGGTCAAGATGAGGGTAGTGGTTTGATTTTCAACTTAAAGAAGAATTATACCTGTATCTCAATATAATTGGTTTGCTTTGTATTCCTGTGTATTTTGTTTTTATGCATTTGAAAATAAGAGCTTTCCTAGCCCTTATTTTAGATGTTTTATTTATATTTATTTATTTCTATTTAGACAGTTTCAGGACAGAAAAATACTTAAGAACTCTTGTTTTAAGAGAATCAGCTGGGGCGGCTAGGTGGCATAGTGGATAAAGCACCGGCCCTAGAGTCAGGAGTACCTGGGTTCAAATCCGATCTCAGACACTTAATAATTACCTAGCTGTGTGGCCTTGGGCAAGCCACTTAACCCCGTTTGCCTTACAAAAAAAAAAAACAACCTTAAAAAAGAAGAGAGAATCAGCTAAAGGCTAAATTGAAAGACTTGAAAGGACCATTCTTTCTGACCAGCCATCCCTGGCTTGGCTTCCTTTCTCCATTGTGACCTTAGAAAAGACTGGTTTAGTTATATACTCTCCTTGGCACTCCAGTCATTTACTCTATTGCCCGATCTCCACTCAAACTCTGTCAAATTTCAGTCCCATGGTAATTGTACCACAAATGTTCTCTATTCCTATTCCCATACTGAAGAATGTCATCAGAGAAAATCAAGGGAATTTACCCAACTTGGTCCACTACAAATTCACATTATCTGATCTCACCAAGGCCCTTTTGCCTATTTGACAGTACTTTTATTCTTCCCTATTTCATTTGCAGTACTAACTGCAGCAGATCCAGACTTTTTCCCCTACACAGACCCTGTACCCCCTTTCCTTTCCCTCTCAGATGAAGATCTTGCTTCTTTCTTTGCTGAAAAAAATGGAGGGTTTCCATTATGTTTGCCTTCATTCCGATAGCACACCTCAAAATCATTTTATATGATCCTATTCTGTCCTTCCACTTCTATATTCCTTATTTCTAGTCTTCGAAAATGAGGAGACTCTTCTTCCAAAAGGCAACCATTTACTCATATCCTTGTCTCGTCCCTTCCTGTCTCTTCTGAGAGCTTGCCTCTGACTCTCCTGTTCTCATCATCAATCGCTTTTTATTTACTGATTCCTTTCCTGTTGTCCTCAACCCAACCACAACCAAACACACTTCTCTAGTCTTTGCCATCTTCCCAAGCTATTCTTCTTCTGCTCTCTTTTCAGTGAATCACAGTTGGAAGGGAAGTCACATCCAAAGAAACTCTGACCCCCCATGTATATCTGCCAGCAATTAAATCTTTGCTTGCAGACTTTAAATGAGGTCTTCGACCTCCCAGTGTCTTCTTAGAAAGTATATTTATTTCTCTCAAATGTAGCTGTTTTTCTTCTTGAACCTTTTTCAGCTTCTGACACTGACAAATGATGATGCTCTCTTTTTCGACATCTCCCCCTTCACCACTTCATATTCTGTGGCAGAAGAGAGGAGTTTAGGTTCAAAGCTTGGTTTGGTTTCTTTCTAGCCAATCTTATCGTGTCCATATTATAGTCCAAAGCCCTTGAGGGCTCAAGTTCTGGGCACTGTGGCTTTCTCTCTGGACCAGCTGGCTGCACGTTTGACCCAGCTCCCAGGTCCAGTGGAGATTTCATCACCTAGTATTCAAAGGACAAATAAAACAGATCAAAACTCCCAACCCTGAGTCTGTTTTTTGAAGCCCTAGGGTAAAAAGGGAACTGAAGAGAAGATATCCCATCTCAGTCACCAACTCAGTTCTTGATACTCATGCTTGTGAGTGAACTTGACTCTTCACCTTTCTGGACATCATGGTGGAAAATAAGACTGTAACCTCTTGGTCTCAGTTTGGGGGCAGTTAGGTGGTACAGTGGATAGAACACCGATTCTGGAGTCAGAAGGATGAGAGTTCAAATCCAACTTCAGACACTTGACAGTGTAACCCTGTGCAAGTCCATTAACCTCAATTGCTCACCAAAAAAAAAAAAATGCGCAATAAGTTATGGCTACAAAGCAAATGGAAAGAAATTATTGCTACCCACAAGATAGGGACATGCCAGATGGCTTCATCTCAAAGCAGAGTGACTTCATTTTAGCAATCTGGACATATTCAAAATTCCTGTTTATTTAGATCAAGTTAAAAACGGGTCCTTATTCTTCTTCCACCCCATGTTGAGAGGTTGTCTCATATCCTCCATCCCATACAATAAGCATTATCCTTAAAGATAAGATGGTGAGAAAGGACTCTCACTTTGTGGTCCCAGTGAATGTGGTGTTGGTTTGGTACAATTTTGCAAAGTCATCCTGAACAATAATTCTATTGAAATGGGGTGAGTTTGATCGAATTGCAGAATCACCCTGAGTCACCATGACAACAACAATGGCACAAAGAGAAGCTGGGGCGACATCTTGGCTCTGACTCCAAAGCCTTTTTTCCCTCCCTACTTCTCTAAAGGAATCTGATACCTACAGTAGAGAATGTTGAGTGGAAGACTGAGAGTCACCAAAGAACAACCCCCCCACCCTGTCCTTGCCCAGGTCTAGCTGTATCCTCTCATTTTCCAAGAAGTAATCTGGCTACAACTGATGTCAAAGTACCATGGAAAGAGTCCTGGATGCAAAGGACCTGGGTTCAAATCTCACATCAGGCAATTACTGTGGGTAAGTCATTTGAAGTCCTTGTTCCTTGGTTTCTTCCACTACAAAATGAGGGGCTGAACTGAAAAGTCTCTGAGATCATTCCTATTTCTAGCCTCATGATCTCTGCTATTCTCCCCGTGACCACCAAACAAGGCTCTCTTCACTAGGAAGGCAAAATTCAAAAACCGAAGCTCTGCTCTAACAAAGTCAAATATCTGTTTACCCAGTTTGAAGGAGCCAGTGCTGGGATCCAAACCATAAGGTTATGCTTAAAACCTTGGCATGCCTCAAAAATCTTCCTTTGACATGCAAACCTGGCCCATGCAGGAAACCCAAAGCAGATGTCTCAAAATAAGTAGAAGACTTCCCAATTGCTGCTCACAAGCTTTCCTATGATTCATGCCACCAGCATGGGCACAAAGCCATTGGAGGCTGTTCTCAGAGCTCATGGAAAGAGTTAGCTCTAAGCATTGCTAAAAAGGCCAAATTTTCTCTAGCAATTCACATCTCTAAAGGACTTTGAGGTGAGTTCTCACCTCCTTCCTCAACATTTTTAGGAGGTAAGAAGAACAAAAGTTGTGTTCCTCCTCCAAATAATAATAAGAATAGTTGGCCATTTGTGCTTTAGGGTTTGTCAAACCTTTATATAGATTATCTCATTTGATCTTCCCAATAATTCTGTGAGATGGGTGTTATCACTGTTCCCATTTTATAGAAGAAGAAACTAAGGTTCAGAGAGTTTATGTGACTCCCCCTAGGGTCACAGAGCTTGTGAGGCAGGATTTGAACTCAGTTCTTCATGACTACAAGTTTGTTCTGTCCATTAAGCTTCCTAATAATAGTCAAAGAGATAGGGTGATAAAATTGATTTTCTTTTGGGTTTTTTTTTTTTTTGAGACAACTGGGGTTAAGTGACTTGCCCAGGATTAAACAGCTAGTAAGTATTTGAATTTAGGTCCTCTTGATTCTAGGATCTCTATCCTCTGCACCCACCTAGCTGCCCCAAGTTGGTTCTATTTAAAAAGAAAATGCAACAAACATCTATCTATAAGTACATTTTGCAGTGGATGGATAGAGTGGATGGAGAATTGCACTTAGAGGCAAAAGGGGACTCAAACCTTGTCTCAGATCCCTGTGATATTTGTGAAAGTCACTTAACCATTCTATTTTGTGTATAAAATGATGATGTCTAAGGTCCCTTCCAGCTCCAGATTTTGTAGTTCTTAGAAACCCTGTAGACCAGCCTCCTTATTTCACAGATGAGAAATTTAAGGTTCACCAGGATTTTTGTCCTCTACCCAATGTCGGCCCATAGAGGAGCAGGTGATCAAGTGTTCTCCTGAAGGATAGGGATTATTTCACATTTTTTTCTCCAGTTACCAGCATGCAAAATACCGCCATGCCAATCATATGGAAGGTGGATAATAAATAATCACTGATTGATCGATTGATTGACAATAGGAAAAATTCATTCCAGAAGGTCAGAGAATCCTTGAACTGGAAATAAGCTTAGAGAGCATCAAGACCAAATCCACTGACAGTTCCTAAATTCATCTGTGATATTTAGTACTACAACTTCTTTCTCAAGACTTGCCCTAATGAGGAATTCTACCTAAGTAGAATTTGGAAATTCTTTGTATTGGTTCCAAACATCTTCATATAACTTCCTAATTCTCCTCTTCAGGTTTTAAGCAGAATGACTTTATCCCTCTTTCACAAAACTGGTGAAGATAGCTATGACACAAATTTATGTAGATACTTGTGAATTGTATATTATATATTATGTAATATTTATACACATTATTGTTCCTTTCATATTCTCTTCTCCATCAACTGTGGTGCTCAGAACTGAAATTCCAGGTGTGGGTTATCCAGTGTAGAATACAATTTGTCCCTTCCACATCACGACTTTCTCCATCAGAGTTTTAATATATATCGTTGGTAGGCATAAGAAATGAAATGGGAATTTGAAAGAATTTTCACAGAAGCTGCAGACAACATGTAGAGGTCAACAGATGACACAGAAAAAGTTTAGAAACTCAAAAATGCTTAAAATATAATGTATAATATCCACATCCCATAAGAGAAAAAGAAAAAAAATCAGAATTCTCTATTCCAAAGGGACGGTCAAAAATTTTTACTTGGATTTTCCAGATCAGGTTTGGGGGAGCCCCTAATTTCCCTACACCACTCCACGCCCACCCTGCAATGTGGAAGTGATAATTGTCCAATGTAACTGCCACCTCCTGGTCTACTAAGAATTTACCATATGCAGGATATTGTGCTAGATGCTGCCGAGGCAAAGGCAAAACAAACTCCTATTAATTTGGCATAAGATTACAATCATTTTTATGCTTTCATGTCACATTGTTGATTCATAATACTCTTGAAATCATCAAAAGTCTCCAAATCTTTGAAACTGCTGCCTAATCTGTTTGTCTGTTTGTTCTTAATAAAAACTATCTCCTTCATGAATCTAAAATTTCTTTCATTACTTATTCTTTGGGGTAAGGCACTAAAAGCTATTGCAACATGCTAATGAACATTAACCTATTTTTTTAATTTTAAAATTTATTTTATTGCTAATTTATGGAATAAAACAAGCATTTCCATTACATAGTATAATAAAAAAATTATTGCACAATAAACTGCAATTGTACTATGTACAACTTGTTATCCTTTTAAGATAAAAATTATCATGTGAATTTTTCCCTTCTTTTCTCCTTCCTCCCCATCGTAGAGATGACCACCATTAGACACAGATAGGAATGTTTGTGTATTTGTGTGTGCATGTAAAATTATTCTGTATTATCACTTCTTCCTTTTAATGCAGATAGTATCTCTCTTCATATGTCTTTTATAGTTAATTTGGGTATGTATAAGTTAAAATAATTTTTTTTGTTCAAAGTCACTTTTATAACAATACTGCTGTTACCATATACAATGTTCTCTTCATTCTGCTCATTTTACTCTTCATTATTTCATGCCTTTCCATTTTTTCTAAGACCATGGAGCTCATCATTTCTTAGAGCACAATAGTATTTCATCACAACTATAAACCACAATTAATGGACATTTTTGTAATTTTCAGTTCTTTGCCTCCACAAAGACAGCTACTATCATCATTTTAAAACATATAAAGGTTTAGCAGTACCAGATCTTAAACTAAGTTTAAGTCAGTATGTTACTATATTTAACTTAAACTATGTTTAATAAGTCAGTAATTATCAGAACTATCTAGGAAATAATAAATAATAATGAAGGCTAGGAAACAAAAGGTAGATCAATAACAGAATAGACATACAATTTACAGCAGCAAATAAATATAATAACCTTGTATTTAGCAAGTATGAATACCTTTTGATTTTAAGACAGGAATTCACTGTTTGGGAAAAATTATTGGGAAATCTGGAAAATGGTATGGCAGAAACTGGGTGTAACTTATACACTATTAATCAAGAAAGGTCAATAACAGACTGCCTTCTGTGGGAGCTGGGGGGAGGGAAGCAAGATTAGGGGAAAACTTTAAAATTCTAAATAAATAAATTTTAAAAAGTCAAGAAAGGTCAACATCGATATATGACCCAGATATAAAGAATAGACATTACAAGAAAATTATAAGAACATGGAACATATTACTTATCAACATGTGGATAGGTGAACAATATATGAATAAGTAAGAGTTAGCCAAGTTAGGTGTACAATGAATAATTCTGATTACATTAAATTAAGAGACTTTTATACAAATAAAAAATGTATCCAACATCATAAGGAAGGCAGAAAAGTGGGGGTGGAAATTGATGGATGGTTTCTTAGACAAAGGTCTCATTTCAAATATATAAAACATTTAACTTAGAATTTATATAATGTGGGGGCAGCTAGGTGGCACAGTGGATAGAGTACCAGCCTTGTAGTCAGGAGTATCTGGGTTCAAATCCGACTTACTAATTACCTAGCCGTGTGGCCTTGGGTAAGCCACTTAACCCCATTGCCTTGAAAAATCTAAAAAAAAAGAATTTATATAATGTAATGATGATTTGTGAAGCTAAAGGATATCTAGGAGATGGTTTCTCCCTTTGTGGAGTCTCCATAAGTTTGTTTCTGGGTGTCATTCCTTTTATCAACAGAACTGGCTTCCCTCTGAGTCAACTGTCTCCAGTGCTGGGTGATTCAACAGATTCAATCAAGAAGACCACCCAGATACTGTTCTAGCTCGTCTTTGGACTTGATTGCTGATGTTAGCAGTTTCTAGTGGGAACTTTGATAAAAACTTCTCAATCTCCATAACTTATGGTCATTTACTCAATACTACCTTAAAATTCTAATTAAACTAAGGAAAGAATAAATGTACACACACACACACACACACACACACACACACACACACACACACACAAAGAAACATCATTTTCTCAGAAACACATGGCAAACAGATAAAGAAAAGTCCATTCAAAACAACTCTCCACACTTGAAAGGCACCAGAGAAGAGATTTGGGGGAAAACAACCTTCTGTATATGCCCTTAGTTTTCAGATTGGCCACTCCTGAATTATCAATTTCTTTAATTGCAAAGGCAATTAGAAGCTTTTTCAAGATCACGTGATCACTTGGATTAAAAACAATTGGAGAAAAACCTGAACATGCTTCAAGGACTGGTTCACGTTGGTCAAATCCTTCTAATACATTAGTGGTTAATCGCTCAAGTTATTTGGTCAATATAGTTAGTCAAGTAAATGAACGTCCTTTTTAAAAAGTTACTTTTTAATTGAAAGAGACAGAATACACTACATCTATGTGCTGATTAGTGGGAGTAAAGAATCCCATGAAGTTATCATGTTATTTGAACGTTTGCTGTATCTTTCCATTGGTCTGCAGCAAATTACCACATTTAACACAATTACAATGTTAAATAATGCAGATCTGAATAGATGAGACCCCTTGACAGGATTCATTATTCACCCTCACTATAATCAAATAATAGGTCAGAACAGTCAATGAACGTAGCTTTTTAACGAGCCCTGTTTCTCTGTGTGTAGATATTCCTCATTGACAATGATACAACCACCACCAAAAAATGAACTGCCTTTGATTTCAAAGCAGCAGATTATTTTCAAAATGAATCAATTAACTATTTCTTTATGCGTTTCTGTTTTTTTGAATGGCATCATGCATAAGTTTTCTATTCATAGTTAGATATTTTAGGTTTATCTTTGCTTGAAGATGTGGAACATTGGATGGACCATGGAGTGAGGAAATGAATTAATGAATGGAAAATAATTTATTAAGTGCTTACTATGGGCAAAACATTATGCTAAGTGTTGATGATATATATATATATATATATATATATATATATATATATATATATATATATATATATATATAAAAGCAAAGATAGAGCCTGACCTCACAGAGCTTACATGCTAATGAGAGTTGGACAACATAGACAACACACTTAGGGTGGTAGTGGCTAGGGAAGGGGCAATTTGATCTAGAAAGTTATAGGAAAGCTAAATGGATTCCAGGAGTAATAGCAGAGTTGATATAATCATGGTTTTAAGACTAAAGAGGAGGGAGGCAGGGTATGAAGCAAGATTGGTGAGAATATGACTGAGAAGGCCTGGACCTTCCTGAAGTAGTAATTCTCCTCCAGTCCTCTGGGTCCAGTGACCAGAGAGGAATCAGAATGACTGGAGTTGGTCCTGGATGTGAAGCCAAAATGACTTGCTCAAGATCACACAGCTTATAAATGGCACGGGTCTGAGGCTGGATTTGAACTCCCTTCTTCCTGACTTCAAGGTGAGACATTCAACAATGATTATCATACAACCTCAGGAGGAAAGTTTTGAAGATTAAAGGGTCTGTGAGAAGATGAATAGGGAGTAGCAAAATAGTGAGAAAGAGAATAATGTCTATTGTTTTGGAGAATTAGGCTGTGAAACACTTTAAATGACAACATGAGTAGTTCATACTATCAATCAATAGGGAGTCATTGGAATTTGTTGAATAAAGTTACACTCAAGAAAAACCTATTCAGCAGTTGTGTAGAGGATAAATTGTATAGGTGGGAGGAAAATGATTTTAGCAGAGAGATAAATTAGAAGTCTTGGACAATAATCTGGTATAGACATCATACCAGTCTATTAGAGTGGTGACCACATGAGTGGACAGAAGGGGATGTATTTGAGAAATGTGATGGAGATAGAGATAACAAACTTTAGACATTGCTTGAATATTTTGGATGAGTGAAAGTGAGGGGGTGAGGATAAGACTGAGGTTTTATACTTTGATACTAGATAGCATGGTGGCAATAAAGAAGATGATGTTTGTCCTTCATTCTCTGAAGAAGACCATGGCATCAGGGAGGCAATGTCATGACAAGCACATGGATTGAACTTGAGCAGAGGGGGCTGTGCTAAGTCATCAGTCTCACTCCTCCTCTGGAGCATCTGGGTCCACTGGCCATTATGGATCAAGATGACTGGAGATGGTCCTGGATATGAGGCAGTCAGGGTTAAATGACTTGCCCAAGGTCACACAACTAGTAAGGAACCATTGTAAATGGATCACAGTCTCTTTGAAAAAGCAAAGCTCTAATTCACTGGTCACAGTCCTGGAACACAGGGCACACCCCTAAAGTGCCCTTAGGACATTGGGGTTAATAGGGCAGGAGAGAAAATTTTCCCCATGGTGCCTGTGCAGCTGTTGCTAAGGGTGTTTAAAGAAACACATGGGTTATAACTGCCCCGAGGGGCTAATTCTAAGTCAAAAGGACAGAGGCTGAAAACTTAAACAATAAGGGTGAGAGGGGGGAAAAAGGGAGAGATTTGGAGGAAATGGGTGAAGGGAGAGCATAGTTTTGTTGGAGTCAAGCTACCTGCTTGGCTGTTTGCTGCTGTGGGCAGGGTAGGATGCAACCCATCTTTTCCATTCTCTGCTTAGTCTCAGGACCCACTGGAATCATATCATGAACCCTTGGGATGTATGACCCTGGCTTTGACAGCTACTACTTTAAGATACAATTTTAAATTCTCAAGGATGTCCTCGCTCTTGTCTTCTCTCCCTCTCTTCTCTCACTTTTTTCTCTTTCTCTTCCTCTCTCTCCTTCTCTCCTATCTATTCTCTCTCTCTCCTTTCTCTCTCTCTTTTTCTCTCTCAGCTGTTTCATAGGAAACAGACAATGTCTCCCTGGGTCATCCTGCTAGTGTCTGAAGCAGGATGTAAATGCAGGTCTTTCTGCCTCCAGAGCCAATACTCTCTTTTTCTTTGGTCAGATATCCACCCAAAGGAAAAGATTCAAGAGGCCATGAAAGTGAGGGCAGAAGAGGATTTTTACTTTTGAGAATAAAGGCTAAGTTATTACGGAAAGACAGAGGCTTGCCAAGTGCAATCCAGTTTCCCCATTTTTTCCCCTTGAAGATCCTGTACTCCAGGGCATCCCACTTGGTATACATTCCCAGGGTCTTAATTGAGAAGGACTTAAAAGAGGATCTTGATAGTAATGAAGTTTCATAGTATGGAAGCTTCAAGGAAGATACAGTCTGGTTCTGTCACGCTTCTGGGTTGCAAGGTAAAAGATGGCGCATCCCAAGACAATCTAATTCTATCCCTGAGGGAAAGCCAGGTTAATTATCCCTTTATTTATCTTCAGTGCCTGTGTCATTTTTCATCTACTCACCTAATGGTCATTTTCCTTGTCAGAGAAACAGAAGCTAAATAAAGGCAAAGAAGTGTGAGTTCCTTGGCAGGTATTCAGAGGGACATAACTGTGGAAAATTAAAAGTTAGCAACCTTGCTGGACTCTCCCCAGGTCAGACTACATCTTCTCAGGGGATTCTGTTCAGTTCTAGTTGCTAAATTTTAAGAAGGATAATGATCATCTGAAGATTATCTAGAAAAGAGCAGCCAAGAGGAACATGTTAGGTAATGATTGCCAAGAGAAATGGGAATATTCAGTTTACATAAAAGAAGACTCAGGGAGAACATGGCAGCTAGGAAGCAAGCTTCACCAGGTTCTGTTCAATCATGTGAGCAGAATTAGGCTCATTAGATGTTGAAGAGAGGCAGAGCTAGCCAAGGAAAAGCTTTCTAACAAGGAGAGCTGTCCAAAAATGGGATGGGGTCATGCCAGATCTCAAGCTGTATTATAAAGCAGGAATCATCAAAACAATTTGGTACTGCTTAAGAAATAGAGGTAGATCAGTGGAATAGCTTAGGTACACAAGACACAGTAGTGAATAACTATTTTAGTGTTTGAAAAATCCAGAGACCCAAGTTTTGGGGACAAGGATTCATTATTTGATGATAAAAAAAACTGCTGAGAAAACTGGAAAATAATATAACAGAAACTAGGTAAGGAACATCTTAAATGTACATACATATATGTGTGTGTGTGTGTGTGTGTGTGTGTGTGTGTGTGTGTGCATATAGGAAAACAGTACAGCAGAAACTAGGTATAGAACAGCATCTTAAATGTACATATTATATATATAATATATATGTATGTATAATATATATAATCAAGATAAAGTCAAAATAGTTAGATGACTTAGTCAAAAAGAGTGATGCCAAAAGCACAACATTGAATAATTTATCGGTCAGATCTATGGAGAAGGGAAGAATTTGTGGCCAAACAGAAAATTGATGGAATTAAAAGTTTTTGCACAAAAACCAATACAACTGAAATTAAAAGGAAAGCAGGAAGCTGAGAAACAATCTTCACAGCAAGTGTCTCTAAAAAAGACCTCATTTCTCAAATATATAGAGAACTGAGTCAAATTTAAGGACACAAGTCATTCCTCAATTGACAACCAACAGATGTGAACAGGCAGTTTAAAGATGAAGAAATTAAAACCATCTATAGTGAAATGGAAAAAGTGCTCTAAATCACTATTGACTAAATAGATGCAAAATGAAATAACTCTGAGGTGTTACCTCGTACCTATCAAATTATTTAAAATGACAAAAAAGTAAGATGGTAAATGTTAGAGGGATTGTGGGAAAACTGCAACTCTAATGCACTCTTAGTGAAATTGTGAAATGATTCTACTATTCTGAGGAGCAATTTGGAACTATATCCAAAGGATTTTTTAAAAAGCTATTTGTACATACTCATTGATCCCTTCCTAGATCCATATTCCAAAGAGATCCAAGAAAAAAAAAGGGGGGAAAGAAGCAGTTTGTACAAAAATATGTATACCAGCTTTTTTGTGGTGGCAAAGAATTGGAAATTGAGAGCATGTCTATCAATTGGGGAATGGCTGAACAAGTTATGGTTTATGCATATTATGGAATACTATTGTGCTATAAGAAATGACAGGATGATTTCAGAAAAATCTGGAGACACTTACTTGAACTAATACTGAATGAAGTGAGCAGAACCGGCAGAACATTGCATACAATAGCAAGACTGTATGATGATCAACTGCAAGTAACTTAGTTATTGCCAGCAATACAATGATCCAAGAGTGTTCTCAATGACTCTTTTTTTTAGATTTTTCAAGGCAATGGGGTTAAGTGACTTGCCCAAGGCCACACGGATAGGTAATTATTAAGTGTCTGAGGTAAGATTTGAACTCGGGCACTCCTGACTCCAAGGCCAGTGCTCGATCCACTGCACCACCTAGCCACCCTCTAAAGGACTTCTAATTAAAAAAGCTATCTACCCCCAGAGAAAATACTAACGAAGTCTGAATACAGATTGAAGCATTTATTATTCACTTTATTTTCATGGTTTTTTTTAAAAGGGAGGGCTATTTATTCTTTTACCACATGACTAATATAGAATTATGTTTTGCTTAAAACCTATATCACACATTGCTTATCTCAGGGTGGGCAGAGAGAAGGAGAGAATTTGGAACTTAAATTTTTTAAAATAAATATTAAAGATTGTTTTTACATATAATTGGGAAAAATAAAATATTCAAAAAAGGGGGAATATGAGAGGTGGCAGAATTCCCCCTTATTGGAAGTCTAACCTGGCAGGACACAACTTCTATTTTTCTGACCCTTTAATTTTTCCAAAGAGCATCAGTGATTCAGCTCTCAAAGAGCTCAGTCTAAAAACGTTAAATCCTCTTTGTTCAAACAGGGTAAATAGGTGATAATGTCAGTGGGCAGGTATTAGGGTAAACCAGGAAAGGCTTCCTAGAGGGTGAGGTTCTTTTTAAACTGAGACTTAAGAAAATGAGGGAAGCCCAGAGGCAGAATTTAGATGAAGAGAATCAGCCACTAGGGAAAGTTAGTGAAAATGCCAAGAATTGAGAGAGGGAGTTTTTTATTTGAGGAAACAATAATGCAAAATGTCACCAGATAGCAGAATATGAAGGACTGGGGGTAAGATGTAAGAAGATTGGAAAGACAGAAAGAAAGGAGATTTTGAAGGACCTTGACTATCAGAAAGAGGATTTCATATTTTGATCCTGGATGTGAAAGGAAGTTAATGGAGGTTATTATAAAGAAGATAAGGGATTACATGGTCAGCCTCGTATCACTCTGGCAGCTGTGTGGAGGATGGACGAAAGAGAGAGAGAGAGAGAGAGAGAGAGAGAGAGAGAGAGAGAGAGATTTGTGTGGCAGGAAG
Organism: Macrotis lagotis; assembly: GCF_037893015.1. NCBI lineage: Eukaryota > Metazoa > Chordata > Mammalia > Peramelemorphia > Peramelidae > Macrotis > Macrotis lagotis. The sequence goes on from NC_133660.1 coordinate 9,131,808, forward strand.
ATGAACCAGCAGGTTACTGCAATAATCTGATCTGAAACCCTGAAACAAAGGCAGAAAAACATTTTGGAAAATATTAGGAAAAACATTTAGTAATCTCTATGTCAGATCGTGCAAAAAAAAGTTGAAGCCAAAGCTACTGGAAAACAGCCAAAGCAGGCGGAATGTTATGAAACAGTTATATAACCTGGAAGGGGTGGATGAACTCACTAGAAGAATTTCAGGACACATAACCTCAGTATAAATGTGTTCCATTGAAGGAAGGCTAGAGTGTTAGCTATACCTTAGCTATCAGAACTTAGAACTGAGGCTTTAATTCACTCACAATAAAGGAATCAACAAATATTGCTCCTCTATCTTAGCCTCAGTTAGATGTTGAGAGGAAGTGGAAGGAGCATGATGATGATGATGATGATTTATTAAGCACCAGTCGTTATTCTATCACAGATCTCATTTGATCCTCCCAACATCCCGGTGAGGTGAGGTGGGTGTATTATAATCTCCATTTGACAATTGAGGAAACTGAGGCAGACAGAGGCTAAGTGTCTTGCCCAGTATCACACGGATACTATCTGTGGTCACACTTGAATTCAGATCTTCCTGCCTCAAGGAGAACCTTGAAGAGGTGGTAACTCCTGCACCACTTAGCTGCCTCTAGAAAGGAGAAGCAGTAAAATAAAACCAAGATGTTCCTGAGTCCAGAGAGCTTCCAAGCTGTCAATTATGTTATTTTTGCCAGTGTCTCCATCCCTGCCTTTGTGCTGGCTGTCCCCCAGCCCTGGAAATGCCCTCCTTCTTTATCTCCACCTCTTTATTTTCCCTTTTCAAATCTCAGCATCTGCAGGAATTCCTTCCTTAGCTCACCAATTGCAAATGCTGCCCTTTTTCAAAGGATCTTCATGTGCTCTGAATATGTCTCATAATATACCTATTTACATGGTACCTCCTCCCTTTAAAATGTATACAACATGAGAGCAGGGTAGTTAGTTTTTTGTTTGTTTTTGCCTCCTTTTAACCAAGCAATTGGAAAAGCGCCTGGCACATACATAACCATTTAATTTTCTCATTCCTGAATTGCAATTGCTGAGATGAATGAGCCTATTGAAAGGTCCTTTGCTCCTGCCAGTTAGTCCAGGATCCTGAAGATGGGCCGGGGTTGGCCGGAGGATGGATTGTGACAACAAGAAATTCAATCTCACATGACTCAACCCCCTTCATCTCCCTTTGATGATTGTTGCATGTCTTTTGGCTTTCAGGAACTTTCCCCAGTCTTGCCTATTCATTGTTTCTGAAATGTGGCAAGCAGAAACAAAGATTCGCCCATTGTGCATGCTTTTTCAATGGTTCACAGGAAGGTTTTCCACTTCTCATGATGAATCAGCAATTACTTGTTCCTTACATTTATGTTTTCCACATTTTCTCTGCCTTCCCTCCACTGCCATTGCCACCATTTTGGAGCAAGCCTCATCACCTCACATCTGAACCAGTGCAATAGCTGAGGCAGGTCTACCGGTCTCAAGACTCTCTGCACTCCCACCCAATCTCCATTCATCCACTAAAGTGATTTTCCTAAAGCATAGGTCTAACCATGTCACTCTCCCTCCCCCTACCCAATAAACTCCAGTGGCTCCCAGTATTCTCCATGAACAAATACCAAATGCTGTTTGGCTTTCAAAGTCCTTCAACACCTGGCATTGTCCAAACTTTTTACACCTTATGCCTCTCCACATACTTTTCCATTTAGTGACACTGGCCTCCTGGCTATTTCCATAAACAAAACACTCCATGTCTTGGCTCTGGGCATTTTGTCTGGCTGGCCTCCATGCCTAGAAGACTATTCTTTCCTCAACTTTACCTTCTGACTTCCCTGACTTTAAGTCTCAAATGAAATGTCATTTTTTTTACAAAGATCCTCTCCCAGCATCTCTTAATTCTGGGGCCTTCCCTCTGTTAATAATTTCCTATATAAGACTTGTTTTGTACCTATTTGTTTAGTTGTTGTTTCTGTCATTAGATTGTAAGCTCCTTGAGGGCCTGAGTTTTGTTTTTTGTTTTGTTTTTTGATTATCTTTGAATTCCTAAAATGGTCTTGATGTTTCTCCCACAAGACATCCCATTCCCCATCTTTGGCCCTTTGCACAAGACATTCCCCATATCAGGAGTAGAGTTTCTCCTTTTGTTCCTATAATGCCTAGTTTCCTTCACTGCTCAACTCAAAATCTTTTGCACGAGGCTTTATTTTATTTTCATTCATCTTGCAGATGCTAGTGCTTCTCCTCCAAAATTATATTCATGCTCTCTAATAGAACAGAAGCTCTTTGGAGGAATGAATCTTTAATATTTTGTTTTATTTCCAGCATATAGCACATTATAAGTGATTAACAAATGTTTATTGTCTAATTGGTTAAACCTGTTAACAAAATTAATAAAGAGAAAAATTGAAAAAAAGTTCACAAATAAAAACTTCTAATTAGAGACTTAAAAGTATACTGCCAGGGGGCAGCTAGGTGGCACAGTGGATAGAACACTGGCCCTGGAATCAGGAACTGAACGCAAATCCAGCATCAGACACTTAATAATTACCTAACTGTGTGACCTTGGGCAAATCACTTAACACCACTGCCTTGTAAAAATAAAAAATTAAATTAAAAAAGTATGCTGTCACACTATTATAGTTCAAGCAGGTCAAGAATTAATTATATAACTGAATAATACAGTATTAAAGACAGAATTAACTGACTGAAGAGATCTTAAGAGTAGCCTAAGAAACTGTTTCCTTTCCAAGGATTTAGGTGCTTCATTCCTGATCACAAGCACTTTAATATAATAAGGATCCATAATTTCATAAGTGTGACTCTGTCCTTCAGCAATGCAAACTTAGACCCTTAAGGTCTCAGCAGATTATCTGGTAAATGATCATAGATGAAACATTAACCAACTTGCTACCAATCTTTCCAAAGCTTCAGGTAAAGGGACCTTCAGATGACAAGACACATAACCTATTACCAGGTTTCATATATATATATATATATATATATATATATATATATATATATATATATATATATATGTATATGTATATGTATATGTATATGTATATATATATAAAACAATTACCATCATTATAGTCATAAAAATATCCTTAGCAAATAAAAAATATGATGGAAATCCTACAGTTTATATTTTATATCATCTTGCAGTAAAATTAGAAATAAAATTTTTAAAAGTGGAATTAAAAGATATCCATTCACAAAGAAATGAAAAAAACTGTTAAAGACTTGAAAACACAATGACAAAACTTTATTCAAAAATCAAAAATAATATAAATATGTATACATGTCTATCAAAATCAATGAGAGACTGTCAAGACAGTACTAAGAGGATAGCTTATTTCTTCAAAGGACTTTTGGTAAAAAGAAACCAAGCTGTATATACTCTGACTCAGATATGACATTAGTAGACCTATTTACTCCAAAGAGATCAGAAAAAAAGACTCATTTATTAAAAAATGAATGGCAAGCTTTTTGTAGCAGCAGTAGTGATAGATAATGGATAGACAGATAGATGATAGGCAGACAGACAGATAAAGCATTTATTAAGTGCTTAGTCTGTGGCTAATTCTGCAGCTACAAATACAAGGAAACAAGTCAGCACTCACCCTCAAGGAGCTTACATTCTAATAAAACAAGACAATACATTAAAGTCCAATAAAAAGTGGGACAGGAAGTAACATTAGAGGGGGAAGAGATGGTTATTCAGAAAGAAGCAATGAAGTAGGTAAATAGGAGATGGAGGTTTCCCCAAGAGTCTAGAGTAATGAAGCATGATTGGGGTCCTTCTTAAAATGGCGGCCCGAGAATTAACCAATGAAGAGAATAAGGCCTAGGATGAAGCTTTCTCAGGGGATGATATAAGAAGTTGAGGAGGAGGTAGCCAGAAAGTCTAGGTGTGAGAACTAGAAATAAAGTATCCATCCATGAAGGAAGGAATGAACAAATTATACCATATGAATGCAATGAAATAGGATTTATTTGTTAAAAAAATTATGAAAAACATAGTTTCTGAGAAAGCTGAGAGGATCTGGTTTAACTAATACATGACAAAGTGAAAATAACTAGAAAAACCAATAATATCATAAAGACAAATGACTTTGAAATCTATAAGAACTATGATTAGTATAATGACCAATTTTGATTTTAGAGGACCAGTGAGAAAACTCAATACCCACCCCCTGACAAAGAGATGATGGATGCAAGATAAAGAATGAGACATACATTTTTTTGATATAGTGAAGGATTTTCTCCTGTTTTACTGTGCATGTTTGGGTGACTCAGATTTCCAACTGAGCCTAGATCGATTTTCTCTACTGTATTTGCAATATATAGTTTCTTGGGTGCTATATACTTACATATCAATTAATATAGAGAATACTGACCCCAACAAGATGGATAAGGGGCAGAATGATGAGAGAATTTTAGGAAAGGAACATATTTTTCCTCTGAGAGAGGACACATATGATATGTGAATGTAGAAGCTTTCCCAATCGACTCCAGATTTGTGGAGAGGAAAAGTCTTAACAAACTTCAGATTCCTAGGTGAATTTAGCTCCTCCATGCCCCTGATTTCTACCTTGCTTCCCCAGAGACTAATGAATTTTCTCTTGGATGAGATTGAGGCCTCTATCTTAATTAAACTGAGATCTCATCTTCCCCCCATCTAAGGAGTTTGTTCACTAGATTCTTTATAACTCCTCTGCTTTCTTTCTGTAGTCTCCTTGGGTTAATGGGTTGATGGTTCTATTCATTATTTGTGCTAATTGTGTAAGAATATTATGTGAGAATGGGCCAAGTCAGTAGACTGGAGCAACCTTCCCTTTTTAAGGGTTAGTGATCAGAGGAAGTAATTTTTATTTCAATACTAAAATCATATTCCTACATAAGTAATATATTTGAGGTGCCAATAGATAGCATTCACCAGTAGATAAATAGTACTCTTCACAGACAATTGAGGAAAGAATTCCCAACTTGATGGTCTTCAATGAAGGAATCAGAGACTCTTTTGGAGATGAGTGGGAAAGATTACAGCAATAGCTATCAATACATCTCACAACTTGCATTTAGTTAACTCATATGGATATTTGTGTCATATGTGGATAATACATACCATCCTACATTTCTTATAAGAGTTTAGTTTTTCCTTTTTTCTTTTTTTTGGTTGGATGGGATGGGAGAGGAAGAAAATAAGTGCTATTTAACTAGGGGGAAAAGTGAAAAGAAAAGAGCAAACATATACCTCTACTTAACGAATTCGGAAGAAGAACAAAGAAAAGAATAAAAACAGAAAATATTGATGGTGCATTGGGGAAAAAAAAACACTGGTTCTTTGTTCAGATGAAAATTATTACTTGTTTGACCTTGAAGACATTATTTAATCTCCTTGGGTTTCAGTTTTTGACTATAAAATGAGGCAGCTGACTTAGGTGACCTTTCCTGATACCCCTTTCTGGTCCATATTTATAATCCTATGAATAATCCTAAAAGCAGAAGGGGAAAAAAAGGGAAAACAATAAAAATCCAATAACTTTTTTAAATGAACAAAACTCATAAATCCCAAAAGAAATGTAGCAAATAAAAAAGACTTTTTTTCACTAGGGGAAATATTTCCTACTATATACTAATAAACAATAACCAAATACAAATGAATAACTGCTTATAAAAATACAGAATACCCAAACTGATGCAACAGAAAAGAGATCATGTGATTGATTGTCTTTCCATCTCAAAGAAGACCATGACATCACGGGAGATGATGCCATGAGAAGCACGTGAATTTCTCCTCAGAGTTATCTGGGTCCAGTGGCCAGATACAAATTAGGATGACTGGTGTGAGGAAGTCATAGTTAAGTGACTTGCCCAAAGTCACACAGCTAGTAAGAGGCTAGATTCAAACCTATCCTCCTGACTATAAGGCCAGTGCTCATCCACTGTGCCACCTAACTGTGCTTTCAACAGAAAACACAGTATAGATAAACTAATGGCCACAGAAAGGACTGAAAAATGTATTTTTTAAATGACCCCACCCCAATGGCACCTGTCCCCAATGTAGTTACTGGATAATTTTTCTAAGCTTTCAAAGAACAAATCATGCTAATTACATAAAAGTTTCAGAGATCTAAGATTTCATCATTGCTGATACTCCTTCCATTCACGTACCAAAGCCAACCTGACAATAGACCCTCCAGACTTAGCTTGGTTGGACCTTGGACAATAGACATACACTCCCTCAACATGCTCAAACATGAAGCATTTCTTGTTGACTTAAACTTGGCATGCTTGCAGATCACTAGCTCTTTGTGAACCCAGGGCTATCTCTATTCTAGGTTGAGGCATCTTGGGGAGGCTGTAATATTTTTGTATATTATCCAGAGGACTAGAGATATGTCCTGGACCTGGGATTTCATTGGCAGAAGAAACTGTGATGTTTGGCTCCCCTTGTGGAACATCAATTTGGCTACACTCAGGCAAAAAATTAACACAAAGGAAAAAGAGACACTAAGCATTTTTGGACACATCAAGGATGGGAATCAGGTGGTTCAAAGTAAGGCTTCCTTCATTTTCCTCACCAGGAAAGACTGTTGGTGGTGGTGATAGTGGTCCTTCATCCTTGAATACAACCAGTGACATCAGGAGGACATACTGATCCTTTTGTATTCAAACTACGCTCTAGCTCTTCAGCCAAACAGAAGACTTCTTGTCACTCTACAGCACCAGTCCTCCCCCATTTCCCCCTTCATTCCCCACATCCCCCCAGTCCCTCCGAGCTAGAAGTGGTCTCACTGAGACTCCATGTTGGGATTGGAACCAAGGGGAAAATATTGCACATATTCGGCATAACCTGGGACATGACATAACATTTAATTTTAATCTGCATCATTTGCAAATTTTTGAGATATAAGGGCTCGTACTGAAAATTTAATACTCAGTTCTCTTGAGCTAGTGTGAGCAGCTTCAGCACAAACCTGTGCACAAACCATTAGGAAGGACAAAGCTGAGAATGCTCCCATCACAAGGCAAAATGAGACTCATTTTCTTTCCTCCTAAACCATACCTTTCTCTGGTTAATGGATAGAGCACTGGCCCTGGTGTCAGGAGGTCCTGAGTTCAAATCCAACCTTAGACACTTAATAATTACCTAGCTTTGTGACCTTGGGAAAGTCACTTAACCTCATTGCCTTCACACACACACACACACACACACATCAAAAAAGAAAAAAGAAATCAAGAGTGAGTAGATTTCAAAAAAGTCTGAAAAGATGTACATGAACTAATTCTGGATGAAGTGAGCAGAAGCAGGAGAACATTGTACACTTTAACAGCAATGCTGAAAGATGATTAACTACAGTAGACTCAGCTCCTCTCAGCAATTCAGAGATAAAGGACATTCCTGAGAGACCTGTTAAGGAAAATGCCATCCACATCCAGAAAAAACAACTCCTTCTTCAATGTACATGTCTTCTGGCAAACCAGGCTACTCTTTGGGGTCATCTGCCTTTTGGTAGTCATCTATTCTCCCAAGACGCATTGCAGAAGCTGAAGGGTATACCACCCACCAAACAGCAGGCATCAACTGACTCTGAGAAGTCCATCTCTCATGATCACTTGTGCATCTTTTATGTTCAGGTGAAGAATTCCAAAGTATAGACAGTCAAGGACCAGAAGTCCACTCAGATGTTCTAATTATCATATTCAAGCATCCATCACAGGTACCATTGTGAAAGGGAAAGCTCTTTTTCCCACCCCTGTGATGCCCATTAGGGAGAGAGGAGAGTGAAAAGAGATCTTGTTTTTCCCCTTCAAAGTCTACAAAGTAGGCAGTTTTTCTTGGCTCAGCAGCCAGTCAATTCTACCAGACATTGGCACCCCTTTCAGCCAATGCTTCAAAGTTGAGTTGCATGTAACAGATGTGACAAGAGTGCCCAGCTCATATCCAGGCATGTTCCAATGTACTCTGGTAAGAACAAATCAAGGCTGTCCTGATTACCCCAGTTAGCATTATAGAAACAACTGAGCATTTTCAAGCATGCCACTTTCAATTATCTTTAATGGGCATATGAGACAGATAAATAGGGATAGTTATAACTCCTATTTTACAGGTATGGAAATTGTATGGCAGAGGTAAACCACATTGAAACTAATTGTGGCAAGGTTTGTATTCAAATTTCCCAAGCCCCAATCAAGTTTTTATGACTAAATTTCAACTCATCAAATATCCCTGAAAACAAGAATGGGGCAAAAAGAAGCCAATGACTTCATGAGGCAATAAAAATACTTTTTAAAAAGTCAAAAGGCTAAAAAAATAGAAGAAAATGCTAGCTCTTAGCAAAAACAACTGACCTGTAAAGCAAATGAAGAAGGAAAAATTAAGAACCATTTGCTTATCTAGAAGGAATGAGCCAAAAAAGGAACTTAGATATCTTAGTTCAATAATTTTTAAAAGGAAACTGTCTAGATCCCTTAGGTAGCAGAACTAAGAGAAAAGGAGAAATAGAAAAAAAAATCTGCCAGTGACTCCCTGAAAGAAACTGAAAATTAGAAATCCTGGGAATATCCTAGCCAAAATCCATAGTTTTTAGATCAAAAGGAAAAAAACCTCCAAGAAGCCAGATAGGAAAGAATAACCAAGAAGCAGCCATCATTACCCATGATATATATGGAATATAATTCCAGAAAGCAAAGCCAATAATAACTTACCCAGCACAACTTAGTATAATGCTACAGGGAGGAAAAAGGATCTTTAATGAAATAGAAGACTTACAAGACTTTCAAGAATTCCTGATGAAAAGACCAGAGCTGCAGAGAAATTTTAAGTTCAAACACAGGACTAAAGAAAAACATAAAACATTAAGTATGAATGAACAATGATAAAGGACTTAAGAAGGATAAACTGCTTACATCAAATATGGAAGATGATACATGAACCCTCTGAATGCCATAATTATTAGAATTCATAAAGGAGTCCAACTAAATAAAGCCTGGGAGTGGTTCTGTTGTCTTGATGGTTGTAAGAATGGAAAGAAAAGGAAAAAGAAAAACACTGAGAGGAAGGGGGGAAAAAAAAGATTAGGGGAAATAATCTCACATAATCAGGGTACACAAGTAGAATAAGAGTGGGTGGGGGAAGCGGTTAACACTTGAACTTCACTCTGATCTAAATTGATCAAAGAAGGAAGAGTAAACACAAACATACACACACAGGCACAGAGCACAGCACAGAAATGGGTATAGAACTTCATTTCACTCAACAGGGAAATAGAAAAAGGGAGAATTATAGAAAGGATAGATTAAGGGGAGGAGGAAGGGAATTAGTCCTAAGCAAAACTCTAAGGCTGTATAAAAATAGTTTTAACTCTTTTTGAGGTGGAAAAGATGGGAATTTGAGGGAATGTCCATAAATTGGATAATGGATGAATAAGTTATAGCATATCAATGTGAAGGAATACTGAGCTCTGATCAGCATAATAACTAATGATGAAATAGGCTATATACTTCCTGATAGAGCAATGAAGAGACTGAGAATGCCAATGTGGGGGGGGGGGGGGGATATGGTCAATGTGGAAATTTGTTTGGATTGACTCTAATGGCTTTTGTTTTTCCTGTAGAAATGGGTAGAGTGAGAGGGTGAGAAAGTAGATCTTGGGTGATTAAAACAAAATGCAGAACAAAACAGGAATAATAAGGAAAGCAATGATGATCATAATAATGTGAAGGAAAACAACTTAGAAATATTTTATAACTCCGATAAATATAATGATCAGTCATGACTACAGAAAACTAACTTAGAAACATGCTTCCTACCCCATTGACAAAGAGGTAATGGAGTTGAGGTGCAGAATAAAATGTACATTTTCAGATATTTTCATTTGTTTTACTTGACTTATTTGTTATAACAAGAGATTTTGGAGAATCACTAAGGAAATTCATATCATCATTTAGTTATCACCATGTTAAATTAATATTATATTTAACCATAAGGAAATTCATGTTATTATCATATAGTTATGAGCATGTTCAATTCAATATATATTTAAAACAAACTATGTAATACAAGTTCAGGATTTCATATATAATCTGATCTTTGGTTCTGTGCAAATTATCAAGTTTGTGTATTTATCATCATAAAATTTTTTAAGATGAAAATATGAAGAGGGAGAAAATAGTTACAGTTGGGGAGATCAAGGAGGAAGTGGCATTTTTGATTGGATCACATCTTACAGACATACCCCTGTTATATTGTTTAAAATAGGATTTTTCTCAAAGGCAACAAAGCTATTCCTGGGTACATTTTTATTAATCACTCTTTTTATTTAAAGTTCATGCCAACATGACTAAAAAGGAGAGGGAAGATTATCAACTCAATGAAATAGTAAATTAATAAGGTTAAATAAAAGCAGAAGAAATAAAAATAATTATCAGAACCAGCTAAACAGTTTTATGCTAACAGAACAATGAATACAAAAGAAATAGACTATCAAAATCATAAAATATAAAATTAAGAGAAGTCCAAGTGGCTATTTTAGATAATCTAATCTCAGTAAGGGAAATAAAAGTGGTTAGAAAGGAGCTACTAAAGGGGATAATCAATTTATAGCAAAATTCAATCAAACTTTTAGAGAACAATTATCAATACTACAAAAACTATTTTTGAAAATATGAGACAAATATACCTAATATATTAACCAGGGAAAGAAAAAGACAAATAAAGAGAAATGTAGACTATTGTTATTAATGATAAAGATTATTTTTTAAAATCTTTTCCAAACAGAAACTGATCTATAAAATCATTCATTATGACTAAGTTGTATCTATGCTAGGAATCCAAGGTTAATTCAACATCAGAGAAACTGACAGCATATTAAATGACAATATGACAATCATATTAAGCATTAATATGATAATGATTATTAAAAACAAAAACATAAAAACCTACACCATTACTTTAAAAGAAAAATCCTTGAAAAAGTACAACTACAAAGACCAGTCCTAGAAAATCTCTCTTAAAATATAATAAATGTATCTAAAACCAAAACTGAACAACAAATGAAATGGAAATATATGAGTAAAACAAGGTTGTCTACTTTCCCCACCATATGTGACAGAGATCTAGAAATCCTAAGAAGAGTAAAAAAGACAAGAAAGGAATTAAAGATCCCTTCCAATCCTTTCTCTTCTTCCCAAATCACTATGGCTGTCATTGTTTAGTCAATAATAGGCTGTCCTCATTTCTTACCTACTAGCATTGCCTCGGTCAAACTGAGATCTGGAAAAGGCCTTAGCTTAATAAAGCCAAGGCCTTCCATTGTAATTGAGTCATTTCCAGCCATCCAGATCTACATCTTGCCACTTGACCCATGTAACTCTGTAGGAGAAAGTGAGTCTGGTGACTTTGCACAGTCTTCCCTCACTGAAATCCAATTCATTTTTAAGTCTAAGCATCACTTTCCTGATTCCAGGGTCCTCTTCAAGAACAAAGGACAAACAACAATAACAATATTGAAAACAGGAAAAACTATTCCCCAAAAGAGAAGTGAGATGATAAGAACACATGGTGGGTGGGTTGGTGGGTTGGTGGGTTGGTGGGTTGGTTGGTGGGTTGGTGGGTTGGTGGGTTGGTGGGTTGCTTGGTGGGTTGGTGGCTTGGTGGGTTGGTGGGTTGGTGGCTTGGTGGGTTGGTGGGTTGGTTGGTGGGTTGGTGGGTTGGTGGGTTGGTGGGTTGCTTGGTGGGTTGGTGGCTTGGTGGGTTGGTGGGTTGGTGGGTTATTCTTCATTCTTGAAGAGGACCAAAAAATGTCACTATTGGGTTACTATATTAGAGTGTATCAAACTGTAACTGATCAGACCAATAAGAACTCCAAATGGTCTACCACAGGTTGGGAACAAATAGGCCATATGAACATAGTTCTCAAAAGAAGAATTGCAAATGGTTGATAACCATATGAAAGAATGCTCCAAATCATTAATAGTAAAAGAAATGGGAATCAAAATAACCCTGAGGTTTTTACATTGATAAAGATGGCAATAGTAAAGATTGGAGGAATTGTGGAAAGATAAATACAGTAAGGAATTGTTCATAGGGCTGCAAATTAGTATAACCATTCTGGAAAACAATTTTGAATTTTGCAAATAAAGTAAAATTTCCATACCTTTTGAATAAGGGATTCTATTGTTAGGCAAATATTTCAAAAAAGTCATTGATTAAAAGAAAATCCCAATATGCACAAAACTATAACAGCATTCTTTGTGGCAGCAAAAAACTGGAAACAAAAGAGATGTTCATCAGTTGGGAAGTGAATAAACAAATCGTGACACATGAATGTAAAAAATATTATTGTGCTGTGAAAACGAAACATATGATGAATACAGAGAAGCACAGAATGATGTGAACTGATATACAATGAAGTAAGCAGAGCTGAAAAAACAATACACAACAATTACAATAAAGAAAATAGAAAGAACCCCCAAAATAATTGAAAATGAATGTTGCAAAAGTAAAAAGAATACAGGTAGCCCCCAAAAAAGAAATATGAGAAGCTAATTCCCCTAATTCCTTTGCAGAGGTGGGAGGTCCCACAGGTAAGAAATATTTAATAGATTTTCAGCCTTTATGAATACTTGATTGGATTTGTTGATTCCCCCCTTCTTCTTTTTCTTTTTTCCTTTTTCTTTAAAAGAGTATGTGTGGGGGCAGCTAGGTGGCACAGTGGATAGAGCACCAGCCTTGGCGTCAGGGGGATCGGAGTTCAAATCCGGCCTCAGACACTTAATAATTACCTGGCCACGTGAGCTAATCTTAATCACATTGCCTTGCAAAAACAAAACAAAACAAAGAGTATGATGGCTTTCTAGGGGAGAGAAAATTTTGATGATATGGAAACAAAAGAAATTTCTCTCTAGAGGATTCGATGTCCCTTATTATTTAGTCATTTTCAGTTATGTCTGACTCTTTGTGACCCCATTGGGTTCTCTTGGCAAAGATGCTGGAGTGGTTTGACATTTTCTTCTTCAGCTCATTTTCCAGATGAGGAAATTGAAGGGCAAAGGAGGAATTGAAGAAGAAAATGACTTGCCCAGGGTCACACAGCTGGTACATATCTGAAGTTGGATTTGAACTCAGGTCTATCCTGACTCTTGGCCTGGCACTCTATCCACTGTTCCACCCAGTTGTACCCCTTGCCTGTTACTCTTGAACTATCAAACTTGCAATTACCCATGTTGCCCTAGGCATCTCTTTTCTCTACAAGAAAACTAGATTCTGGGATCACACTGTCTAGGGAATTCAGACTCTCCCACCTGCTATCCAGAATTTTGGGGTACAGAAAATAAAATTATCTTCATATTTCTTCCACAGGATGCATGCAAACACAAATCTCTTATGTCCAGGTGCTTCTGCTATAACATGAAATTGCTAAAGGGGAGTAGAAAGATAAATCCCTTCATCTATTTGTTAAAATCTACAAGAGGCACAAGACCAAAGATAAATTTCTTCATCTGAAAACTTCCTGTTCACATCACTGAGTCATTTATCAGTTAAGGAACACTGTCATCCTATTTTTGAAGGGATCCCATAGAGCATCTATTCAACATTATGGAAATCTGAATCTTGAAGAAATTGTTTATAGTAATATAAAAAAATGTTCCACACATCTAGGTAATTATTAAGTGTCTGAAGCTGGATTTGACCTCAGGTACTCCTCTGACTCCAGGGCCAGTGCTCTATTCACTGCACCACCTAGCAGCCCCCACCAAACTTTCATCTAGCAATGCCACTAGGAGGTTTTTATCCCAAAGAAATCACAAAAAAGGGGTAAAGACCCACCTCTACAAAAATATTTATAGTAGCATTTTTTGTAGCATCAGGGAATTGTAAACTGGGGAGATGCCTAACAATTGGGTAGTGGCTGAACAAGTTCTGGTAGATGAAGAGCATGGAATATTATTGCTCTATAAGAAATGATGAGCAGGCAGATTTCAAGAAAAACCTGAAAAGATTTACCTGAACTAATGCTGAGTGAAGTGAGCAAAACCAGAACAACACTGTGAACCTTAATAGCCACATTGTTCAATGATCAATTATGCTGGACTTAGCTCCTCTCAGTAAGTCAACATTAAAAGACAATTCTAAAAGATCTGTGTGATGGAAAAATGCCATCCATATCCAGAGAAAGAACGATGGAATCTGAATGAAGATCAAAGCATATTACTTTCACCTTTTAATTTTTTTTGCTTTTTCCTTCTACCCTTTAATGTGATTTTTCTTTCACAGTGTGACTAATATGGAACTATGTGTATCACAATTGTACATATATAACCTATATTGGATTACTTGTTTTCCTAAAGTAGAGGGAGGGAAGAATGGGAGGGAGAAAACTTTACAAAAATGAATATTGAAAACTACCTTTAAATATCATTAAAAATTAATAAAAATGAATCACACAGAAAAAGGCACTAATGAAAAAGAAAAAAAGAAAAAAAGAGATGACTTTCAGAGTGGGGTCGTAAGGTTAAGACAATATTCTCAGGGCATTGTTAGAAGCTCCCCATATACCTTCAGTTGCCTTAATGGATAGGACAAAATGACAAAATGATGTTATCACGGGGCAGAGCCAAAATGGCGACAGGAGAAGAGCCTCTCTAGGTGCTGTCTCCAAAATATTTCAAAAAAGCTTAAAATTATGACTCTAACTAAATTTTCGAGAGAGAGAATCCACAGAAAGATCCAGTGAGGCAATTTTCCAGCCCAAGGTAACTGGAAAATAGTGAGAAAACTGTGTTCCACAAGGTTGGAGGGGAGGCAACTGATCAGAGAGAGGGAACTTCAGCCTCCCAGGAACAGTCCAGGGCACCTGGGAGCACAGCAGAAGCAGTTTCCTGACCTGCATCCCAGGAAGCATCAAATACAACTGGGAAGATCAGCAGGGAGACCTCTGCCAGAGCAAGCATGAAGCCCAGGCCCTCAGCTTGGCTGCAGCACTCATGCAGTCTGGATCCCAGGAGACAGAAGCAGGCCCCTGGAAGCACCCAGCAGGAGCCTCCAGGCAGCTGTACCTGAGTGCTCAGTCCATGGAAGGTAAGGGAATGGAGGGAGACTGCTGAGGTCTGTCCTCTGCATCTGGAACAGGACTTTGAGACTTTGACCACATTCAGACCCTGGTCGCAGTCTAGACCCCCTCCCATAGAGCAGGAACCCCCCCCCCCCCATAGACCCCGTGGCAGAGGGGTATGCTTGTGGTCATTCACAGACCAGGAGAGCAGTCAGAAACTCACACACTGAGGTACTTGTAGGGGTGTTCCAATAATACTCAAAAGCTCAGGAAGCACCCCAAAACCAGACACAGACTGAGGAAATGAGTAAACAGGATAAAAAAGGGAACCTGATCATGGACAATTACCTTGGTCCCATGGAAGACCAAAATATTCAATGTGAAGATGAGAAAGTCCAAGCTTCCATGGAAGACCAAAATATTCAATGTGAAGATGAGAAAGTCCAAGCTTCTGTATCTAAAGATTCCAAGAAATATGGAAGTTGGGCTCAGGCTATGATAGAGCTCAAAAAAAGATTTTGAAGTTCAACTAAGGAAGATAGAAAAAAAATTGGGAAAAGAAATGAGAGATGCAGAAAAACCATGAAAACAAAGGAGATCAAAAAGAATGTTGAATAAAATAACACGTTAAAAACCAGCTTAGGTGAAATGAATAAAACAGTTCAAAAAGTTACTGAGGAGAAGAATGCTTTAAAAAAGCAGAATTGGCCAGATGGAAAAAGAGATAAGAAAACTCTCTAAGGAAAACAAATCCTTCAGATGTAGAATGGAGCTAAAAGAAGCTAATGACTTTGAGAGAACTCAAGACACAATAATTCAACACCAAAAGAATGAAAAATTAGAAAACATGAAATATCTCATTGAAAAAAAACAACTGATCTGGAAAACAGATCCAGAAAAGATAATTTTAAAATTATTGGTCTACCTGAAAGTCATGATCAGGAATACAGTCTTGACTTCAGTTTTAAAGAATTCCTACAGGAAAAGTGCCCTGATATCCTAGAAGTAGAGGGCAGAATAGAAACTGAGAGAATCCACTGATCTCCTCCAGAGATAAAAAAAAAAAACCAGGAATATTATAGCCAAGTTCCAGAACTCCCAAGTCAAAGAGAAAATAGTACAAACAGCTAGAAGAATACAATCCAGATATTTTGGAGCTGCATTCAGGATCACACAGGACTTAGTAGCAACTACATTAAGGGCTCATAGGGCTTGGAATATAATATTCCAGAAGGCAAAAGAGCTTGGAATGCAACTGAGAATCAACTACCCAGCAAAACTGAATATACTCTTCCAAGGGAAAAGATGGACTTTCAATGAAACAGGGGAATTTCAAATGTTCCTGTCGAAATTACCAGAGCTGAACAGAAAGTTTGACCTTCAAGTACAGGACTCAGGTGAAGCATAGAGAGTGAACGAGAATGATAAATTATGAGGGATTTAATAATGAGGAACTACATGTATCCTGCATGGAAAGATGATGTTGATAATACTTATATGAAACTTCTCATTTAATAGAGCAGATAGAAGGAGCTCTTTTAAATGAGGCACAGAAAAGAGCTGAATTTGAAGATATAATATATTGTAAAAAATGGAGTCAATGGGTGAAAGGGAAATGTACTGGGAGTAAGAGAAAGGAGAGGTAGAATAGGTTAAGATATTTCATATAAAAGATATTTCATGTAGCTTTTGCAATGGTATGGAAGAGGGGAAGGTGAGGGAGAATGAGGGAGCCTTCATTCTCATTGGAAATGGCTCAGAGAGGAAACAGCATAAACACTCAACAGGATATAGACATCTAGAAGAAAAAGGAGAGAACGGGGACAGGGGGATGGGAAGGGGATGTGGGTGATAGAGGAGAAGGTAGATCATAGGAGAGGATAGTCAGATATAACATATTTTTTTTTTACTTTTTACAAGGTGCTGGGATTGGGTGGTCTGTCCAGGCCATGGGACTGGGTAGTTGCTGGGTCTCTGGGTTGGGATGTAGGTTTGGGACCTCTTGGCCCCAGGGCTGGTGCTCTGTCCATTGTACCATTTGACTGCCTCACAGCACATTTTTGAAGAGGGACAGAGTGAAAGGAGAGAGAAATATAATAGATGGTAGTGGGGAGGAATAGATGGAGGGAATTACAAGCAGCAACAGCAACTGTGGAAAACTATGGAAGTCACTTCTCTGATGGACTTATGATAAAGAAAGTGATCCACCCGAGACAGAGCTGATGGTACCAGAACACAGAATGAAGCACATTTTTTTCTCTTTCTTTTACTTTATTTCTCATGAGGTTTTATATATATTTTTGGGGAGGGGGCATTATGTTTACTTTTAAACAAGAATATTTTAGTAATGTGTAAATAAATTAAAGGAAAAAAAGAAATGTAAAAAAAATGATATTATCAGGTTGTTAGGGAATTCCTTCATACTCTATAAACTGGTTGATTAGGTGACTTGTTTATTTTCCCTTCAGGGCTATATTTAGGATAATGTCCCAACTTGATTAATGACTGTCATGATCTAGATCACTGATAATTTTTAATTCTTCCAGGTTTCTACTTAAATACCCTCAGGATGATTTCACTTAGTCATCCTTTCTCTTTCTCTTCCGCACTCTTCCACCATCTTTCTATGAACAAGTTTATACTCTAAGTTGATATTGCCCTTGTATACTACCATTCTTTTCATGACCAAAAGAATCAAGTATTCAATGGTTGAGATATATTTTAGTCTCTTTTAATATCTTGTTATAGTTATTGACTTACATTGGTTAAAACTTTCTTAGAAAATGGTCATAGTCTGTATCAACATCTGTTATTTTATTTCTAACAAGAGAACTGCCAATGAATTCAGTCATTTTTAGCTCTGCTGATTTGATTCCTTGTGGAAGAAGTTGGACGAATCTGGTTCTGTAAAGATATGATGAGAGGGAAGATGGTGGTATGAGGGCAGGAATTCCCAGAAACTCTTCCCCCAGCACTCCAAAAGTCAATACATTATGATTCTAACCAAATTTTAGAGGGGCAGAACCCACAGAAAGACTGAGTAAAACAATTTCCCAGTTCAAAACAACTTCGTAGATCCATGGGAAAAGTCTGTCCCACCAGGACTAGGTGTTGGAAAAAGTCGCAGCTCAGCCTGGTCACAGTCGTGTTGCACTGGAGCAATCCAGTTCCAGCCTAGGTCCCTGGAGGCACCTGGGTCTATGGCAGCAGAAGTGGCTTGGAGGATCAGCAGCAGCTGCTGCACCAGAAGGAGTGTGAAGCCCAGGCCAGCACTGGCCTCAGAGCAAATGCAGAAATCTATGCATTCAACCCACAGATGGTAAGGGGGATGAAGAGAGACTGCAGGGGTTGCCACTATCCCTGGGGCAGGACTCTGTTGCTTTGCCCATATTCATATCCAGATTGTAGTCTGGGCTTCCATATTACCATAGTAGAAGTCCATTTCCAGAAAGCAAAAGAGCTCAGAATACAACCGAGAATCAACTACCCAGCAAAACTGAACATCCTCTTCCAGGGGGAAAGATGGACTTTCAGTGAAATAGGGGACTTTCAAATGTTCCCGTTGAAATGACTAGAGCTGAACAGAAAGTTTGACCTTCAAGTACAGGACTCAGGTGAAGCATAGAGAGAGTGGACAAGAAGGGTCAATTATGAGGGTCTTAATGATGATGAACTGTGTGTATTCCTGCATGGAAAGATGATACTGATAATACTCATATGAACATTCTCATTTAATAGAGCAAGTAGAAGGAGCTTTTATAGATGAAGCACAGGAGAGAGCTGAGGGGAACCCTCCCCATAGCTCCAGGGGAGAGGGCAGTGCTTATGGTCATCCACAGGCAGGAGGGCATCAGAGACTCTCATAAGATGTTGAAGGAATTAAGATGGGGGTGTCCCCTGCACTCTCCAAAGCCTTGGAAGTGTGAGAAATCAGCTATAGGCTGAAAAGATGAGCAAACAACAGGAAAAAGAACATTTTGACCATAGAAAATTAATTTGGTCCCATGGAGGATCAAAATACATACCAGAAGATGATGAAGTAAAAACTTCTATATCCAAAGCCTCCAAGAAAAATAGGAATTGGTCTCTAGTTATGGAAGAACTCAAAAAAAGAATTTGAAAAGCAAGTAAAGGAAGTAGCATAAAAATTGGGAAGAGAAATGAGAGTGATGCAGGAAAATCATGAAAACCAAATTAGAAGTTTGGTGAAGGAGATACAAAAAAGACTGAAGAAAATAATGTTAAAACCAATTTAGGTTGACTAGAAAAAGCAGTCCAAGGGTCAATGAAGAGAAGAATACCTTAAAAAGCAGAACTGACCAGTTGGAAAAGAAAATTTAAAAAGCTCTATGAAGAAAATAACTCCTTCAAATATTGAATGAAGCTAAAGGAAGCTAATGACTTTGCAAGAAATAAAGAAATAAATAAAAAAAGAAATAAAAAAGAAATAAAGAAATAAATAATAAATGCAATAAAGCAAAACCAAAAGAATGAAAAACTAGAAGAAAATGTGAAATATCTCATTGGAAAACAGATCCAAATGAGATAATTTTAAAAATTATTGGGCTACCTGAAAGTATGACCAGGGAAAAAAAGACTTCATTTTTCAAAAAATAATCCAAGGGGCATCTAGGTAGCATAGTGGATAAAGCACTGGCCTTGGAGTCAGGAGTACCTGGGTTCAAATCCAACCTCAGACACTTAATAATTACCTAGCTGTGTGGCCTTGGGCAAACCACTTAACCCCATTGCCTTGAAAAATCTAAAAAAAAATAATAATCCAGCAAAACTTTCCCTGGAAGCAGAAGGTAAAATAGAAATTGAAGGAATCAACCAATCACCTCCTAAAAGAGATTACCCCCCCTAAAAAAGAAAACTTCCAGGAATATTATAGCCAATTTCAAAACTCCCAAGTCAAAGAGGAAAATACCACAAGCTGCCAGAAACAAACAATTCAACTACCATATGCTACAGTCAGGATTACCCAGGATTTGGCAGTGTCTACATCAAGGACTTGTAGGGGTTGGAATATGATATTTCGGAAGACAAAAGAGCTTCGATTACAACCGAGAATCAACCACCCAGAAAAACTGAACATCCTCTTTCAGGGGAAAAAGATGGATATTCAACGAAATAGGGGACTTTTAAACTTTCCTGTTTAAATGACTAGAGTTGAAGAGCAAGTTTAATCAAGTACAGGTGTCAGGTGAAGCACAGAGGGGATGGACGTGAAGGACTAATTATGAGGAATTTAATGAGGTTGAATTGCATATATTCCTGCATAGGAAGAAGATACTGATAACTCATACAAATTTTCTCATTTATAAGAGCAGTTAGAAGGAGCATATATAGACAAGGCACAGGAGGGAGCTAAATATAAATATAGTATAAAGATGGAGTCAATAGATGAAAAAAAGGAATGTCCTGGGAGAAAGAGAAAGGATAGGTAGAATAGGCTGATAGTTCACATAAAAGAGTCAAGAAAAAGCTCTTGCAATGCAGTGGAAGAAGGTTGGGCGAGGGGAAATGAGTGAGCCTTCATTCTCATCAGAAATAGCTCAGAGAGGAAATAACATACACACTTAATAGGGTACAGAAATCGATCTTACCCAGAGGGAAAAAAATAAGTGGAAAGGGATGGAAGAGGGGGACAAGGGGAAGTGGAGGGTGGGAGTAGGTGATAGAGGAGAGGGAAGATCAAGGGAGAGAGTTGTCAGAAACCACACACTTTTGAGGATGGGATGAAAAGGGAGAGAATAGAATAAATGGTAGTGAGGAGGAATAGAATAGAAGGAAATACAATTAACAATAGTAACTATGGGAAAAGATATTGAGGCAACTGTTGGATTTATGATAAAGAATGTGATCCATCCCAGAGACAGAGTCAATGGTATCTGAACACAAACTGAAGCACACTTTCTTTTTTCTCTCACTTCATTTCTCTTGATGTTTTTTGATCTTTTTGGGGGGGGGGGAATCTATGTTTACTTTCACAAGATTATTGTAATGTGAAAATAAATAAATCATTAAAATTTAAAAAGATATGATGATGGGTAATTCAAAGAGGAACTGGTATTTCTTTTCTGTTTAGCACATGAAGAAGAGCTTTTTGACTGGTTGCTAAGCAGGAACTGAAAATACTTATGAAAGATCCTAACCAAAAGGTTTGCCCTTCTTTCCTTTTTGCATGCTTTTGGTTATGGAGGATCTTTAGCTCCCCACCCCAGTCACCAAAATGAATGCTGGTATCTGTTTCTGCATTTATTCTTGTTTTTTAGTAAAGGAGTATCAGAAGAAGCTATAGCCATATAGTCTTAGAGAGGTCATCAGAAAGAAGGACCTGCCAGCTACCCGGGAGCTAGAGTCCATGACTCATTTTGGGGACGGTCACACCCACTGAGGACCAAAGTCCTGATCACCCTGCTCAACTCCTATAGAAGTGGATTAAAGGCATCCAAGAAAGAGAAACGGTGAATCAAATATTACTATGTCACATTTGGAAGTGAATTTGGCAGAAAATAACATTTGAGTCAACTGTCATCAGGAATGTAGTATGGTCCCAGGTACTGGGGGGAATTATATGTACTTCTATCATTCTCATATCTTTTCAGGAAATATCCCCTTGTAATAGCTGGTTGATGTTAATTTGCTAAATAATATTGGAGAACTAAACATTGATAATTAATATTGGGGAAGATACACTGGAATGGAGGTTTGAGTGAAAGTCATTAAAGAATTATCCCAATCCCTCAGTAGCACCACTAGAATTCTGAGGTAGAAGATGTAGCTTTGCTCAGAAACCTAATCAATCAATGGAAATAGGAGTTGGAATAAGGCTCCCCAGGGCTAATAAGAACTCCAAGTTCATATTCCATTTTTAGGTGTTTAGAGTTGGTTTAGAGTCCCAATTGCTGAAATGGATTGTGTTCCAGTTATAGCCTTCTCTGCTTTTATTATCTTTCTTAGGACTTATTGGAGATGCAGGCTGGGGAGGAGTAAGGGCAAGTGCTGTTCTCAAAAGCATCAGTTATACTGTACCTTAGTCAGATGATGAGCAGGTAGCACTCTCTATGTATTTTGTCATTTTATCACCATCTAGTGGAGAAGGTAAAATACTAAGCAGTCCACCCAAAAGATGTAATTCTGCAACTTCCTCTCAGTAGGTAACTGTGAGTATAGAGGCAGGGTCAACATTATGTTTTCTGAATAATTCACTGTAATAGAGACTCTCTCACAGGAGTTCTCTATGATGGATTTCACACTTCTTCAGAAAATCTAGGAAAATCACTACTTAACAACCATTTGTTAACTCAAACTCCCTTTTAAGAATGAAGTTTTTTTTGCCCTGATTTTTTTTTATCTCTTTTCTCTTTTGATTCAGTACTTAGCTCCTTCAGTAAGTTTTACTTATTTACTTAAATTTCTTTCTAACCCCCTATTCCAGTTCCCTCTCCCTCAACTCCAATTTGCCTGCTCTATTCCAAATTCTTTATCTCCCTAGCCTCAGTTTCCTCATCTATAAAGTGAGAGGACCAGATGAGATGGCTTCTGAGGTTCCTTTAATTTCCAGGTCTAACTATAACCATATATATATAATTTTCCTGAGTACATAGAAGTGTTTTAGGATTAAATTCAAAGTAAAAAGTAAAATTTATATATATGTATATATATACATATATATATATATTATATATTAATCTATGCACACACACACACACACACACACATATGTGGTTTGACAATTTTCTTCTGCAGCTCATTTTACAGAAGAGGAAAAACAGGATTGACCTGCCCAGAGTCAGACAGCTAATAAGAAAGTATTTGAACTCAGGTCCTCCTGCCACCAGTGCCAAAACTATATGCACTAGGCCACTGTAGCTAATGATGGTATTTCTTGAAATAAGATTTTATCTAAAAGTATTTTCCTTTAGATCAGTGTTTTGGAAGGATTTATTTTTACAGGTCACATGGGAAAATTTTAAAAATAGTTTCCTTGTAAATTACTGATAAAACATGAATTACTTTAAAAACTACTTAGGGAACAAACTTAAATTTTAATTTAGTAAATTACTGTGGCATTCTTTCTTTAAAATGAGAAATATGGTTCCTTTACATCTTTTCTCCTTTCCTGTTTCATGTCATTATCTGAAAATAATATTCATCATTATAAAATAAAAATATATAATGTCATTTAAATAACAGAATGAAGTACTCAAAGTTAGGAAGACATGTCTATTACTTAGTTATGAGACTATGGATAAGTCAGTAACCTCTGAACAACAGTTTGCTCATCTTTTGAAATGGAGAGAATAATACCTATAGAACCTACCTCCTGGGCAGTTCAGGGGATATGTTGAGACAATGCATGCAAAATGATTTGCAAAACTTAAAGCCCTAGATAAATGTAAGTCAAGATTATTATAGAATGGATTTTGCAAAAGATTTTAAGTTCAGTTTAATTAAAAACAAATTATTAAACAAAAAAATCAATTTTTCTATGATGCAGAAAATGGGATGGATGCATAACTGTAGGTCCCAGACTTTGTTTTGTTATAAATACAGATTTTTTTAAAAAGCATTTTATATAGTCTATGCAGAAATTTGTTTTAGGGTTCTTCTAAAACAATAAATACATGTTAACCACTGTTACTGGAGAGTTTGTCTGACTTTCTTCATTGTAGTGGGAAAGAAGCAGCAGACCCACTAACATAGGTTTGTTTTGTTTATTTTTTTAATAAATATTTGATTTATTTTCCAATTACATACAATTGTAATTCTACGTATCATTTTGGGGGGGAGGCAGTTTTCAAGACAATGGGGTTAAGTGATTTGCCTAAGGTCACATAGCTAGTAAATACCAAGTATCTGAGTCCACATTTGAACTCAGCTCCTCCTGACTCCAGGGCCAGTGTTCTATCCACTGTGCCACCTAGCTGTGTTTGTTTTTGTATAAAATGGGGTTAAGTAACTTGCCCAAGGTCATACAGTTAAGTAAGTATTAAGTGTCTGAGGCTGAATTTGAATTCTGGTCCTCCTGACTCCAGGTCTGATGCTCTATCCACTACACCATCTAGCTGTACCTTATGATACGTTTTTATCAAGGGTTTCATTTTTCCTTCTTTTTTAGAGATTAGAGAAGTATCTGGCATAAAACATGAATTCATTATCCTAGGATGACTTGGCAGATTTATGAAATCTTTGCAACCAGAAAAGCCTTTCATTTATTCAGTAATTGCCTACACTTGTGAAGAGTTCACCACACCTAAGATTATCCACATTTCCATGCTAACAGATTAAGAATCAAGTAATAGTTCTCTTCCACACCCATGTAGAGCACATAGACTGAAGCCTTCTGTAAGAGTAAAGGAAGATGATAATTCTACCTTTTATCTAATGTATTTCAGACCCTAGCTATAGGAGAGCATTAAGGAATGGAATATTTCTCAGTCTATTCCTCTGAGGAAGCTTAACTTACTTTCCAAAAGACAAAAATAGTTTATATAGTAGCATGCCACAGTTTATAAAGCACTTTTCCCATCATTATGTCATTTCAATGGTGATGTGACTGTCCAAAGAATTCCCACCATCAAACTCCATTAAAGAGAGGGCCATGTTCAATTCTAGGAAGGACAGAGTCTCCTTGGACTCTTTCCTGGTCTGAATGCATCTGCACTGTTTGTCTTCCATTCTGACTGCCACATTTCAGGAAAAGCATTTGGTGATCAGGGGATTCTGGTTAGGGGAGAAATGAACTTAATAAGAACTAGTAAGAATATATTTACCTGGAATTTTGTAAATTCCATCAAAAAGATTTTAAAGTGAAAAGAGAGAAGACAAATACCCAATTAGAAATTGGTAGACAAAATCCAAGAAAAGAGCCAGCAATGAAACTCATGGTCTCAGTTCTTTATTCAAGTGGATAAGAACTCTCTCAAATATTCAGATTATTCTAAAATCTCACTAATTTAGAGGTTCCTTCCAAAGCTTGAAGATCATAACCCACATAAGCCTATTCCTACACTCATCTATATCCTCTCAAAAGTTTGCCACTGGGAGTTCAAGTTTTTTCTCATTTTCTCCCAAACATTACAAGGGTATCAATGGAGCTATCCACATATGTTCCTTCCCTTTTGGCACCTGGCACCTGGCAAACCCATTTAGAGATCCTAAGGAGGCAAATTTGACCCTACAGTGATAACTGAACTATAGCAGAGTGTCACCATTGACTGGATAAGGTTCTAGAAGGATATGCCAAAGAGTGGGCTAGAGTCAACTCATAGATTATTAAATCTTCACTGTAATCATTTGTACCTTGGATTTCAGAAAATGCTACAAATTAGGGCTGGATTTATTGCTTTTCATATTGTCTAGACTTGATATTATGGAGACATGTTAATAATGCAGATTAAACTTGAAAAATGGATCTTACATTTTCCTTTTTATTTTTGAAGAGTCAGTTGTTAACATTTATTAGCACACCCTTGAGTATATACCATTATTTAGAAAATGTAACACTGAAGGTCTGGGCTCCCTTGAAAAAATCTACCTCTCCTTTCATTATAATATTTATTCCCTCATTAATTAATTGTTAACCAATCAGAATTGATTGCCAGCCTCAGGAACATCCACTATTCCAAAGGCATATAAGCAAAAAGTGGGTTCCATGAGGGGTCTTTAGCATTCAATGGTGTCACTGACTCTTGTATTAATTATATGCTGCATGATTAGTAAAATGGTTAATTATCCAGAAATTATATATCTTGAACTTTTTTATATCCCACAGTTGAATTCCTATTTCTGTTGGAAGATGTTAATACTTTTTCTTTTCTCATACAAGTCCCTGTACTCTGAACTGTGAACCTTAGACATTCTCTCTGCACTTGTCCAGTAGGATCTCCTTAAGGTCTAGAATGGAGATCATGGCTTACTAGTCTCTCCTATTGCTCACCAGGAAATCAGACTAACTCTCCAATGGTTCGGATGAATTTGATGGATTGTAATCACTCTTTGGGGCTTTTTTCCCCTTGCACTGTGCTATGGGTTTGAGAATGGGGAGGGGGCAGAGAGAAAGGCTAGGGAATAGGAGTAACCTAATTTCCAACGATTTATCTGGGTTAAAGTCCATGATGCCCGGTCACTAAGCTGTCAGACCTTGACATCAATAACAGCTTATCTAGTATAAAGATTGTAATTATTACAAATATGATAAATACCCAAATTAATTACAAAGGACATGAAAGAAAAAACGAACTGCATCTAAAGAACTGATAAATAGAAGTATGTATAGAATGATTTTACATACATCTATACATACAGATGTATTTGTGTCTAATGGTAACTATCACAAGCATGGGGTGGAGGGAAGCAAAAAAAGGAAAAAAAAGGAGAAATTTACATAACTTTATTATATATTTAAGAGAAATAGCAAGTTGTACATAATAGATTTATAATTTCACATGCAATTGATTTATTATATTGTGTTATGAAAATGCTTATTTTATTCCCTAAATTAAAATTTTAAAATAGCTTTGCATAGATGAAAATAATTTTACATAACTCAAAACTATATAAAATCTAAAATTTTGTGTTGGGTCTCTGCTCATCTCCATTCTAAGACAATATCTTTTTGTGGTTTTTCTCCCTTACAAAAATTCTTAATAAGAAATTTCTATCTTTTCTCTCTACCTTCAAAAAATGGGGTCAGGGTCTAAACAATTTTACAAAGCAGTATTAAAGAAGAGGAGGCAAACAGGTTGGGTTTAGTGAAATAACCTAGGACCAAGGATACTAGTTATGTGATTGTGGGCATATCATTCAGCTTCAGTTTCTGAAGTGAGGGGGAGGGAGGAGAAGGAAGGAAGGAAGGAAGGAAGGAAGGAAGGAAGGAAGGAAGGAAGGAAGGAAGGAAGGAAGGAAGGAAGGAAGGAGGGAGGGAGGGAGGGAGGGAGGGAGGGAGGAAAGAAGGGAGGGCGGAAGGGGAGGAAGGGGAGGAAGGGAGAGAGGAAGATAGAAAGAAGAACTTTATTATATATTTAAGGCAAATAGCAAGTCGAACACAATAGATTTGTAGTTTTATGTAAAATATTTTTATTATACTGTTATGAAAATGTTTGTATTCCCTAAATCAAAATTAAAATTTTAAAAATAGCTTAACATACATAAAAAAATTTACACAATTTTACACAGCTCAAAATTGCCTAAAATCTAAAATTTTGTGTTGGGTCTCTGCTCAGCTCCATTCTAAAGAAAAAAAGAAAGAAAAAAATTTGGAGGGTATAAGAAATGAAGTTTAAAACATATTGCATTCTTAAGATATTAATACTCAATAAGAATTGCTAAAGGCATTTCCTAATTACTGAGTTATGATGAGCACCTTTTGGTTTAATTCTCTTAATTTTGTTCTAATTCAGGCAGAATTATCTTTGAGCCCTCATTTCACCAGATCTCTAAATTCTGGTTTCTTATCCTGCTAAGAAACTGATTCATTTCTCCATTATGCTCTTATCACATTCTCTTTCTCCTCTGACTCTATTCTTGCTTTCATTGTCACTACTCCTAAATCCTAGGGTTAAAAATTTTTATTTATCTCAATGGCAATAATGAAGGCATTCCTCTTTGTATTCACAGTCTTAAATAAGAATTCCTAGTATTCTTTTTCTTCCTTCTTATCTTTCTTTCCTTTCCTTCTTTCCTTTCCTTCCTCCCTCCCTCCCTCCTTCCTTCCTTCCTTCCTTCCTTCCTTCCTTCCTGCCTGCCTGCCTGCCTGCCTGCCTTCCTTCCTTCCTTCCTTCCTTCCTTCCTTCCTTCCTTCCTTCCTTCCTTCGTTCTCTGGTACAGCACCCTATATACAGTATGGACTCACTAGATCTATTTGAGTCCTTTGTTCAGGTTGTTTTCCCTCCCTGCCTTCTAGTTTCCTCATCTCTAAGAGAAGGGGGTCAGATCAGATAATCCCTAAGGTCTATAATATGTTTGAGCTTTAATGTCCTTTGACCCTATGAAATGTTCCTGCTGATTGTGGTAACAGAGATAAGGACTCATTGTGTAGCTTCCTATTTAAAAGAACATTTGCAAACACATGGGTGGTTGGAAAGAGGTTGCTATTTGCTACTCCTCAGTCAACAATTTCTCCATTTGTTTCCTATGAAGTCACTAAAAAAAAATGGAATATCTGTCATCTACTCAAGTGTATGGATCTGATATGACTAGCAAGATACAGCAGGAAGAGACAATATCAAATACCTGGGATTTGCCAAGGCAGACTCAGAAACTTTTTGAAAACAATTACAAAACACTTCTCACACAAATTAAATCAGATTTAAATAACTGGGAAAACATCAACTGCTCATGGATAGGTCGAGCTAATATAATAAAAATGACAATTCTACCAAAACTAAACTATCTGTTTAGTGCCCTACCAATCAAAATTCCAAAAAAATTACTTTAATGAGTTAGAAAAAGTTGTAAGTAAATTCATATGAAAAATAAAAAGTCAAGAATTTCCAGGGATTTAATGAAAAAAAGTACAAAAGAAGGTGGCCTAACCCTACCTGATCTAAAATAATATTATTTTTTATTTTTTTTATTTTTTTTTGGCAAGTCAGTGGGGTCAAGTGGCTTGCCCAAGGCCACACAGCTAGGCAATTATTAAGTGTCTGAGGCCAGACTTGAACTCAGGTCCTCCTGACTCCAGGGCTGGTGCTCTATCCCCTGTGCCACCCAGTCACCCCCTAAAATTATATTATAAAGCATCAATCATCAAAACTGTATGGTATTGGCTAAGAAATAGAGTGGTGGATCAGTAGAATAGACTAGGTGCAATAGCAAGAAATGATTATAGTAATCTGCTGTTTGATAAACCCAAAGAGTCCAGTTAGTGGGATAAAAACTCTGTCTTCAATAAAAATTGCTGGAAAAATTGGAAATTAGTATGGAAGAAACTTAGATTAGACCAACACCTCACACCCTTTACCAAGATAAGATCCAAATGGATACAGGATTTAGACATAAAAACAATACTATAAGCAAACTAGAAGATCAAGGACTAGTTTACCTGTCAGATCTATGGAAAAGGGAGCAGTTTATTACCAGGAAAAAGATGGAGAACATCACTAAAAACAAACTAGATGATTTTTGATTACATTAAATTAAAAAGCTTTTGCACAGACAAAAGCACTGTAAACAAGATCAAAAGAACTGTAGTAAACTGGGAAACAATCTTTACAACTAATGTTTCTAACAAAGGACTCATTTCTAAAATATACAGAGAACTGAGTCAAATTAAAAAAAAAAAAGACCATTCTCCAGTTGACAAATGGTCAAAGAATGTGCAAAGGCAATTTACAGATGAGGAGATCAAAGCAATCCATAGCCATATGAAAAATTGCTCTAAATCATTACTTATTAGAGAAATGCACATTTCTTTTCTGCTTCTCTGAAGTACCACCTCACACCTCTCAGACTGACCAATATGACTAGAAAGGACAATGATCAATGTTGGAAGGGATGTGGGAAATCTGGGACACTATTACACTGTTGGTGGAGCTGTGAACTCATCCAACCTTTCTGGAGAGCAATTTGGAACTACGCCCAAAGGGCAACAAAAAAAACGTACATACCCTTTGACCCAGTAATACTACTACTGGGCATATATCCTGAAGAGATGATGAAAAAGGGTAAAAACATCCCTTGTACAAAAATATTCATAGCAGCCCTATTTGTGGTGGCAAAAAATTGGAAATCAAGTAAATGTCCTTCAGTTGGGGAATGGCTTAGCAAACTGTGGTATATGTATGTCCTGGAACACTATTGTTCTATTAGAAACCAGGAGGGATGGGAATTCTGGGAAGCCTGGAGGGATTTGCATGAACTGCTGCTGAATGAGATGAGCAGAACCAGAAAAACACTGTACACCCTAACAGCAACATAGGGGTGATGATGATTAACCTTGATGGACTCACTCATTCCATCAATGCAACAATCAGGGACAATTTGGGGCTGTCTGCCATGGAGAATACCATCTGTATACAGAGAAAGAACTGTGGAGTTTGAACAAAGACCAAGGACTATTACTTTTAATTTATTAAAAAACAAACAAACCTGATATCTTATTGTCTGATCTTGCTATCTCTTATACTTTATTTTTCTTCCTTAAGGATATGATTTCTCTCTCATCACACTCAATTTGGAACAAGGTATACCATGGAAACAATGTAAAGACTGGCAGATTGCCTTCTGTGGGGGGGGAGTAAGATCAGGGGAAAAATTGTAAAACACAAAATAAAATCTTTTTTTAAAAAATAGAATATGGAGGTGGCTAGGTGGCGCAGTAGATAGAGCACTGGCCCTGGAGTCAGGAGTACCTGAGTTCAAATTTGACCTCAGACATTTAATAATTACCTAGCTGTGTGACCTTGAGCAAGCCATTTAACCCTGTTTGCCTTGCAAAAAAAACTAAAAAAAAAAAATAGAGAGTATGAATCTGAATGAGTTTCAAAAGAGTTGATACCTGGAGCCTCTTGCTCCAGGTGTCCAAGCTAAGGCCACCAAGGCCATGGTGACTACATCTGTTGTGCTCATCCATCAGGTCTTTCTCCAGCCATTTCTGGGGGCCTCTTTTACATAAGACCCAGTAGGCCAAGAAGACCACGCAGCACATCCCCTGTCTTAAATGACAGAGTTCTAAGAATGTGAAGAGGTTCTAAGTGTCTTCCCTAAAGAATGTTAGCTTGTCGCCAAGGTATCCTCTCCACTACAGAGCCAAACAGGCCTTAAGGAGAGAGAGCTGTGAGGGTAAATTTGAAGGAACAATTCATTTGGAGTGACCTTTGTTTCTCTGGAGCAGCAGCCTAGGGGCTGTCTGCCATTTAAAGGGCCTTGGTCCTGAAAGGCTCAAAGATTTAAGACACTCAATCTGTTTTCACAGAGTGACCAAAAGAGTAAGTCAAACTGGGATTCCTGTCTGCTTTCAGGACTATCCTCAGGTATTTCTGGAAACTTCTTTCCCATTTAAACTGTTTTGGAAATTATTTAGGTGCAGGTCAGTGGCTGATCTAGAGGGACAGATTTTATTCCAATGGAAAAGGGAGAAAAGTGAAACAGTTTCATCATAAGAGGGTAAGATGTGGTATCTATAGAACATATTTTAGTGGAAAGTGATTGTTTTTGTTTGTCCTTCATTCTCTTAAAGGACTATGACATTGGGGAAGTGATGTCATGACTTTCAAGATTTAAGTGAGGGAGGCTGTGAAAAGTTACCAGCCTCACTCTCTCCTCTGGAGCCATCTGGGTCCAGTGGTCAGATATAGATCAGGACTGGAGATAGCCCTGGATGCTGTGGGAGACTTCGGTCTTTTTAACCTAAGACCTTTACAGATCTCAGACTGAGGCAAGGCCTATTCAGTGATTAAGTCTAGGTAAGAGAAGAGGCAAAGAATGGACTCTGGTCAAAAAAAATCAATCTGGAAGGGGATGCCTCTCAGGATTTTGGGCCTAAACAGAAATAAATGCCATGAGCCAAATAATGACTAAGTGGGATTGGCATGGGACTGACCTATCATTATTATTGAGCAGTCTATCAATGAGAGTGATTTGGAGAAGGTAAACTCCAAGATATCTTACCAGGTTTGGGAAAGAGAATGTTTCTGATGGGAAGATCATCTCATACTCATTCTCTGTACAAATTGCACTTTGTTTGAACAATTCTCAAGATTCCCAAAGTTATCCATTTATCTTTGTAAACTATATAGAATTAAATTATAGATGAGTGGGAAAAAGCCACGCATAAGTCCCCACTACTCAACTTTTGGGGGTGGTCCAAAAAAGTCATTTGAGAGTGGGTTGTTTGGAATATAGGTGTATTTTCCCATAGAAAGAATGTCATCAATTTTTATCAGGTTCCCTAAATTCACAAAAGATTTTTGTCCATAAGAAATTTGAAACACAGAATTATTAATATTATTTAAAGTACAATTAACCACTAATTCTAACATTTCTATGGGGAAATGAATTTGAAGGTTCATCTGGTCCTGTCCTCTACAATAACAGAAGGTACTCTGTTGGAGTATATTTGGAAATATACTTTCATCAGGGAGAAGAAAAAGTAGTTTAAGTATTTCTGGGCACTGATAACCTATTAAACTTTCCGTGTTTGCATTAAAGATTCTTCTAAGACAATCACTCCCTAAGTGTTTTGAATTGAAAATCAATAGGCAGTTGCAAGTGGGGACAAGGAAGTAGACAGATTGATGAGAAACTGAAGACTGTCTTTCCTGTCCCAAGTTCATATCTATAGACTTTCATAGGATTGGGACTACAGCTACCACCTTCTAACACCTTCCATTTAATGTCTAGTCTTCTTAATATATCAAGTTAAAGGGGCAGTTAGGTGGTGCAGTGGATAGAGCACCTGCGCTGGAGTCAGGAGTACCTGAGTTCAAATGCGATCTCAAACATTTAATAATTACCTAGCTGTGTGGCCTTGGGCAAGCCACTTAACACCATTTGCCTTGCAAAAACTAAAAAAAAATCAAGTTAAAAGAGAGAGAGTAGATATCACAGATGCATCATCCCTCCTGGGCTCACTCTCCCAATCCACATTTCCAAGGGTAGGCTGGACTACCATATGGGTAACTGGTACTTTATGTTCTCAGAAGAACTACCATTAACTCTCCTGCAAAAGCAGGAGTGTGGTGGGAGTCAGAGAGCCCCTCCCAGGTCCTCCATTTAAAGAGGTTGCCCATCTCCTCACTTCCCACTCAACTTGCTTACCTCTGGACTTCATCATCCTGCAGGACAGCGCCCCCCCCCATTCCTCTGACTGGAGAAGTTAGGACCATGAAGAGCTCCTTCCAGATCCTCCATTTAAGGGGAGCGTCCAGGATCATCAGTTCATTTCCCAACTGGCTTCATTCCTCTGGACTTCCCACTCCCACAGGGGACCCCTTCCCAGCGCCCAGCCTCACTTTTCAGTTTCTTTTTACGTATACTGTCAGCTCCTAAAGGGCAGGGACTCACTTTTGTTTTTATATCTCTAGCTGTTAGACTGTGCCTAGCTCAGGATAGTTTAATAAAGGCTTGATTCCTTCCTTCCTACCTGTCAATCTCTCTGCAACAGAGAAGCAGGCTCATTTTCTGTCTTTTTGGCTGATCCTCTATCAAGACTTTTTACTTCCTCATCAAGAAGCTAACTCCCCACAGTTAATAGATGGTTTTAGTGGATTCTTTTATAGGATCCTGATGGTTTTCTGGATCTTCCTTGTCATTGTCCCAGACTCCTCTCTCTCTGCCTCTCCCTCTCCCTCTCCCTCTCCCTTCCCAGGATATATAAGCATAAAATGGACAGGGAAATCCACCTCTACCTACATCATTCTGATTGGTTTTCTCTTTCATAAGTCTGACTGACTCTAAACTGTAATGAGGGTCTAGGAGGGCATGTCAAATGTAAGCTTGCCAAAGACATTCATGAAGAACTCCTACAGGGAAATCACTGGCAAGGGGTCAAAAGAGATCATACAGGAACACTGAAGGTCTCTCTTAAGAACTTTGGAACTGGTAGTGCAGCATGGTAGATACTCACCTATTTGAAATAATTATTTTTGCTCATGGTTTGCTTATTTCCCATAAATTGACTAAAGTTAAAAATGTAGACTCCAACAAGATCATCAACTTGTACCTCCAGGTCCAAAGGACAAACATTATAGTGGTTACATAGGCAAACTTGTAATTATCTAAAAATTTAAATGTAATAGACCCCAAATGCTCATTTTATAAGGAAATAAATAAAAGACAGGGTACTTTAGTGGAAAGAACATTGAGCTTGTAGTTAGAAAGTATGGGCTTGGTTCTGGTGCTTCTATTTACTAGTTGGGTGAATTACTTTTATGGAACTTCATTTACTCATCCCTTAAGTGGGGACATCAGGATTCATCATCTTTCAAGTCAGAATAGTTATGTGAATTCAAAGGATCACAGATGTAGAGATTTGAAAGAGATCTCAGAAATCATTTGGTTCAACCTCTTCATTTTCTAACTAAGGATATTAAGGTCCATAGAGAAATTGAGTAATATGCCCAAAGTCACAGATAATATCCAGTAGAGGCAGAATTTGAACATGGGACCTTTATCTTTAGAGACAGTGTTCTTCCCACTAGATCCTTTCCTTCAGTGCCACAAAATCTGGGTAGCTAGCCATCGAATTTAAGAGAAGAAAATAATTATGATGTATCATATATCTCTTAGTAACAATGACTGGTATCACTTTGTGATTTCAGGATCTGGCTCATCTAACTTGGAAGGCCTTTCCCAGTGGGGCTGATCTAGGGTGTGTGGCCCCAGAAGTTTGGTGGTGACTTGGACAAGTAAAAGAGAATACCATGAACATCAACTTCAAATATCAGCCTGACTCATTAAAGGGCAATGATACTTTTTTCAGAAATACAAATTGTTTTCTAGTCAGACACACCCCCCATCCCCGGAGAGTCTGCCATATTAAAGGTAAGTTATTTAGCATCATGGAATCTCTACAAAGTGCTCATTTCAGCTGCCTCATAATTCTGAAGGCACAACTTGTTTTGCTGCTGGTGGTGGTGGTGGTACTATTGTTCGACCTTTGTTCTCTAAGAGGACCAGTGGCATCAGAAATTCACCCAAGTGAATTAAATTTAAGTAAGGAAGAGCTTTGCAAAGTCACCAATCTCATGCTCTCCTCAATTTGTTTGGGTTTTGAGGCTCTTCTGGATCCATCTGTGTCCAGTATAT
Organism: Macrotis lagotis; assembly: GCF_037893015.1. Classification (NCBI taxonomy): domain Eukaryota; kingdom Metazoa; phylum Chordata; class Mammalia; order Peramelemorphia; family Peramelidae; genus Macrotis; species Macrotis lagotis. The sequence continues at coordinate 9,166,660 of NC_133660.1, forward strand.
GGATCAAGATGATAGGAGATGGCCCTGGATGCAGTGGGAGACCTTGGTGTTTTTAAGCTAAGCTACACTTTTAATAGGGGTAACATTCATTCAGTGACCAATGCAAAGTAAGAAAAGAGGCCAAATATTGTTCTTTTACCTAGTCAGGAAAAAAAAAAAACCCAATCTGGTAAAGTTTCTAGCCAAAACAGAAACAATGGCTATCTGCACCATCAAAACCTAAACAATGACCAAGTGAGGCTTCTTGCTGTGACCTGTTGTTGGTCAGTCAGTAAGAGCCAAAGTGATTTGTATTTAAGGCATGGCCAAGTAACTCCATCTGAATCCTAATGGACATTATCAAAGTCTGGTTTTTCCAATGTTGCATTTCAAGAAATAATAAATGGAAGGGGAAGGAAGAGAAGGAAAGTAGGGGAGGGGAGGGGAGAGGAGAGGAGGGGAGGAGAGGGGAGGGGAGGGGAGGGGAGGGGAGGGGAGGGGAGGAGAGGAGGGGAGGGGAGGGGAGGAGAGGAGAGGAGAGGAGAAAGAAAGGGGAAAGGGGGAAAGGGGGGAAAGGGGAAAGAGGAAAGAAAGGAAAAAGGGAAGGAAAAAGGAAAAGAAAGGAAAAAGGAAGGGAGGTATATCATTGCTCAAGTGGAAGTAGCCATTTGGGTTCCCAGTGGTGCATCTACTCATAAAGTGTTATTTTGTCCTTCATTCTGGAAGAGGGCTAAGGCCATCAGGAAGATAATGTCTTGACTTGCAAGAGAACTGGATTTAAGTGAGGTAGGACTATGCAAAGTCACCAGCCTCACTCTCACCTCCATTTGTTTGAGTTTTGAGGTTCAGAATCAGTGTAAATAATAGTTTCTGTTTTGGTTAGAAACCTTGAGGGTCTTCCTCTCCCAGATGGATATAGTTTACTAGCACTCAATGAAAAATTAAGTGGTATGTTTCAAAAGGGATAGATAATTTTGATTTGACTTTAAAGACAAAAAAAAGCAATTAAATGCCAGCCACACTAAAGAAGAAATGTGAATATGAAACATGCAGTCAAGAAAACAGACCGATTTTCCTGGCTAAAATTAATATTTGGTCTAATTTGTTTCAATATGACAATATTCATTAGTTCCTAATATGTTGTAAGGGAAACACTTGGGGAACACAAGAGGTATGTACAAAGACTGGCATCAGTGATGAGCACTTGACCTGGACTGCTGACCCAAGTACCTTAACTTCTATGAACTTCAGCTTCCTCAAATAAAAAAAACAAGGTTCTAGTCTGAGATCTTTTCTAGGTCTAGGACTATGATACTATGATTCACAAAATCAAGCTGATGTCACCACCTACAATCACAACTCTTGCACTTAAGAGGCTATGCCTTAACCTGCTACATCAGTAAGAGGACTAAGGTCAATAGATATAAAGTCCAATCAAATCTCTACATTCTTTATATTATCTCAACATCAACCAATCTGCTATTTCACACTAGTCATAAAGTAAGATATATGTCACTAAGATATATAAAGTAAGATATATAGTCACTATGACTAATACCTGTGCCCTTTGACTTATATACTTCTCTAATGATTTCTATATTCATGCCTTCTCTCTCATATATGACTCAATCTTTACTGATTCTTTTTCTACAAAAGTGCAGACAATTCTCTCCAGTTCAAATAAAAAATTCAGATAAATTTCCTTGATTCTTCTTTCCTATTCAGTTATACTCTCCTCTTTTTTCTGTCTTTCATGACAATGCTTCTTGAAAAAGCTGTAAACCTCCAAAGTCCTGTTTCTAAATACCAATTTTTTCTTTTACCCCTTTTTATTTTCTGCCCCTACCATTCTATGAAAAGTAATTTTAATAATTACCAAGACCATCTCAATAGTTTTTATTCAACACTTAATTGATCTCTCTGGATTTTAAGATGCTACTGGAAAACTAACTTGGTTCAACGTCTCTGACCATTTCTTATCTTCCTTGTGAGATCCTCCTCCTCCTCCTACCTCTTTAAGGTAAAGGTTCTCAAGGTCCTTTTCTTGTCCTTTTTCTCTTCAGTCTCCAGGATCTCTTTAGACAATCCCCTTTCCTCTCATGCCTTCAATTTTCACCTCTTTTTAGGTCTGAGCTCTCTCTTAAGCTTTAGACTTAAATCTCCTACTACTTTAGAGGACATAGCTACCTGAATATCTCAATAGTAATTAATCTCAGCAATTGCCATACTCAGCTTATTCTCTCCCCCAAAACCTCATACTAGATTGTCACACCTAAGAGACACTTTAAAAGGGTGGTTTAATTGAAAGACCTGAGATCAAAGAAAGGGGAGGAAATTTTTCATTCCCCAAAACTCTGAACATTCTTTTGGCAATGGAGGCCCAAATGAAATAACATAAATCTGTGGTCAACTCAGCATCGTTCTGTGACTTCCTCTAGCACCACTCAGAAGCACATAAGTAGAACTGGAGGAATTGGATAGTATGGATAATCCAGGATTGGGATAGAATAAGAAGTGGTAGGATGAATTGGCAATGGATTCCAGGATAGAGGGCAGCAGAACGTTAAACTGGCTAACTGTGGGGTAGAGATTGGTGAGGGAGAAAAAAGAAGTGAGAGTAAGAGTGAAATTCAAACAGAGGCATCTACTGTAGTTGACCTTTCCAAGAGATTTCATCATCAAAGGAGGAGGATCTAAAGAAGGATAGCTATTAGGGATGGATAGATAAATTGAGTGAGACTTTTTTTGAGGATGGGGGAGACATGAGTATGTTTGTAGGCACCAGGGAAATAGTCAATAGACAGGGAAAGATTTAAGATAAATGAGAGAACGTGGCTGAGTTACCAGAGAACAAAGGATGGAATAAGATCACTTCTCCATGTTGAGGAGTTACCTTGGTAAGGTGAAGGGTCACCTCTTCAGGTGAAACTAGAAGGAGGAAATGATTGAAAAATTCTTCTGAGCTGTATGAGATATGGGGGAGGGGGAAGAGGGAAGAAGGAGCTTCTGTACAAATGCCCTCCACAATTTTTAGTGAAATATGAGATAAGATTCTAAGTTGAAAGAGTGAAGAAGGCAAACTGAGAGGCTCAAGGAGGAATGGAAAAGTTTGGAAAAGTCACTATGACAAGTGGGACAGTGAACTGTTTTAAAATCTGTGAAAAGATTGCCATGCTACAATGAAGGCCTGGTTGAGATTATGTAAAATAAATTTGGAGTGGAGTGGCTAATCCATAAAAAATAAATAATTATTATGCAACCATTCCATGTTTGCCTGAATTCCTAATTCATGCTAAGCACTAGAGATACATAAAGAACCAAAAGACAGCCCCTACCCTCTAGAAGCTACAAACTAATAAGGGAGCCAACAGTCAAACAAGAACATATAGGTAAGCCATATCCAGGATCAATAGGAAATAACTAATAGAGGGTAGGCAGTGGAAGAGCCTGGGTAAGGCATCTAGTTAAAGATGAAATTTTAAGTAAGGGATTCAGTAGATTTGGTAGATGGAGAGGAAGACAAGATGGAATTTCAAGAATGGGAGAGAGCCAGAGAAAATACCCAGAACAGAGTTAGAATATCGTGTTCATGGAATGGCCAGGAGCCCAGCGTCACAGCATCAAGAACTACAGAACTAGAGAAGATAGGCCTCTAGGAAGGGGTTTAGGGGAAAAGAATGTGAGTTGAGATCTTCAATAGGATAAAGGAGAATTGAACATAAGAAATTGGAAAGTTGGGGTATTTGATGGAGTATCAATAAGTATGCTGAAGTCCCCAAAAGCAAAAGGGCAGGAATTGGGAAGGAAAGAAAACTTGTGATCTAAGAATTGAATTCATTAAGGAAGGAAAGTGTTCCAAAGATTTGGAACCTTGCTTGGATGATAAATATACATTGGAATGAACTTTAAAGGAGAAAAGACTGAAAGACAGGAGTAGAAGAAGCTGTAGAAGCCCATCCTCATCATGACCAGTGAACTGGGGCAGAGGGAGGTTTTGAGTGAAAGTGTATCCAGTGTTGGACAGGGCAACCAGGGAAACTGGGTCACTAGGAAGGAATCAATTCTCAGCAAATATAATCAGATGAAGGGAGCAAGAGAGGAACAGGTTTAAGATGAAGATGAGTTTGTTACCTCTTAGAGCACAGCAAGCTCATCACAGAGAACCCAGGTTAGACTAGAACATTGGGGAAGAGGGCTTGAATTGAAGAGGGTGGGAATAAGGAAATAGGCAGGGAGGATGGAAAATGGGATTTGAACAATAGTAACCTGAACTGTTCAGATGACTGAGATATGGGTTAAGCTACCCTTAGCTTCAGAGCATAGCTTTAGCTTCTTACAGGACACAATTTCTTTCTTTTTCTTTTTTTTAGGACACAGTTTCAAGAGTATTAATTCGGAGTTTTCACACCTGGGTTTAAATTCTGGCTCTAATAGTCAATTCCCATAGATCCCCTATTTGGGGTTCACTTTTTTCTTTTATAAAATGAAGGTATTGGAATAATCTCTAAGATCTCTTCCAGCTCTGAATCTGTGATTTTTTTTTTCTTTTGGAGGCAATCAGGGTTAAAAGATTTAACCGGGTCATACAGTGTCTGAAGTCTGATTTGAACTTGTAATTTATGATCCTCCTAAAAAAGAAAGATTCCAAGTGCATCTCAGAATTCTTCAAGGATGAAGCTATGAGAACATTGCTACTTTAGTAGTCTAAAAACACTGTGCCTAGTCTTCATTTATGATGCATTGGCAGGTTAGTTGTAAGAAAATAATGCAGGCACTGTCTGCTATTTATCTTTGGGCCTCTAACATCTAGCACAACTCACAGCAAATAGTAATTGCTTAATAAATCCTTGTTGATTGGTTCATAGATTAGTTGATTGGTTGGTTGTATATATCCTCCAGACCTTCCTAGCTAACATTAGTCTGTGTAGTTGTCTAATTATTTTTTGTACAGATCTGATGATTTCTTTCATCTGAGGCAGTCCTCAAGTAAGTTTAGAGAATCATCACAAGGTTTGCCACAAGTAATGAAATATATCAGTCGCAACACCTCATTAAGAACATCAGCTAAGGAATAGAATGGATATGATCTGTGTTGGTGGAAGCAAAGAGTCACATAGGTACAAATTACATGGTAGAAGTAACCCATTGGATGGGTAGGGAAGACCTGAAATTAAATCTTCCCTCAGACACCTTTGTGTGACTCTGAGTCATTTAACCTCTGTATATCTGCATTTCCTCCTCTGTAAGATAATAATAATAATAGTACTTATTTCTCAGGGTTGTGGTGAAGACAAAAATAAGATTCCTAAAGTCCTCTGAAAACTATCATAATCATTAATAGTAATGTAATTGCTGTTATTGCTACTCTTGTTATTGAAATACAGAGTTTGCTCCTTCACTTAATCCTACGTTCTTTTCATTGTTTGTTTCTCTTGGAATATTGATTGTTTTGGTTCGAATATTGACATATGTCATTGCCCCCCCTAGAACTGTTATGTCTAACCCACTGTTGGGTCTGCATGCGACCCTCAAATCCCATATTTTATTATATTATTAGATATTATTATACTCATGGGAAATATGGATTGCATTGTAGCCATAAATATTAAAGTATATCTCTATATCTATATCTATATCTATATCTATATCTATATCTATATCTATATATCTATATATGTATGTATAGCTCTTGGGAAGTTTTTGTTGGGTGATACAGCCCAGAAGAACTAAAAGTCTGGACATCCATGCCCTAGCTTGGGGCCCATTCATACTTCCAAAGTGGCATTTAATACCCTCCCCTTTTAGTCATGAATGGGTATCGAACTCTATTGCCCTTGATGGGCAATGAGAGCCAGAAGAGCTAAAACACATCAAGTCCAACAAATGAGAAATTTGCTTCCCCCCCACTCATCCAGGTTTAAACAATATACCTATCTGTGCTGTGAATGATGAGAATGACTTCTTTAAAGCACTGTGTGATGTTAGCCACTTGAACCCCCCAGAGAAGGATATACCACTTCGCAAAGTCATCAACAACAGTGGCACTTTCCATAACCCAGGAGCCAACAAAATGATGTCCCCTAGACCTAATTCTGGTAAGTCATTAAAATTATGATCCTATAGTTTTATAATCAATAATAAAAGAGTTGAATTGAACAAAGAATAATCATTAAAGACTTGACACCACAAGTAATGGAACTCCAGAGAAAAAAGCAAATTTATTTTTGTATTTTTTCCAAGCTAGAATAAAACAGGCTCTATGAATATTGTCTCTTAAATCTAAGATTCAGTATATTCTTCAATGGCTAAGCCCCCAGTCCCACAGGAAATGATCTTCAGCTGCTATTAATAGAATATACTTCCTGAATGAGATATACATTTTCAGAGTATTTTAGAACACTTTCAGTTAATTTATGGATTTATTTTCCTTAAATATACTTATTTGCTACAAGGTGAGTTTTTATTCAGGGAAAGGAGATATTAAGGAGTACATGGGAGAAGAGGGATAGTGATACACAAGATAAAAATTAGAAGAATGGCAATGAAATATTTTTAAAATATACAAAAGAGCAGAAAGAAGTTCAAAAGGAAACACAGATCAGCATGGTAATGTTAGAATGTTAATTTGTAATTTTAATATATATTCTATTGATTGGATATTTAATGTATAATAATATATAATATTACATAAATCAAGATATTAATTTTAATATAGAGTTTTAAAAAACAAGCTATAGGTAATAGAACCATATAAAATTTTTATCTGCCTTGGTTTGATTAAGAAGATATTCATGTTTATTGTTGATTATGAAGTTCATAAGAGTAGAAAATTTTAAAATAATGACATGGAACATTATTGTTCTATTAGAAAGCAGGAAGGATGGGAATTCAGGGAAGCCTGGAAGGATTTCCATGAACTGATGCTCAGTGAGATGAGCAGAACCAGAAGAACATTGTACATCCTAACAGCAACATGGGGGTGATGATCAATCTTGAGGGACTTGCTCATTTCATCAGTGCAACAATCGGGCAATTTTAGGGTATCTGTGATGAAGAATACCATCTGTATCCAGAGAAAGAATTGTGGAGTTTGAACAAAGACTATTACCTTTAATTAAAAAAAAACCCATTATCTTATGTAATTCTGATATCTCTTATACTTTATTTTTCTTCCTTAAGGATATGATTTCTCTCATCACATTCAACTTAGATCAATGTATAGCATAGAAATAATGTAAAGACTAACACACAAAATTAGGGAGAAAATTTTAAATTCAAACTAAATAAAATCTTTCTTAAAAAATAATAGTAACATCAAGAAGTCCCCCAACCTGTTTACTCTTGTGTGATGTTGGCTACATCACTTAATCTCTCTCAGACTCAGCTTCTTCAGTTGTAAAAATGGAGTTGAACAAGATGGTCCCTGAGGTCCTATATCTATGATGCTATGGTTTTATAAACAATATTAAAATATTTTAATTGAATTAAGACTAGTTAGCTACATTGTTTTCCCATAAGCTCATTAACTTCTCAACAAAAAGGAAGAGGAGAGTGTTTGTGATAGGAATGTCTCCATCAGAGGCTGGCTCAGCGAGTTCTACAGGGGCCTCCTCTTTATCCTTTATCATTCTCCTCCTGCCTGTCTCTGACTTTCTAAACTTTAAAACTATGCCCCCACAAAGACTTTTCAGCTTCCTCTGAATGTAAGCTTTTGAGGGCAGAGGCTGTCTTTCCTTTTGCTTGTATTTGTGTCTCTAGTGATTAGCATAGTATCTCTCACATGGTAAGTATTTAATAGCTGTTTCCTCCCTGTCTCCTGACCTCCCTCCCTTCTTCTTTCCTTTTCTCTTCCTTCTTTCCTTTCCTCTTTTTTTCTTTCTTCCATTACTTCCTGTTTTCCTTCTTTCTTCCCTTCTTTCCTTTCTTCCTTCTTTCCTCCCTTTTCTTTCTTTCTTCCTCCCTCCCTCTCTCCTTCTTCCCTTCTTCTTCCTTCTTTCCTCCTTCCTTCCCTTCTTCCTGCTCCCTCCCTCCCTCTCTCCCTCCTTCCTTTCCTAGCTCCCTTTTTCTTCCTCCCTCGCTTCTTTCTGACCTTTCCATCCTTCTTCCCTCCCTCCTTTCTATTCCTTTCCTTCCTTCCCCCTCCTAGGGTGTTAAGCCTTCAGGAAGGAAATGACAAAACATGAGAAATGTCTCAACAATAACAGCCTGAGAAGAGCATCATTCATAGTGTCCTGGAGTCTTTGTAGATTCTTTAGAAACTTTAATTGTCTAATAATGGGTCAATTTAAAATTTAGCTAGATTAGTCCTCTGATTACACATCATCAATTTTCCACTTCACTTGATGCTTTTCCAGGTGAGGATGGGGTTGAGGTAACAAAACCTATTCTCTTTTTATAGACCTGAGGAATCTCACATCACTTGCACATCTCTGAAGAATGATTTGAGTAGAATTTCAGTATAGGGAATTGATAATATCTTAAGATTTTTGTATCGTGATTTCTAGATTGATTTCAACATTTAAATTTTCTTTTCCATTGTATTTGAAGCAGCCAGTTTACTTTATTGTTCTCAATTTCTATAAAGTGAAGGCACTAAAACTTTTAAGTTTCTGTTACCATCCTTTCCATCCAAAAATAAATTTATTTCCCCTAGGGTTTATGAAGCACTGTTGCCTGTGAGGTATTGTGGTAGAGTGCTGGAGATAGGAACCCAGCCTTCAAGATCCTACCATTCTACCAAGAGTTGGGGGGAGGGGGGGCAGTGAGTGGGGAGAGTAATATACATACAGATAAATAAATGTAAAATATATGCAAAAATGATTGGGAGGTACAAATAACCTGAGGGAATTAAGAAAGAGCCCTTAAAGTGGGGAGCACTTGAACTGAATCTTAAAGGGAGATATGGATTGCAAGAGGAGATGATTGAAGAACAGCTTGGGCATCAAATAGAAGTAGGAGATAGAATATTATATTTAAGGTACAGCAAATTGGACCACTCAGCTAGAATTTTGAGCTGGGGAAGTTGGTGATGTGAAAGTGTTCTAGACTGATAAAATGAAGTCGTATTGTAAAGGGCTTTGCAAGAAAACAATATACTCAATGACCACAACAACAGAAAAAATAAACACCAAAAAAAGTATATATATATATATATATATATATATATATATATATATATATATTGCAAAATCATAAAGAAGCAGCATATCAAAAGAAGAGAATAAGATGTCTCTACTTCATCCATTGGCAGTGGTAGGAACTTCACTAGTGCTGTGCACTGCACTAGTTTTCACACTTAGTTTTGATGTATTGATTAATTTGTACTGATTTTTCATCTTTCTCCTTTTTTATCTTTAAAAACACTATTCATTATATAGGATAGCTCCCTGAGAGTGGGATATTGGGAGAAATGTTGGTGACATAAATAACAAAATAAATAAAATTTAGTTCTTAAAAAAATAAAATCAAATTTCAAAACAGTGAATAAGGACTTGAATTAGGTAATAACCTTGGGAGTAGGGACAAAGAGACAAATGTGAGAGATAATGTAGAAAAAGAATTGTAATGGAATAATGAATGATAATTCCAATGATAATTCCAAGGTTCCACACCAGTATGATTAGAGGAATAGTAGTGTCCTTGGCAAAATTAGGGAAGTTAAGAGGAAGAAAGGATTTAGAAGGAAAGGCAATGAGTTTTGGATCTTGGGTACATTGAGTTTAAAATGTTTATGGGGCCACCAGAGGGAGATGTCAAAGAAGCAATTAGAGATATGGCACCAGAGTTTGGGAGACTTGAGGGAAGGTTATCAAGATTTGGGAGTCATCTGCTTAGGGATGTTAATCATAAAAGCCTGACAAGTTCATCAAAAGAGTATAGAAACAAAAGATGTACCCTGACACAATAAGAATTGGATACTGATAATGGAAGTATTTAACAATACATCACTTAACCTCCCTGAACTTTGGTTTTCTCATCTGTAAAATGAGAGGGTTGGATTACATCACCTGGGGTCCCCTCCCATCCAGTACTATGATCTTATATAAAGAAAACTGAAATGGAGCTATCAAATAGTAGGAAACAGTGTCATGGAAACTCAGGAAGGAAAGAATAGCTAGGAACAGTGCCAAAAGCAAGGCTAAAATTGGATTCAGCACTTATGCTTTCAACCTCAGAGAGAGCAGTTCAGTCACATAGTAAATTAGGAAGCCAGATTGTGACCTCTGGCTGAATACTAAATATAAACACATCAGTGGGGGCTCATGATGGGATTTTTAAGGGAGAAAATCCACAGAAAAACTTGATATTATTAGGGACCTACCTTGAGTACTAGAGAAGCCCAAGGTGCTACTTAAGAGAATCCACTGTAACCATAGCAACTGGGTACTTGATTCTGTAGTAGTTCATTTGCTGAGAAATGGAAAGGGATACCATGCCACATAAGAGCAAAATTTCTTTACAGTTTGACCTAAAACTGATTTATTTCAATTCAATTTCAGAGCCCTGTAAACCAGCAAAAGGCTTTTTTGATGAAGGGGTTTTAAAGGTCAGAAAGGTAAGAAAATATCACCAGCTATCTAATTCTCTCTGTGAACTATTAGCCTTTCATTTCCTCTCATGTACCTTTCTCATAACTTAACAGAGAAATAGATGAGGTCATAGTGATAATAAAAGTAACAGTTCCATGTTTAATTCTTTTATAAATTCACTCAATCAAGTCCACATAAGTAGTTAGCTCAAGGGTGGGTTTTAGGAACCCAAGTTGCCTACCATCTAGCCCAGTACTTCCATAACCAAACTACCATAGGGATGAAAACATCATTCCTATGAAAATTATTAATTTTGTAGGATAGCTCTCAATGTCTTATATCAACTAGGCATAGGAATTGCCCTGATAAAAACCAAAAAGATCATCATACATTTTAAACTCCATTCAACTAGACTCTCATCAACATTATTAAACAGGGAACATTTGCTCCAAAAACCTGGCCATTCAAATGAATTCAACATACAGCCATTAGGCTTTTCTGTCTTGTCAGGATGATCAAATGATTTGTCTGAGGGCATTGTAGTAGTTGAGTCATGGAAGTTGGGAAAAGCAGATAAGATTCCATACTTTCCTACAGAATACTGCTAGGGGCTCCTGCATTAGAGGAGACCTAGGGGCATCTGGAAGGAGTAAGACAGTATTTGAGCTTTGAGGACTGGAGAATAAGGGCAAAACGGGAGAGAGAAACAGCAAGGTATATTTGGAAACAACACCAGGTCCAGAGTCAGAGGACTCCATGGTCTGTCTCATTATCTACACATTCCCCACCTCACCCTTAACCCTCCAATGCCTACTTTTTCTTTTTTTTAAAATTTTTAAAGAAGTCTACTTTCTAATACATACTGGCTATGTGACTCTAAGCAAGTAACTTAGTGTTCTATACAACTTTCTAAGATCCGAACTTAAAGAAAAAGTACCAAATGGGATTGATAGGCGTTTTCTGATCCAGAAATTCTCCACATAGGTGACAACATAACTATAGTCCCTATTCCCTACTTTTCTTCATTTTCACAGTCTATTTCCATGGATCATTAATTCATTCTGCTGATTAGTGTTCCTTAGCTGCTTCCTGAAAATTAATTTGGTTCTTTTCTTGCATAAATGGTTATTGGTTTAGTAGATTCTTGTGTTTAAAAATAAGGAAACTTTAGTAATAATCATCACTACCACAATAAGAGTTAGCATGTTGTATAGCTCTTTTTGGTTTACAAAGCACTTTACAAATGTTAATTCATTTTATCTTCATAATAACTTTGGTAGGTACGTGCTACTATTATCTCTGTTTTACAGATGAGGAAACTGAGGCAGGCAGTGGACAAGTAACTTGTCAAGAGCCATACAGCTAGATTCTAACTCATATTTAAACCATGTGGCATTTATTCACTCAGCTAAGTGTATATGTATTCACACATGTATACATATTTTGTTTTCTTTAGCTTTTGCATGAATTCCAGTTGGAGGCAAAATGTAATGACAGTATTATATCTTTGATTTAGGATGAGCTCCAGGGCAGAAGTCAGATTTCATACCCAAAGACAACCCAAAGTTCTACAGTTCTTGAAGGTGTTAATGAAGCAAGAAGCAAGACAATTTGCATACCAAACTATCTGGATCAGGAAATAAAAGTAAGTTCCATATTTAACATTGTTAGTATAATCAAAGAAGACATAAATAAATCAATTATTCTATCAAGAGGCATTTGTTAGGTAACTGCTATTTTCCAGGTTCTATACAGGCCCTAAAGATACAAGGGACATATAGGACACTCTCTGACCTCAAAAATGGTCCACGTGTATTTATTCAGGAATATAAAAACTAGATATAAATACATATAAAATACAGGAAAAGATTCAAGAAGAAGTTTGAAGGAAATTAGAGATCAAAGAGGCAAAAATGAGGGGGATGTATATTCTAGGAGTCACAATATTCTAGTTGTGATTCTGTGATCTCTATCTTATATGGAAGGGGGGGTACTGCCCAAATGAGATGGAATGTCCACATGGGTTGGCCAAATGTCACTTGAGGGGTGGAAATGATAATCTCTACATCTATCCATGAAGGACTACTAGACTAGAATTATATTTAATGTTCAATTCAATATTGGGACCTACCAAGTGCCAGCTAGGAAATTCTGGAAATTAAAATTAAAATTAAATTAAAATTAAAATTAAAATTCTGGAAATTAAAAAAAAAAGAAAAAATGTCTCTGCCCTCAAGGAGCTTACAATCTAATGAAATGAGGGAAGATAATACCCAAAAGAAAGCTGAAGGGTAGGTAGAAAGGTGTGATGTTTGTGGAGAAGAAACTAAGAAGGGCCACCAATGGAAGATGAAGAGATACCCGGAAAGCTCTCCGGAAAAGAAGAACTTTAGGAGTAGTTTAATGCCATGCTCTCTCCAATTCGAGGGTAGAGATGTCTGAGGATGCTAAGGAAATGTTAGGCTTCAATCTGCATAATGATGCGATCTCAGGAGACTGGCTAATGCTGGGAGAAGCTAGATGTTCCTCAAGACAAAACAAGCAGAATTACTGACCGAACGTGAATTACTGTCCTAAAGTCACACTTTTTTAGGTTTAAGTCTCTTCATCATAGCTATCCCACATAAAGGGGAAAGAGTAAGCCCAGTTTATACCTTTCAGGCTTGACTCCTTCCCCACCAAAAGTCATACTAAAGATCATCACAAATCAGGAAAAGTGAAAATGCCTATCTTCTATTCGCAAGTAGCAAACAGAAATCATAGAAGTCTTGCATGTTAGGATATATCAGGAAACCAAGTCAATGAATTTTCCCGCTTAAAGTGACCGAGAAAGACAGTCTTACCACTACAAAGAGAGTAAAGGGAAAGGAAAAGGATCTATATATGCAAAAATAATAATAGCAGATTTTTTTGTGTGATAGCAAAGAAATGGAAATTGAGGTTATCTTTATCAATTAAGACAAAACTGAACAAAATGTAATAGATTGTCATGGAGTATAATTGTGCTATAAGAAATGATGGGGGGAATGATTTCTGAAAAAACCATGGCAAGATCTACATGAACTGATACAAAGTGAAGTGAGAAGAACTAAGAGATCATTGTGCACAGCAATAGCAATGTTGTAAGGTTGAACTGTGAAAGACTTGGCTACTCTCAATAATATAAAGATCCAAAACAATTCCAAAGTACCCTTGATGGAATAAAATACTGTTCACCTTCAGAAAGAAAACTGATGAATTCCGAATGCAAACTGAAGTATAATCTTCTCAATTAGCTTTTTCCCCCTTTTGTGATGTGGTTAATAAGAAAATATATTTTGTATGATTTCACACATAAAACTGATATCATATTTTTTGCTTTCTTAGAAGCAGGGGAGGAGTAGGAGGGAAAGAAAGAATCCAGAACTCAAAATTTTAAAAGAAAAGAATGTTAGAAATAAACACATTTTTTAAAACTTTTAAAAATCAAGTAAATCAATCAAATATGAAAAATAAGAAACTTAGACAAAACCTCTTAGTAGACTTAAAAAGTCATAATGATTTCCAAAAAAAAAAAGTTGGAATACTTTAAGATAATGGAAATTACTGTAAACTTAATTCTATTATTAGGGGACTAAAAAAAGAAACTGGGAATGCATATATCCATTTAAACAATAGATTTCTTATTCTATCATCTTGTCTACTTCATATAGTTTTCTGCTTCTGGGAAACATTTTTTTTTTGTTATTTCTGTGTCAAAAGGGTTCATCCTTGATGACTATTCACAAATTGGTCAGTTCAATGTTCTTTTTAAAAAAAATTTAAACCTTTTTATTTAAAGTTTTGAGTTCCAAATTCTATTATTCCCTCCCTTCCTCATTTAAATGGTAAACAATCAGATATAGATTATATATACATGGGCAATTATGTAAAACATTTATATATTAATCATTTTGGTACAAAATGACTCAAATAAAAAAGAAAATGAAAAATAGCATGCTTTAATACAAATGAATCAATGAGAATATCTTTTGAAAGTTTGGGGAAAAATTATTTTTAGTAGAAAAGATTCTTTTCTTTGTTTTCTACTAAAACATTACTGGGAAGGAAACAATTTAACATTAGAATAGCCTGAGGACCTGGAATAAGAAGTATTTCTTTAGCCATTTCCTAGCAGAAAAAAAAAAACAGACATCAGCAAGAGGTCATTTAAATAGATTAGAAGCTATTTGCAAGGATGCTGAGAAATGTATTTGTATTTGCCTCAGGGTCTCTACTTATTTTGTCCTTTCTTAATTCTCATTTCCTTGACTAAAGATAAAAGTTTTAGGTGTGGGAATTTCAGAGATTTTTCTTGCCATTGAAGGGCCAGATAGTAAAGAGTAAAGTTATGTCCCTTAAAGGAATACAATACTGCCTGTGGGTTGCTAATATTCCAAAAGAGGCTGGATATGAATCTAGTGAAGGTGGGGAACTAGGTGGAAAATATAACAATGAATGTCAATACCCACCCTCTGGAGAATCCTCAAAGGAGTTCATTTTCCTTTTTTCATTAATTTTTCAAAATGTGCTTGATATATTTTAAGGATATATCTGAAGTCAATAACAAATTTGTTTTAGGAATTTTTAACCTTTATTGGTTACCCTTTAAGATTTGTGCAATTTCATGATCAGAATACCAAATAATGGCCAGGGCTATTCAGTAGAATAAGTAATAGGATGACCATTTAGTTATTTAATATAGATTTAGACAGGCCAGTTCTGCTTGAAATTTATTCCCAATTATCCAAAAGATGCCTTAGAGAGTTCTGTTCTGGAAAAGAATGACTACTGACAACTAACAATTTTTGTGGTTGCTTTCAGGTTTCTCTTATTTTGAATGAGATGCCATAAACTATTCAGTTTTACACTAGATTTTTGAATTTCCATTCTGTAACATATCGAATTGCTAACTTGGATAGGAAAAGCAGGCTAGACACTTAGTAAACAGAAATAACAGACAGATAATTGAACTCAGGAGTTGGATCATGCAGGCTCAGCTAAGGTCACCAGAACTGTTGCATGAATTTTCTTATCAATTTGATAAATGAAAACAAGCCAGCATGAATCAGAAGACAGACTTTATTGAGATACCTCACCAGCAGCTGATAGAGAATGTATTATTCACAATTCAATCGGCAATATTTACACAAGATTTGAAACAACAACAAAAAAGATGACTGCTCATTACAACACAGCTGGTCACAGGAGAAAAAAGAAAATACTCTGCCTATTTTAACTACAAGAGACAATGTCAGGCCTAGAGTCTGGAAGATTCATCTTCAAGAATTCAAATCTGCCATCACAGATATATTAGTTGTGTGAACCAGAGCAAATCATTTAATTTAACCCTGTTTGCCTCAATTCCTCATCTACAAAATGAGCTGGAAAAGAAAATGGAAAATAGTTCCAGAACTTTTGCAAGAAAAACCTAAATAGGGTCCTAAAGAGTAGGACACAAGTGAAATTACTGAATGATGATAACAGGAGACAGACAAGAGAGGTGTCCTTGATGGTCTAGCTAGTTTCACTAACTCAGAGAGAATACCAACTAGACAGGGGAGAAGAGCACTTTAGAAGCTCTGGAGAGCCTGTTTCTTTCTTAAACCAATTAAGTCTTTTTTATATCAAGGAGAGGAAAAAAGAAGACCCTGAAGGACACAGCTGCTGCAGACTTCCTGCAGCTCCATCAGAGGTCTGAGAGTAAAATGAAGTAGTTCAGTTCTCCCAGATAATTACTTTCCATAATTCTCCCTTTGGCAGAAGACATTTTCTCCTTTCAAACAAAGAGGCACAATTTCTCATGTTCCATTGGGGCTTCTCCAGCTGCCTTTCCCCGACTCCTCCCTGGCATTGGAGCATCCAGAGACCAACCTGGACAGAAGTCTCCTCACCTTCCTGGTGAGGAAGTGTCTCCTCAAAGATTGGGGTACAAGTGTGAATGTAAATGGG
The DNA here is from genome assembly GCF_037893015.1 of Macrotis lagotis. Taxonomy (NCBI): domain Eukaryota; kingdom Metazoa; phylum Chordata; class Mammalia; order Peramelemorphia; family Peramelidae; genus Macrotis; species Macrotis lagotis. Next base: position 9,183,138 of record NC_133660.1, read on the forward strand.
CCAAATGTGCCCATAGAATGGAAGCCACAGGCAAACAAGTAGATGTCAACCATACAGGTGCATAAGCAAATGCTTGGACACCAGGGCTTGGACCCCACGCATCACCCAGCACAGCCAGGCAAGGAGAGATAAACCACATGCTTCAGCATAGCCCCAAGGAAATAGCCAAATGCCAATGCAGCACCAGGAAAGCCAGACCCCTTCAGCCTTCAGAAGCACCCTCAAACATGCAGGTCCCCCATGAGCCCCAATCAGTGCAGCACCAGATAAACAGCCAGCTGCAGACCTTGGCACAAGAAACCTGAGACAGTGACTTTTCCAACCCTGGAGCAGAACTCATAATTAAAAGAAGGGGGGAAATGTCAAAAAGATGTGTAAAAAACAACAAAAATAATTTGATCATAGAAAACTATTCTGGTGACAGGGAAGATAAAGACACAAACTCAGAAAAGGACTACAATGTCAAAACAGCTATGAGAAAAGTCCCAAAAGAAAATGGGAAGTGGTCTTAAGACCAGAAAGAACTCACAGAAATACTCAAAAAGGAACTTAAAAATCAAACAAAATAAAAGTAAAAATAGATCTAATTAAAAGAGACAAGGTATGCTAAAAGGTACCATAGATGAGGAAGTAATATTAATAACTAAACATATACACCAAATGGTAAAGCATCTAAATCCTTAAAGGAAAAATTAAATGAGTTATAGGAAGAAAGAGATAAAACTATACTAATACTAGTAAAACTATACTAGTAAGGAATCTCAATTTTCTCCTCTCGACTAAATAAATCTAACTACAAAATACACAAGAAAGAAGTTAAAGAGGTGAACAGAATTTTAGGAAAGTTAGATATGAGAGATCTCTGGAGAAAATTTAAAAGAAAAAGATAAAAACAATCAAAATGAAGAAAGGCAGAAATATTAAATGCATCCTTTTTCAGATCATGATGCAATAAAATTACATTTAATAAAGAATCATAGAAAGAAAGATTAAAAATTAATTGGAAATTAAATAATCTAATCCTAAAGAATGAATGGGTCAAAGAACAACTATAGAAAGACAGTGATGAGATAACAAATCAAAATTTATATGCAGTCAAAGCAGTACTTGGAAGAAAATTATAGTACTAAACACATCAATAAAATAAAAATGAAGAGAGAACAGATCAATTTATTGGGCGTGCAACCAAAAAAACCAAGAGAAAGAACAAATTAAAATCCACAAATAAACACCAAATTGGAAATCCTGAGAATCAAAGAAGAGATTGATAAAGTTGAAAATAAGAAAAAAAATAAAACTATGAGCTGTCTATGAAAAATAAAAAAGATAAACCATTGGTTAATTTGCTTTTTTAAAAAAAAAGAAAACCAAATTACTAGTATCAAAAAATGAAAAGCAAGTGTGAATTCACCATCAATGGAGAAATAGATTTGTGGTTCACTGCAATAGAGGAGATATAAGACACAGTAATCTGGTGTTTGATATACAAAAGATCCCAGTTTCTGGTATAAGAATTCATTATTTGATTAAAAAAAACTGTTGAGAAATCTGGAAAACAACATGGCAGAAACTAGGTATAGACCAATATTTTTCACTATATTCCAAGATAAGGTCAAAATGGGTTCATGACTTAGACATAAAGGGTAATAACATAAGCAACTTAGGAGAACAAGGAATAGTTTACCTGCCAGAACTATGAAGAAGGAAAGAATTTGACATAAACAAGAGCTAGAAGGCATTCCGAGATATAAAATGGATGATTTTGATTATGTTAAATTAAAAAGATTTTGTACAAAGCCAATACAACCAAGATTAGAAGGAAAACAGAAAGCTGGGAAACGATTTTTTCAGCATGTCTGAAAAAGGCCTCATTTCTCAAACATATTGAAAACAGTCAAATTTATAAGACTACAAGCTTTCTCCAATTGATAAATGGTCAAAGAATATGAACAGGTAGTTTTCAGAGAAAGAAATCAAAGTTATTTACAATCATAAAAAATGCTTAAATCACTATTGATGAGAGGAATATAAGTTAAAATAACACTGGGGTACCAGATTGGCTAATAATTCAGAAGAGGAAAATGATAAATGTTGCAGAAGGTGTGGGAAAATAAGGACTATACTGCATAGTTGGTGATGTTGAGAACTGATTCAACCATTCTAGAGAGCAATTTGAAATTATGTCAATCAAACTGTGCATACCTTTTGGAATTGGAAGTTGAGGGGATGTCTATAAATTGAGGTAAATGAATTTTAATTGTGCTATAAGAAATAATGAGCAGGCAGATTTCAGAAAAACCTGGAAAGACTTACATGGATTGATGCAAAGAGAAGTGAACAGAATCAGGAGAACATTGTACACAATAATAGCAACACTATGCAATAATCCACTATAATTGACTTAGCTCCTCTTAATAACACTATAGCCTAAGACAGTTCCAAAAGACTCATGATGGAAAATTCTATCCACATTCAGAGAAAGAACAGATGGAGTCTGAATGTAGATTGAATAATTCATTTTTTTCTTTTTGTTCTTTCTTTCACAAAATGACTAATAAGAAAATGTTTTACATGATTGCACATATATAACCTATATCAATCAAATTGCTTAGCATCTTAGAAGGGTGAAAATTTGGAACCCAAAATTTTATTTAAAAAAATATGAAAGTCAATTGTCCTTACATGTAATTGGAAAAAATAAAACTATTAAAAACTAAAAAATCATCAAGTATTTATCAATCACTTACTGTGTGGTAGGATAAGAGTGCTTAGCCTTTTTTGTGTTACAGATCCCTTTGTCAAACTGGTGATGTCAACAGAACCGTTCTCATTATGTTCTTAAATACATAAAAGACATAGGACTATAAATGAAATTAATTACACTGAAATATAGTTATCAAAATAATAAAAGAGCAAGTCCCCAGATTCCAGGTTAAGTGGTGCTGAGCTAGGCACTAGCAATACTATGATAAAGATGAAACAGTCCTCCAAAGGCTTATGTTGGGTCAAGAATGTGATGTCCAACACCTCTTCTTACTAGTCAAATAGCCCAGGGTGAATTCTGTGAGGTGATAACCAAGTGAGAAAATAGGTAATTCTCCAGGTGAATCTTCCTTCCTCATCACACATGTGCTTCTTCCAGATTCTGTCAAAGTTGTGTGGAATTTTACAAACTGATTCCCTGGCAGAACTCCTAAAGTGGCTTCTTCACGCAAGTGTGAAAGGTAAGAGACAATGACATTAGCCTCAGTTTAGCTATTCAGACGCCATGGGTTTCTTGGCTCCAAACCATGGATTAACAAAGGCTGGATGCTGGTACGGGTTCTAAGGGAAACCTGTATTGACTGGCTTCCTTCTTGGAGGGGAAGAGATCATTCCAAGATTATATGAACACCTGCTTAAATGCCACTTCCTCTTGTTTTCTACCCAATGTTTCATGCAAAAATGAGTATATTCTCCCCAAATCCAAGTACCCTCTCTGTGTCACTGTCTTTGTCATTACTTTTCCAATCATTCATGTTTGACTTGTCCATTTCTTTTACTACCCCCCTTACATGTAGTCATAATTTTCTATCATTTCTTCCTTCTAAAAAGTTTAAATTCCACTTTTCTTTTCCATTCCCAATGATTCTAATCCAGGACATCACTATCTCAAACCTTAATTACTATAAAAGCTTTTTGGCTGACTTCTCAAAACCAATACTCCCTTTTTTCTATTCAATCAGTAAAGTTTATTAAGTCCCTTTTAGGTACTTAAACACCATGTTTGTTGGGTGTTGGGGATTATGGTATGACTGCCACTCCCTTTGTTATATTTTCATATTTGTTTCCCACTCCTAAGGTTAAGTTGACTACCTAATAGGCATTTCTAAAAATATTGTATTGGGTCTACAACTGAATTATAACTACAGCTTTATTTCTCCTTCCAAACCAGAAAAACAGTGGGTATCAGCTTTGATCCATTCAGAGCTCTCTGAGATCAACTTGCTGAAAAACCAGGAGCGGAAGACTGGAAAAGAGAAAGAAAAATCATCTCCCACTATCAAAGCTGGTGTGATTCCTCTTGTAGAGGGCAAACCTCCAGCCTTAGCCAAGGAAGAAGTGCCGAGAGTCAACAGGTAATTAATGTTGCATTGTGAGGAGTCTTGGTGACCACCTGATGAACATCCAGGGGAAGCTGATGGACATCCAGGGAAGAGGGAGAAAAGCTTAGGAAGTATGAGTCCAAAATCATGGACCCCTTGGTTATATATCACAAAGATATGGGCCACTTCAAGATTCAGTTGTTTCAAAAAAAAAGAAGGGTAATATTTATGCTACCTATTTCACAACATGAACTTCTGTTCTAAAAAGGCACTATTGATTCCCTTTAATTAACATAAATTTTTTTTTGGTTTTGTCTTCACTTTTTCCAATACTCCCCATTTTAAAAACTTTTTAAAAATAAAAATAAGACAAAATCCTTTTACAAATATACATAGTCAAGGAAAACATTGCTCATGTTTAAAAATATATATTTGACTTTACCTTTCAAGAAAGATGAATGTCAGGGGTTCAAAACACTCTCCTCCCTAATAAAAGGATTTTAAAAAACCCAAGGTTTTTTAAATTAAAAATCCTGGAATTCCTTCTCCCCAATATTTGGGGGACAGTCCTTTCACTAAATTGTATGTAATTCAGAACCTTTTCTTTTTTCTACTTTCCTAAATTAAAAGACAAAAGACCTGAATAGGGGATCAAAAGAAATAATTTTGCTCTCAAAATGAAGAAAAGAGAATAGAAAAATTACTTAATACAAAGTCTAGATATGGTTGAAATTACTCACACAAAGATGTTCTAAGTTCTGCCAAAAAGCAAAGTAAGAAATGGAGTGGAGCACAGAGAGAGGAATGAGAATTGATCTGTGATTTGATCAAGAGGAGATCCCAGTTCAATGCAGGTTGGCAATTTCTCTGCAGCTTAGAATCTTAGAGAGTTGTTTAAAACAAATGAGTAGTCAAGTGATAAATTATTGATTATAAATTAGAATTAGAAAGATGCCTATTCATTAGAAAGAAACCTATTCATTAGAAAGAATACCCCTTTGGTCTAAAAAAATACATTCCACATGGGTAAATTGGTGAAGTAGGAAAATAGCATTTATCTAAAACCCAGATATGCAACTAGAACAAAAACTTTCTTTTAAAAAAAATTAAGTTTCGGAAGATCTCATAGGAAAGGAGCCAATGAAAAAATAAGATAATGTGTTACTCAGAAAGGCAAATTGAAAAAGGCAAAGGAAAATGAAATTAGGGTGAGAATTCTTTTTTGTATCGCTGTTTGTCCCATGATAAGATTGCTTTTTTGGGGAAAAAAAAATTATCACCTGATTTTTTTTCTTTTTATAAAAATGGTACCATCACCCTCCAATTACACCACCTTGGCCTAATCTTTTTACCCTGAACATGGGTCTATCTAGTACAAAGACTCTAAAGATGGCATTGTTATGTTTTGTAAACACAGACTTTTGGTAATGATGTAATCTATAGAGGAAGCTCGTAATAGGTATGTAAGATGTGTGTGTGTGTGTGAAATTCACTGTCCTTTTCCTCTTTCTGATTTAGAGTTCCAAGCCAACAAATCGAAAAAAATGAATCGAGACAAGGTTAAGTAAAATTTGTACATATTACTATCATCTAGTTTTTTTTTGTTTTTTTTTAGATTTTTTTTTTGTAAGGCATATGGGGTTAAGTGGCTTGCCCAAGGCCACACAGCTAGGTAATTATTAAGTGTCTGAGACCGGATTTGAACCCAGGTTATCCACTGCACCACCTAGCCACCCCCATCATCTAGTTTTTAATAGTTTTGAAGAGACCAACACTGAAATAAAAGTCATTTCAAGAAGTGAAGAGACACAGATATAGCTACCTGTTGAATTTGTGTTTCATTGACTGTTTTCGAAGGTAAACCATAAAATAAGTTTTAGGGAGGCAGCAAAAGCAACATGATTGGTGCAGCTAGGTGTCATAGTGGCTAAAACACCGGTCCTGGAGTTGGGAGGACCCCAGTTCAAATCTGACCTCAGACACTTAATAATTATAATAGTAATACCCACTGCCTTGAAAAATCAAAACAAAAAAAGAAACATGATTAGTCTTAGGACCATGGGTCTGGACTGGAAGGAGCTTCAGTGACTATCTGGTCTAATTTCTTCATTTTATAGAGATCTATGCCAGAGTCACCTAGGTAGGAAGTGTCAGAATTGAATGAGTCTAAAGCACTGGACTTGGAAGCAGAAAGGTTCAAATCTGACCTCAGACTCTTAATAGCTGTGTGACCCTAAGCAAGTCACCTAATTGCTGTCTGCTTCAGTTTCATCAACTGTATAATGACAATATTAATAAATAGGCCTTAATAATAAATAAAAGAGGGGCAGCTAGGTAGTGCAGTAGATAGAACACTGGCCCTGGAGTCAGGAATATCTGAGTTCAAATCCTACCTCAGACACTTAATAATTACCTAGCTGAGTGGCCTTGGGCAAGCCATTTAACCCCATTGCCTTAAATAAAAAAAATTTTAATAATAAATAAAAGATAGTAGTAATAGACCTCAGAGTTTAACTTTTTTCAATGACCAAAAACATTTCCCCTCTTTCCCACTCCATCCCCCATTTTAAAAATAAAAATAAAATCCTGTAACAAATATGCATAATCAAGCAAAACAAATAACCACATTGGTCATGTCCAAAAATATGCATTTGACTTTCTCTTTCAAGAAGGATGATGAATGGCAGGGATTGAAATAGATGGATCTTCAAAGGTGCCTTCCAGGCCTAATGTTCTGTGATTCCCATGATTATGATCCAGAAAGTTCCAGAAGTACCATGAAAGAGAACAAACAATATAAAATAAAGGAAGAAAAGCAGATAATTGCATCTTACCCAGTGCATCCAGATACCAGCTCTGTGTTAGACCCCACTCAAGGGTATATTCTTAACCAAGGCATAGGAAAGAAAAAGAGATCCAGAAAAGAAATCCAACTCTGAGTCTCACAGAGGTGTAGTGGGTTCTAATTCTGAACAAACTTATATGATGATAACAAGATGAATGCCCATATCATTAAGTATTTTGTTTCATAGTCCACACCCAAGAGAATAAACTCCAATCTGCATAAGGTCCTTTATACCAATACCGGAGATGAGGTAGGGTCCAAATCATCTCTGCCTCAGTGCAAATTTCCTTGGACCAACCCAGGTTTGACCCATGTTCCATAACGCATTCCAAATGATGCAGGAATGCACTCCATCTACCCCTAAGATCCATCAAATAGCCCAACAAGGTAAAGCCCAATTGATAATCCCATCAACCTTAGAGACAACATTGGAGAAAGAAGACCTAGACTTAAATCTTACACTTGATATAACCTGTGTGACCTAGGGCAAAGCACTCTGAGTATTTCCTCATATCTGTAAAATCAAGGTTGATCTTGATAGCTTTGAAGTTTTTTTTCCAAATTTTAATCTAGGATTCTATACTATGTTCTCTCATTCTAAATTCAGCTGCAATAAAAACAAAGTCCTAGTCTTATTAGGTTCATATGGTAGAGGGAATCTTTTCAGTATGATCAGAAATCAAAGTTATTGGACCTTCTTTAGAATGTTAAATAACACTGGCAAAAACTGAATAATAATAGGTAAACTCTGAAAATAAAAATATTTGCTGAATGGACAAAAAAGGGGCAGGATGAGTACAGGATTGTGCTGGAACCAGGTCTTATTGGCCCTCAAAAGTCAATTGTGAAATATTCAGTAAAAGCATTTATTTACAATTTGGAAATCAGCAAAGGCTACAAAATCAGGGTTTGATTTATTGATTTTTCTGGAATGAGAGTGATGAAGAAAATGTTAACAATACAGATTGAACTTTAAAATGTGTCATGTAAACTTTTTAAAATTTTATTTTAGGAGTCAGACATTTTCTGGCACTAATTCTTCAGGAAATTCCTATTTAGTTCAGTTTCATGGAGTTCCACATTATGTAGTTTCTTAATGACGGCGCAAAACTGAATTCTCATGTCACCTTATTTAGATTGTTCTATTTCAGAGATCAAGGGTAAGCCTGAATTAATTAACGAAAGACATAAGCTTGAGGCTTCCATTGAAGAATATTTTGGCAAAGCAAAGCCTCCTGCCAAGAATTTGAAAAATTGGAAGGGAAATTACCGTCCATGCTCAGCAGGAAGTTCAACGGGGGCAAGAAATCAACAATATTCCCCTAAACCCACTAATAACAGTCTTGTAAAGTTTTAAGTCAAAGAAACTCTACAGCAAAAAAAAAAAAAGGCAAAGAGAGAAGGCCTGTTCAAGCTCTTCTTCTCAGAGACCCCAAGTTCATCTATCCTTACTCTTTCAAAAAATGTTTTCCTGGAGGCCTATGAGAGGCAAGCATGGATTAGTCCTGAAGAGACAAATTTCAGTCCTCAAACGTTTTCTAGCTAAATCTGAATGTAGAACATATTTCAATTAGTTTTAGTATGTTAATTCTGAGTACTATGAAATAAAGCATATATATGCACACATGCTCTACTTTCATGGCTTGCAGATTCATTACATGGGAAGAGGATCAGGGTGGTTGTAGTGAGAGGCAGAGACATCAGAGCGAGTTTGGAGTCAAGTTTCAGGCCCTACCTATAGTCAGGGTCTTCATACAAAGACATGAATCTCCTGGGGTGGTTTGATCATAAAGGGTTTGTTTTAGTCCCCTCTTCCCTTTTAACTGCATATCACTGAAGGAGCTGTGTATTTGAAGTCTTATTCTCTAAAACAATCCAACAATTAAGAGCAGAATCTGAGCATAACAAGGACACAACCCACGCTCAAGCCAAATATTTGGGGTTTTTTAAGAGTATAGTGAATAACTTTATAAATGAGGAAACTAAGCCTCAGGGAGGCAGTGACTCATCTAAGGTCATGCAAGGTCAGTAAGAGATGCAGCTAAGTGGCACCATGGACAGAAAACTGGACCAAATTCTGCCTCAAAACCATCCTAAGCAAGTCATCCTACCTCAGTTTGCTCATCTGTAATTATGAGGATAATTATAGCAACTATTTCTTGAGGCTGAGAGGATAAAATGAGATGTATATCACGGAACCCAGAGTCTCTGTAGATCTGATGTTCCTTTAACTTCCACCTTCCCAACTGGGAGGTAGACAGTAAGTTCATATCACCAGTGATCATTGTCCTATAAAGCAGGTCAATAGCTGTTACTGCAAGAAAATTATGGATCATCATTAATGAATGACACAAAAATAGTAAATAAAAGTTACTATTGGTAAATAGACTAGACTAAAATATTTAAGCCCAATTAAATTTATATTTAGAATATGAGGATGCTTTAATATTAGGAAAATTATCATAATTATATATTAATAGCAGAATGAAAACCATGCTTTTATCAATAGGGAAAAAACATTAGACAAAAATAGAAAATTTATTTAAAAGGACAAAATATCAAAAACTAAATGTCAGAACTGGACTACCAGACTGGAACACATGGGCCCCAATGGGCAGCATGGTCCATAGCAACATAGACTCAGCAGGGACGACTGCCATGGACAGTTGAAAAGGTAGGTTTTGCTTACAGTTATGGTCAGATAGAGTATGGGAGACCAAAAGCAATGTTAGTGGGAGCTGGCTTGCTTTTCAGTAATGGTAGATAAAATTGCCTACCTCTCTCTGCAAAAAAGGGAAAACCATCAATAGATGTAGCCTCTTCCATTCCCCCAACCCCCCAATTATGGAACCCTTGGGGAGAGGGCAGTGCTGGTTGGTGGGCTGGGAACAGGGTAATTCTTGGTTTTGACCCTGGCACTAATCAGTATATATGCAGGAGGGAAAGGAGAGCTTAGTTACTCGTCTACAAATGAACCCACCTGTGATGAAGACTGGTTAAAGGACCGATGAATGGGGTGTAATCGTCTGCACAGAAGCTTTGGTGTTTCTACTGTGGCTCCTTTTCCTGCTCATCCTCTTTACATTTTGAGACTCACAGTGAATTACAAATAATTGATGTCATCCTCTACATTGGACCTGTTAACACCAAAAAGATTTCTGGTCTGTTTTCCATACTGTCACTCCTTCAAGGGGCCATTCCATTGCTTTTTTTTTCTTTAGGTTTTTGCAAGGGAAATGGGGTTAAGTGGCTTGCCTAAGGCCACACAGCTAAGTCATTATTAAGTGTCTGATACCGGATTTGAACCCAGTTACTCCTGACTCCAGGGCCGGGGTGCTTTATCCACTGTGCCACCTAGCCGCCCAATAAGTAACTTCTTGAAAGCAGTCAAGCACTAATTCATTTTATCTCTGTAATGCCAGCCCATGCAATCTGTGGTGCCCAGGAGGCTCCTCACAAACTCCTACTGAACTGAGTTGCTTTCACTCCATCTACTCTATTAGTGGTGCAGTGGCCTTGGGCAAGCCATTTAACTCCATTGCCTTGCAAAAAAACAAAAAACAAAACCTAAAAAAAAAAGTTACTTGCCTTGTAAAAACAAAACCAAACAAATACTATCACTTAACTGGTTAAAATAGAGAAATGGCCAGTGTAACAAATTTGATAAGACCCAGAAGCAACTCAACATAGGACTCCAGTATTTGATAAAATTAGGAACCAAACACCTGTGGGAATTTCTATACACATGAATTCCTGGAGAAACTGGGAGGAAAGCAGTTCTAGCAACAGAAGAGCAATATCTTATACCATATACCACAAGATGATGAAAATGGATAAGTGACTCAAAACATAAGAAAAAGTAAGAAAAGGAGGCAATATCTTTCAGATCTATAAGGGAAATGAGATCATAAAAGGCAATGCTGATTATATGACTTCTTAAAGACTTTGAAACTTGAGATATTTTTTATCAACTATCCTTTGTAAAAAAAATGTGATATCCACAATTGAAAATTGTTACAAATATCTAAACAATTTCCCAATAAAATGAGTTTTTCAAAAGAATTACAAATTATCAAAATCATATGAACATAATGTTCCAAGTTACTAATGAAGAATGGAAATTACAGCAACTCTGAGATTTTGCCCTAAACTCATCAAATTGGGTAGATAAAAGTTGAAGGTAGCTAAAAGTTACATGAAAAGATATGTCTATTTATATATCCAATCTGGCAGCACTGTCAAATGATCCAAAGATTCTGGAAGACAATTTGGAATTAAGAGAGAAAACATTCACTTTGGCTACAAGAGGTCAAAAGTAGGAAGTTTCCATACATACCAAAAATTTCATGTCAGCATGTTTTGTGGTAGCTTAGAACTGGAAACAAAACAGGAATCCATTGAATGGGGAATTTCTGAACAAATGTTAGTTGTGCAAACATACTGGAGGAGACAATGTAGAAAGAACACTGGCTTTGGGAGTTAATGGATCTGGGTTCCAATCTCACCTTGGGTATTTACCACCCTCTCTATAACATTGGCCAAGTCATTGAACCTCTCTGGACCTTTTCTTATCTGTAACATGAGGGAGCTACACTCGATGGCCTCTGAGGTCTCTACCAGTTCTGTGATCCTAAGCAAGAAAGGAAAGACTTCTCTTGAACCAATACAGGACAAATCAGACCATACACATAATGACTATAATAATGTAAATGAAAGAAAATCACTGATAGGCAGCCAAATTCAGATTGTCAGTAACCAAGCTTTATCCTGGAGAACAGATGGTAAAATATAATTCCCTCATCTTAGTTAAAGAGATGGGCACTATAGAAGGTTCAATATGCTGTAAAATGCACAAGTTTTTGCTTCATTAAAGGTGGGATCACTGAAAGGTATATTGGGAAATGAGTGCAGTGTACAAAATTAAATGCATCAAAACTTTTTTAAAAATTTTAAGATATTTTGCTTTTTTTAAAGTAGGAAAGAAAGGTTTTTTGAACTGCCACATCTCAAAGTATATTACAAATGGTCAAAATCTACCTGATATGGGGCGGGGGGATGAAGAACAGAACAGTGAATAATGATTAAAATTGGTATTTATATAGTTCTTTAAAGGAACTGGATAAGCAAGATCAGAACTCTGGCCAACTGCAATGATGAATCAAGTGCACCAGTCCATTAGCCCACTATATTGACTAGATGGCTCAAGATAGCACTCTTCACATCCTATGGAGCCTTTAAAGCCAAATCATCTTGTCATCTGCCTGTAGGCATAAAGCCATGCACCCTCCCTCCTCTCCCCTCAGCTGTCACCTCTTGTTTTGGGTGCAGTGGACTACCCTGTTCATCACTTCTGTCTCCTTAGGACTGAACTCCCTTCCCTGACCACCTCTTACCTGTACGACTTGTCTTCCCCTATTACACCTAAGGTCCTAGGAGAGAGGCTATTGTGTTTGCTTATCATAACCAGGGTTGAACACAGAGCCTTGGGCACATCATGTTTACACAATGCTGTTTCACACACTCTAGAAAGGACCCAACTGAAGCCTTAAAAGGTGAAATGACTTTTCTAGGGTCATACATACTGCTAGTTAGAAACAAAACTAGGACCACAGAAAACAAATTATAGAGGAAATTGGGAGAGATCACAAATCATGGCTTCCCCTTTCCATACCTTCCCAATCGAAAAGAAACAAAAAGATTGAGTTGACAAGCTGTTAACTTTTGAGATAGTTTCTAGTACAAATCCACTCAATGATCAGTAAAAGTGCTGCTTTATCACAATTTGCTCCCCATGGAGTTATTTTCCTGCATTGGAGTATAATGTCAACTCATTTGGGAAGGTAGAATGGCTAGATTTGGGTTTACAGCTGTTGCCTCAAACTGAAACCTGGGAAAGAGATTTTAGTTTTAAAAGGCCAAGATCTCCCACTGCATCCGGGGCCATCTCCAGTCTTCCTGATTCATATCTGGCCATTGGAGCCCAATGGTTCTGGAGGAGAAAATGAGGCTAGTGACTTTGTACACTCCCCTCACTCAAATTCAGTTCAATTTGCAAATCAAAATACCACCTTCTTGATATCATGATTCTCTTCAAGATCAATGGGCAAATAACAGTAACTGCAACAATAACAAAAGTTCTGGGCAGAATCTGCAGAGGGGAAGAAGCATCTGTGAATGTGAATACTGCCTTGACCAGGGCTTAGTAACAATGGTAAGATATGGCTGAACTTTCTTTTTCCCTCTCTGTACAGGTGAGGGTTGGGGAGGCCACATCAATTAACAATCAATCAATCAATCAATCTTCACTAAACCTTACAAAAATCATTTATATACATATATTTAAATTAGCCAGCATCACTGACAAGGTAGATATAGCTCCCTATATTTACCACTGTGTACATAGTTACCACATATGTGGCTAGTTTTCATGTGATCAGAATTTAGTGGCAGAATTTATAAGATAAAATGAAGGGAAGCACAGATGGCAGAAAAACTACTAAGAGAAGATTCTTTTTCTTCTAAATCTGATAAGCCAAGGTGAAGACAAAGCTATCAAAATCCACGTCTACATGTGAATACAAATTCAAATAATAACCAAATTCACCCCAGAAATTCTCACTTTGTAGCAAAAATATGGTCAGTTACTCATTTAAAAAACCAACGCAAATAAACTTTGATTTCTAATTTGCCAATGTGGCACTTTTGTTCAATGTTTTATAGACTTCTGGGAAAGGTGGCTGAGTGAAGTTTCTAGTCATTTCCATTTCCACCCAACATTTCCACTTCTACCCAACACCTCAAAAATCTGGAGGAAATGCCTCTAAAGAAAGTGAAGGAACAATGAACAAGAGAAGACAAAGAGGAAACCCAGAGAAAATCAGAAAAGTTAAACAAGGGCATATTATTCAGTTTTCTGAACCAACCAACCTCTCCATGGGGGGGGGGGGGTTCAGAGATGGGAGTTTAAAGTTTAAATCTATTTTCAACTTCTACCCATCAAGTAGGGCGAAGTACCCCATGAAACTTCCTCCTTTCCTCAATCTCCTCTACTTGAATCCCTAATCTCTGTTTCTGACACAAGCTCTTATCAAAATGGCCCCAGTGACTCTGGAGTCCAAAGAGACTGAGCAATAGCAAATAAGGATAGTCAATTGGGCTTTCTGGAGTCCACTGGAGCTTGGGACTGAAATTACTGCCATAATACTGGGCTACATACTTTATACTACTTGAATGACTTCAGAGCCAAAAGAACTTTGGAGTTTGTTGCTGTTAAGGCAGCTATTCACTGGGAAATTTTAAAGGTTAATAGAGGATACAAAAGTAACCAATACTGGCATTTCAAACTCAATAACAGGGAAGAAATGGAACTCAAAAAACATTAATACAACAAAATATACCAAAGTTGTAAGACAGAAAAATTAGAAGAATATGTAGAACTAATCCAAAACAACTAAACTAAGAAAACAAGATAAAAGGTAATACAAGAATCACTCCTGAAAATATACAATGAAATCAAACATCTGAACATGGCATTTCAAGAAAGCTTGGAGGAAATTTTCCTAGCATTAAAACCAAAGTGTAAGGTACAGATAGAGAATCTAAAGATTAGAAACAGTTAACACCATTAGAATTATTAAAGCTATTATATAATGTGATTTGATGGTAAAAAAATTTTTTTCATGCTTGTGTGTCTATGTAAAACACACTCTGAAACTGTGTTTGCCAAGCTCCCCAGAGCCCCCAGATCAAGGAAGAAATACTATGAACTATAAAGTAAAATAGATTATACTAAAAAGGTCTCAAATTATATCAAAATTTATCAACAATAAAAGAGATTAAAAAATATCAACCAAAACCCACAGGAAAAAGCCTTATATAAAGGTGAGAGCTCAGAAACTAACAACTTGCATGCATTCTTCTTGAGAAAACCAACACTGTGCAAAGGAAACTTCAATGGCCCTCAAAAGGGCAAGATAATAAGCAGGGAAAGATTTATGAACTTCAGAGCCCCAATATCTCTTGGGGTCAAATGATAGGGATGGGGGGAGAATGTCAAACTGGATTGCAGGATGAAAAAGCATTAAAAAGAATTCCTTAAGAAAGGAGAGGTGGAGCAGCTAGGTGGCGCAGTGGATAGAGCACTGGCCCCAGAGTCAGGAGGACCTGAGCTCAGATTTGACCTGACAATAACTGTGACCATGGGCAAATCATTTAATCCCATTGCCTTAAATAAATAAAAAGGAAAGATAAGGAAAGGAGGAAGACAGAATAAAATTTTTCAGACATTGAGGTGAGGAATGTAGAAAGGAGGGATCTTATGAGCTTCCACCCTAGCAGGGCTGGGCAAACAATTTTAAAAACATGATACTAAAAAACCTGGCATAGTACAAAGAAGTAGGGAGTTGGCTGGGTTAGGCTACACAAGGGGAGATACAGAGGGCAGATTGAAAAGAATAAAAAACACTGAAATTGAGAATCTGCATCAGAATCAGGGAAGGGGGAGGGAGAAGTCTGGGAATGAACTGTCCCAGGTCATAAAAACTACAAATACTTGGGGCCGAATTTTTTTTCTCTTTGAAGAAGGGTGGGAGGAATAGGGAAAAGAGAATAATTAAATCAGGATTTGATGGAGAGAAAACCAAACATAAAATTTCATATTTCTTTTTTAAGAAAATCATCAAATGGCATATAAAATCAAAGATTAATTTAAACCCACTGATCAAGCAGATCATTCAGGTGGGCTTCCTGAGTGTTCACATATTACAGCCACCCTGGAAAAACTTAGTGGTTCAGATGACTACTGACAACAGACAAAACATTCACGTGAAAGGACAAAGAGGCAAACACCGAAGGACTGAAGTAATGATAATAATAATAATAATAGGAATAGCTAACATATATATAAAATGCTCTAAGATTTACAAAGTACTTTACAAATTTATTTATTTTGTTTCATGCCATTTCTGAGTCATTTTCATTTGAGGAAACTGAAGCAGACAGAGGTTGGATGACTATTCTGGATCCAGAGTTAGTAAGAGTCCAAGATAGGACAAAAACTCAAGGTCTTCCTTCCTCCAGGCCCAGGGCTCCATCTATTCCTGTGTGTTACATTTGTGTAATGATTAATCACTAAGTATGAATTTCTTAGGCACTCATTTTCTAAACTGTTGAGGATAAATGAAAAAATTGTCATCTTCCAGTTAGTCTTCAAAGGGTTCTTCTGTTTAGAATAACCGATATAATTAAGGAGCCAAAGAGAAGTGCCCATTTCCTTGCTGATGCCAGCAGCCAGGAACCTCTGAGTTTTCCTCTGTCAGCTGGCTTGGCCGAGGGTTATGTGCAGTTTGCTCTGTCCTGCCCTTCTCCTTCCTGGGTTGGGTCTCGCACATTTTCAGGGCTTTCCTCCGCACTGGAGTCACTCTCCTCCTCCTCCTTGGCAATGGTGCTGGCAAGTTCACGCGAGTTCACTTTGTCTGCAGGGACAGCACCTTTCCGCTGAGGAAGGATGCTGAAAAATGCTTCCTGCCAGTCTCTTGTCTCAAGGTATTCCAACACAATCTCAAAAACTGGAAGAAAAACCCACAAATTTCTTAGCAGAGTAATCTAGACTATTTCCCACAGTCTGCAAAAAATACTTTTATTTCTTCTATTGAATTCTATGCCAGGCTAAGCTAACTTCTAAAACCTCAATGAAGCAAGGAACCCTCCCCTTTTTGCTATTTCTGAATTCAAGCGGTTTTTCCAAAATTCAACCCTCTTTCCTTAGCAATTAAGTAAATAAGTACAAAAAACTATTTCCTATTCTCTTTCTGTTATTCCTTCTGCCCTCATACTTCTCGAAACATCATAACAAATTATATTTATTGTGAAGCAGAAACTGTTGGAAAGTAGTAGTTTAAGCATCTTCCAAAGTTCCACAGAGGATGGAGTTTTCCCCTCCAGAGCCCAGTCACTCGCCCCAGGCAGAGAGGCCTTCAGGTCCTGGAGAGCCCTCTCTTAGAGAGACCAGCAGGTGACGGGTATCTAGAGCTAAGCAATGCATGCCAAGGCTCTCAGAACCCAGACTGAGCTGGAGGCTTGTCAATCCCAGTAGACTTGTTGCCCCACCACTCCAGGACTTACCATGATTAACAGCTAAAACTTTCCGACTATTCATTTTCACAAAATCCCCAAGGGGAAGCTGTGCATGATGAATCCCATGCTCTGATGCTTGTTTGTATGTGATACCCTGGAACAAGGACACCGTAATTGGCATTGGAACATGTTACATCAAACCACGGTCTGTTAATACTTGGGGGTTTGGGGAGGACCTAAGCAGACCCTAAGCAAACAAGGCCTTAATGCACAATAAAAAGAATTCTTTTCTGGGAAAACTTGTCCTTATTTTACTGTGGTTGGGAATATTTCTAACACGAAGATATTCTTCCTTCCTATAACCATTACGTACCTCCCAAGTTCTGATCAGACTTGTGACTATAAGAGAACAAATCAGTTATCTATTTCTTCTGTACCCTCCTAGTTATTCATTGGTATTAAAGCTTAAAATTTCACCAAGACTTTTGGTACATTATAAAGTCTTACATACTGAATTTCAATAGAAGCATTATTAACTTTCCCTAGCAAAGGATATGGAGATAATACATATTTATGAAACAAAATGAACTGTAATCTTTTTTTTACAGCAATAAAATGTAGGACACAATGTTGAGATGCAAACAGTTGTATTTCAATTATACAGAATGTCCCAAAAACAGTTTTAGTGATGTTTAAGCCTATTAAAGTTTTAATGACATTAAAATAATAGTATAGCTATTAAAACTTAAAACAGCACTAAGACTTTTGGGACACCCTATAGATAGCAAGGGGCCAAAAAAAGCATGAAAAAAATGAAATATACAAATCACTTTGGATCAAAAAAAATTTTTTTTTGCCTTATAGTTTTTGTTTTCTTCCCCAAGAAAATTTTATCAAAGCTACTAGCCAAACTCACTGATATGAATTCCAACTCTTCTCTGCTCCCTGTAAACCCTTGAGGCAGGAGTCTGAAAAGTATTAAAATGGTCAAAAAGACAAAGAGCAGATGGAAAAATCGAAGCCAAATCTCTGAATTATCCACAAACTGGATAACCAGCATATAAATTATTGAAAATTAAGTTTGTAGTGTGTTTGTTATAAGGCATACTATAAATAGACAAATTAAAATAGTTTTTAACTGAAAAAGACATAACAGGAATAAAGAGGGCCACAAAAGAACAATTAAGAGGATTATTTTAATTTATGCTTAAGAAGATAACATGGGAAGTTTGAAGGAGTTTGAAGAAGCTCATTGTACACACCTGCTGACAAGTTACAGAGAAATATTTGTTTCCTGTTTTTTTGGACATATCATATTGATAGGTACTTTCTACACAAGTTGCCCTCAGTCATTTATTTAATAAATAAATACTTTTTTAGTTAAATGAATTTTAGTATACTGGCAAAGTATTGTATGATTCTCTCTGAAAAAAGCAGCTCTACAAATAAATAGTCATTCTGATGAAAGGCAAAGTTAGACCAGAACAAAAGAAGGAGACAGGAAAATGCACTAGATCAGGCTAACAAAACCAAGGACTCCAAGAGGGATAGACACTGGCAAAGTCAGTGACCAGACCCATCTTCTCTCTTTCATCACCAAGTGCAAGAAGTAGATTTTGCAGGCACTGGATCTGTGATCTCAAAGGTGGGGAAAATTCTGTTGAAGAGAACAATGTTGACTGACAACTGCTTTGCAGTTTCCCCATCTGAGAGCTGACTGAGGCCCTAAGAGGGGAAGGACTGCCCCAGCTACCCAGCCCCCCCAAGAGTCAGGCCAGATCATTAAGAAGTAGTGTGATCACCTTATGATGATTGTGATCGACCAGTCCTCCAATCACATAGGCCTTGGATTCATCTAGTTCCTTCAGTATATTAGGTGAATCTGATGTAAGATACACCAGGTCCTCTTTCTTCATAAGTTCACTATAATGCTCTGATTTGATATGGATATCCTTGAAGACACAAAGTTGGATAAGTTATTAACCTCAAAGTCATCTAGCTAAAGCAAACACAGGAGTGTCTTCTCTTTTTAGCCCCAAATTCTAAAAGATACTTAAAATGTAGGTCATAGTCATTCTAAGTCCCAATAACCTAAGTGACCAAAGTAGGCTTCTAACTCATTTTCCTTTATCAGGCTGTTTCCTACCCTAAACTATCCAGTATCCTAATGTCACAATAACCTTTGGATCTAATTCTTTCATCTCTCCTACTCAAAAACTTCCAGTGGCTCTTTCAATATTTCACTCTCCTGCTCAAAACATTCAAACTGCCTCTAAAAAAGCTCAGGCCTTTTAACTTAGCATCCAAAACAGAAACAGGTGTTTACACTCTCATCTTCTATTATTTCCTTTACAAACCCTCAAGATTTTGTAAATCTCTCCAAATATGAACCCGTGCCAGTGAGCAGAAATGTTCAAAAGTTTTAACATGTTTAAAATGTGTCCAAAATGCTAGGAGGCTAAAGGAATCATCTTTTAAAAATTATCTGAGCTGAGTTTGGAACAGATAAAATAAGGAATGATGCTTCTTCCAACTTTGAGGTCTTCAGGCTGTATGGTTTTTATCAGTGTGAGCATGCCTTCTATCAGAAACCCATCACACCAAAACTTAGAAGATGGTCTCTAGGACTAGTTCAGTGATGAGTCTGTTCAAACATAACCAGGCTAGTTCTTGCTAAATCATATGTCACCAAGTCCATTCATGAAGCTTCTCCTTGATGTTTTTGGACTGTGGAGTGCTTGTTCTATAGTATATAGTAGTATATATGTCATAATGAAGCATTGAATGACTTTAATAGATGCTAGTGCAGTTATCTATTCCACATTGTGTCTTTCCCCATTAAAGCTTCAATATGGGAATTTTGGAGAATTTTGTAAAAGCAACAGATAACATGTGGAGGTCAGCAGATGATTACATAGAAAATTCAGACACTCAGAAATGCATAAAACATAAGTATAGTATTATATAGTACCAATATAGTTTATCTTTAATACCATAATAATTCACATTTTCTTTTCTGGTACAAAGAGAGGGTCAAAAAATTTTATGTCTATTTTCCAAGTCATGGGAGTGTCCCCCTAACCCCAAAATGTGAAAGGCATAACTGTAATATATCTTTAGAATTCATTACCTCTCAAAAAGTTCTATCAGGAAAAAACAAAGTGATCCAAAAAAGATTTGGACAAATTTATGCATACTCAAAATCATAAATGGTTAAAAAGAGAAGACAGACTTTGAGTCTGAGATACCAGGGAGGATAAACAGTTTATTTTTGCCGTGGCCTCTACAGACAACAGAATCTTGAACTGTAATGAATCAGCTTTTCCTGATCACTCCACTTCTCTTTTTCCACAGAATTAATGTAAATCTTTCAATCATAACTAAATTTAACCCAATTCGGCCCTCAATGCCTGTGGTCATGTCCTACAGTTAGTGTGGTTCTTTCCCTCAATCCTAAAGAAACTGCAAAAAAAAAAAAAGTTTTTAAATCCCAAAAGAATTCATTTCCCCAGTTTTGTAATTGCAATTACATCTGTAATTAAGGATGAAAGAAATGATGTCTAGAAAGGCTTCTTTCTCCCTCTCCATAAATATACACATATACATGTGTATTTATGTATGTATGTAGTTAACTCCTAAGATCTGTCCCTTTTTCCAACTTCCCCTTTTGATTTCAGCAACCTCAGTCTTAATCCATTTGCTGTCCCTCTTGTCTGGATGCAACCTCTTTCTCATACAACAGAGGGAAAAAGAAAGCTTCTGTTGAAAAGAATGTCAATTATATAAAATATCCAATTTCCACAAAATTTCTTGTGCACAAAGTCGGGAGATGCACATGAATCTGTTCCTTTGTGAGATGAAGATCTGCATTAGCTTTACATGATCTCTACTTTAAACATCTAATAAGAAAAGAACACATTTATTAAATCTGGTTTGTAAATTACCCAGAATAATGCCACGTGTACATGGGAACATAGTTACTACATTGGGGCATAATCTTTGAAAAGATTAAGAGGAAGCAAGAAGCAATTAGAAATTGGAGACAAGGGAGTACCTTTTCAGAGTACCTTTTGTCTGAAAATACCATAGCCCTCTTACACCTATTATTCAATGAATTCAAAAACATTCCTTTAAAGTTAATTTATAAATTAAAAAAACAGAAAAATTAAGGAACTGATTCAGAGTTACCAGCAATTCAGTGACAGAGGTAGTTTTAAAACCAGGATCCAATAGCTTCTAGGGAATGACTCCATCCAAAAGATCAGGGACACTGCCACCTAGTGGCTCCTGTTATACTTTCTCTGTAGTACACTATCCTCTTGCTTTACTCTCTCCCTCCTCTATTCCAGTGGATAATCTCTGAATATGGTTCTTGACAGGACTGGATTCATTCTGGTCTTTGCATCTGCAGCACCTACCAGCACTTAATAAATATTTGTACTTCAAATTCTACTCTTACATTGTTCTAGAAAGACAAGGTGGTAGGGTAGAAATAATCCTGGATTTGAAATAGTTCAATTCTCTGCCACTAAAAACCTATGTATCTTCACTTGAGCTGCTCTGGGTTTCAATTCCCTCATCAATAAAGGGGTTACCTGGAACTTCCTCTAACTACCTGGAACTTCCCTCCTAGCTCTAAAGCTTTAATTCTGTGACCCTTCATCACTTTGTATGTTGTTGGCAAAGACAACGTTCAGTACCCTTTATACAGCTAAGCTCACGGTGTATACCAAAATTTAGTCAATAAAATACAGAAATATAAACACATTCATAGACGAAGAAGACATTTACCATGGTTGAATTACCTTCCAATTGACCCATCCTTTATCATTTTCATCCATGATTTTTTTCAGCTGACCTCCATGACTGGTCAAATAATACTAGACGGAGAGTGTGGAATGACACACAAGAGTTGGGGGGGGGGGGGAAGTAAGCAGAAAAAGAACAGAGTAAATATTTAGCTTCCATATTATAAAGTATTTTAACAAATACCTATTACTTCCTCAATGACACATGGGGAAAAAATCTGGATTACATTTCTTCTCTGTCAAGATTTTTTTGATGATCCTGACAGATGACTCCCACCTCTGACCCAGGGAATTGGGGAACCGAGTGAGTGAACCACATTGACTCCCTCTTCTGATTCAGTTGTGGAGCCAGCTTAGTTCTCTTTCTATTCAGTTATGACTCTAGCTCAATTTCTATCTTGCAAGAAAACTTTATTCAATTATGGGAATTGTGAGAAAATCTTTATGCACTGTTTGACCCAGCTCTCTGTGACTGGGAAGCTAGACCACCCCTTAATTAAGGATTGAAGTGATGTTGAACAGAAAATAGCCCAGATCCAAAGACTGATGCAAGGAGTTTTTTTTTAAATCAATTATACATCTCAAGCTCATGTCTTATCTGAAAACTGTTCCTATACTGAACAATCAGTTATTTTCTTGCTCCTTTGATCGAGTACAAACACCTGGGGGAAGTAGGATACCTCTCATTTGGATTTCAAGGAATTATTTGCTCTCCCTCTACAAACTTAGAAATTCCTTAAACTTTCCTCCAATTAGAAATCAGACAACCTAATCTATTCTGGTTTCTATCCTGCTAATTTTTTTAATGTGTAAAAATCTGTCTCCCCCCTGTATTTGGAGTCCTGTGCCAATTTGAAGAAGCTGGTCCTGATCTATTATATAATTGGCATACGTTGCTTATAAAGTGAAGTTCTTGAAAAGATTTTTGTTTCCTCACTTGTTTCAGATTTCACCTACCACACACCCAAGAACCTAATGGCAATGACCCTCCCTGGCCCAAATTCATAGACAACTTTCAGATCCAAATTCAGCTGACTATAGTAAGGATTCCCCTGCTCTGGAAGAATTAGAAATGTGAAGAGTCTCTATCAAATGTCTGCTACATACAATATATTTGGTTGGGTGGTAAGGGAAAGGCAAAGATAAATGAGAGACAGTCCCTGCCTTCATGCAGTTTACAATCTACTATGTAACTATTATACAAAGAAGAATTAAAGACCTACAAATACCGTCTAAGGACCAAGGATCAAAATTCCCAGTTCTGTCCACCTCCATTCCCTGGCTCCCATTATTGTAAACTCATGATCTCAAGAGCTCAAGATTTATGTAATTCCTGAAATTCTGGTAATTCTAGACCCTGTCAGCTGTTCATTAAAGTCTCAAAGGAAGTTAAAGAAATCAGGAAAAATGAAGGAATGGAAGAAATCTGTGGCTGTACCAAAGAAAAGCTATGTCTTCTTTACTAAGCAAAAGAAAACCTTGAAGATTCAAAATCTACCAAAAAACATAAAAATTCAATTTCCTAACTCTCTTATCCTTGCCTTAAAAACAACAATCAAAAAACCAAAACAGATTAAGAAACTAAATTCCAGAGAAGTTAACCTGGTATGAACCATACTGACAGATATAGACCCAGGATGAAGGCCTTCTGGTTCCCAGTTCTAAAAAATTTTTTTAGAATTCATTTTTTTAAAAGTTCTGAGTGTCAAATTCTTGCCTAATTCTGCTTGGTTTACCTTACTTCCATTCATATACATCTTCTCATGTTTTTCTGAAACCATCATTTCTTATTAGTACAGTAGCATTCCATCACAATCATATGCAACAACTGGTTCATACATTCTTACCTGAAGGGTATCCTCTCAATTTTCACTTCTTTGCCTCACAAAAAGAACTGTTGTATTCAATTTTACTGCCCTTTGGGAATAGTTCCAAATTGTCTCCAGAATGACTGGACTAGTACACAATTCCACCACTAGTTTATTAGTGTATCTATCATCCCTCATCTCCAATAGCACTTATCATTTCTCATTGGTGTGAGATGGTACTTCAGATTTGTTTTAATTAGTATTTTTCTAATCAATAGTGACTTAAAGCATTTTAAAAAATGACTATCTCTGACTATAGATAGCTTTGATTTCTTCTGAAAATTGCCTGTTTGATCACTTATCAGTTGAGGAATGGTTCTTATTTTTATAAATTTGACTCGGGTCCATATTTGAAAAATGAAGCATTTCTCATAGAAACTTATTATAAAATGTTTCCATATTACTTCAGTCTAAAGTAGTTGTTAGTAACCTGTAGTTTCCCTAATTGTCTCTTTTAATCATGTCTAGTCATTAAACATTCATTTTTTCTCTTCAAGAATTATACTATCTATTATTTAGTGCTAGCTAAATTGTAATGCTAGCTGCCTTCCCCTCCTTTATTATGACAGAGACTAAAAATAAAGAAATAAATAAATAGATAAATAAAGACAGTGGCTCGATCTTGTGTGATCCTGATTTTGTGTGTCTCCTTGATATTTGAATAGTTTTGGGGGTTTTTTTTTTGGCTCTTGGAAGTACTTTCACTTGACCTGGAAACTCTGGCATTTGGTTACAATATTCCCAGAAGTATTCATTTTGGGATCTCTTTCAGGTGATGATCAGGAAGTTCTATTCACCTCTATATTTAACTCTCTGGAACTAAGTAGAATAGTTTTCCTCAATAATTTCTTGAACTATGTTAGGCTCTCTTTGATCACGGCTTTCAGGCAGTCCAATAATTCTTTTTTTTTTTTAGTTTTTTTTGCAGGGCAAATGGGGCTAAGTGGTTTGCCCAAGGCCACACAGCTAGGTAATTATTAAGTGTCTGAGACCTGGTTTGAACCCAGGTACTCCCGTCTCCAGGGCTGGTGATTTAACCACTGCGCCACCTAGCCGCCCCAACTCATTTGACTTTTTAAAATAATTTTAAAGCACTTTCAGAAGTTCTAAGAAGTAACTAAGAGTTGCCAAACAGTACCTTTTCTTGTGCCCAGTGCTAGCAAAGGGGTCAACATAGTCTCTTTCTAACTAATTGTCTGAACCTTCCCCCCTCCCCCCATCACCCCCAGGCACTGGTTTGAGAGCAGCTGCTATTGCTAGGCCCACCACTGGTACTCTCATCACATGGGCTCCAACCCAGGGGCATCTAGGTGCCCTGGTGGAAAGAGCAAAGGCCCTGGAGTCAGGAGGACCTGAGTTCAAATCCAACCTCAGTCACTTAAAAATTACCTGGCTGTGTGACCTTGAGCAAATCACATAACCCCACTGTCTTGCAAAAAACAAAAACAAAAAAAAACCACGGGCCCCATCCCAGTGTTACAGACCTCTCTTTTAGACTTCCTAAGTTTCCTTGGGAGAGAAAAATGTCTCACTTTGACTTTTTGTTGGCTCTGCCACTCCAGAATTCAATTTATGTTAAACCCTTTGGACTACATCACATTTCCTTCCACCTAAATCCTATGCACTGATTCTTGTACCAACAGTCAAACACTCAACCTTTCAAATTTCAAAGTACATATAACAAAGTGAAAAGACCCTGAGCCTAAATAGGAGGAGTAAATTTAGAAGAACAGGATTAAGGAAGACCTGAAAGAAAAAACTGACTCAAAACTGACCCACTGCTGGATCTGCCAACTCCCAAATAAAAACCAAATGAGAACAAATCACAGTTACAAAGAACAATTCACATCAATTGGGGTTAAGAAAGATTGAATGTAGGAAAGCAAGTAGGTAGGGTGCAAGTCCAAAAGAAAAGCAAGCACAAGGTCACAAAAGACAATGAAGGACATCAAATTATGTGAGACTAATAAGACATTTAAATTATCTTTCCTTTAGAAATACTGCAGACATCAAAAAAGAATATTGAAAAACATTATATCACAAGTGACTAGAAATAGCACAAAATGTCACTGCACCCTTTTGGCATTAAAGCAACAATGACACACATAAAAAAGATCAAAGCTTATTTTAAATTCCCAGAACTTACCTGCACAGGATGTGAAGCTCGACGGTTTTCTGCATAACACCTCTGAATCTGTTTATGAAGCTTCTTGATATCCTATGAACAAAATGGTTTTTTTCAGAACACAATTCCCAAATTCAAAGTGTCCACTACAGTCATTCCCTTGTTTGAGGGCAACAGAAAAATCTACCATCAAAACAAGATTTGGAGCAGCCTGTAAATTCATCCAAATGATTGTCATACAAATGCCTTGCAATATTAACTATGGAATCACTAAACAAGCTATTCTGTAAAGCAGAATTAATCATTGACTTTTCCAAAGTTTTCTGCCCTTCCTTTAAATATCACTGTAGAAAAGTGATCCTTTTGTTTTTAAATTTCCAATATTCGCTCACATGTTCTCATCTCCTGAGTGCTCAATGTGCTCCTTTCCCTCAACCTCCTCCTCCATTCGACCACAGCTATACACAGATGCTCGGACCCTTAATCTTGCCTCACCAGAAAGGCTCTGCAGACACATTTATGATTGATGAAATTCCTTTATCCAATCATAATCTGTTGTCATTCCACTTCTCTAACTGACTTACAACTGCAAACCCATTTCGTTGGCCCCACTGTGGTCTCTGATCCCTTGACACTTCAGTTTTGTCATGACTACACTCCCACTCCTTCTCCATCTTGACTGACTTCTTTAGTAATTCCTGAGAGCAGGGGCAGGGAACCTGTGGTCCATGGGCGGCATTGGTCTGGTACTGCCAAGACTGTTGCAGGAGGAACTTGAATTCCAATCAATCTACGAACTTTTTAGGGGTGAATTAATTAAATGGTTGACCAAATATAGCAGGCTAATTTTTAAGTTGTTAATTTTGTATGGCCTATGAATGATGTTATAAAATATTTAAAGGGCCCTTGGCAGGAAAAAAGTTCCCATCCCCGCCTTAGAGGAACTATGCAATCCTCTTGTCTTGAATCCATTATTTTATGGCTAATCTTGCCTTAACAAACTAGGCCTTCCTTTACTTCCTCTGCCTTTGCTCCTACTCATATGTTGCTGAAGAAAGCTAGGGAAAATATTACAAAACTGTTGACTGCATCCACAGATTTGCTACACCATCTCAAGTTCAGAGAAGTAACTTTTACATCCAACTCACCACATCAACTTTTCCAAACCTAATCGTTCCTCCTCAAGTCTCCCATGCTTTCCCTACAGTTCTCCTCCCTGAGAACCTTGCTTCACAATTCACTGGAAAAAAAAAAAACAGGTCCATCTCTGAGAGCATCATCTTCTCTCTTCCTTCGCAACTCACAGAGACATGCTCTACCACTCCATTCACTTTGACATAATGAGACAGTCTTTCTCCTTGCCAAAGCAAGTGTTTCTGCATTAACCCTTTGTCTCTTTCAACAGACTGCCCCCTTTATTAAGCCTCACTAATTTTCAAGCTCTCCCTAATGACTGTTTCCCTACTGCCTCCAAACACGCCCACGTCTCTCTCATCTTCAATAAAACCCCACTATCCAGCCCTTTCGGTGAGCATCCCACTCTGCCCTCCCTTTGGTGGCTACTTTCCAATACAACAGGTGCTTCTACCTCCTTTCATCTCATTCTCTCCTTTAACTCTACAACCTCAGACTGCTCTCTCTAAAATTACTAAGGAATGCTCTCTTAGGCCAGATCCAACTGCCTTTTCTCAATCCTCATCCTTCCTGACAATCGATGTAAATCCCCCTCTTCCTGGTCCTCTCCTTTCTTTAGGTTTCCAGGACACCACTTTCTCCTGTTTCTCCTCTTGCCTATCTGACCACTCCTTAGTCTCCTCTGCTGGAGCCTCCTCTAGGTCCCACAGGGCTCATCTTTTTTTCCTCTCTACTATATCACATATCATTAGTAATCCCATTGGTTCCCATGGACTCAATTACCACCTCTATGCTAATGATTCTCAAACCGACTTCATCTCTCTAATGACCTCTAGTCTCAGATCTCCAACTATCAATGTCCTACAAAGTAATCTCAATATGCATAAAACAGATTTCATTAATTTTTTCTCCAAACCCTCCACTCCCTCCCATGTTCTCTATTATTACAGAGGGTAACACCATTCTCCTAGTCCCTCAGGTTCAAATTCTGGATTCCTCACTGTCTTTTCTCCCCCTGCCCCAGCATACAAGCTGTTGCCAAGGACCATCCTTTTCCTCTCCACAACATCTCTCAAATACGTCTCCTTCTCTCCTCTGACCCTGCCACCACTCTGGGGCAG
Organism: Macrotis lagotis; assembly: GCF_037893015.1. Taxonomy (NCBI): domain Eukaryota; kingdom Metazoa; phylum Chordata; class Mammalia; order Peramelemorphia; family Peramelidae; genus Macrotis; species Macrotis lagotis. The sequence continues at coordinate 9,211,198 of NC_133660.1, forward strand.
AACCTGGACCATCACAATAGCTACCGCTGGGTCCACCTGCCTCAATCTCTCCCCACACCAATCTAGACTCCATTCAGTCACTGAAGTGATTTTCCTAAAGCACAGCTCTATCCCTGTCATCCCCTCCTCGGTGACTTCTTATCACTTTTAGGATCAAATGCTACATCTTCTGCATGCAAAGCCTTTATAACCACATCTCTTTCTCCCTTTCAGTCTTCTTAAGAGTTATACTCTCCTGTGCAGTCTACAGACCAGTGACCCTGGCCCCCTGGCTGCTCCTCAAAGAAGACCCACCGTGTCTCCAGTCTCCAGTATTTTCTCTATTGTCCCTCACACCTCTACTTCCCACTTTCCCTGGCTTCCTTCAAGTCAGCTTCTATAAGAATCCCTTCCCAACCTTCCTCTCTATCAATAACTTCCAAACTATCCAGTTTTTCACCTATTTGTCCACAGGCTTGTTTGTTAAACTGTGAGCTCCTTGAGAGCACAGACTCACCTTTTCTGGATCCCTGGCTCTTATCCTGAAGTCTCACACACACACACTGCGCAAGGACTCATTAATGATTACTGGCTCTGATGATTAAAGCACAATCTCTGCTAATGTGGTGTAAATAATCAGGTTTGTCAGCCTCTCTTGTCCATATACAATGAGAAAGAAAACTCCAATTTCATCACTTTCTACTTAGAGATTAGGAATCATTTACAGGAAAAAAAAAGTCCTCAATGAAGAACAGTTTTTACTGTCATCCTATCTATGTTTTATGGGTAGAGGAAAGCATTTTATAGATGTAGAAAAGTATCATATACTTTGACTTAGTAAAAATTATCTGAGTGGTGCAATGGGTAGAGGTGGGTAGAGGCTTGGGGTCAGGAGGCCCAGGGTCCAGTCTGGCCCTGACCTCCATGGACAAAATCCCTGGGTCTCTCCAGGTAGCACCAAGGGCTCAAGCTTCAGACAAGGTGCCAACGTGCACCAGTGGAGGGGAGCATTGTTTCAAATCTTGTTTCACAACAGATGGAGTTGAGAATGATTCAGCATGACTCACCAAAGCCCCATTCTAAAAGTTACTTAATTCCAAAGATCTGTCTATGAAAATCTGACATCTGGTCATGATACCTTTGATGCCATCAAGTTGTCAAAACTGCAGTCGACAATAAGGCGGAGTGAGCTGGGAACAGCTTCGCTTCGAAAACGCTTCCTGTCATGGCCATCTGAGCTTGACTCCAGATGAGACTGTCTTTCCAGTTTTTTTCTCTGGCGTCTTTCCTTGCGTTTCTGCCTAGAATTGGTTAATGAAAAGCAATTCCTCTTACCATATATTAAAATATCATATACTGGAAGACTCTTAATTAAGAGCTTCTGCTGACAAGGACATGAAAAGAAATCTAAATACTTCTACCCAATCCAAACTGTGTTTATTCTTAAAGACTATTAGCCCAGCAGCTGTACTACTTGAAATGTTCTTCCTTTACCCCCTTACAGACATCTCAGGCTGTGCTTAAATGAGATGAGGCAGTTTTCTACATCAGTCAACAGCACACTGTATACAGGAATTCTAAGAGAAATCTGGCAGTCTAATTCTTTCCATCGAGGTTATCAAAGGTAAACATCACTTATATTTCGGGTAAAAACTAACTACATTAGAGTATATAAAATAAGCTCAACTTTTATTTTTGCTGTCCACACTCCACAGTTCTCTGTTGTCTCAGGAACATTATATTCCTGGATTATTTAAACCACAATTTACAAATTCTAAAGCTGTATTTCAAATGTTTTATGGTCAAAATTAGCCTGATAAATGTGTATTTGGAAATGGAGGAAAAAGGCTGATTTTCAAACAACAGTTTTTTTCTTAACTATATCCAAGCTGTCTGATTCCCTAACTTTCCCCTAACCTCCTGACAAGCTATTAGGCCCTGTGTAATGATGCCTGCTTCCATATCAGACTCTAGCTAAACTTGCTAAGGTTCTAAACAAGGCCTGGGTCAAAGGTATGATCTACAGCTGAGACAATTAAGCTTTTTTTTTTTGCTTGATGCCAAGAGAGTATGGTCTAATCCTTTCAGCTGCTATTGCTAACCTACTAGTTAGGATTTATATGGTACACAGAAACTATCTGACTCATGTTTACATCATGTAACTATATTTTAATGGAAATTCTTTAGCATATAATGATTTGCATGATTTAATCTTCACAACAACTCTAGAAGGTATCATTATCCCCATTTTACAGATGAAGATACTGAGGCTGTGTGAGATTAGGTTTCTTGTCCAGGGTCGAGGTTTGAATCCAGTCTTCCTAAGTCCAGATCCAGTATTCTGTCCCCTTTGCCACCTAGCTGCCTGTTTCAAGGTAGAATATACAAAATGGGTGACTATGCAAATCTATCTGTCCCTCACAATGGATCAGGACAGCGTAGCTACCATATTCACATTAGTCTTCATTTCCCCAGGGTTTGCATTGGTAGATGCCATGTGATGAAACACTCAAATCTTCTGAGCAAACTCTCAAAAGTAAAAGAATATACTGAATTTGAAAAACCATACTTGCGGAGTTCTCTTTGGTCTTCCCACTGTTTCTGCCTCATTAGCTTCTTCAGCTGTCGCTTGGACAAGGGTTCGGGTGTTTCTCTTTTGTCAAAACTTGGTTTCAGATGCTCGGCTTGATCCTCACTCACGTCCAGTTTTGTTTTCACACAATCTGACTCGGGAGGTGCGGGGAGCGTGGACATGTTGATTTTTTGGTGCCTATGCCAATGAGAGGCGATCTTTCATCAATGCTGAGGAGACACAAAGATACGAGTCAAAAATGCCACTTTTCTGCAAGAATTTAATTTACCAAACAGCTCTGTGTTGAGATACCGATTTCAGACAAGACTTACAGGGTGCTTCCAGTCTGGTATAAAAATTCAGAATAGCTAAATACAAGGTCGTTTGAGATGTTTACAGGATGTTTGGTTTGTGATGGTGCGGTGGAGATGTGTCAGGAGGCAGATAAAGGATGACAACGAGTGGGGAGTCAGTGGCACAGGATGTTCTCTGGATCCATACGAGTTCGGGGGATCCACAAATGCAAACACTGCACCTGGCGAGAAGGGAGCCCCTCCGAGCGCCACCCGCGCGGCGGGCACGGCCTGGGGCCTGGCACAGGAGGGCGAGGAGTGGCCACACGGGAGGGGCGGCGCCGGGGGCACCCGCGCAGCACTCCAAGGTTGGCGGCGTGCGGGGGCTCCATGAACCGGGCTCGCCAGCCTTACTCCCATGTATGCGGGTGAAGAGAGGGGAAGGGCGGCGGCCGGAGAGCACCCGCCCCGGGGGCGGGAGGACCCGAGTTCAAATCCAGCCCCCGACAACGAGGCCTTGGGCGAGCCGCTTAACCCCACTGCCTCGGGGAAAAGGGGAGGTGAAGCGGCGGGGCCGGGGCCGGGGCCGGGGCCGGGGCCGGGGCCGGGGCCGGGGCCGGCGGCCTCAGGAGGAGACGGCCGCTCCTGGGGGGAGGGGAGCCGGGCGGCGCGGCGCGGGGGGAGGGCAGGCGGCGCGGGAAGGCAGGGAGGGGCGGGGGCGCGTGACGCCGCAGGGGCGGCGCCCTGCGCGCAGCCGCTAGCCCCGCCCCGCCCGCGGACGCACTACGTGACAGAAGGGAGCACGCGCCGCCCGCTAGAGCCGCCTCCCATTGGCGGATTCGCAGCCTTACGCAGGGCGTGGAGCACGTAACGCAGGAAGGAGCGGCGCTCAACGCCAGGGGTGGGGCCGCCTCCGAGGGGCGGGGCGACGCCAGCCGCCCGCCCCCGCCGGCCCCGCCCCCTGCTCAGGGCGGGGAGCCGCGCCCGGGCGGGAAGGGAGCGGCCACGCGCTCTCCAAAGCCCCGCCCCCCGGAAGCCTTGGGCCGGTAATAAGCAGCGGCGGGAGCAGGGCGGGAGCAGAGCGCGGCCGCGCGCAGCGCCCTCGCCCCTTCTCTGACCCTGGCCGCCAGCCCCCTTACCCGGGTGAAGCGGCAACCGCCTCTCGGCCGCAGACCTCTTCGCGATGGATCTCGCTTCCCCTCCTCTGAAGGGACTTCAATTCCCAGAGGCAGAAGCCTCGACGGCCACCGCGGCGGCTTGACGTAGAAAGGCCGCGGCGGGCCCTGCCGCTGCGTGTACGTGACGTCTCCGTGACGTCGTCTCCTCGCGCCAGCTCTGTCCCCTTCTTCCGCGGGCTCCCCGGAAGCTGTCTGCGCGCGTGCGCGTGGAGGCGCGGCGCGTCCCCGGCTCGGGCTGTTGGCGCCGCTTGTGGCCGCGCCCTGTGCTCCCGGCCCACGCGGGCCTAGTTAGAACCTTCTGACTCCAGAACCCGCATTTCTCCACCGGGAGCCAATCATAAGCACGGCTTTGGTTTTCTTTTGTGCAGTTTTAAGGAAATTAAACCCGTTTCAGAAATGAAATATTGAAATACGATGTCACTGCCTTGGGGCACGATCAGGATTCGTTTTGTAACAGAAAAAAATGGTCCGAGTTTTTTGTGTAACCGCATCAACACACAATTTTCTTTTAAATTTAAATTTATTTTTTATTATATTTACATTTTATTTTTATTTTAATTTTAAACTTATGTTTCAACCACGTGTAAAGATAATTTTCAACAATCATTTTTGTAAAGTTTTGCAGTTCCACATTTTTCTCTTGCCCCCTCATGGTGATCCGTTACAGATTATATAACATGATTTTCTTAGCTACTGTTTTAGTAAATATGAAATGTCAATTTTATGTCAAGTGATTTAACAAAAATTACTTGAAGTAAGATAATTTGGCACCTTTGGTACAGATAAAGAAAGGCAGTAACTTAATTTAAACTAGCAAAAGGGTTACAGGGAAAGGTTGCTTCTACAGGGTGGCATGAGCAGGGTCACAGTGGGTACGTGGACTGGAACCTAGTTGGCTTTGAAGCTGGGAAACTATCCATTAGCTCCCCAACATAACATACACAGTGATTGATCAGCGAATTCCCACGCTTCCAATTCAAACTGAGAAGTCAGCTTGAGAGGAGCCATCTGGGCCAGGAGCCTCAGTGCGTCCCTTGGACTGGCACTCACTTCGGTTCGGCGCAGCCACGCCGGCTCACGTTGGCAGCTGCTGCATTAAATAATCGTAACATCCCATTCACGTTAAAGTGGAGGGTCTGCCCATCAAGGCATGCCCCATTCTCCGTGGGTTGCTAAAACGAGTTACTAAGCATTGCAGTCAGCATTCAAATTCAGCTCTCCTGACTTGAAGTCCTGCCACTCTTCCTACAGACTGTAGTAGAAGGTACCCTGGATTTAAAGTTAGCATCAGATTTAAAGCTGGAAGGATCCTTAGAGATCCTCATTTCAAGATCACACCCATGGAAAGCAGAGCCAGAATTTGAACTCAGGTGTTAGCACAGATACAGACATCCTTCCCCTAGAAGACCTGGGTTCAGATCTCAGCCCTGCTGCTATCAGTTCTAATCCCTCTTTTTCTATGTCCATGTCTTCATTCATAGGTATGGGCAACCATAAATGTCTATATTAATCAACCATATTTATTGAAACCCCACTCATGCAGCTAGCATTCATTAGGCTCCCACTGTATCCCAGATACTGTGATAGATGCTGAGGATACGATGACAGAAACTGCAAGTGTTCCTGTCCTCCAAAAAGGATACTTTGTATTAGAGATAAATAACGTGGACCATGAAAATTAAATATAAAGTTGATACAATGTCAATATAAAGTAATTTCTGTAGAGAAGACTAGCAACTGGTGAAGAAGATAGGTTTTTCAGAAGGGATAGCATTTGAGAAATCTCAAAGGAAACTAGGGATTTTTGAAGATATGGGGCACAGCCTCTGCAAAAGGGCTGCTTAATAGGTAATAATTGCCACCTAGGATATCTAGGACTTTAAAGTTTGCAAAATGCTTTACAGATATTGTCTGATTTTATCCTCACATCATTCCTGGGAAGTAAGTGCTATTATCCTCATTTTATACATGAGAAGATTGAGGCAACCATAGGTATAGTGACTTGCCTGGGGTTCACACAATTATTAAGTTTCTGAGACTCTCTCTTTCTCTGTTTCTAGTTCTGTTTCTCCCCTCTTCTCCTCCCTTTATACACATAGAAATATATTCAGTTTAAAAAAAAAAAAACCCGGGCTATTCCAAAAGTCTTCTGTTAGTTTTAAGAGAGCTTAAAGAATAAACTACAAGTTTAAGTTGTTAAAGCTTCACTAAAACTTTTAGGACACCCTGTTCTGAAGACTTTTATCATTTCTAAGCAATTTATAGTTTGCACTACTTCCTCTTATAGTTAATATTGCTTATCTATTTATTGGTGGAGTTTGTCTTCACAGTTGTGCAAGATTTCAGGAATGACTGACTATATCATCAACTTTAATTCTGACCGAAATTTTTTAACTGTACAATGATAAATAGCATTTAAATAGCATGGCCTTCTGAATTTAGCTTTTGTGTTTTTATTTGGAGTAAATTTTATTTAGACACTCTTGGATGAATTAGAACAGTAAGAAAGGAAGAGGTCATTGTAATTTTGCATGGATTCAGTGAACTGGTAGATGGCAACACAGACCTGAATTTACTCTGTCACTTAGTAGGCTGCTTCCTTCAACTGCCTCCTTGATCAGCCCAGAGAAGGCTGAACAAGGATTAGTAATCAGATACCCAGGCCTTCACATCTAGGTCACTGAATTCAGGCTGGAGTTGTCGGGGCCCAAAGCTGTTTTCCTTGGACAGCTGCTCAGTTCCATGAAGAAAACTGATAGTTTCTAGTGCCCATGTGAGATCTATTTTATGGAGAACTGTGTTTTTCTTTACAAAATCGGACACCTTTTTTATTTCTCTGTTTTGCTTTTCTTTTTATATTTTCACGTCTAGCACAGTGTCTGGAAATGATAGATGTTTAAATATGTATTGATTGATTAATTGATTTCATGTTCTTGACAAGATTTTAAAGTTTTTTTCTTCCTTTTTTTAAACTTGCATTTATATATTATTTCCAGTTTTTGTAATCTTTGTCAGTTTACTGGTTATAAGGGAAAAAGCTTAGAGGTATTTTAATTTACCTTTTTCCTCTCAGTGCTATGGAGGGATTTTTCATGTGGTTATTAATAATTTGCTATTGGTCTTCTGAGAACTGTGTTTATACAGTAGCTATAGTTTGACAAAGCAAGAATTTAATCCTCTAGACCTTATGGATTCCATTCTCATAGTTCCTGGACTCAACGTCTTTCGTTATTGACATAATTCCAAGTTCATTGTTCTTGTTTTTCTTCAAACTGGCAGTCTGAGAGGACTGAGAAGATGGAATTGTGTCAGCTCTAAGTATAGGGGATGCTGACCAGACTACCTTCCTACCAGTTGCTCCTGACAGTGACAATCATAGTGCATAATCTCAAAATTCCTTCATAGTATGGAAAGTAAGATTTGAGTTATAAAAAAATTCAGTATATTTCAGAAATACCTGTTGCAAAAAAGTGGACTCTACTTGCATAATATAAATTTAAGATCTTATTCAACTTCTTCAGAGCAACAGGGTAGAAAGATCTTGATTCCACATTCTGGATCCTTCCCTGCTTTCCTTATCCCAATTTGATACCATACATCTGATTTTCTTGCTCCATTTCTGGGGTTGAGCTACATTCCTGTCCAAGGTTAACTCTTTTGATGGGTTAAAGTTCATTAATCTTCTAATCTGGCAAAACGTCTTATTCCTGCCAACCTCTAGTGATAAGAACAGAAAGGAAACATGTACTTTAAAATGAGTCAACCATCTTTAGATATTTCACTAGCTGTTTATGAAACTCTGTAATATGGTGGTCTAAGAGACACTTCATTCAGCACTAGGTAATACAAAAGAGAATGACTTCTTACTTTTTGTGAACAGAATTAAATGAGTCCCCATATCTTTCCCCATATCTTTTTGTTGGAAAAAGACAGGGATATTTGAATATTTTTCATTTTTTATTTATTTTTTATCTTATTTTCATTTCCTATTTAGAACAGTTTTCACCACAAAAAAAAAAATTATCTATTAAGGACCATGCCAGTCGATCTCATTGGTGCTTCCTTCCTGGCTGCTTCCAGCCACCTGTACTCTAGCCTCCAATTTTGTCAGAAACTGAAGGCCCCCACCCCTGTGACCCTGGACGCCAACTGGTGGGCATATCACCTTGTCTTGCCTGGTCTCAGGACCACCACTAGCACTTCCCAGCCCTCTCTGGGCCTTGGGACCTTCTGCCCCACTCCCCATCCCCTTTCTAGCTTTAATTCTGAGAAGAGCAATCAAATTAACACTACAAAACCTACCAAATGCAGGTCAGTTAATTGTATTATGTCTCCAGTTACCATTCTGTCTGATTCCTGGGTCCCGAACAATCCTGCCTGGCCACCACTGCCCTTAGAGAAGCTCTCCCAACCTGCCCTTGAGGGAAGGGATGTTTCCTTTGTGTTTATTTGTACTGCCTCCTCTTAGCTTCGTGACTGGTACATAGTAAATATTTATTCATTTTTAAAAAATATTCTCTTTCCCAACTTCAAAAGTGGTCATTATAGAAGGAGGTAGGACTTCAGTTTCTTTTAGAAGGATGGAGCATTTTAGCTTTTAAAGACTGAGTAGAGATTCAGTGAGCATGCTGGGGAAGGGGAAAGGGGGAGGTTACTCTGAGTCAACAGGGCAGAAAAAAAGAGTAGAAATAGGACAGGAAGATAGTCTGTGTACAGAGGATAGTGAGTATTCAAGTTTAATTACAGCAGGACTTCTTAACCTGGAATTTATGAACTTGCTTTCTTCCTTTAATTTAGTAAATAAAACAAGCATTTTCATAATAGAACAATAAAAAAGATGATTGCACATGAAATTGCAAATACATAACAACTTGCTATTCCTTTTAAATAAATATATAAAATATATAACTTATTAGATACATTTTTTTTTCCTTTTTTTCTTCTCCCCCCCATGGTTACCTTTCCACACAAATAGGTATATAAATAGACACACACACACACACACATATATAAAAATATATATGGAAAGAGAGAGACATCTATATATATATATATATGTGTGTGTGTGTGTGTGCATAAAATTATACTGTACATACTTCTTTTTATGAGTTCTTTTCTGAATGTTGATGTCTTTCTTCAAATGCGCTTACTAGTTCATTTAAGTATTTATAATAACAATGACTTATTTGTTCAACGTCATTCTTAAAATAATATTGCTTTATAATACTATTATATATACTGTAGCCAATATTCTCTTAGTTCTGCACAGTTCATTCTTCATTGTTTTGTGTGGGTCTTCCCAGTTTTTCTGAGATCATTGTGCTCATCATTTCTTATAGTACCATAGTATTCCATCACAATCATATTCCACAACTTGTTCAACCATTTGCTTTATTAATATTTTGATAACAATTTCAAAATAATTGGTTCCTTTGTAATTCTATTTACTTTATGTGTTTAGAAACATTATTTTGAGAAGAGGTTCCTAGTTACTGGATTCCTTGGCACTAACGATTACAAAAAAGATTAAGAATCTCTGGCCTCGAGCAGAGCATGGGACAGAGGATAAAGAAGGAATCTGAGCTTTCCTTGGTGGGCACTGGATGGTTAGTGAGATAAGCCATCTCTGTTGTGTGGCAGACAGATGTGCCAGTGGATAGGTTGGAGTGAGGAGAATGTGGAGAGGCAAAGCCATGTTAGATTGATCAAAGCCAGGTATCTGTAAGGGCCTGGACTAGGGTGGGGGTGGTGAGAGTGTAGAAATGGGTGAAAAAATAAACTGGTTTGAGGAACTTTCAATATGAGAGGTGAGACATGAAAAAAAGTAAATAGTGACACAAGAGGTCACATATGGAGAATGAGATGAGTGATGGCACTGCCAGCCAAGAGAAAGAGTTTTTCAAAAAGATAATGAGTTGGGTTTGGTCATAAGCTATAAAGGATTTAGAGACTGAAGGGAACTTAAAGATCATCTTGTTCAGCCCCTTATTTTACACCTGAAGAAAATGAGGGGGTGAGGAGTAAAATGATTTGAGATAGCACAGATAGTAGCACAGTCAGGGTCCAAACTCAAATCTTCTGATTCTAAGATTAGAGATCTTTCCACTCTGGCATAGATTGAGTTTGGGGTGCCAGCAGTATATCTAAGTAGAGATAGGCCAAAGATGTTTGGAGGATGGGCAGGGAACCTCCAGACCATCTGGTCAAGGCAGCCACAATCTAGGAGCTTTTAAAGGCTGACTTAATTAAATGTTTGACCAGATAGAACAGATTCATTTTTAAGTTTTGGCCATTGGCAGAAAAAATGGTTCCCCACCCCATGTCTAAAGTACCAAAAAGGGGCAGAGCTGGACGTGAAAATTTGGTTAACTACAATGAGTTGATAGTTGAGTCCTAGGGATCAAATGAGTCTGACAAGGGAGAAAGTGCAAAACGAAGAGGACTGTTGGCAAAGCAATGGTGAACACCTAGCTTCAGGAGTCAGGAAAAGAGGAGGGACCAACAAGGAAAAGAGAAACAGCCTTGTGTAGCAGAATAGAGAAGGGACTTAGTAGTTCTGAACCCCTCTGGCAAGCTAGTGAAGGCAACGGATCTCCTCTTAGGATGTTTTTAAGAGCATCTATAGGGGGCAGCTAGATGGCACAGTGAATAAAGCACCAGCCCTGGAGTCAGGAGGAACTGAGTTCAAATCTAAACTCAGTCACTTAATAATTGCCTAGCTGTGTGACCTTGGGCAAATCACTTAACCCCATTGCCTTAAATAGATTTTTTAAAAGCATATATAAAAAAAATACATAAAGGAACAGCAAGATGGTGCAGTGGGTAGAGCATTGGCCCTGGAGTAAGGATGACCTGAATTCAAATCCAGCCACAGATACTGGCTGTGCAATCCTGGGCAAGTTACTTTAACTGCACTGCCTCCAAAAAACCCCAAAACAACAATATAAGATTACTAAGGGAACAAGTTATATTGAAATAAGGAAACATTTTTTTTCCCATCTAGCCTCACAAACAACCAAGATCTCTCCTTAGGTGGCCATGGACCCTAGATTAAGAATCCAGAATTTAGAGTCAGAAGACCAGGGTTCCTGTTCCAGCTCTTCCAAGGATGACTCTGGAGATGTTACTTCTCTTTTCTGAACCTTTGTTTCCTTTTCTGTAAAGAGAAGGGCTTGAGTAGATCTCTAGGGGATCCTGTTGCTCTGACATTGTCAGAGAAGGGAGAATTTATAGGGGCAGGAGGAGGACCAGCAGGGTGGGGTATTGTAGAAGTCAAAAGAGGAAATCGGTCGAACAACAAACATTTATTAGATACCCCCTCCATCCTCTACATTTTGCTAAGCACTGGGTAGACAAAGAAAGGCAAAAAAGATTCTCCTTATTCTCAAGGAGCTCACAGTCTAAGGGAGAGACAACATGTAAATAGCCTTGTACAAGCAAAGTTGTAGGCAGGATAAGTTGGAGATGGATCAGCCCAGGAAAAGTACTGGAAATAAGGGAGATTGGGCAGGATTTTTTGGTAGAAGATGGGATTTTAGCTGGGACTTGAAGAAACAATGGAAGCCAAAGAGGAGAGATGAGGAAACCGAGTTGGGAAACAGACAGGAAAGTGCCCAGAGCTGGGGGTGAAGTTTCTTGTTCAAGGAACCTCAAGGAGGCCAGTATCACTGGCAGAGAAGTTCAGAAAGATGTGGCCTAGAAATCATGTCTTTGGATTGAGCTATTAGAAGTTTGTTAGTGGTCTCTGAGCAAACTATTTCAATAGAATGGTAAAGGTCAGAGCCAGATTTCAAGGAATTAAACAGAGTGAGGTAGAACTATCCATAGATAGCTTTTTAAAAAAGATACTTCACTGTGAAGGGAAGATTGATTGGATTTCATACTCTTTTGGGCACTTAACATCATACTTGGATGAACCAGTGAATTTGGGGAGATTCCTTTTTTTGGAGGGGGGGAGATTCCTATATCCCCAGGTCCAACAGGGTTGTGCAAGATTTATTATCTGGGAACAGTGAACTCCTGGAAAGGATGATAAGCAGGGGAGTGAGTTTAACTTGAAAAAAAAAAAGTTGCTCCTTTTATAATTGAAAAAAAAAAAAGACTTGCAGTTTGGGCATAATGAAAGTCTAGTTTATAGCACCTGGTCATTGGGCAAGTACTCTGCCAAGCTATGCCAAGGAGATTTATCACCTCTTGGGGGGGTAGTCAGCTCCTCCCATCTTCAAGAGCTGCTCTGTGGAGAAACGACCTTCTTGACTCCAAATAGAAATAAATCTCACTCATGTATGGGTCCTCAGTAATAACTGTGAAGGTTATGCACCAGGGCCACTTGGATGAGAAGTGACTGCCTTCCACTATTCCCTTCTCAAGGGCATGCCAATTCAGTTCCCCGGGACGTATTTTACCCAGGCCTATGTACTTTCGTGAGGCTGTCCAGTTTCATGTCTATCAATAAGCAAAAGCTTATGCTTGTTATTTCTTAAATGTACCATCCCTTCCATTATACTGTCTGTTTCTTGTTTCTCTCAGTCCCCACGCTGTATTTGCTAGCATTTTTAACTCAATGGCAGACAAAAAAACTGTCTCTGGTTCCTTGCTCCTTAATTTTCTACATTGAGATTATTTTGCCTTTTAATTGATCTTGTCCTCATTAATAGAAAGACCCCTTCTCATATAGCCCAGATCTATAAGGACTTTTTGTGACAGCAATATTGCTGAGCAAGTGAAAACTTTATAAATTTACATCTTTTCCTGGGGAAGGAAGGGAGAACACTATAGCCTGGGATTTGCCTTTATGATTCCATTAGATATACAGGACATTTATCTTAAATTTTAGTGTGGAATTTATGAAAACATATACAGGAATCCTTAAGGGATCATTGTCCAGTAAGATTCACCTGAAGGTAGGTTTTTAAACCAGGTTAATTAACTGCATCTGAGATCACAGAACACTGCACTCTCTGATTGGGGAGGCCCCTAATTTTTTAATTCTTATTTTATCATGGTGTTTTTCTTGTAGAGTCAAAAAAAACTCCCTAACCAACCCCTTTGCAAAACCAAGATAGACAACTTCAACATTTATTTCCATCAAAAATAGCTTTTTAGAAAGATTCTCATATGTATTTTGAAAGACCTCTCCATTCAGTGGAATGACTAATAGCTATCTTTTATTGAAGAGCAAATGTTCAAAAGACACATCATTAGTTTTATTAGGCAATAAGGGTATGCCCTTTATTTGTTGGACTCTGGATAATGCATGACAAGTGAGAGTACTTTAACCAGAGCGACACGTAGTATATACCACATAGTCTAACCATGAAGTACATTAAAGAATTTTACTCGAGATAGTCAATGAAGGATTCTAGATTTTTCAGTAAGTGAAATAGGTTTATAAAGTCCTATGCCCTTAGAATGTCTTATAGCTTCATTATAAAAATGTGATCAAATTCAACAACTAACAGGCCATAGACATTTGAGGATGGGATAAGAGGGGATGGATCTGTGATTTCATTGGAAAGGGGACTTTCAAATGAGGGAACTCCCTCTACCAATCTGGTCAACACTTTCTCTTCAATTGATTGTTAGAGTTGTACATAGGCAATTAGAGCTTAAGTGACTTGCCCAGTGTCTGTTGGGGGCAACAAATTTTATTAATATTTCAGTAGGAACACTATTTCTACAGGATTGGCCTTTTTTGCTTAACCTCATTGACCTGGTACTTGGCATCTACCTCTACAATTTATATGTAAAACTTGAGAGCAAATTTTCCAGTATAAATAAGAATGCTAAAGACAAACAATTGTCCTCTCTTAGGATTTTATATAATACATGTGAAGGAGGTTATGTTCATATCTTATTCTATGCCACCCTTTGTCCAGATTATTCTCAGCATCAATTGATCAGAGCTCCAAATGGTGTCTGGGGTGATTAATTGATTGAGAGACCCCTCATTATAAGACTGAGATTTTGGAAAAGGAGATGGAAAGTATCTAATAAAGATCTATCCTTAAATTTGGCTATATACATACATGTGCATACATATATGTATATATACATATATATGTATACTATATATATGTATATATGTGTTTTTTCCTCCCCTATTTCTAATTTAGGGAGCTCTGAATAGTTTTTTGGTCCCTCTTGCTTATAGGAAATTTAAACCAACCATTTTAATAGTCTTTTCTTGGAACTTTTAACTTTAGTCTCAGAGTTACCCGTGACTGAGTAGGCCAGGGCTCAAGCACCATGCTTTGAGTTGAGTCTTTGTGTTGATGTCAGCTCTCTCTCCATCCATCCATTCATTCATAGCAAGTGCTCAATAAATGTGCAAGAGCTGGGAGGATTACAAAAAAGTGAAACTCAAAAGGGAATAATTGTAGAGGAAGACAAGGACAAAAATAATTTAAAATCTGTAAATGAATAGAATTTAAGCATCTTAAGATAGATACAAAGTGTCATAAAATTTTATTAGAGGAAAAGTTCACTTCTAATTGAAGGATGGGTCCCCAAAGATAAAGAAGTCTTCAAAAGGAGGTGGTATCCAAGTTGAGTCTGGAATGGTGGCTAGAATAGAGATGAATGGCAGGTTATTACAGTGGGAAGAAGGAGAAGAGGGAGAGGAAAGTGCATAGTTCAGATGCTAGACTCCCTGGCCTAGCCTAGGGTGGTAAAAATCATGGCAGAGAATCCCAAAAGCCCTAGGTATGAGACCTAGGTAATTTACCTCTGTCTTAGGGACAATGGTCATTATTGGCATTTTGCTTTATACAGATTCTTGGCAGGAAGGGAACTGAGGTACAGGGATCCTTAGTCAGTTTTGGGTACTAGGCACATGCCATGATAAGGTTGTGTGTGTGTGTGTGTGGTTTTTCACACCAAAAAATATGGAACTCAAATTATAGAGAACATCTCAAAGATTTGAGGAACTCTTTCCTCTCCCCTCCTCTCTCTTTTCTCCTATCCCCTCTCTCTTTTTTCATAGTCCTCCTCTTCTTCCTCCCTCTTTTCCTTCTCTCTTCTTCCCTTCATTTCCCCAAACCCCTCCTTCCCACCAGGCATCTAAGACACCTTCCTCAGAAAAGGGAAAGTCACTTAACTTCTCAGTGCCTTAGGTTCCTCACCTGTAAAATAAGGAGCTTGGACTCCTTAGCCTTTTAAGCTTGTTTCTAACTTTGTGATTCCCTCCAATTTAAAAGTGAATTCATTTAGACTTGCTTATCATGTCTAGCTTTCCCAGCCAGCCTTAGTTTTTATAGAGTCTTTTCCAAAAAGTTTCAAATTAAAGTCTGCTCTGGCTGCCTTTCACACTGCCCCTTTTTTTCACTATTTAGGTGCTGTTTTCTCTCTAGGCTTGTTATCTTGGCATCTGTAGCCTTTTCTACATATACACATACATATATGTCTGTACACAAATACATATTTTTGATAACTGTATTTCAATATAATTGATTTGTGAGAATTTTCAGCAGTTGGTCTTTTTATAAGAAATCTTTCTTGATCCCCCTTAATACTAATGCCTTCCCTGAGTTTATTATTCCCAGTTTACCATATATGTATACGTATGTGTGTGTAGATATATAGACACACAGGTGCATGCACTTGTAATTCAGACATCCACATGTTGTCTTCCCCATTAAGCTCCTTGAGAGAAAGGAGGGTCTTTTGCTTCTTGCTTTGTATTCTTACCGCTTAGTAGGTGCTTTCAAAACCACTTGTTGGCTGATGGATTGTCTCTGCAATAATAGTTTGTCACTGTACCCACTTCTCACCTCCTTCTAGGTCCTGGAGACCAGCAAAGTGAAGGCCTCTGCTTTGGAGCAAGGCTTCCTAAAATGAAAGGAGAAAGAAGTGAAACTGTAGAAAGGGGGCAAAATCTGCACCCCCTATGCTTAATGATTAATGGAGAGCGCTTTATTGACCTTAGGTCCTGAGGATGGACTTTGGAATCTGCCCTTTGCCTGAAGATAAACCTGATTGTCCCAGGTCCTGAGGTTGTTCCCTTGCCGGGCTGCGAGCAGAGCAGCTCCCTGGTGGCTGCTGGCCGGCCTGCCTGCCTGCCTGCCCCGAGCTGCTGCTGTGGCCCCACTCCCAGGCAACATGATCATCCTCACCGTGCTTTTCCTCTGCTTCATTTCCTCTTACTCTGCATCCGTTAAAGGTGAGTGTGGGCTGCCCAGGGCTTTTTACCAACCAAATACCTGGGAGTGAAAATGGCAAATTTGGGACAGGACCCCAAAAGTCCTGCCTGAAGCCTTTTTTTCCAGAATGGCTCTGAAGACAGAACTGGGGTGGGGGGGTAGGGAGATGGAAAACACACTTGGAAGGTGACATGCATTGAAAAAAACTGGGCTTTCTGGGAGTTTTTTAGTCTGCCAAACCAAGTTGTTTTTTTTTTTTTTGCTTGAATCACCCATTCACACTTTCCTTTAAAAAAAGAAGAAAAAAGAAAAAGAAGCCTGCTCTTGTTTTGGGGAGCTCTTTGCTGTTCATTCATGGAGTTTCTCCCTCATTTGACTTGTAAAAAGGAGGTCTAGAGCCATGATTTTCTCCCGAGTTGCTTAGCAATGCAATGCTCAGGAGCCCTTTACCTTCAGGAACAATCAGACCCCAGTTTGAATCGGACTTGGGGACTACTCTTAACTTCCAGTAATAAACAATTTTCATAGTTTTGGCCAGAGAAACATGAATGGGAATTGTTAAGAATCAGTTAAAGTTTGATGACATTTATCATACCAAAAGCTGCAATACCATCAACAATTTTAAAGAATTACAGTTCTATTAAGTGGAAATTTGTCATTTTTGAAAAGGAAAATGACTAATTCATGCTTTGTTTTTAAGATACAATTAATTTGTATCTTATATCACATGTATCTATATATGATTTAATTCAGAGTAATAAATACTCTTAATTTAAAAAAGTTCTTATACAGTATGATGTATCTGGTGGAGGACAAGCTTAAAATAACCTTTTATATTAGACTCAATAGAGCACTGTTTCACTAACATCTTAGTATGTATGATAAATGATCCTTCTTCAGTTTTGAAGCAAATACTACTTGGGCTAGTCATCCTAAAACATTTAAAAGAGGCCAAGGAACTTAGAAAGTTTACTATTAGGTAATAATACAAACAGCTCATTCATGATATCTTTTCCCCGATGAGAATTGTGTTTGATGTATTCATGGTTTTTAAAATTCAAAGGATACTGTGATCTTTTCAGGACTTTTTGTAAAGTAAAAATGAATTTATGAATGAAATTACCATTCTTGATTGCTTGGGCAAAAAAGGGAAGGTTTAGAATTGATATGTGTGATTAACTTAAACTCACCACACTAAATTTTTGTGTTCATCATAAATTTTTCTTCAGTTCTGAGGGTGTGTAAAGAATACTGGATTTAGAATCAGCAGTCCAGGGGCTCAAGTTCAAGCCCTGCCATTTACAACATTTGTGACCTTGGGCAAGTCATTTAACCTCTTTATGCCTCATCTAAGAAGCCCAATCTAAGGCAACACTTAAAATGTTCAATAGAAGTCCAGTAAAAGGTTCATGAGGCTAAGCCTGGGGAGCATCTAGTCATTTGTTGAGAAACAGAACCAGTACAGATAATAGTTTCAAACATTAAGCCCAATTGTGTTATTGTTTGAAAAATACTGAAGAGAGGGGTTGCTTTGAATTATTAGCTTTTTCACTTTCTATTGATCTGAAATATATTTCTGGAAGCATCTAATAAACACTTTTTTTAGGGTTTTTTTTTTTGCAAGGCAAACAGGGTTAAAGTGGCTTGCCCAAGGCCACACAGCTAGGTAATTATGAAGTGTCTGAGGTCGAATTTGAACCCAGGTACTCCTGACTCCAGGGCCTGTGCTTTATCCACTACGCCACCTAGCTGCCCCTAATAAACACTTTTTAAAAGTCTTTTCCCCCAGTACTGAATATCCAGGGTCACAAAATAGGGGAAGGATGATATTTGGGATTGCTAATAGTTTGAGATGTACATATAGGGTGTGCCAAGTATATTAATAAAGAGCCCAGGACTTAACAGCTGTCCCTACCCAGACACTGCAGCCTTCTGTATTATACAGTACCATGATTTAATTATAGAATTGGCATGGTCCTTTTAATGACTGATGCCTATTTGTTAATAGTTCACAGTGAAAACCAGCCTATCCTCAACTTTTGACCCCAATCTAATATCTCAAAATATTTATATTGATATTGATATCCTTTGGGATAAGTTAATGAAGTTTAGATAAAACTATCCAATAAACCTCCACTTTTTTGGGAGAGGGAGGTGGTAGGGATAGAAGAATAGGTGAAGATCTGGGTGGTTCCTTAAGGACAGGAGATGCTGGGGGGGGGGGGAGTTTAGGGTAGGAGAAAGAATTAAGGAGTGGGGGGAGGTTGGGATAAACCAAAGATATATTCCAAGGGTAAAGGAATCAAAGGATTTAAATTGTCTATCTCTTCTTATTTACACTTGTTAATAATATTCCATCCATTCCCAGCCTAGGCCACATGCTGTTCAGATTTCAGGCCTTCTAATTTTGGCTCCAAAGACTTAAGTTCCACTTGAATACTCCCCAATTTTCACTCTTTGCTTCTGAAAGTTCTCTGGAATAGCTCCTATGTTTAGATCACATTTTCTTTTCTTTTTAATCTGTTAATATTTTTTTTTGTCCTGCCATAACAAGAATTTCTCTGTTCCTAAAGAAGGCTTTGCCCCAAATTGGTCAATGCATTGAAGAAGTCTGAAAATATGTGCAGTGTACCACATGCAAGGACCTTCTCCCTTTGCAAAGGGGTAGGGTGGGTCTGTCTTTTCATAGTTCTTCTTTGGAGCCTGACTTGGTTTTTAGTAATGTTCTCGCTCACGCTTTCTGTGGCTGATCTTTCATTGGATTCACCTTCTTGTCCATTTTCCACCTTGATTCCTCCTCTGGCACCTAGTAGGTGCTTAACTAGTAGGTGCTTAATAATGCTTGTGGACTTATGGTCAGTGGTAGCATTCAGTCTCGGAGGCTTCTGCCCAGATCTTTACCATTTTCCCTTTCTTTCTCTTTTGGTCTTTGCACTGCATTCTTCCCTTTTTAAAAAATATGTGTCTCAATCTCAAGTTCCATTCCCTGCCCTGAAAGAATGGTAATAATGCTCTGTGTATTTCTTTTCTTCACTCCAGCTTGATGCCAATCTTTCTTATTAATTTAATTTATTATTTAATTAATTGGCTTAATCTTACATAAATATCAAGTGACAAATAACCTTAAGAGCATTTCAGCACATACCACTTTATATTCTGATGACTAAATCTTTTTCTTCTAGTATCATTAATTTTGGTAACTTCTGACACTTTTTTAATCTAAATCTGTGTAACACATCCAACACATTGTTACCTCTATATTGGGTTCTTTCTTAAATCCTTTATTGTTTTTTAAATTTTGTACCACTTATCTCTCTCTTCCTTCTACCTTTTATTTATAGCCTTTTCTCTTCTTCCCTGGAATTTTCCCACTGATTTCCATCTGTTTTTACTCCAAGGTTCTACCCACTTTTTAATCATTTTGTTCTTCTCTTCAGATCTCAGTTGTGGTTTATCTCTACCTTATCTTCTTGTTTAAGCCAATTAACTATTATTCTATTCATTTGAGCTTGACTAAACAGGATGGGAATTCCTTTTTTTAAAGCTATTTCCTAAAAAGTCCCTAAAACTAAGGAGATTATACTACTTTTAATTAAATTTTGGAGTAAGAGTTAAGAATGGCCGAATTTATACTTAAATTGATTGTGGAAAGTACTGAATTTGGAGGGCTGAGATATCATTTGCTACCTCGGACCAACAGGTGTCCCCTCTGGGCTGCACTTGCCTCATTTGTAAAATAAGGGGGTTGAATTATGGAATCTTTGAGATGGACCCAGGATGGAAGGCAACCCTGCTAAATGCTAAATATAAAACTAGCTCTCTCTCTCTCTCTCTCTCTCTCTCTCTCTCTCTGTATATATATATATATATATATATATATATATATATGTATATGTCTCTCTCTCTCTCCATATATATATATATATATATATATATATATATATATATATATATAAAATGAAGTAACAGCAGAGAGTACAGAGTTTCTCCATGTCTAACTAGCTAAAAGTAAAAATAATACCACCAGATATAAATACTGATGGGATAAAAAAGATAACAAGAAAGCAGCAATATACTTGGGCATCTGTTTCCCACAGATATATCTAAATCTCTCTGGGTTTAAACACACATATGTGCATATATAGTATATGTGTGTATTTGTAAATATGCATCCAAACAAGATGCTTCTAAGTTACTGAGAATATCAAATATGTGAGAAAAAATTTTGAAAAAATTGCTGTCCTTATTTAAAATGTCTGCTTCATGACCATGGGGGGAAAATTTTTGTTCCCATGTATTATTCTCATATTATTTTTATTGATAATAGAAAAGTTTAAAAAAAAACACAGCAGAGTCATGATGAAATGAGCCAACTTTAGAGCATACCAAGGAAAGATGTCTTTTTTCTACAAATAGATTTTATAGCCAAATAGAACCTAGTATTCCCCCTTGAACAAATAATCTTCACTTTAAATTGCTTTCTAAGCTGCTTCTTCCTAGTAGTAATAGTCAAAAGCTATTCTAATATATCATATTGTTTTCATTGTTATTTTGACTAATAATAGGAAAATTTTCAGAACAAAACAAATTTTTAAAAAACCCAATGAACATGTCTTGGCAACATTTGGAAATATTTATTTTATGGCTATATCTGTATTTATTTGTAGTTTTTTATTATATTTGTATTTAATTTTTGAAGCAACAATCATGTGAGTTAGATGAGGGCTCATTTTTGGTTTTGTGGAAAGAGGGAGTGGAACCATTACCAATGATTTCACAAGGTTCAGGGAAATCCTGGTGGGAAATCTCCTTTTCCTAATTCAGATCAGCAGCTGTTTCACAAGCTCAGTCCTTGAAGAATTGTCTGCAGCACTTATGAAGTGACTTTTCCAGGGTGTCATTGCCAGTACATGTCTCAAGAAGGACTTGAACTCAGGACTTCCTTCTAGTTCCCCTCATCTTTCTCTAACTTACTAACTGGTGAAATTTTTTTCTCTTTCAATTCAATTGAGTAAACATTTATTAAGTGCCTATCTGGTGCCAGGCACTATGCTAAGAACCTGTGATATAAATAAGAAAGAAAAAGGACAGCCCCTGATCTCAAAGAATTAGTAATCTAATGGAGGAATTTACAGTTGAATCTTCTAACAAACTTGGCAGATTTCCATAATGACAAACCCCCTAGACACAGCTTTAAGGGGCAAAGGCTTTAAGGAAATAGAAGAATTAATGGTAGGTCCAAGGTCTTGCCACCACTTATTTTGACAGCTTCCTGGATAAGGCACCTAGCCTTAGGTGAAAGAAGCAAATAAGATATGCCCCAATGGACCTATTAAGCAGATCATGAACCGTGGCCTGATGTTTGTCCTTCATTTTCGAAGCAAATCATGACATCAGGGAGGTGATGCCATGACAGACTTATGAGTTGGACTTGGGTGAGGGGGTGCCCTGCTAAGTCACCAGCCTCACCTTCTCCTCCAGAACCACAGAGGTCCAGTGGCCAGATATGAATCAGGACGACTGTAGGTGGCCCTGGATGCGAGGCAGTCAGGGTTAAATGACATGCGCCCATGATCACACAGCTAGGAAATGGCAAGTGTCTGAGACTGGATTGGAACTCCCATCCTCCTGAATCCAAGGCCAGTGCTCTGTCCACTGTGCCACCTAGCTGCCCTTCAAGTATGCCACCATGACCTGTAAATAAAAGGATGCTTTTGCTGAGAATTATCAGTTTCTATGCCCATTGTCATCATCGTGCTTAATAAATTATAAAGTATTGCCTATGAATGACCAATCCACGACCTTGAGTGAGTCACTTAAGCCTAAATGCACCACATCCCTAATCCATATCTGGCCACTGGACCCAGATGCTTCAGAGGAGACAGTGAGGCTGGTGGCCTAGCACAGCCCTCTTACTCCAGTCCAGTTCATGCGCTTGTCGCAGCATCAACTCCCTGATGTTGTGGTTTTTGAGAACGAAGGACAAACATCCACATCATTACGTATGAGACCTTGGTTATATGCTTGTTGATTAATTCAGTATAACCTAGGTGTGCTCTTGGTGAGTGTCTCATTGAGTATTTGGGATGTGGTAGTGATGCACCCAGCTCACCTTGACTTGGGTACTCCCCTCTTCAACCCTCAAAGACGTCAAAGTGTCTCCTTATTAATCAGGTGTGGCTCCACTTAGGTGATCAGCCTGGTGATTTGGTTTGGTTTTGTTGGTTGACACTAGGTCTCTCCTGTCGCACCCAGGCTAGGAGCACAGATCCTCTTGATGAACAGTATTGAAGTTTTGGGCTGCTCCTTGATCAGTCAGGTGGCCCTGGCTCCTGAGCCTGACCATGTAGATTCTAGATGGAGCCTACTGACTTCAGTCCCACAGTAGTTTACAAGTCCCCAAATTTGAGCCACTCACCAGTTGGGGGTCCATAGACAGCAGAAATTAGAGGTGCCCACCGAACTCAACAGCCTCAGGAGTTGGTTAAGGGCTGCTCTACATAGGAATTCTTCTCCTGTCTCACCTTTACCCACAGCTGAGCAAGTTTGTGAGGAAAGCCTCACTGTCCAAATTGTAAAGAGTATATTCATAGAGTATGATGTAGTCTGTAATTACAGAATTGTTGAAATGTAGTTAGTTCTGTTATAAATGTGACCTGTTTTCCTAAAAATCACCCTAAATCACCTATCAAAAATTGTGCAACAGAATCCCCAGTTTGTAGCAAAAATGAGATTAGGCCCACATGTCCAAAAAATTGTCAATGACTCATTTAAAAAAAAGATAAACCTAGTAAAAATGATAACACAGTTTTGTATATGTCAAATGGTTATGGAAAACATAAATATTAATAAATAGTGGCCCAACCATTGAGCCTTAGCTGGTAACCTGGATGACTGTGGTGGCTCTGAGTGAGAGGGCATTCTCTTTGGGTCAAAACTCTGCTCTTTGAGCTGAAACTGTAGCCAGGGTAGGGGTGAATAGCTGCAAACTAATGCTTTCTCCACCCATAACTTCCATATGCACCAGAAGATATGCTGTAAATATGATCCCATACCCAGAAAAAGACCTGAAGTTTGCTTGTGGGTGTCAGAAGAGTTGCAGGTTCTGAGAAATTGGGTTTCTAAGTATGATTTTCTGCATTCTTACTATTTGATGCCTAGGTTGGTGAAGAATGACAACCTTTAAATGAACTTGAACCTATTCAAGTTTGGGCAAAGTGACTGTTTGGTTAGTGACCCCCTCCCCCAGAGATAACTTCATACAAGAAGAAGTTCTTTAAATCATTTTTCAAGAGAGAGTGAATTAGTGATGGGGACATCTAGGTGGCACAGTGGACAGAATTCTGGCCCAGGAGTCAGGAGGACCAGAGTTCAAATCCAGCCTCAGACACTAGCTAGGTGACCCTAGGCAAGTTGCTTAACCCCAATTATCTCCAAAAATTAAATTAAATTAAAGAATAGTATCTTAAACCACCTTATTTAAAAAAAATCTTAAGAAAGCGAAACTCAGGGGCAGCTAGGTGGCATAGTGTATAGAGCACCAGCCCTGAAGTCAGGAGTACCTGAGTTCAAATCCAACCTCAGACAATAATTACCTAGCTGTATGGCCTTGGGCAAGCCACTTAACCCCATTGCCTTGGAAAAAAAAAAGAAAGCAAAACTCAAAATTAAAATTATCTTGATTGTTCTATAATATATCAATCTGTTGGAACACAGTCACATTTTCAAAACAAACTTTAAGGCAGAAATGACTATATAAGAAAGGCATATGCTTGCTACTCACCTATCTGACAAATGGAATTTTTCTTTCCTTCTTTTTCTTCACATCCAGAGAAAACAGAAGATCAGTATTATTTGTATTGTACTTATCACAAATAAAAGGAAAGTGGCATTTAATTATCTCCTGAGCCTACAATTTCTTTCAAATCCTCTGTTTTCCAGAGTTATGGAAGCTTTAGGGGAAGGAGTTGTAAGTTTGTTTCTCCTCTCAGAGTCATGAATCATACCAAAGAAATATGGTCATGTAGAGAATAAAAGAGTGAAAGGGTCATGTTAAATTTCTAAAGTGTTCAATTTAACATGAACTCAGAATTTTAGCAAACTGGAAGGCACCCTGGAGGTTACAGATGTAGTGATGACCCCAGAGAACTTCTGGGATTTGCTCTGGCCTTTGGAAGCATCTGGATTCCAGACTTTCATCTTTCTGAGTCAGGTCTTTGTTTCCTGCCTCCTGCTTAGCATGGTTCCTCATTTAATCACTCTTCAAAAGAAGACACATTTAAAATTCCATTTAAGGTTTCTTTATTTTCTTTTCTTCATTTTTACTTTAAAAGCCCCTGTGGGGGGGGGCACATGAGTACGTGTGACTCTTTTTTAGGCTAAGGGACTAAGAAGATGTTCTGCTTTAGTTGATATTCTACTCACAGTGTGACCCTGGGCAAGTCAAGTCTCTGCCCATGGCCCCCAGACTGTTCTTTAAGACAATAAATTTCTGAGCAATTGCTGTTATGAGTTGGTAGAAGCTTCTAGGAATTCATGATCCAGATATAATCACAGGTCTTAAATTAAAAAAGAAATACTTTGAAAAAGAGATGGAGAAAGGTACTAAGAGATGAAAGAAAAATATATGTTGAGAAAGCCAGGGAAAGTCATTTTCCAGGTTTTGAATTTTATTTCTCCCCTATCCCTCAATTTGAAAATTTACTTCCCTTTTTATAATCTGAAAATTGTACTATGATGCCTTGTAGTATTTTATCATAAAAGAAATACTTCACCCACATCATATGTTTTTAAAATAAAAATCATCCTACTAAAAGTGTTCCCCCCACCCCACCCCCACTCTCTGTCATGCCCTGATTGCTGAGCCTTAATCCTAGCTCAATTGTAAAGCTATATTGGGACTCCTTTTTGGAACTCTGAAATCCTAGAACTTTAGAGATAAAAGGAACCTTGGTGATAAGCTGGGCATCCACCTATTTCCTGTCCCTTCATTTGACATATAAGGAAACAGAGACCTAGCTATGCAAAGCAACTTCATACAAGAATTTGTATGCTCAATTTCATGTACAGAGTTTTAAAAAAGCACATCTTTGTCTTTCTATAACTTTTATCTCTACATAAATCCTCTCTCTTTTCCCTTAGCCTTAGAGGCATTCCATGTAACAAAGAATAAAAAAGACAAAAAAGACTAGTAAAATTAACCAACCCTGGTCTTGCTGACAGTGTATTCAAGGTCCACAGCCATCGTTTCCCATCTAAGCAAAGAAGGGAGAAAGATAAATTTTCTTACCTCTTCTTTGAGTCAAAATTTGTAATTATAGTGACATAATGTTTTCTTTTTTTCTCCCATTTACATTGCTGTAATCATTGTGTAGCTAGTTCACCTGGTTCTTTTTGCTTCATTCTGCATTGATTTATATCAATCTTCCCAAGCTCAGTTCTTCATAAGTCGTCATTTTTTTTTATTTTGTAACAAAGCTCCATTTCATTCACTTATCAATTTTTGAGTCATATCTTAATTGATGATTATCTACACAATTTCAAGTTCTTTGAGGAGCATTTTAAGGAAATTATTTCTCATTCTTGCTTAAGGGAAATGAGGGAACTGTTACTCCCAAAGCTTTAAGTCCTCAACTTTACATAGCTTTAGATAAAAAATTTACATCCATTTGCTCCTGCTCAGGTACTTTTGCTTCATAGTTTTTAAAGTTGAAAAGGACTTGAGAGACCTTTAATAGAGAGGGAAAATGAGGCCCAGTGGTGAAAAGTCACTTTTCCCAAGAACCCAGAGGTAGCAGGTAGCAAAGAAGGATTCAAACCCAGTTCCAATTTCTCTTCATATCATGTTCCTGCCACTGACTTGCTTCCCTGATTTTTGTGATAAGATAATACAAGAAATCTCATTTATTTAAGTGCCTGCTAGTGATTCTTGAAAGACAAATGAAATTAATCTTTACAATATATGAGATGGATGTTTAGATAACAAAGCAAATTAAATTGGAGAAATATTTAGCCTAGTTCAGAAATTATTTTTAAACACTAAATCTTGGGGCATTCTTGTTTCTGGATCCTGGTTCCTGAGTCATTTAACCTTAGGCAATCTTCTCCTTTGGCACTGTGGTGAAGCCTCTGGATGGGAAAAGAAAGGGAATAAGCATTGATTAAGCCCCTACTGCGTTCTAAGCATTGTGCAAAGCTCTTTATAAATGTGACCTCCTTGGATCCTCACAACAACCTTGGGAGATCAGGGCTAGTATTGTTTCCATTTTTTAAAAGAGAAAATTGAGACTTAGAGAAGTTATATGACTTTCCCAGGGTCATCCAACAAAGTATCTGAGGCAGGCTTTGAATTTGGGTGTTGGACTCAGGTTATTATAATTGCTAGAGCAGCTCCTAGGACTCCCAAGAGCTGATTGTTAAATATTCAGTGTGAGCACCTATAGCTAGGAAATTGGCAAAAGCCACAAATCAGGGCCTGGTTTATTATTTTGTTAATTGTCTAGATTTAAGAGAGTGATGGGGAAAAGACATTAATAATGAACTTTAAAAGTATACTCTATACTTTTTCCCTCCATAAAGCTGGTTGTTAAAAATTCCCTGATTCTATGTTCATTGCACTGAACACCTGATTGCCTACAGATAAAATGTAGACATTAGAAATGATATAATGAAAGAAGAAAATTTTTGCAAACCAGAGTAAATTTAGAGAATGGAGAATATGGATCAATAGCCTCCTGTGAGAAATTAAAAAAAAATTTTAAATACTTTTTAAATGTTTTAATTCATGTTCCTCCTCCAGGACACACTACTGGACTCTCCCTGAACAATGACAGACTATATAAGCTTGAATACTCCACTGAAGTGCTTGTTACCCAGGTTGGAGAACCCCTCCAGGAAGGTGCAGGCTACAAGATTTCTTCCAATGTGGATGTGGTATTACTATGGAGGAATCCGGATGGGGATGATGACCAGCTAATTAAAATCACAGTGAGCATTTTCTCTTCTTTACACTGAAAACTGGCATGTCAGGGGAAATCCTGGAGATGGGCAGCCACCCAGAGTGAGTGGCCAGGTTCTTATGTGTTTGTAACCAGTCACTAATGTGGATCCCAGGGTTTTATCTCCACAGAACTTGGTAACTATATTCTGTACCACTAGAAAGGTGTCTGTGCACCACACTTTAAGGAAAACACTGGTAAATTAGAGGATGTGTTAGAGAGATTAATTAGGTAAATGAGGGATCTTGAGATATTTAGCCTGAAAAAGAGTAGACTGGAGTGGTGAAGTAGGACACAACCATCTTCCAATATTTGTGAAGGATTTCTGTAAATAAGACTTATCAGAGGATCACTGAGCTTAGAGGAAGGATCTTTGGGAACCAATGAATCCAACCCTCTCATTTTATAGATGAGGAATGTGAGACTAAGCGCAGGTTAAGAAACTCACCCAATCTGGTCTCAGACACTTAATAATTACCTAGCTGTGTGGCCTTGGGCAAGCCACTTAACCCCATTTGCCTTGCAAAAAAAAAAAAAAAACCTAAAAAAAAAAAGAAAGAAACTCACCCAAAGGCTTTCAGTATTGTTTCCCTTTTAATTATTATGTCAACTGCATAAATTGTTTTCTTGGTTCATATAAGTCTTCCTAATTTCCCTAAATTCTTCATTTTCATCATTCCTTATTGATATAGTGTTCATGCATCACAGTGTGTTCAGCCTTTCCCCAAATGATATGAACTCATTTGGTTTATAAGCATTTTTTTAAATAGATGGGACGTTACCCTCTTTTTTAAAACCTCCTTAAGGTATCTGAAGTTCTTTCTTATAATTTTTAATGTGTGTAACTTCAGAGGGAAGAAGCAGGATTAGTGGATAGAAGTTATAAGGAAGTAGAAACTCTCAAAATCAGGAAGAACATCTTAGGCATTGGAGCTGTCCAGCAATGAGCAAACAGGGCTTCCCATTACAAGAAACATTTGAACCAGTGCTGCATTCGGCTGTCTGGCATATTGCAAAAGGGATTTGAGCATGAACTGGCGCTGTTGGATGACTGCCCTTTAAAGGGCAGATATTCAAAGCTTAGGGAACAACATAATCAAAGGTTGAGAGAGAGCAGGAGAGCATACATAGACAGTATTTAATCAAATTTGGCTTGAGCATTACAGGGGATGATATAAGTCTAGAAAGGTTCAATTCTGGACACCACATTTTAGGAAGATTATAGATAGGGTGGTGGGAAACATTCAGAAAAAGACAATCAGGATGGAGAATGGTCTCCTATATAGTCATCGAAGAAACTGGGATGCTTTGCATAGAGATAAGAAGATTCATGAAACATGACAGCTGACTCCAAGTATTTGAATGGCCCTATGGAAAAGAGAACAGATTTGTCCTCCTTAATTCTTGCAAGCAGAACCAGGAGTGATGAATAGAAGAGACAAATTGTTTAGTCTTGTTGTGAAGAAAAACCTTCTAACAATTAAGGCTATAGCCAAATAGATTGAATTGCACTGGGAGGTAATGACTTCTAGCCTCCATTGGGTGACTATAAGCAAAAACTACAGACCACTTTGAAGTGTATGGTAGAGAGGGAACTCTTTTTTACATATAGGTTAGACCAGATGTCCTTCAAGGAACTTGAGAGACCTTTATAATCCTGAAATTCTCTTATTCTGTATAATATTATAGTTTTCTGAATTATATGCAAATTAAAATCAAGAAGGGATTAATCAAGAAATACAAAATAGTATAGATGAATTCTACTGAAATCTCTGACATCTTAAAAAAATCTGCCCCCAATCAAATACATATTTGATCTTAAATGATCATCTTTGTGTGTGTGTGTGTGTGTGTGTGTGTGTGTGTGTGTGTGTAGCAATTCGATTAAGTGACTTGCCCCAAGGTCACACAGCTAGGCAATTATTAAGTGTCTGGGACTGGATTTGAACTCAAGTCCTCCTGACTCCAGGGCAGTGCTCTATCCACTGAGCCACCTAGTCGCCCCTTAAATGATCATCTTAACCATTTCCTTAAACCTTATAGCTTTTGGTGAAGCCAAATCTTAGAGGGAGAAAATCCATAGAGTTTATACTTCTACTTCTGTCTACCTTATTATATTCTACTTTCTGTTTACCTTATTATAGCCTGTCCCATCTCCCTTGCTCTTTGGTGATAAGATATTTCTCTAATTTATTTTTCACTTGGTTACAGATAAAAGATGTTAATGTTGAAAATGTGAATCAAAGGGAAGGAGAAAAGAACATCTTCAAGGGAAAAAAAGTTTCCCAAATCATAGGAAAAGAAAATTTGGCAGCTTTGCAAACACCGATACTTCTCCATTTGACTCGAGGAAAGGTAAGAAGCAGTTTTAAAAGTCAGTCTTCTTTTTCTCCATCCTTATCTTTGCTTCTCTTCTACAGAGAAAGGACTTGTGATGTCAAAAGAAATGGAAAAAGTTGCTCATAAATAGATGGTTTAGACTTCTGTGACATCATAGAGAATCCTAGACAAAGCTAATACAATAAGGTTCAAAAGTTGCTCTGCTACAATATATAGTGTAATAAATCAGGACACTGGATTTATTTTTATTTTTTATCCACCTAGGATTGCTATATTTCTGAAAATATTTTAAAAGAAAAATATATGACTACTATTCATCAATAACATATAAACATCAGGGAAAGTTGTATTACATAGTAAATTAAGAAGTTTGCAAAGATGGTGGAATGTGATGATCACAAAAGGTTAGAGAAACGAACAGAAAAATGATGAAAATTAAGATTTAAAAAACCAATTTGATAACAGATGACAGATTCAGGCAAAAATAGAAAATAAGTAGAGTATTGCTAAGACAGGTTTAATTTCAAAAATTAAAAGAATTCAGAAATTACATCTAAATTTAAAAAATGTTTCAACCTAAAAATAATAATGATGATGATAGTTGGTCTGTATATAATACTTTCAGATTTGCAAAATGCCTTATGTACATTATCTTTCTTAGTCCTTACAGTAACCCTGTGAGGATGACAGAGAATATCATCCCCATTTTACAGCTGAGGAAACAGGCTTAAAAAAGTTATATGGCTTATGACACAGCTATGTGTCAAAAGTGGATTTTTAACCCAGGACTCTTCTGGTTTCAAGTCCAATATTCTTTTCACCCAAAAAGAACAGTCTATATTATTGTATTATTGAAAGTTAGGTGGCAAAGTTGGTAGAGTATGAGCTTAGAACTCAGATTCTGACATAGAAGCTCACCAGCTTTGCAATCACTTAACCTCTTTCAGCTTCAGTTTCTGCATTTGTAAATTGAGGATTATAACAGTGCCCACCAAGTTATTGTGCCATGTGACTGTGGGCATGACTCCACCCAGGAAACTCTCTACAACCATGAGTTATAGGAAGGTGCTGATGTGCATTGGCAGGAAGAAGTTTCCACCTTGGAAGTTGTCAATGTCAATAAAATCACAGTCCTGGTTTAAAAAAAAAGCAACAAGCAAGTTTCCTAAATATTAAAAAAGGACAAATGAGAGACAATGCAGCTTAACTTCTACCTCAACAGCATGGAAGGAATGATCATTCATATTAGAAGTCAATGTTTGTAGAAACCTGGGGGTAGCTGAAGTTTCTCCTGTAGGAAGATTTTCCTGTTAGGGAAATCTATGCTCTTTGGTGGAGTTGTGACATCCTCCCTTCTGGTTCTCCTCAAAGATCTGGTGACCCAACAGTCATGTCCTTGATGACATGGAACTGTCTACTTTTCTTCTTTGTTTCCTCCAATCTAGCAAGACATTTGTGCCAATACAATATTGAATGACCTATAATCTTAATAGCTCCCAAGTGCCACCTGAGAGCAAAGTCTTTTGTTACTCACAGAACAGATCAGCCCATGCAGGTCAAAGGCTGCAATGTGCTTGCCACATCATTATTTCGGCAACTCAAAAACCTTCACTTCCAGGGAAGTTTCTTGCTTTAAACCCAGGTTAAAGTACATAATAGTATCTTCTAATGCAATGATTATAGGGGAAATGTGATGTTGAAGCCTGGTATAAATTTTAGCCATGTCAGCATCCTCAAGAATACTTGCTTGGGCATCTCGTTCTAATGTGAATATGAAGGTATTGCCCAGCACCTCAGAGGTTTGTCAAAAGAGTTGAAAACTCCCCATGCCTGCTTCAGAGCTCCCTCAGCAACTGGGCATGTGACAATCTCAGTTCATCACTGCAGGACTGGGCTTCCAGGACAACGTGGGTTCATGGTCTGTTCCCTCTTTCCCTGAGGGAAGCATGACCAAGTGGAAATAAAACTTTGGTTATACCATGCCTCAAAACTGATTTGATTGTGAAGTGACATTTTCCAGTTTGGGATCTCAGATGATCAAATCCATTAAATAAGGACTGGTTTTTCATCTTGAGCCAAAGATTTCACCCTGGAAATTGACTATTTCATTTTGCCTTCTGCCTCTGGTGAAGTCAGATGGAGTTGTTAGTTCATTTTGTTTTAAAATTCCCTCTCCTGCTGGCAATATATGTTTTTTAAAATTCTCAGCACAATCTGGTACCTGCACTGGCTCCCTTAGAGCACTTTAAAGTGTCAGTTAGTCAAATCAACAATTATTTATTAAGTGGTACAAGACACTGTGGATACAAAGAAAGACCAAGGACAGGCTCTGCCCTCCAGATGTTCTCAGTGAAATAGTGAGAACAACAGGCAAAGAACTATGTACAGATAAGCTACAGACAGGGTAAATGAGAGATAATCTTAGAGGGAAGGCATCAGAATTAAGGGGGATCAGGAAAGACTTCTTTCAAAAGGTGTAAATTTAATTGGGAAATCAGAAGACAGAGATGAGATGAGAGAATATTCCAGGGATGGGGGAACAGTCAGTGAAAATATCCAGAGTGGGAGATGGAAAATCTTGTGAGATGAGCAGAATGAAGTTCAGCATTGCTAGATCACAGGGGTGCATGGAGCTGGGGTGGTGGTGGTGGGAAGGTCTGAGGAGGCTGGGAAGATAACAAAGATCTTTCAAAACCATCTGATGCTGGAGGGAAGAGGGAGTCACAGAAGCTCATCAATTTTTTTTGTTGCTTCTTTTGTATGCCATATTATGTTAGCTCTATACCATTGGGATTTTGTGGGGAAGCAGTGAAGGAGGTGGGGGTGAGCTTGTGAAGAGAAATAGTACCTGTGATTTCTCTAGGACAGCGAACTCCAGATGAGGACATTACCTTCATCAATGCTGCATATTGTCTCTCCTCTTGGAGAGTTGCCTAAAGCAGAGGTATCAAATTCTCAGCCTGGGCAACTTATCTAACATGTATCAGGAAAATTTTAAGAAATATATATATATATATATATATATATATATATATATATATATTTAAATGTTTTCAAATTAATAAAATAAAATACAACATAGATCACATTAAACTGTGGTTTTATAAGGCAATGTGCAGCCTGTAAGGATCCATTTGAGTTGACGCTACTAATAGAAGACTGAAGGACATTAATGATTTGCCCAGCATGGCAGAACTAGTGTGTGTCAGAGTTTAGCTCTCTATCCATTATGCCATGCTGAATCATCATTTAAATATGACAATGTATTGGGAATTTACTTTCAAATTTCGAGTTCTTCTTCCTGACAGATGTTTTTGCCTCTTGCTTGAAAAACTTCCCCTTTTTCTTTCACTTCACCACTCCTTCCCTCCTCCATTCAAATGGATGGAAGATCTGATTCATGTTTGCTAGATCACTTCTCTTCTTTTGAGTCTTTTTATTAGCCTGAAAAAGTTTCTCAGTAATAGGGACTTGGTTTTTATTCTCTTAAAATTCGCTATAAGCTCAGAGAATTCAAGCAGAAGCATGGTTTTCCTGGGGAAAGCCTAGAGATAATTCCCACTAAGTTTAATAGCATCTAATTTCCTATCAGATTATAGTCTGAAAGCTTTCTTTCAGTCCCTCTTTCCATCTGTGAACACCCACTGCCCCTCTCCCTATTTACAAGTCAGTAACAAAGTGCCCCTGATGGGCCAAGGACCCAGGGAGTACCTTCAGAGGACCATTCTAAGCTTTCATGCTGCCATCTCACCTGTTGTGACACTGTGGCCTTCATCCTGCTATGGTGATGCAGCCTGCTACCAGGTAGCTGCAGGATAG
Organism: Macrotis lagotis; assembly: GCF_037893015.1. Lineage (NCBI taxonomy): Eukaryota > Metazoa > Chordata > Mammalia > Peramelemorphia > Peramelidae > Macrotis > Macrotis lagotis. Next base: position 9,244,516 of record NC_133660.1, read on the forward strand.
GACTGTGGGCTCATCCATATTTCAGATCCATATTTCTGCTACTGTTCTCAGAACAAGCCCTCCACCTCAATTTCCTAATCTACAAAGTGTGGGAGTTGGACAAATATCACCTAAGATCTTCAGTTCTAAATCTGTGTTCCCGTATGTCTACCCTAGACAAGGAAAATCCAGGCTGCCTCAGGTCTCCCAAACCTTGCCCGTCTCACTGTGAGAAGTTGATATGAAGAATGGAAAGAAAGTCTCCCTTAAGATTGCATCTCAAACCTAGGAGTTTTGATTTAGAGCTGAAAACTACCTTCAAGGCCATCTAGTTTGGTCCAGTATTCTTTAGAAGAAGAATCTAAAACTTAGGGAGGTGAAGGGTTGCTAAGCCCTCCATCCAGTAACCCAACACAGTGTGCCCTGATTAGGATTTTAAGCCCAGCTCCAAAAGCTTCTCCATCATTATCCTGTTTGAGAGTCACCATTCGATTGTGTTTTCTGAAATCACCTAGATAAGAATCAAATCTCAAATCTTCCAGTGGATATAAAAAGCATGCATACAAAGTTATACATAACTTAAGTCAATCAGTGAATAAGCATTTATTAAGCACCTGCTGTCTGCCAGTTCCCATACGAGACACTGAGAATACAAAAACCAAATAAAAGTCTTTTACATTTCATATGTGACATTTTATAGGAAGAGGCATAAATAAGTATATATGTATGCATGCATAGATATATATGACTACCTACATGCATGCATATATCTTTAAGGACATGTAGGTACATAGAATCCCAAAATTTTTAGGGCAGTTTTAAACTATTAAAGACTTTTAAGACACCCTTTGTATAAAACAGGTGTGTGCTAGAGTTGATTCAAGTCAGAAGGAGTTCTAGGACCATTCTGGACCCCCTGATAATAACCTGAAGGTTTAAGATTTGGCCTAAGATCTAGGCCTATAGGCTTCTGAGAATAACTAGTAACACTGACACCATTGCTACCTTGGAAATATGTTGGGTGTCTTCAATACTCTCTAGGGCCGTCAGAATCTAAGGACCATCTAAAGTCAGTAAACGTTTGTTATCTAAAAGTTGAATTAGAGAGCCATGTTACAATTAAAAATCTAAGCAGGTTGTGTAGGTTGGCAGGTTGTGTTCTATGATGAAGATACACCAGGAGATTTTCCTACCAGATTCCAACACTAGCCCTTTGAAACTTCTAGGAAGTCAGCCAGGCCGGCGATCCCATGTGCAGTCGTAATCTGCAGTCGTAATCTGCATTCCATCATGTGAGAAGTCAGTCATGGTCTGTTTCCTCACGCAGGGGCATGCAGACCTGCGATTCGCTTGACTCCTGGAAATTATCCTCACCTAGCCTTGGCTCAGGAAGTGTGACTACATGCCAGGCATGCTGTCGAAAAATGGAGAAAGACCTGGTTTATGATATAGCGCATTAGAAACTCATCTTTGGGGTTGTTAGATAGCCGGTGATTTGTTTGAGAATATGAGATCGTGTGTTTTCAGACACTGAGGTCACTGTTCCAATTCCCTTTACCATGGGGTGAATGCTAGCCTGACATGGGTGGGTTCAGCCATTTCAGGAATTAGGACAGGTGACCGTTTAAATGTCCATTTTATAAGTAAATTTGTTACTAAGCTTGGGTATACCTAGGTAAAGAGAAGCAGAAGCTTGAGGCAATCACCTGCATACCTGCATGGGTAGGGGAAAAGGTTCTATACTCCCCTGGCAAAGTTAGGAATGACTTCTATTAGTTGTATCTGGGAATAATTGCTCAACTTTCCCCTTCACTTTGTGAAGCCACAGTTTACATTAGGGAGAGAGGGATGAGGAAGAGTGAAGGTCTGTATGAATACCATCAAATAAAATTAGGTGGTTTTTATTATGAATAAAGGCTCATTTGCTTGTACCTCGCAAGAACTTTGGAGCTCACAACATGACAGTCTAAGGGTGTATACACTTTGGATAAAGGGCAGTCAGAGAGGAAGACACAGGTCTACTGCTGCCCTAAGTAGCATGGGACCCACTGTGGAATTTCTCAAAGGAATGGAGCTCCAAGACTAATAAAATCTTGTAGGTTTTTATAAGGTTCTCATTGGGGTCCAGCCAGTTCAGTCATTGCAGGAAGGGGGCCTGGACCAGGGAAATGGTATTGATGCATGCTAGTTGTGGGGAGTGAGGGGGAGGCATTCCTGGGGGATTGATGCTGAGTTCAGATTCAGATGCTCTGCCAGAGGAAAAGGAGCTTCCGGCTGTTGCCATTTGACAGGTTGACCCAGGGGTTTTGAGCTTCCCTGGAGCTTCTTCATTTAGTGCGGTGGTATTAGTCGAGGTCAACAAGCAATAGATTGGGATCACCCGCTGGTCTCAAAGACTGATCTCTAGCTGGCCACTTTGAACATGTTAGGGTTTGTAACTGAGAAAGCGTTCTTGTCCTCTCTCTAAGAGGGACTTTGCTTTCTGCATTTCCCTTTCCCATCATCCTTCTGATCTTAAGTTTTCTGTAGAATGAAGAGCAGCTCCTCTTCACCAAAAAGTTAAAGATATTAAGGGGAAGAATCTGGTTCTTTTTGCCATTAATTTGGTGAGCTTTGATGGATAATTTGTCTTTCTTTTGGATTATTTCTATTATCCCAGGTTACAGACTACTACTCATTTCTAAGTGAACCAGTGGCTGTACAGAATCTCAAGAAAGGACTGGCCAGCCTGTTTCAGCTGCAGTTAACCTCTGGAACCGCCAATGAGGTATGTACAATAGAAGGATATCATGAAATAGATCTCATTCAGCAAAAGAAAGAATGAAGCTGGTGCCCTAGATTATTATTTAATTAGCTTTATTTTCTACCAAATTCCTTTTTTATTTTTTAAATTTAAGGCTGTAGGTTTAAGTGACTTGCTCAAGGTCACACAGCTAGGCAACTATTAAGTATCTGAGGCAGGATTTGAACTCATATCCTCCTGATTCCAGGGCCAGTGCTCTATCCACTGCACCACCTAACTGCCCTGTTTTATTTTCAAAGAAAAAACTCCCTACCCCTTCACATCCAAAAAACAAAAAACCCCAAAACTCATAATAAATACAAAACTGTATGTCTCATTCTGTGTCTTAAATCCATTAATTCTCAGGAATTTTGGTTAGTCATTGCACTGACCAGAGTTTAAAGTCTTTTATTTTATTTTTAAAGTTATTATTTATTCTGAATTTTTTTTTAAATTTGAGTTCCAAATTTTCTCCCCTCCCACACTCCCACTGAAAAGGCAAGTAATATGGTATCATGCAAAGCATATTTCCATATCAGCACTGTCACCAAAAAGGGAAGGAAAAATTAAGAAAGTAAAAAATTATACTTCAATTTACACTCAGAGGAAGTTACCATTTTGTCATTATGAGTCCTTTCAGAACAGCTAAGTCGTTAATAGTTGATCATCATTATAACATTGCTGTTACTGTATACAATGACTTCCTATTGTTGCTCACTTCACTTTGAATCAGTTTATATAGGCCTTCCCATGATTTTCTGAAGCCATTCCCCTGATCATTTCTTATAGTATAATAGCACTCATCTCTATCCTTTTTTCAGTCACTCCCCAATTGATGAGCATCTCCTAAATTTCCATTTCTTTGCCAACCCAAAAAAGATCTTTTATAAATATTTATATATACATTTAGCTCTTTTGCTTTTTTATTTTTATTGATCTCTTTGGAGTACAGACCTAGTAAAGCTATTACTGGATCAAAGGGTATTTACAGTTTTATAGTATTTTGGGCATAGTTACAAATTGCTCTCTGGAATGGTTGGACAAGTTTGCTACTCTATCACCATTTATTAGTGCCTATTTTCTCTTATCCCCTCCAGTATTTATCATTTCTGATAGATGTGATATAGTACTTCAGGGATTTTTAATTTGCATTTTTCTAATTATTAGTGATTTAGAGCATTTTTCATATGATTATAGATAATTTTACTTTCTTCTGTTTATATACTTTGACCATTTATTGAGAAATGGAGCTTATTTTTATAAATTTGACTCTGTTTCCTAAATATTTGAGAAATGAGGCCTTTATCTGAGATACTGGTATAAAATTGTATATTATTTCATTGTCTATATTATGTAATTTCCCTAATCATCTCTTTAATTAAATTTGGCTCTGCTTTGGTTTTGTCAGAGATCATAATTGTTACACCTGCCTTTTTAACTTAAAAAGTATGTCCTTCTGTCTCAAGAGTGTCTCTATTAAACAACAGTTTGTTGGATTCTAGTTTCTAATCTGTTTTGCTTTTTGTAATTTGTTTGAGCATTCAGATAGATCCATTGCCTAGAAAAGAAATATTCATGGAAAGAGGACTATTATGAAACCCTATACAAGGGGTTCAGACCCAGGCCAAGAGAGATAGTCCAACCTGTTTAGAATGGAGAGAGAGCCCAGATATATTCAAATAAATACAAAAAGCTCTGGAACCATCATTGGAATCTAGTGGCAGAGCCCTTCAGGCTTGTACTTCCAAACCTATAGCAGCCTCAGCTCTCAGGAGTTGACATGAAGGCAAAGTCTCGCACATTTTCCTGTGTCCTGTTATTGCCAGGTATCAAGAAATGGGAATACATTTTGTTATTCCTGAATTTCTTGTGGGGTATGTCAAGAATCAACCAAAAAGCATGAAAAAAATCACCACATGCTAGAAGAAATGCACACTTGGATTTCCTCCTCTCATTCCAGCTGACTTAGAGAAAAATGTGATTGTATGGTTGTAAGTCAGGGTGACCTTCTCTTAGAATCAAGTCATAAATAAATTCATTCCAAATGAAGTTTCCTCTTTTTAAAACATTTAGGTGGACATTTCTGGGAATTGCAAAGTGACCTATCAGGCCCATCAAGATAAAGTGACCAAAATTAAGGCCTTGGATACCTGCAAAATTGAAAGGCCTGGATTCACCACCCAGAACAAGGTATGAGTCAGTTCTCTAACTTCAAAATATCTAGAAAGCTATGCTTTGGGAAGAAATGGGGAAGGAACCAGCATTTATTGAGCAAATCCTATGTGGCAGGTACTCTACCAAGCACTTTACAAATATCATCTCATTTGATGTTGACTTGACAGAATAAGTATGAAAAGAAAAGATAGATAATAAATGGTGGAACTATATTGAGAGTCTTTATGCAGTAGAAATTCCACTGCAGATATGCCTGCCATGTAAGCCAAATGGATGGTGATTTTTTCCCCTTAACTTGATCTAGAAATAAATAACTGAATCTTCTTATTTGTTTGTTTTTTTTACGAAGTGCTTTTTCTCTCTTTTCTCTCCACATCCCCACAGGTTTTAGGGATCAGTTCCAAAGCAGTATCTATGACTACTTATAAGATAGAAGACAGTTTTGTCACAGCAGTCCTGGCAGAAGAGACCTTTGCTTTTGGTCTCAATTTCCAGAGATTGACTACAGGCAAAATAGCATCTCGGTAAGATAAAGAAATAAATATTTGGAATTTACATTTTTCTTTGCTGCTCCCTAATTTTAAGAAAAACTTAAATATGTTGTTCTCTTCAGTTCATTTCTCTGATTGGCATAAGTTTTAAAAGCAAAAGCTAAAAAAATACTTGTACTTTTCTGTTTTTTAATTGTGAGGGAGTGTCTTATGCTGAAAAAACACAATGAATGATTCTAGAAGAAGAAGCCTGACCTGGCTGAGAGATGGTCTTGGAATTACCAGGGCCTGGGTTCAGATCTTTCCTCTGACCCACTGATCATGTGACATTGTATACATCCTTTAATCTTGAAGTGATGGGTGCTTCCTTCTTGGCAGAGTTGGTGCTACTCTGGTTGAGAAAGCTTCTCCCCTGGAAATTTCCTAATTCTAGGAAATCACAGGTACAGTTAGAAAGGAAGGAAGAAAGGAAGGAGAAAGAGGATAAGAAATTATTTGCAAAGGAAACATGTCAGATACTTCCACTCTTTGGTCTACATTATTTACAATATCTTGAACCTCTATTTATACTTGTTAGTTTGATTTTTAGATTGTTTGGGCTGAAGAGCAGTTCCCATGACACTGGATCATAGAGGAGAGCAGATGACACTTCCCTCGCATTATTTGACCTTGTTCAGATGTGAATGTTGACCATGAGGCCTTTTCCCTTGGTTGTTCTACAGGCAGAAACTGGAGCTGAAGACGACAGCAGCAGGCCCAGGGCTGATGGCTGGAAAAAAGGTCGCTGCTGTAGTGAAGGCTGTGGATTCAAATTATGCATCCATGCCCCTGGTTGGGCAGCACTTCGAGAGCCAGTGCAAGCGCTGTCCTGCTGTAAGTTTTCCTAGCAATTTCCTTCAGCTTCCATTAACTCTCAACATTTATTCAGCATCTGTTGAATGTCTGACATGATGCCGAAAAAGTCTCTCCTCGGGGAACTTACATTCAGCTGGGGACAGGGGGGAAGCAGACCATGTACAGTGGATGGGCTCAGGTCAGACTCTAGATCTGTCATGGTATAGAGAGTTGTTGGTTATCAGTATGGAAGCAGAGATTCTTAACCCAGGGTTCATGGATGGGAAGAAAATTACATATTTATGCCTATATAATTTTCTTTGTAATCCTATGTAATTTATATTATGCATTTAAAAACATTGTTCTGAGAAGGGGTCCATAAGTTTTATCAGATTGTTCACTACATCAAGAATGTTAAGAACCCCTCTTTTAGGGAGTTGCCCAGACCACTGACAACTTGTCCAGGATCACATAGAGGTGAGATTTGAACTTAGATCTTCCAGGCTCTGAAAATAGCATTCTATCCACTAAAATATATAAACTATACACACAATAATTTCATAAGAGAGAAAGTGCTAAAAACTGAAAAGATCAGGAAATGCCCCATGAAAAAAGGTAGCCACACTCTACTCTTTTAAAGTAATAATCAGTTGTTTTTTTGAGGGAAGTTAGGGAGGTGAGCACAGAATGTATCCCAGATTTGCAAAGTCTCATAGGTAGGAGATAGACTAGCTAGTAAGCCAGTTTGTCTATGATGGGAAATAAGGGGATTCATGAAATGGAAACCAGATGATGGAGTCTTTAAATTTCAGGCTGAGGGGTTTCTCTGAGAAATAACAGGGGTGGGAGTTGGCATTGAATATTGCTAAGCCATGATATGGGACCTGATCACAAATACATTTCAGGAATATCAGCTTGGCGGTTCTTGAGGTCAGTTAGGAGAGTATTAGAGTAATCTAAGTTCTGGGTGAGGGTCCTGAATGCTGAGTGAGGATAAACTTGTGAAAGAAGTGGATAGGTGAGAAAGATGCTGTGGAGGATGGTATGAGACCTGTCACCTGGTTGGATGTGAGGGGTGAGGAAGAAGAAGCAGTTCAGGGTGACTCCCGGGCCAAAATAAGGGAGTTTGGAAAAGGAATGGGTTTGGGACAAACTAGAATGTGCTGCCTACAGGTCCTCCAGGTGGAGATTTCCAGCAAGTAATCTAGGACTAGAATTCAGGAGAAAGATGGGAACTGGATATTCATATTGGAGATCATTCTTCACAGAGATAATAATTAAACCAATTATGGATGATGAAATCACTAAGGTAGAGTGTATAGAGACTATGACCAAAAACTTGTATTTTTACTAAGTCTATTCTAGAAGCTCTTGGATGTATTCCCTAGGTTTGTGGAGAATAATAAACCATCCCTGAGGGGTGGCTAGGTGGCACAGTGGATAGAACACTGACCCTGGAGTCAGGAGTAGCTGAGTTCAAATCTGGCCTCAGACACTTAATCATTACCTAGCTGTGTGGCCTTGGGCAAGCCACTTAACCCCATTGCCTTGCAAAAAACCCTAAAAAACTAAGAAAAATAATAAACCATCCCTGGGTTGTAAAGACTAAAGATTATTTGGTTTGAATCTCAATAGGGACACCCAATATACTCAAGCTAAAATTCAGAAGCTAAGGGCTGTCTTATAGAACAGAACCTGAGAATATAATAAAGGTCAGAATCAAGCCATGCTTTCCAACCCTGTAGATTGACCTGAGTTGCTGTATTCCAAAAACAAAGACAATTTAACTTTTAACCTTTTCTAATCCAGTTCTAACTGTTCAAACTCTCATATAGCTATTATTGTGCTTTTCACCATAGATTCTATATTTTAACTAAAAGCAGTTACAACTATGTTATGGAAGAACCTCGATAATTAACACTATTTGTAGGACAGAAATTAAAGCAAGGATTTTTGTTTGCTAGAAGTCTTAAAGGACAATATGGAACATTTTGATTTCCTATTTGTAAAGAATTAGAATTAAGGCACTGAATTCAAAATTATGGTGTCTGATTCATAGTATGGAAAACCCTTGGGGGCATGAGAATTCTCATTTCAGAGTTGAGATCTGCCGCTCTTAGAAAATTGTTGTATTTACAGGAACTTGCCAAATCACCATTAAAAAAGGTCAGTCTTGTGCTAGAACACAAAAATTTTATAAAGAACTGCTGAAAAGCAGAAATGTTATATAATTCTTTATTGACCACAACACAATAAAAATTATAATCAATACATTTGAAAAGATTCAAACCTAGAGGTTAAAAAAACAGGTAGCTCCAATAAACTCTGAGGCATCCTTATCCCAACTCCCAGATGAGTTGGGTCACCATAACTTCATTGGGTCATTGTAGAGGTCTAGGGATAATCCCTGGGTTAATTTAATGATGTCATTGATTCAGGCTCTCTCACTGCCCAGATTATAAATTGAAAATTCATTTAGTAAATAGTTTTAAGAAAGAAGTATATACTAAGATGGTTCAATGAGATCAGCTGGTATAAAACATTTATAACAAACTTTTCCTCCAGTACATAAAAAATTCAAGAGAAAATGGGCTTAAGACTTAGATTGCACCTGTTATAAAAGGGTGCATCTTCTTCTCCCTTTCATGAGTTTCTCAACAACTTCCCCTCAGGTGGGGTGTGGTCTCTTAGTGGGATCTAGTACAGTCGAAGCCCAGGCTGATTGTGGCTCCTGGTGATGGAGACATTGCCAGGCCATTCGGCTAATCTCCTGGGCTCACGGTGCCTAGATACTATGGGAAGACAAGATCCTCCTCCACCAAAGTGGGCAAAGGAGAGATAACTTTGACTAGACCTTTTCTTCCCTGCCAGGAAGGTTCTTGTTAGGAGTCTCAGCTAGAACACATCTCAGTTTCTGGAATCCCATTCCTTCTCAACTACTACACAATTTTCAGTGTGGGTCCCATGGGTCCTGTCCAAATTTCTTTGGCCCATCTAGTTGTGATGCTTGTGCAACCAAAGACATTTTAGCACTTGTTCTAAAGTCTATTTGTGATTGATACAGGCTATGACCTACTTTTACAAACAAGTCACTGAAATAAAAGGTAATTTCATCAAAGAAAATGACATTAAAGATACAATTTAAAAAATTTAATGATAGTCAAACTACATTTAGGAGAAAAATCTATATCCTTTTAGAATAGATCAGTGAATTAGACAAGCAAAAAAATAGCTGTTCTGAAAAAATCAAAAGAGATTGAAATCAATTGAATCAATGAATAAAACTCAGAGCTAGTTTTTTTAAAAAATTAACAAAATAGACAAAACATCAGCTAATCTTATTTTAAGAAAAAAATAGAAAATCAATTTAGCTAAATCAGAAATGAAAAAAAAGAGAATTCATAATAAATGAAGAGTACATATACTTCTCCCACTCTCTATCCCAAACTTTAAAAACAGCAAGTCTCTAGTGAAGTGACTAGAGACATTTGTGGAAAATATTAAGTTAACTGAGGAAAAAGAAAAGTATTTTGGATTTTATACTTCCTGAATCATCTAGGGATGAATATAGCTTTCCCTTTTTTTCCTACTTATTGGCAGAGCCTGGCCTTATTTTTAAACTATAAAACAAGGTGACCTCTACATGAGTCACTACTAGTTTAGGTCTGTTAGGCTCAGTAATTCTGCTTGAGTTCGGTCGTTTCTGTAAACTAATAAAGGGATAAAACATTGCAGTGATGTATGTGGTCAGCATAACGGGACAATAACAAAAGGGTGTTGTGGGGGATGGAGATTTTGCTAACATATTGGCTTATGTTATTTGAAATTTATAAAAGAGACTTTATTCTAGGGAAAATTATAAGCCCTTTATCAATGATCCTGAGGCTGCGACATCACGCTGAAGGTATTGGGTCTGAACTGGCGGTCCTGTTTTTCAGCTCTCTGAGTTCTGGCAGACCACAAGAAAGCAAATGCAGCCTGACAACCTGGCCAAAACTGACTCCGTCAAAGGCTTCTTAGATCTTATCCAGCACTTCAGGAAAGCCAAGAAAGAGGAGCTGCTTCAGATTCTCAAAAGTGAAAAAAAGGAAATTCTGTAAGTCTCTGGAGCCATCATAGGGGGCTTTTCTAAGGTCAACATGAAACTGGGACAAATGGTTTTGGTTTTTTTTTTTTTACCTTGATGATTGTTAAACAGAGAACTGGATTGAGAGCGAGGCTAATGGATTTGACTGTTTTGTTCTATTGGACACTTTTATCATGACCTTATGCCACAAGGTAAAAACCTAGAATCACTTGAACCTGAAAAAAATTTCATAGTAATTGTGCTTTATAGCAATGAAATCTTTTTCCCCTATTTCTTTCTTTCTTTTTCCAACAACAAGTAACAGTAGTTTTCAACAATCTTTTTTTCACTTTACATTTTTCTTCCTCCCTCCCTTCTCCCCACCCCCCCCATGGAAAGCTCTGCATCTATAACCATGCTAAACATAGGTCCATATTAATCATGTTGATAGCAGTGAACGCTTGAGTCTTCAACAACTGAGACAGAAACTGGTCCTGTCCTTGTACACAAGGAAGCAAGCAAAAGGCCTGGTCCAGTGCCTAGTCTGCTTAATTGATTGATTGATAGCCAGGAGAGAGCTGGCTCCGCACTTTTTGGGTAGTACTGATATGTTGACTATTAAATAAGCTCTATTTAGCTTAAATAAACTATATTTTACAAGATTCCAATCGTGGGGGGCGGGGAAGGAACCTTCAGTTGAGAAACGTAATTTAATTTAAGACACAAATGAAAGGGCCAATCAAAAAAGAATTTATTAAGTATTGACAATGTTCTAGTACGTACAGTTGACACAAAGAGAAATGGAACAGTCCTTTTCCAAGGAACTTGTTATTCTAATGGGGAAAGATGAAACATTAAAAGAAACTTTGGGGAGGCAGGGAGGGAGCAGTCCCCTTGGGAGGTCATGGTGAAAAAATCGAGAGTGCTGGGGTCAGAAGCAGAGCTCGGAGAGGATGCTCGGCCTTTCCTTAGAATAGAGTCCTGGAGGAACTCCCCTGGGGGGAGGAGGGCCCCAAGGGCTGCAGGGACGGCCTGGGGTGGGGGAGGCCAAAGGAGATGGGCCACGAACCCTGGAAAGCCCCCTCAGCCCTGAAGAAGGAGCTGAGCCTGGAAGAAAGTAGGAGATCTTCCAAGGCAGGGAGAAACGGGAGTAGCAGTCAGACTGCACTGATGCAGCCTCTCCCATTGCCCTGTTCAACCCCCCTCCTCACCCCCACCCCACATATTCAAGGTGAAATGAAGAGCTTGGTTAAGTACCCTGATTATTCCTACCAAAACGTCTCCCACAATTAGCTGACTATTTCTGAAGAGAAGTGAGATTCAAGAGAGGCGACCTGTGTTGTGGACAGACCCCTGAGCTCGGAATCCCTCGAGTCCCCGCTCAGCCCCACCCTGGCTTTGGGACCCCTTGTAAACCAATTTGCCTCTTACTGCCTTCAGACAACTCTCAGAGCCTAAGCGGCAGCAAGTGTCCCAGGAAAGGGGGTGTGGAACCTGGAGTCAGCCCCAGCCTCAGACCCTCCCCAGCTGAGGCCCTGGGCCAGTCCCTCCGCTTTGGTCTGCCTGCTTCCTCAACTTAAAATGGTGATAATAACATCCTTGCCCCCCCCCCCCCAGGGGTGTTCTGCGGATCAAATGAGTTAACATTTGTAAAAGCCCTTAGCACAGGGGCTGCTGCAGAATAGAGACTTTTGTTGTCATTTAGTCATTTGAACCAAGTCTGACTCCTTGTGACTCCTTTGGAACTTTTCTTGGCAAAGATTTTGGTTTGACATTTCCTTCCTTAGATCATTTTCCAATAAGTCCTGAATAAATGCTTATTCCCTTTTCTTTCTCCTTCCTCATCTACTTGTTCCCTGTGTCAACTAAAATCACTTATCTTCGTTGGGCCTGAATTGTCTAATTCATTTGTGCATAGATGCAACCTGTAGCTATTCAACCCAAATCAGCAGACCATGCATTACCCAAACCTGATCAGTCTATGCATGATATTAGATTTGTCCATTAGCATGGAGAAAATATGAACCAGCTGTGTTCATAGACTTACAGATGGAAGAATATAGAAAAATTATAGCTCCTAGAAGGCAGCTGGGAGGTCATCAGATCTAACCCCCCCCCCCCAATTTAGAGGTGAGGAAGACAAAGCCCCAAATCACACACAGCTGGTGCTTAGTAAAGAGTAGAGCTGGCATTGGGCCTCTTTCCCTCACACCCCACAGATGGAGTCAGTGGCTGCAAAGATATGGCTGCTGTATATCTAAAGCATTGGATTTCCTTTGAAATCTTTAAAGTATTTGAGCTTTATTATAGAAGGATCTGCTGTTTGGAAGGAAAGTCTGTTCTTTAAATGATTATTTACTAGTTTGAATCTATTTTCCTTCTGATATGCTAAAGGAAACATTGTGTATGGACATGAATTAAGTATTTATTTGCAAAAGAAATCAGATATAAAGGGCAAATTATATCTCCAAAAATAGTAAATTCTGGATTTTATTGAATAATGGAACTTTCAAATACAATGATAAACCTAGATGTCTTCATACCAGTAAAGAAAAAGAAACCTACATCTTTTAGAAACTTAATGTAAAGACTTCATCCTAGACCTAGCTCCCTTCTGCCTCACTAGATCTGAATTCAAATCCTACCCCTATTTTAGAACTAGATGACCTTAACGTTCCTTAATGTCTTTGACCCCCAGTTTCCCCATATATAATGATAGCAATGCAACTTGGCCCACCTACCTCGTAGGATTGTTATAAGATACTCTGCAAACTTGGCTAAGCAATGATGTATGTTTGTATTGATTCAGCGGTCAGTCAAATAGGTGCCCATCATGGGCCAGGCCCTGTGCTAAGCAGCAGTTTTTGTCCTCCTTCTGTTCTAGTCTAGAGGGAGATGGTTCAACAGTGTGCTGCAGTTGTGCATGGGTGCATGCCCCAGCTGCATCTGCTGAGGGAAAGGTAGGCATCCTTGGTGCTGACTTTGGCTCTGCTCAGGGACCAGCAGAACTCACTGTCCAGTTTTGAAAATTGACAAACAACAGGATCTGATTTATTTTATTGATTGTCTAAATTTAAGAAATGTTGGAGAAAATTGTAATTATGCAGATTAAACTAAGAAGCATCATGGCTCTGTCCCTTACTATTTCTGTTACTGTGACCAAATCACTTAACTCTTTGTGAGAAAGGGGGATTATTGTCCCTGCCCACTCTTCCTACCCAGAATCTTGTGAGTAATCACTGTATATGAAAGCACTTTGAAAAAATTAAAGCTTTGGGGAAGTTAGGTGGCACAGTGGATAGAGCACCTGCCCTGGAGTCAGGAGTACCTGAGTTCAAATCCAGACTCAGACACTTAATAACTACCTAGGCATGTGGCCTTGGGCAAGCCACTTAACCCCATTTGCCTTGCCAAAAAGAAAACATTAAAGCTTTTTGTATATATTTGGCATTCTACAAACATACATTTACATGTGCATATATCAAGAATACATTATGAGAATGTTTCTTGATAGAGAGATTAGTATTAAGTATATTTAACTTATTCAGAGATTTTTCCCTAGACTACACACTGGAGAAATTTTTATCTCTAGACCTTACAGCCCAAACCAAGTGACATTCGTATCCTAGGTCCTCACTACACTGGAGCCAAGTCAACAAGCCTTTATTAAGAATCTACTGTGGGCCATACACTCTGCTCAGGCCTGGAATATATACATAGGATTTAATCATCATCATCAAATAGTCAATTAGAAAGTGAATACTAAATCCCACTGAATCATAGGCACTTTTTCTTCATCTTTCTACTTCCATATGTACAGAATTGGTTCAATATTTAGGAATCTGAGGCATGGACACTTGGTATTTTGAAAATGCAATGAGCAAGGATGAGGGTATCAGCTTTCAGTCATCAGTGTTCAGTGCATTTGTAACGGTGGATTATGGGAGTGTAGATAATCCTTAATAATGATAATAAGGCCAACATTTACATAGAGCTCTAAGGTTGGCAAAGTACTTTACATGGGTTTCTTGTATTTATAATGCATTTTAAGGTTCACAAAACACTTTTTCTATTTTGTTCTTCACATTGACCCTGTTAGATCAGTGTTAGTAATATTCCCATTTTACAAAAGAGGAAACTGAGGTAAAAAAGGTTTAAAATAATAATGGACTGACCAGATTCAAATACTGTCTTCCTGCCTCCAAGTCAGGAGTTATAATTATACCACCCAACTTCCTCATCTTGATTTTAATACATTTTTCTAGAACTGGAATCATTAATGATTTTTTTCCCATTTGATTTACTTTTCTAATTATTTAAGCTTCAGTTAATATTAATATTAGTTTGCATTCTTCCAAAGATGCATTAGGGTCAGTATTCAGAAAAAGGAGGAAAGGAAAGAGAGCTCGTGTAAGAAATGTCCTGGGATTAAGAAATTTGCTGTGACTAATCCGTGAAGCAGATAATCAATTGATAGAATTAAGGCTATCACTAAATTTTTATATCAAAGAGTATATCTAAGTGTTGGCAGAAAAGAGTGAAAATTAGCTTCTTTTTTCTTCCTGGCATCTTTTATTTCTCTGGAAAGCTAAAAATGTAAAGTCTCTGTGTGGCTGAACTTGTAAACACTTTCTTGAGTGTTTCAAGTTGAGAAGATCGCTATTCATGACTGTAATCATTTATTTGGTGTCCTTCGGCTCCTCTGGGGCAGCCGGGCACTGGGCTAGGCTCTGCGGCTACAAATGCAGTGAGCGGTTTTCTCTTTCAGACCTCAACTGGTGGATGCTGTGACATCTGCTCAGACCCCGGATGCTTTGGAAGCCGTACTAGAGTTTTTGAATTTCAAAAGTGAAAAAGATATTATTCTCCAAGAGAGATTTCTTTATGCCTGTGGTTTCGCCTCCCACCCCAATGAGGAGCTCCTGAAAGCTTTGCTTGTAAGTACAAGAGGACAGTGGGAAATTGTAGGAGTGTCAAAGGGACAGGGTGGGGGACAGTTCACTTAATGCAATCAAAGGATTGATACAAGTATTGAGGGATGAAATTAGACCTGAATTACTGTAAAATTATGTGACTTGATGTAATCATTGCTCTGATTGTTTATTTTCTCTAACATAACTTTTTATTAAAATTTCCTGGACTGTTTCATAAGGTTAGGGACTGGATCTATGATTTCAGGGTTATCGAGGTCTTTTTAGTGGCAAACCTCCCTCTGTGAGTTCAGGTCAGCACCTTCTCTGCAACTTATGTCTTAGAGATTTTCCCCAGAGGGGTTCTAACAGGTTTAATGAGGAGAAGACCCAGATCTGATATCTGCCTCTGGAGGTGGAGTTGGGAGGGCCCACTGAGAGTCAACATTTTTGCCCAACTCACCTAACATATCTTCTCTACAACAGCCTAGGAAAAATAAATCATAGTATGTCATCTACCCAGCCTAGGGCAGTTTAGGAAAACAGACCAAGAGGTCTGCAGACACAGGTTGACAGCAGAGGCAAAGGTAGGTAGCATCCTACTGCCCAGGGATTTGTTGGGGCTTAGACCGAACCCTAGACAGAAGCACCAGAGCAGGAAGGGCTCCCCAAAGCTAATCCTGCAAACAGGAGCAGGGGGTGCCAGCCGGTAGTTTTATCATCAGTTACCCAGGTCTAGATCACCAGGCAGAGCGGGAAAGTGTGAGGTCCTAGCTGTGTACGGGGCAAGGACCAAGATTCTGAAGTCTTAGCTGTGTGACACCGAGCCCACGAGCAGATTAGAGATTCACTTCTGCCTTTTAGCCTTGCACATAAGCCTGCATGGAATAACTATGTCAGGAAACCAAGACGCCCATTGTCTTGGAACCTATAGAATTTCCCGTGGAAGTATTCTACTGAAACTCAGCCACACACAATCCAACAGATTCCAACTGGAATAGGGGCTTACAGAGCTCATATCAAGAGGTCAGTAAACAAATCTCTCCCCAGATTGTACCCCCTTAGAAGCATCAGAAATTTTCAGACCTCCAGATAAGCTGTGAAAGTAGCAGAAGGACACAAAAAGATAAAAACTCAGGCCAGACATTTCTCCAGAAGGAAGCAGAGCCCAACATGAACATAAAGCTTGGACGAGGCTAGAAGAATGAATAATTGAAAAAGAACCTGACCCATAAATAGCTGCTATAATGACAGAGAAAGTAAAGACACAAAACACAGAAGACAATGATTTAAAAATATCTTCAAAGAAAAGTGCAAATTGATGATAAGCCCAAAAAGAATCCTTAGAAGAGTTTTTTAAAGGAGCAAAAATTAATTTAAAAACAAAATTAAGGGCAGATAGGTGGCGCAGTGGATAGAGCACTGGCCCTGGAGTCAGGAGTACCTGAGTTCAAATAAGACCTCAAACACTTAACAATTACCTAGCTGTGTGGCCTTGGGCAAGCCACTTAACCCCACTGCCTTGCAAAAACCTAAAAAACTAAGATAAAATTATAAGGGGAAATGGGGGGGGGAGGTAAATAATATCTATGCAATAAAATCATGAAAAGAGAATTAATAGCTTTGTAAAAGTGATATAAGCATTAAACCTGTTAGAACCCCTCTGGGGCAAATCTCTAAGACATAAATTGCAGAGAAGGTGCTGACCTGAACTCAGAGAGTGAGGTTTGTCACTAAAAAGACCTCACAACCCTGAAAAAATAGCTCCTTAAAATTTAGAATTTTACCAAGAGGCACAAAACTTTACTTTAAAAGATTGAAAAATTTTAAAATTATAATTGTCTAAAAGGAAACTAATAACTTTATGGGACAGCAAGAAAAAAATAAAACAAAGTTAAAAGACTGAAAGGAAGGAGAAAATGTGAAATATTCCAAAACAATTGACTTGGAAAATAGATTGAAGAAAGATCATTTAAGAATTACTGAACTACCTGAAAGCTATGACCAAAAAAAAGAGTCTAGACATTATTTTCCTTCCTTCTTCCTTCCTTCCTTCCTTCCTTCCTTCCTTCCTTCCTTCCTTCCCTTCCTTCCTTCCTTCCTTCCTTCCTTCCTTCTCTCTCCTCTCTCTCTCTCTCTCTCTCTCTCTCTCTCTCTCTCTCTCTCTCTCTCTCTCTCTCTCTCTCTCTCTCTCTCTTTCCCCCCCTTTCTCAGTCAGTTAAAGCTAAATGACTTGTACAACTAGAAAAGTATCAAAGGTTGAAGCTAAACTCAGGTCCTCCTGACTCCAGGGCTGGTGTGCTATCCACTGTACAACTTAGCTGCCCATAAACATTATATTTCAAGAAATTATAAAGGAAAGTTGCTCATATATCTTAGAACCTGAAGATAATGAAGACATCAAAAGAATCTACCAGTTGTCTCTTAAAAGAAAAACCTTAAGATATAAACACTTTGAGGAATAATAGCCAAAATCCAGAGCCCCCAAGTCAAAGAGAAAATACTAGAAGTAGCAAGAAAAAAAAAATTCAAGTGCTATAGAACCACTGACAGGGTCACAAAAGATCAGCAGCCACCAAAATAAAGAAAAAGAGGACTTTGGTATGTATGTTCTAAGAGGCAAAGGATTTAGGATTATAGCCAGGATAACCTACCCAGCAAAACTGAATTTAATCATGCTGGGGGAGGGAGAGAAGTGATATTCAATGAAGTAGAGGACTTTTAAGTATTCTTGATGAAAAAGCCAGAGTTGTAAAAAATATAACATTCAGACATAAGACTCAAGAAAAGGATAGGGGGCGGCTAGGTGGTGCAGTGGATAGAGCATGACCCTGGAGTCAGGAGGACCTGAGTTCAAATCTGGTCTCAGACACTTAATAATTACCTAGCTGTATGGCCTTGGGCAAGCCACTTAACCCCATTTGCCTCGCAAAAACATAAAAAAAAAGAATAAAAAAAAAGTAAATATGAGAGAGAAATCCTAAAGGACTAGACAAGATTAGACTGTTTACATTCTTCTATTACCTCTTAGAATGCCATCAGTTGTAGGGCTTTTATAGGGAATCTCATTAGACAGAGGGCCTGGGTGTGATATCATTTGGTTGGGATGATTTCAGAAGAAGAAAGGAAAGTTGTGAAGGAGGGATATACAGGGAGAGGTAAAGGAAGGAGAAGAAGAATGGGCAAGGAAGAGTTTGTAGAGAGAGGGGGAATTTGAGAGGAATTGGTTCAAGGATCCCTTCTCAGAACAATGTTTTTGCATGCAGAGAAGAAAATATATAGGATTACACAGGAAACTAATTATCAAAATACAATTATCAAGAAAAATTGAAATCCACAGACTTCATGGTAATAATTAATGATAATAATAATTAGCATTATAGCTCCTACTGCACAGGTACTTAAAAAAAAATATTATCTCAGTTGATCCTCACATGAGCACAACCCAGGAAGGTAGTCTATTATTATCCTCAAGGCAAAAAGAAGTTAAATGACTTGTCCAAGGTCTGTGTCTGAGGCCAGATTTGACCCCAACTCTTTCTGAGTCCAGGTGCAGCATGCTATCTACTGCTCCAACTAGGTGTTTCAAACCCCTCTTTTAAAGCAGATTGAGGGGCAGCTAGGTGGTGCAGTGGATAAAGCACTGGCCCTGGAGTCAGGAGTGCCTGGGTTCAAATCTGGTCTCAAACACTTAATAATTACCTAGCTGTGTGGCCTTGGGCAAGCCACTTAGCCCCATTTGCCTTACAAAAAAAAACCCTAAAATAAAAAAAAAAGCAGATTGAAAATAATCTAGTGTGGACTCAAACATCCAGTTTTAACCACAGCCAAATACTAAAATGGATTTGTGACTTCATCAGTTCAGGAGTTACCTCCAACGATGTCCACCCTGCACAGATTCTCCTCCTAGACTGTTCCAAGAAGACCCACTAATGTGCCATGGGGTGGGGCGAGTTTAGGGCCTTCCCTGCTTTCAGCAGAGACCCCCAGGATTATCTCTTGCTCCTACCACACAGCCAGCTCATTTACTGAATCATTCACACATTTGTGATAATGTCTTTTATTCTTCTCCTTCCTAATTCCTTTTTTGCAATTAACAGTGCCCTTGATCACCATTCATTTTCAGTTCTTCAGACATTATCATATTCCTTCACTGACCATCATAAAAGGCATAATTAAGGAGAAGATATAGATTTAATTCAGTAAAGTCCACTCAGTGGAAATGGTGCTGCCATATTGGTCATTTTATCTCATATCTCTCAGCAAGTCAAGGTATAAAATAAATTTCAGGGCCACAACTAGCAATTTCTGTGCCCAGGGCAAGGCTTCAAAATGTGTTCTTCCATGTATCAACAAAAATATGCCCCCAAATAACTTTTTAAAACAGATTAGGTTGGGGAGACAGAGAGACCTTGGGGAGATAACTTGTACCTGGTTGCATAAGGCCCTCTGTAGGGGACTCTAGTCCTTTAGAAGAGACCAAGACCTGAGGACTTTCATTACTGTGGGAGGGGAATAGGGAAGTGATGGGTCAAGAAGAAGCCCATCTGGGTGAGCCACCCTAGAGAGAAAAATACACATCATCTGGTATTATTGTATTTTCACCAATTTTTTCTTACTGGGTTCTAATCTCAGCTATTTCCATCTCCTGAAGGAAAGTCAAGGCTATCTAGCAAAAGTGATTTCCGGACTTTGTGACCCTGGAGCAAAGCACCAGCTGCCAGATCCTAGTTATGGCTCTGGAAAATGTATCCCGATGCTAACACCAGTATTTAGAAACAATAAAAAACATTTGATTCAGACAGTAGAATATATATTTCTCTGCCTACTGATGTACTGCAGAAAAATTTAAATGTATCAGTAACATCTATTTCCATTTGGCTAACAGAAGACATTCAAGGGCCCCATTGGAAGCAATGACATCAGAGAAACGGTCATCATCATCACTGGCGCGCTCATCAGGAAACTGTGCCAGAATGAAGCCTGCAAAGCCCCAGTAAGTGACAGTCATTTTGCTGCTTTCTTTTCAATCATCCAGCTAGTGGTTCTTTTAGATTGAGGGCTAGGCGATGTCACCTAGATCTTTAGGGCCTTAAGTATAGTGTTAGTCTTGAATATAGAAAAGGTTCAAGAGAATCCCTGAGGGCAGAAGGCAACCCACTGTCAATTTTTCTTTCACAATGGAAATCTTTTTTAGTTACTCTTAATTATTTATAAGTTAAAGGCATCTTTGAGATATGCATTTTGATTTCACTTGATAAAATGATTTGCTTGAGAAATTTGTCAACTTTCTGCATATTCACTTTTTAAAAATTAAAGTTTTACTGATTCCTCTTGTTTTTAAATCATAACCATTTCTGAATTCAGTGCATCCCCTCCCCCGCCCCACATATACATGTCTATCCTATGAGCCTCTTATTTTAAAAAAAGGAAAACCCCTAGACAAAGCTAAATGACACATTGAGTATGCCTGAAAGCCTTGTCTCTCCACCATGACCACTGGTTCAACAAAAGGAGAGAGGTTCATTTCCTCTTCTCTTCTTAAGAGCCAACTTTAGTCAGGACACTTATTTGGTGCTTGGGCTTTTGTTTACATTTTTGTCATTGGGCATCTTTTTTTCTTGCTCTTGTTTATTTGACTATAAATCAGTTCATATAAGTATTTCTATAGTTATCTGAATTCTTCATATTCATTTTTAATTTAGTTTTAATAATATTCCATTTTATTTATATGCCACAGTTTGTTTACTATTACCCAGCTGTTGGAGACTCACCCTTAAATTTTTTTTTTCTAATACAGAAAAGTATGCTATGAATATTTAATTACATTTGGGATTCTTTTTCCTTACTCTTTGTCCTCCTTAGGATATTCAGCCATGTTGTGGGATCAAGGTGTAGAGACAGTGCCATTTTCACATAATTACAAATTGTTCCAAAATATTTAGAATGATTCATCTTTTCACAGTCTTCCAATATTACCTGTTTCTATCTTGGGTTTTTTTCATCTTTGGCAATTTGCTGGGTGTGAAGTGAAACCTCAATGTTATTTTAATTTTAATTTTTCTGATTTTCATGACACATTGGGAATAGCTCTTGGACTTACAAGTTTGGGTTAGTTCCCTATGTATGGGATATTAGGTGTTTACTAATAATAAGAAGACTCCCCCCCACCCCAATTGCCAGTGCTTCTTATCCTTGCCACATCAGTGTTGTTCATATGAAAGTTTTTTAAATTTTATATATTCTAAAATGGTCTCTGCCCTCTTTTATGAGATCCCCCATCCCTTGAGAGCAAACAAACAAGATGCTGTCTTCCCTTCTCCTCTATTTTTTTTTATGATGAGAACTTTTTAATTCTAATCTCTGTGTTCTTTTTGTTTGTTTGTTTGTTTGTTTGTTTGCAAGACAATGGGGTTAAGTGGCTTGTGTCTGAGGCTGGATTTGAACTCAGGTCCTCCTGACTCCAGGGCCGGTGCTCAATATACTGTGCCACTCAAATCTCTGTGTTCTTTTAAGAAAACACAGGCAGACACAGGCAGCTCCCTTCTGAGGATGATAGGAAAGGAGAAAGGCCAGCTGATCAACATCAAACAAAACTGTGCAGATATGAGTTTATGAAAACATATGCTTTTTGGGGAGGCTAGGTGGCACAGTGGATAGAGCACCGGCCCTGGAGTCAGGAGGACCTGAGTTCAAATCCAGCCTCAGACACTTAATAATCACCTAGCTGTGTGACCTTGGGCAAGCCACTTAACCCCGTTTGCCTTGCAAAAAAAAACCCTAAAAAAAAATGAAAGATATGCTTTTCCTCTCTGTCAGCTAAAGCTAAAGTCTTGTCCACACTCTTCTCTTTAGGCAGTGGCTGAAGCCAAGAAGCTGATCATGGGAGGCCTTGAAAAAGCAGACAAAAAGGAAGACATTAAGATGTATTTGTTAGCTCTGAAGAATGCTCTTCTTCCCGATGCCATCCCCTTGCTGCTGAAATTTGTGGAGTCTGATGACGGGCCCATCAGCCACCTGGCTGCAACAACACTTCAGAGATATGACAGCTCGTTCATCACTAATGAGGTAAGATTTGCCGGAGGGTTCCCAAAATTCCCAAAAGCCATTATTAACTGGTCAACTCCAATGGCTCCCCATCACACTGGGGATCAGAGACCAACTGCTCTGTCACAAGGGAGCTCTCGCCCACCTTGCCAGGCTGAGGTCCAGTCAGACTCTCCTCTCTTCTGCACATCTCCCTTCCCATCGCCTTCACAGAGATACACTGGGGCCCCTTGCCTGGTGTGCCTACATTTTTCACTCTGCCCTTCCTTCAGAGCTGATGTCACCTTGTACTTTCCTGATATCGCCGCTGCTTGGGACTTCCTCGAGTACTTTTATTAGGTAGCATTTATTTTATCTACTTTTATTTCTGTACGTATTGTTTCCCTGAGTAGAATAGGAGTTCTTGAGAGCACAATTTCCTTTTTGTCCTCATATCACCAACTTCCAGCATAATGCCTGGCACATGGCAGGCCCTTTTGAAATGTTTGTGGAATGACTGAATTTTTTAGAATTTTTTTATTTAAAGGGCAGTGGGGTTAAGTGACTTGCCCAAGGTCAGACAACTGGGTAATTATTAAGTGCCTGAGGTTGCATTTTGAATTCAAGTCCTCCTGACTCCAGGGCTGCAGCTCTATCCACTGCACCACCTAACCACCCTGGAGAGATTGAATTTAAGTGAAACGCAAACCACCCTCACTTGGTTCAACTGAATTGACTCAAAATAATATTCTATTCTGTTATCATAGACAGCTCTAACAGTGACTTTGGGACTCTCCTGATATTGGTTTTCATGTTTGTAATTGTCTCTTCGTCCAACCACCAACATAGGCACAGCCACAGACCTTGGCACCACATTGTACCTGTACCCTGCCACCTGATCCTGAGCACAGAACTCAGGGGTTTATGTGGAGGTGTTTCCAGGGGTTCCCACTTTCCAGTGTCCCTGGAAGAATAGGCTGACTTGAAGACTAGGCTGGACATTAAAAGAATGCATAATATTTTTTTAAAAGGAATGATTAATTTGGTTCCATTTAACAAACATTCTTTAGCTCCTCCTATGTATTTGGCACAGAAGTAGCCCCTGTCTACAGGGAACTTTCCTTCTACTGTGAATACAACTTGTGTCCATCTAAGTAAATAACTCAACACATAACAACGTCAGGGGATGGGAAGGAGCACTGACCTCTCTCAGCTCTTCCTCCTTGCCCTCTCCTTTCATATGCAACCCTCTCATCCACCTCTCTGCCCAAGGAGCTGCACCCCTTCGCCACTGCCCTGAGTGGTCACCATAGGCGTAGCTCCTCCCCTCCCCTCTCCAGCCAGCACACACGACCTGGTCCTCAAGGAGCTTCAGGGTCTCTGGGATAAAATGCACATAACTTTGTTATTTGTTCATCTAGACTAGACAAATTCTGTATTCTTGGCTAATTGACCTAGTGGCTGGCCTGCTTCATGAATCCACACATCTTTCAGAATCTCAAAGGGATAGCCATAATTGGAATCAGGGGAGGAGAAGAACCATTTCATCCTTTGGGATAATGGGGAATGGCATGGAGGTGATTTGAAGTATAGAACTTGGGGGAGGAGGGTTAAGATGGATAGTATTCATATTTTTTCAGTAATGAATGTGCCAAGATCAACTGTTGAGATTAGAGGGGAAAGGAGGATGTTATAGATGAGGAGAGAAGTTTTGACAGTGCTGTGAGGAGGGTGATGGTCAACGCAGGAAGAGTAAAAGGAATATGTAGCAGTGCGGGCCCAATGAGATTAAACAATAGAACTTTGGAGGTCTAATCGGGGAAGTAGCATGTCCTGGTAGTGGAGAAATCCAGGGTTGACTTGTAGACAGGAATGAGTTTGATAGAACAAGGAGGCAAGTGCTCAAGGGTAGAAGACAGGTTTGAACTATTTAGCTAGAGGGTCATGATTCTGAAGAGAAGAAAATGCCCCAGGAAAAGTAGAGAAGGGTGCAGGGCTGGAGTCCACTACCGTTTATTGATCATTGACCGGATGTCAGATGAAGAAGCACAGGGAAGGATGAAAAGATAGGATGTTGGGCTCAGCAGAAGTTTCAGAACTGTGCATTATGGATGCCATGTTTGACTAAAGTAGAACTGATTGTAGAAGGGGATCATGTAGATGAACTGGGAACAAAGAACAGTTGGGGGCAGACCAGTGTGGACACTATATGCAGGGATTGAAAAGAGGAGAATGGTCGGGGTCCAGCAGGTAACTCTCCCTCAGAGCTGGCCAGAATGGTCTGCCTGGATGGAGTGGGCCCCAGAGGGAGAAAGGATGGAAGGGCAAAGACCCAGCAGCGGAGATGAGGGGCACACGTGGAGAGGACAGAGCAGCAGAAGCAGGATGGACCCGGAGGGTGGTGAGAGAGCCGAGAGAGGCAGTGGGGGGACCTGGGGGTCTTCCAGCTGGACCCCAGGACTCTGAATGGGTGAGAGCAGTTATCAGCCAGCGGTGCGGGTGCTCTGGAACCCACGCACACCTCTGCTGAGCATGCAGCCTTCACGGTGAGCCTTCTGCTTCAGAAACTAGCCAGCGCTGCAAGGCAGGGCTTCTAGCTTGATTGTCTCGACTTAAAAATGTTAATAACAAATTATCCACAAATGTATATTCTACATCCTTCTCCCCTGGAGAGCCAGTTGTTACCCATTTATCAATAATACACCCTTCGCAGTAGCATTCATTAGTAGCTGTATCTCAAACCTCAGCTCAGACAAGATTTAATTATCATTTCCTAAACAACAGGTAAAAGAAGGTAGGGGTAGCCAAGAGTCCCAGTCCTGGGTAAGAAGCCTGATGGCCAGAGTGATGCCTGGGGTCCTGGTAGTAAGGGTCAGAGAAAAGAAAATCCTGTGTCTGTGGCACCACTGGCTTTAGAGCGCCAAGCTGCTGCTGGTCAGTTCTCTAGACACCTGACCAGGTCCCAGATCTAAAAGGATTTGTTCTTTCTCCCCTAGAATGTGGGGTGGGAGTCAGGTTCTGCGACAAAAAACTGAGGCTGGAGGGGAGAGACCTGGGAGTGGGCTCTGACTTATGGGGGGCCTCGATCCAGGATTGACTCTGCCCTGATCAGGGTTGCAGAAGCTGGGGAAAAAGATACAATTACAGAACAAGGAGAATTAGCAGGGACATTTTCCCTACATTTCTATAAAATGACCACACTAATTCCTGTCCATCAAGGCAGAGAGTTGATGAAAGTTGTATAGAGTCTAGACTTGGAGATGTCCATTGTGCTTGCTCAGAAGTCCTTTCTGGGCTCTTGGTCATTGCTTGACCAAATTATGGGAACTGCCAGGTGTGGGATAAGTGGGATGCTGCTGGGTATTCCTGCAGCTCAGGTCCTGGACCTTCACCCCACCTCCTCTGCCGCCCGCCTCCCCTGCCCTGGCCTTCCCTGCCCCCCCCCAGCCTCTGATCTCAGTGTTGGGCCACACATAAGTCTGAGGGTCCAGTCTGAGGAATGAGGGGGTCCAGCTTTAAGCTGGTAGCAGGTGCTCAGCTTCGAAGCCTCGGTCTACAGCATTGTAGAGAGGTTTACCTGTCTGATCCTCAAATCAGCTCTGGCTGTCAGACAGATACTGTTTGAATTCCCATTTTATAGATGAAGAAACTCCATTTCCCAAAGGTTTATCGAGGTAAGAGCTGTACTCTGGGAAACTGGGCCATGAGCAACCTCTGCACCTCAAATGCTTGTTGAACTAATAATCATAGCTGGTGTTAAATAGTGCTCTCGGGTTTGTAAAGCAGTTTACACACAGTTATTTCATTTAATGTTTACAATAATCTTATGAATGTCCCCATTTTACAAATGAGGACACTGAAGCTGAGACGTCAAGTAATTTGTCCGGGGTAGCACAGCTGGTAAATGTCTGAGGCAGGCTTTGACCTCAGGGCTATCCTGACTGTGCCAGGTACTTTATCCATTGCATCACCTAACTGCTTCTCAAAAACAAACAAACAAAACCCCATGATTTGTGAGCACAAAATGCTGCATTCATTCAGGATAAATTTTCGATGGTGACTTGGGGTGGGAAGGATAAAAGGCAAGGAAGGAAGGCCAGAAAGCATCATTTAAGAATTGTGCCAGGGAACTGGTGTGAAACACCAGTCTGGCCAGAGCTCCCTTGCTGCCCTCCAGCCTGAGTGCCAAAGAGCCAGGTCTGCCCTGACTAAAATGGACCCCTCCTGTACCCAGGTGAAGATCGTCATGAACAGGATTTACCACCAGAATCGGAAGGTCCATGAAAAAACAGTGCGCACCACCGCAGCCACCATCATCCTGAAGAATAACCCATCTTACATGGAAGTCAAAAACCTCCTGCTTTCTATTGGCGAGCTCCCCAAAGAAATGAACAAATACATGCTCTCTATGATCCAGGACATTCTGCGCTTTCAGTCACCTGCAAGGTAAAGCATCCCTGCCTTTGTCTATCTGGAGAAGCAGAAGCCTCCACTCCGCTCCTGCCACCCCCCCCCCCATCCCTGCCACGCTCCTGCACACACACGAAACCAGGGTGGTTAAGTAAAGCCCAAGGCCATACCAAAAGCATATGTCAGAGGCAGGATTTGAACTCAGGTCCTCTACGTTTCAAAGGCCACTCCCTATCACTCTACCAATATCCTAGACTACTTCTACCTTGGTACATCTTCCACACAAAGAGGCCAATAACCCTACACTCATTTTCCTTATACAAGGTGTAACCTGCTAATGGGATGCAGCCACCAAATCAATCTCAGCAGGCTCCACTTCTGGATACCGCCTCATAACTCTCATTTTTGCAATGAATTTATTTCCACATGTTCAAGGAATAGAAGTTAGCTCTAATAGGAACTTTTCTACAGCCTCTTCTTTTTTCTTAAAATAGGATGGAGAAGATTTAGTCTTTCTCTCAACTCTGCCTCCTCCAATCCCGGCCAAATTTAACTTGGAAAAGAACCGTCGTGTTACCAACTGAAACACAAGCTTTTTCTTTCTGTCTATTGCAGCAAAATGGTCCGTCGAGTCTTGAAGGAAATGGTTGCTCACAATTATGACCGTTTCTCTAAAAGTGGCTCCTCCTCTGCCTACACCGGCTATGTGGATCGTATGTAACTGGACAAAGGGTCCTCATATTTTCCTCCCCCACCCCCACCCCATCTTACATATTTGTTTTCTATATGTATGTGAGTCATCATTACTAACTTACAACCTGAATTTTTGTTGCTATTAGGTGATTCTCATTCAGCTTCCACCTACAGCCTTGATATTCTCTACTCGGGCTCTGGTATTTTAAGAAGAAGTAACCTGAACATCTTGCAGCACTTGGAGAATACTTATCTTCAAGCTAGCCAGGTAATTCTTAATTCCATGTGGAGAATTCTCATTTCACTAAACAAACAAAAAAGTGAACTGGGAGCAAAATTTACTGAAGGTGAACTCTATGAAAACTAATTTTAATATTGATTTTGGTTTAAGACATAGTAGAATTTTCTTCATGAGACTGATGATGACATCAGAAAATGTACTAGATTTCCTATTAAATTAGGAACCTAAAATAGAGTTCCTATTAAAATAGGAACCTAAAATAGAGTTCCTATTAAAATAGGAACCTATAAAACCATTCATGACCAGATTCACAACACATGCTTTGTTCCCTTTGTCCTTCACCTTTCTCATAAAAGTTTTATTTGATCTACTACTGTCATTCCCCTAGAACCACAAGTCATAATTCTTTGGATGTTTCCCCTCCCAAGAGTACCAAACTTTCCTGGACTGACTAATTTAAAAAGTAAAAAAAAAAAAGTTAACTTAAGACTTTAAAAGTCTAAAAAGTCAGAAGTGTTCTTTTTAAGTCATTTCTAGAGATGAAAAGAACAGAACTTAGCACTTGATGAATGACCAATTTCCAGACCTTTTAGCCTTATCCCCCACAAAAAAAGTGTTCTTTCCATTGTCCAAAATAGTACTGATGGAACATACCTCCTTGTAAAGTTAAGCATGTATTGTCCCCTACAAATCAAGTTAGAGTACTTTTCACAGAGACCATTGTGGCAGCATTCACAAAGAATCCTGCAAGTTGTATTGCTCTCCCAGGATGTAGACCTGCCATAGCTAGTAGACTGAGAGAGTACACTCATTTCTAAATAAAAGATGGTACAGTTTTAGCAAGCAGACAGCATTTTACAAAATGCACTTCATGTCCTAGAGCTAGCAAAGACCTCTAACCCAACAAAAAGTAAAAGGAAATCAAGTTTCTCCACTCAGAGAGAAAATCTGGACAGAACTCCCATAGGACCCTAGCAGGCCTACCTCTTCCTTTAGGATACCTGGATCCTCACAAAGACCTATTGTAAACCTTCCAGGTGATATTTCCCCAGTATCTTTGTAGCATTTAAGGGACCCAACTGGGGTTCACTTCTCCAGCAATCTAACTCATGAAACTGAATGCTGTTTCCTAGACTTGATTTCATTTAATTAATTTTAATTTAATCATCTTCTAAGGGAAACTACAATTGTGTAAGCATCATAGCTATGAATTCAGTAGCCACATTGTGACCTACAGTACAAGGCACGTGATCTTTGCTCCACAGTGTAGATTAAAGCACCTTCTCATCGTGCCTAGTTCTTTTCTTTGTTCTTTATTTCTTTTTGTGGGGATATCTCAGAGGCCTTTCTCCAGACCAGGTGGTCTTAACCTGCAGGATTCAGACCCCATGATAGCTTTGAGGAGGATCTATGAAGCTGGATAGGGAAAAAATCATCTTTATTTTTATTAATGTCTAACTGAAATTTAACATTTCCCCCAATTATTTAAGCATATTCTTCTGAAAAAGGTTTCAGGATGCCAAGGTGTCACAAATAAGGCTAAGATTTTATCTTTTCCTCTAGGTGCTTGACAAGTCATCTAACTGCTAACTGCCAGGGCCCATGTCACCATGTCACCCCTAGGCAACCAGGCCATGAATACTATGCTGTCTTTCTCTTTCTAGGTGGTTATTGAAGCTCAAGGATTAGAAGCCTTAATTGCAGCCACCCCTGACGAGGGTGAGGAGAACCTTGATTCCTTTGCTGGCTTGTCTGCCATCTTGTTTGATGTCCAGCTCAGACCTGTTACCTTTTTCAACGGATACAGTGACTTGATGGCCAAAGTGCTGTCAGCATCCGGGGACCCCATCAGTGTAGTAAAAGGACTTATCCTTCTGACAGACCATTCACAGGTAATAAATGTGGCTGTTGTCACTCTCTCCCATCTCCACCTGTTTCTCGCCTCCTGCCACTTTTCTTTCTTGGTTGTCAGTAAGCACTGAGGAGGGTCTTGCTCATTTATACATTTATTAAGGAAGATATTTCTTCAGCCCAAAGGGAAAATATTGGTACTGGTGGGATAAAAGAAATATAGCGGAAGCCACCTTTGAGGTTATGAAGCAGGCATTTTATTGTCCTGTCCCCTTGGCTTTGCTAAGCAAGAGAGTTTAAAACAAAGTCTGCCCTGACGGCAGATACCTGGCTGAGGTGACATCAAATTCATGTCTGCTGCCACTGCTCCTGCTAATCTTTAATCTTGCTAGATTAGCAACTTTACTGATACAGTGGAAAAACCTCAACTGTACATCAGGACCTGGACTCAGATCCTGTCTCGCTTTGTATCTATGTGTACTTGGACAAGCCACTGTGCCTCAGTTTCTTCATCTGTATATTTGGGATTAGACCCGATGGTCTTAATAACTTCCTTTAGCTCTAGATCAGTGGTCCTAAAATTAACCCCAGGATCATATTTCATGAAGACTTTAAAAGAATTTATTCACATTGGTAAAATTTCAGATAGCTTCCCTCTAACTCCAGTACTTATGGAGAATGGGATTCCTTTTATTATTCACTTGATTCTCCTCTTCCTCGTGAAGTACTTTATAAAGATCCCTCCTTGGATCACAATCTGATACTATAATGCTTTAAAAATAAGTGCAAAAGACTTATTCTCATAGTCGAACTTCAGTTAACCTGAGATGCTTGTGAAATGGATATTCTAAAGATTAAAGAAAGTTAAAGAAGAAAATTTGTCAGAAAATTCCTTTGGTTTAAACCTTTTTGCCCAAAATATTTTTGAAGTGTATCAGTACAATTTTCCATTTCTTTTTAGTATGATAATTCTAATCCTAATTCTACCTTCATGGTAGCCTATCATAGATAAACACAGGAATATGTTGGTAAATATTTAACAGTTGGTTTTGGTTTTGGTTTTGGGTGATGGTAGGAAAAAAGCATATGATGCTTTTTAACATAATTAACAATTTTTTTCATCACTTTATTAAGTCTAGAGTCTATCCGGGGTGGGGAACCTCCAACCTATGAACCATATTGGTCTGGTGTTGCCAAGGCAACCATAGGCAGGACTCTAAATTCAGTAAATCTAGTATATTTTTAGAGTTGAATTAGTTAAATGTTTGACCAAATAGAGCCCATGAATGATGTTATAAATATCCAAATGGCTCTTGGCCAAAAAAAAGTTCCCCTTCCCGACTGTAGACAATCAACAAAATGATAAATCAAGCCCTGATTTGTAGGGGGTGACAATTTCTGAGGTATAAATACTCTCACTGAACATTTCACAATAAGCTCCCATAAACTAGGATGAACTGGCTCTAACACACGCCTGGGTGGAATGTAGAAGGTTATTGGGTTGCATACTCAGGAACTTCAAACCTTGCACTTTTTGTCAGTTGGACATTTTTGTTAGTTTATTTGTGTTCTTAACTTTAAAAAAACTAAATGCAAAGCTTGGGACTGGAAATCAGGAGAACCCATCTCTACTCTAAGCTAGTGATAGTGCCTGCCTCCCAGGATTATGGTGAAGTTCAGATCAGGTTGTGTTGAAAAGTGCTTACCACAATGCCTGGAATATAGCTGGTGCTTAATAAATTGCTTATTCCCTTCTCCCCTTCCCCCACACCCTTGCTTCTATTCAACCTCTGAATCTTCATTTCTTTAGCAATTAAATGGGAGCTGTAGAGTCCTTGTCTCTTAGGGACTTGTTTCTTTCAGTCAAGAACTATACAATATAGGCTTGGGAAGAGAAAAAAGCCAGAGAATTGTTTTTGCTCTAGCTTCCCCAAAATTAGTTCTTTCATCATATCACTCTTTCAACACATTCACATTGTAACTCAGCCTCTGTGAGAAATTTGTATTATCATTATTGATAATTATCATTAAAAACAACCTAAAATATATTGAAGCATTTAATTATCATTAAATAAATCATTATTGATAATTATAATTAAAAACAACCTAAAATATATATTGAGGCATTTCTCATGTTGGACAGTCAGTCAATCAACAAAAGATTTATAAAGTGCTTACTGTGTATTGGGCATAGGAGCAGCCCTGGAGTTAGGAGAACCGAGTTCAAATCCCACCTCAGACACTTGACACTGGCTGTATGACCCTGGGCAAGTCACTTAGCCCTGACTGTCTCACCACCATGGCCATCTCCAGTCATCCTTATTCATATAGGGCCAGTGGACCCAGATGGCTCTGGAGGAGATGGTGAGGCAAGGTGACTTAGCTCAGCCCCTCCACCTCAAATCCAATTCACATGCTTATCATAGCATCATCTCCCTGGTATCCTGGGTGTCTTTGAGAATGAAGGATGGGGATACTCTACTAAGTGCTAGGGATACAAAGAGACAAAATCCAGCCCTCTCTCAAGAACAAGCAGACTAAAGGAGGAGCAACTCGAATATGACTATGAATAAGCAAGATATGTAAAGGATAAGCAGGAGAGAATGAACAGAAGGAAAGCACTAGTAAGAACGGAGGTGGAGGGGCCTATGTTGAGCCTTAGGATGGTTCCATTTCCCCCCTCCCAGGGCATCTTCTGACCTTAGAGGTCATGAGATCATTCAGTGAGGACAGAGGAGTTGAATCCAGATGAGAACCGGTCCCATCCTGGTCATAATCCAGGAGGAAAGATGGGCATACCCAGAGTGTGAGCAGCAGACTTTGCCCAAGGCAGACTCTCGGCTTCTCCGGCAGGAGACACACAGTCCTGGATCAGCTCAGGGCTCCCAGGGGCAGGGGCACATATCACCTTAGGTCAAGTGCTGACACTGCTCAGCGGTACCAAGCAGGGCTGACTGTGCTTGCCCTCCCAAGGTAGGATGGAGGGGACCATCTGGCCGGGAAAATCTGCTTAGTGGACAGCAGGAAGCACACTTCCCATGTGGCAGCAGGACCCGGACTATTCCTGCAGCAGAATTGCCGATGTTTATGTACATCATGGTGTCATCCACATGCTTCTTCACTGGGTCCGCACCACAACCTCAGGAGTTGGGACTGTTAACAGCTACACTTTAGATGTGAGGAAACTGAAGGTCAGGGAGGCTGGGGTCTTGTCCAAGACATCCAACATCACCCAGCTAGTGAGAAGCTAAGCTGGAAAGTGGACCGAGTTTTCTGGTACTAAATCTACTAAAGGGAAATATGTGAAAACAAACAAACAAACAATCTCTTGTCCAACAGAAAACCAGGTTGAGGCAGGGAGTAAGTTTGAGGCATTGTCTCAAATACAAAAATACTTTAAGGGTTTCTTCACAGCATCTTACCAAACCATAGTTTCTTCACAGCATCTTACCAAACCATAATTCTAGGCATTCCCTATGCTCAGTAGCACAGTGGATAGAGTGCCACTGGGCCTGGAGTCAGGCAGACCAGAGTTCAAATCCAGCCTCAGACACACATTAGCTGTGCAACCTAGAGCCAGTCATTTCACCTTTATCTACCTCCATTTCCTCATCTGTAAAATGGGATTGATAATTGTTTTTACCTCCCAGGACTGTGAGGAGCAGATGAGATATTTCAAATGGTCTTAAAAACCTCATAGCACTAGATACATTTTGTATAAATGCTACTGCTGTCTATATGAAAGAACTTTCTCATAATTCAGAAAACAAAGGGGAATCACTTTATACTACAGCACAAAGCATCACGTTCCCTTTCCTCAAGAAAACAGTCCTCTGGCAACCCCACCCAGGGCTTCAGGGCTAGGATTCTGAGCTTCGTAAGGGAGCAGTTTGGTAAATGGGAGGCCCACATTTCCTTTTAGCTTGAAATATTAATGAAATAAGATTGCTCTCCCCAGAAAGGGCATCATGTCAGGAAAGCCTGACCTTGGACCTCACCCCTGATGCTGTGTGGCCATATTCAAGATCTTTAACCTCTTTGATTCTCCATTTCCTCCTCTGTAATGTGAAGTCATTCCTACCTGGGAGTGCCCACCTCACAGGGTTGGTACATGGTTTCAACAACAAAGTGATGAGAACTTTTTCAGATCTTGGGGTCTATTTCAGCACTCACTCAGTGTTTATTTACCCAGTGTGAGCACCACAACACATACATTTCTCCCAGACCGACTGTTCTCCAAACAGTATCTTGGGTCACTGCTATACAGCATATCAAATACTGAGCTAGAATAGGGTTTGATAGAGCAAAGATACTGGCCTTGCCCTTAAAAAACTTAATAGTGGGAGAAAATAGATATTGGAGAGAAGGGGCCAAGGACAGAAGCTTTGGTCCAGGGCAGTTACAGGGATTATAAATGGGCTTATAGGGTAGTAGATGGCTGTGCCCTATCATTAGCAATGTTAATGCCAAATTAAATATTATTCCCTAGGCAAGAACTAGGAGAGGGGTAGGAGAGGAAAGAGTTCATATCAGGGCAGATGGCTAGGTGCCCACAGCTGTCTAGGCCCAGTGTCCTGGTGGATGACTAGAGTAGAGAGTGGAAGAAAGAAAAAGCTTGTGACTTCAGGAGTCATTGAATCTACCAAGCCTCAGTTTCCTTTTCCGTAAAGGAGTTGGTATAGACGGCATCAGGGGTCTCTTCCAACTCTAGTACTGTGATCCAACAAACACATTCTGGAGGTGTGAGACCCCTGGATTTAAAGAAGTAAGGTAAGAGTCCAGTCTCCAATCTAGGTAGCTCAACTTTTTGAAATAAAGGAAAAAAAATTGCTAGTGGGCCAACATGGGCCAACATGATTTTGAAGTACCTTTAATTAGAAAGAAGGGACAAAGGTAATATATTATTTGCAATTTTCTTTGGCCATTATCATTTTTATTCCTTTATGTTAATTATAATTTCATTAAGCTCTAACCATCATAATAGTGTAGACTAAGCATAGATAAAGGATTTTCACTTCTCTCAAATTCTTAACTAGGTTCAGGTAAATGCACTGAGAAGCTTGGATTTTCATCTGAGGTTGTTTAATGTTTTTGGCATGGAAGGTGGGGGAATGGAGATCAAGTGACTTGGGCTTGGATTTGAACTCAGGTACTCCAGACTTCATGGCAAGTGCTGACACTGCTCAGTTGTACCAAGGAGGGCCGACTGCATTTGCCACTATCCATTATGCCACCTCGCAACCTCTTGAGGTTATCCTTCATACTGAAATTAGGTTTTTATCCCCTTTGCTGAGAGATTGCCTGCCTCATTTATTGAGAGATTGGCACCTATCTTTTCCTTTTAGAGAATAAAATATGGGGTATTTGTGTGGAGGGAGGGGAGTGATTTTGTTTTGTAGTGGATGAGAAGAGAAATGATTTAGGCTCAGTAGGTCAGTTAAATAAAGTTGTCATCTTGCTAGTAACAGTGACGTTCTGGGCCTTAGATGACTATTTCAACTCAGGCTTGTGTTGCTCAGTCCAGAGCTAGTGTCCCTTCTTAAACTGACCCCCACATCACTTGGATCCAGCTGCCTCCCTGACCTGTAGTTGCCCAAAATGTCAAGAACTTCAGGCAAATACTATAAAAGACCCCAACCAGAAAGCTTGGGGCTTCTCATCGCACTGTCCTGCTCAGCCAAGGCCAGTGCCAGTCTGGAAAATGCCTGCCAGGCCTGTTCCTCTTGGCTGCCATGCCATATGTCAAACAGCAAGCTAACATTGTGGCTTTATTTTAAATTGCTCTGCCAGCCCTTTCCTAACTCAATCATCAGTTCCAGGAACTTGGACACCACCTTGACAATTTATGTTTCTTGCTGCCATCTGGTCACCAGAACACAGGTGTCATCAGTTTACACAGTACATGAGTAGGGGTGAAGGACCTCAGAAGCCAGCTGAGCCCTCTCTCTCTGCTCTCACCCTCTGCCCATTGGGTGGAGGAGAGGTAGGCTCATGGGCCAAGGAGAGGCGGGCTCTTTTTGGCTTCTGTACTTTTTTTTCTCCTCTAAAGGAAGTGGTGATTTAAAAACTTTCCATACAGTAAGTCTGCCATTGAGAATTCAAAGGAGGAATACTGGATATTCTTTATGGAAGCCACCATTTTGATCATTCAAATTTAAAGCAATCCATTCCTAAAGAGAACATGTACTTTACCACTCAAATCCACTTCTTGGGACCAAGGCGTGCTTGGCATCAGTGGCTAGTCTGCCTTCTCCCCAAATTATTTTGTACTTACTTTGAATAATTTTATATATACTTAAATATGTAAATAATTTTCCTATATCATGTAAGCTCCTTGAGGGCAGGGACTCT
Organism: Macrotis lagotis; assembly: GCF_037893015.1. Classification (NCBI taxonomy): domain Eukaryota; kingdom Metazoa; phylum Chordata; class Mammalia; order Peramelemorphia; family Peramelidae; genus Macrotis; species Macrotis lagotis. The sequence continues at coordinate 9,280,325 of NC_133660.1, forward strand.
TTCATTTTTATCTTTGTATCCCTAGCATCTAACCACAGGGCCTGGTTCATCAATACTTGTTGATTGATTAATTTTCCATAATGTAATTTTTTATGTTTATACATGTAAAGTGCTTTTTAATCTGATACTTCCCAAATGCTGAACTTGTTTAAATAACTCATTCATTTATCAAATTTTGATTAAGCTTGACTTATGAATAGTGCTCTGGTAGTAGTGGGGTAGATGCAAAATCTAGATAAGGCATCCTCATCCTCTCCTAGCTTGTAATCTTAATAACAGTTGTGGAAAAGAATAAAATGAAACGGGAATAGATCACTCAATTAGTCTTAAGTTTCTTGGCACTCAACTAAGAAAATAGTACAGTTCTTAAAATAAAATAAATTTATTCACCTATATTTTAAACAATATTTTCATCCTCCTTTTAGGGGAAGAATATGATCTATTGTGTACTAGGAAATGTATTTTCACCTAAATGGCCAAAGTTACGATGTTCTTTATCATTTTCAATTTTCCATCCTGAACCAGGCCATTGGGGACAGGGGAAGGAGAAGAGAGAGGACTAATGGAAATGTGCCTTTGGAAAGTACCTGGGTTAACACGTGGCTTCTCCTCTACTCCTAGGTGATTCAGTTGCAGTCTGGGCTAAAAGCCAATGTAGAATTCCAGGGAGGTCTGGCTATTGATATTTCAGGTGCAATGGAGTTCAGCCTGTGGTACCGAGAATCTAAAACCCGAGTGAAAAATCGGTAAGCATACTAATGTATATACTGGAATCAGAGAACCAAGGAAATTAAATAGTAACCTCTTTTCAGAATTTTAAATATACAAAACTATTCTTCTTTAAAAAAAATAATTGATCAGAAGCTTTATTACAAATCCCAACCTAAGAAAAAAAATTGTAAATGTTTAAACCTCAAAGATTAGATAAATTTTTAAGAAATAAGATGGCCCACCTCCTAACAGTTTCCTTTGCTAGGTCTTTATCCAAAGTCACACCTAGTCATTGGGGTATCCCTTAAAATTCTGCCCTGTTCTATTTTCTCCCCCCCCCCCAGACTTTTCCCCACTTTTCACTTGGTGATCTTAGCAACTTTCATGAATTCTGTTATATATTCAGATTGACTTATCTCACTCTAACCTCTCCTAACTTCCAGGCTCCTATGACCTCCCAGACATGTCTCAGATTTCTCTTTCTCTTCAATCCTTCCCAGTTACTATGGAGAGCACCATCATCTACCTTCTCACCAAGGCTTAAAACCTAGGGGTGATCCTTTGTAATATCTCTCCGAGGTACCTTTTTCTCTTCTCTGCTTCTGCCATCACCCTAGTAAAGACCTTTATCATCTCATAACTAGACTATTGCCATAGCCCTAGAGTTGGTTTCCTAGCCTTACATTTCTTCCCATTATAGTCCATTCTCCACTTGGCTATCAATTTGATCATCCTAAAACATAGACTTAACTGTGTCAACCCCATCCCTCCTTTCAGTAAATTGCAGTGGCCTCTTATCATTTCCAGGATCAAATGTAAAATTTTATATTTTTTCATTTTAAGCTCTTCATAACTTCGACCTTTCCTGCCTACATCATCACCCATATAACATTGTCTTCCTTGCACTTTCTTTCACTAAACATTTCTAACTCTTACCTCCATCCATTTTCTTAAAAAAAAAATTATTGGGGGCAGTTAGGTGGTGCAGTGGATAGAGCACCGGCCCTGGAGTCAGGAGGACCTGAGTTCAATTCCGTACTCAGACACTTAATAATTACCTAAACTGTATGGCCTTGGGCAAGCCACTTAACCCCGTTGCCTTGCAAAAAAAAAACCTAAAAAAAATTATTTATTTTAAACATTTTTCTTTTTAAATCTTGGATTCCCAATTTCCTTCCTTGTTCAAAACCCTTCCCAACCACTGAAAGGCAGGCAAATGATATCAGTTATACATATGAAACCATGCAAAACTTATTTTCATATTGCCCATATTGAAAACAAACCCAAAAAATTTAAGAAAGAAAATGAAACTACAGTTTGCACTAAGGGTTTGTCAATGTTCTCTCTGGAGATGGATAGCAGTTTTTCATCATAAGTCTGTTGAAATTATCTTGGATCAAAGAAGCCCAGTCCTTTACAGTTGATCATCCTTAGAATGTTACTGTGCCCCAGTGATCTCCCAGTTCTCCTTACTCATTTTTGCATCAGTTTATATAGGTACAAGTGTGTTGTCTTTTCTGAAACTACTTCCTCCATCATTTCTTATAGCACACTAGTATTCCATCATATTCATATGCCACCACATGTTCAGCCATCCCACAAATTATGGGCATCTCCTCAGTTTTCAATTCTTTATCACCACAAAAAAAGAGCTGCTATAAATATTTTTGTATATATAGATGCTTTTCTTTTTTTCTTTGATCTCTTTGGAGTACAGACTTAGGAGTGGTATTACTGAGTCAAAGGGTTTTCTGCTTCTGAAGCATAATTCCAAATTGTTCTCCAGAATGTTTAATACAGTTCACACTTCTACTGACAATTTTTTAGTGTGCCTATTTTCCCTCTTACCCTTCACTAAGTGTGAGGTGGTACCTCAGAGTTATTTTAATTTGCATTTTTCTAATCAGTAGCAATTCAGAGCATTCTTTTCATGGAACTACTGGTGGCTTTGATTTCTTTTTACAAAAACTGCCTACTTAGATCTTTTGACCATTTATCAGTGGTCATAGTATGCTGCCAAAGGGGCTGACACCTACCCTAGGGTCAGAGTCATCTGCAAAGCTCTTAAGTTGTCTTAGGCTGACAAAATATCCCACTCTGATCTCTTGTTGTCTCTACTGCTCCAAAATGTGATTTGAGGAGCTATTTTAAAATTGTTTGGAAGGGAATTTTGGGAGAGCTCAGCTAGGTTGCTATCTGTGCTCCACCATCTTAACTCTACTAGCCAAGTTTTTTTAATTATAAATATTAATACCACAGAACTTTATGTGACCAGGAGAAATCATATTGTTCATATTCCAGTCCTGAGTCATGACAATATATAATCCACTGCAGCCAACTGGGAATATCTTCTAGTTTTAAAGTGCATTGTAGGATAAATTAATGGATAAATTAATCAAATGTTTATTAAATATTAAGTATCTTTGTGCCATGGAAAGACTCACATGAAATAATCCCTGTCCTCAAATAGCATATGTTCTATTAGGGAAGACAACATATACGCATTCAAGGAAATATACAATATATACAAAAGCATACAAGGCAATTGCAGGAAGAAAAGATTAGAAAGGTCTCATTTAAAAGGTCTTGCTCAGACTGAATTTTGATGGAAACTAGAAATTCTAAGTGGTAGACGTGAGAAGGGATGACATCACAGGCTAGGATCATTTCTGAGGAGCTACAAGTTTGATTTGACCACTGACTGAGTGAAAAACTGGGAAGCATGTAGAACAGAAGGGGATTCTTTTTCAACCTTCCTTAGAAACTGAGTGTTTAACAACTCACTGCCAGGAAATTCTCCTACGTAGAAAACCGTATCATTCATGTTATGTATTACCCACTCCTCTATCACTTCCTTATTGGAAACAGTGGGAAGCTTTTAATCTCTTTTCTTGCTTTGTAGTTTATAGTTTTAAAGATGACTTTGACATCTATCAATCTTCCCTTTTACAGGCAAAATGATCCCAGTTCCTTTATATTTGTTTTATAAGAAGGTAGATTCATTTGATTGGATTCCAAGAAGAGATTTTTATTCTGGATTTCAAATAGGATATTTCTGAGACCATCAGTCTAGTTATCTTCCATATTCGTTACTTGAATGGAAAACTCATAATTAGAATGGATCTTTGACTTGTCCCTAAACTATCGATTCTATCCTCAAAGTCCCCAGCAAGTAACTTTTACCAAGAATAAATAAAAGAACTCATTCATTTTTTAATTTCTCCCAACTTTTAAACATATGGATGGCAGATAGAAGAAACTAAATTTATATCTTTTACATGATGAGCCTAGGAATTGATAGCTATCTCAAAGGATATTAAAAGAAATACTGTGATTGGGGTTGCCAAAAGGGGTCACTCCACCTCTAGATTTCTCCCCCAAATGACTAGAAATTAGATATGAGAAAGGAGCAGGCCACCAGAGGGCACAACAATTGAACTAAGATTTCTGTTGAAGATACATCTTTTTTTTGAAAATATTTTCTATGCAGAGCTTTCCAACGTTCTTGGCTTTTAGGGAAGGTGGAGTCAAGATGGGGAAGAAGAGGCAGGATGTTGCCTGTGCTCTTCCCAGTTTTCCCCCTAAAACTCTTTGCTTTGAAAATAATCACTGAAATATTATAAAAGACTACAAAATATTTGATCTAAGCAATTAGAATTTACCCGGCTTACAAATTTTCTTTAAAGCAGTATATTTTGCACCTTACTTTAGGAATGGATGACATTTTATGTTTATTCAAATATCAATTGTTACTCAACCTTAAAAAAAAAAAACAAAAGTAGATCCAGGTGACTGTTTCCAAGAAGCAATTTTATATCGACTCTGCACACTTACTAGAGAAGGTGCTGGCTGGCTAAAAAAAGCTTACCTTACCCTGACCTTGGTCTAATCCTAGCTTTGCTGAAAGGCAAAAAGCCAGAATGGCTAAAAGGGTTTGTGGGCTCCCATTGATCGGTTAGAACAAAGAACAGCCTGTTCCCTAAGAGTATGAGCAATTCTTCTTGCAGCAGTCCCTCATTGGTGAAGGTATCAGTAAACATGCTTCTGGGAGGCCACAGGGGACTTGTCCCTATGTGCCACGAGAAGATACAATCCAAGTCCCATTAAACACTCGGGTGATCAGGGAACTCCTTTTATTAGCACTCCTCCACAAATGTTGTCTCTCCTTTTCATGAGATCAGTAAATGAACCCCTCCCCTTGTGGGGAGAGTTCTGTGCAGAATCAGTGATCCATCAGCAAACATATTACAAGACCCGTTGTGGTTGTGTGGGAAGCACTGTGCTAAGCCCTGGGGACACCACAACAAAAATGAAAACAAGGAGCTTGTATTGCAGCAGATGAATAAGCCTATGTTGTGTGAGCCCAGACAAGTCCCTGGACCTCTCCATGCTCCAAGCAACTCTAACACTAAGGTGCTCAAAGCGCTGCTCTACGTTGACAAGGAGTTGTGTCTCACTGGGAATTCCCTCCACTTAGGAAATCAATCAATCAAGAAGCATTGATCGAGCAACTGTTGGCACCTTGTGTTAAAGACTGCGATAAAAAGACGAAGAATGACGTTACCCCTACTCTAAAGGAAATTAGATTCTCTGCAAATCGCAGTTCTGGCCGATAACAATTTTTGAGTCTATGCTAAGAATGAGACACATAGCCTCTCACATATACTCTTGGTTTTTCCAATCCCTGACAGTTCCCACAACTGGGATTTGGACCATTTTAATGCTTGGAATTGAGACCTTGTTGGGGTAGGGAAGGAGAGGCCCCACATTGATTCTAAAAGCCCCTTTGTCCAATGACCCCCAGTCCTATAAGACATAAGCCTTTGATTTAACCCTTTCCTTCAGGTCAGTCTGAGTTCTTTGATTTCAGACTGAGAAATTTTAGCTGCTAGTTGGGAAAGAGTGAAGACAAAAGGAGCAGAGGATGAGATGGATAGATGGAGATGGAGTCATGGAAACAATGCCATAATCTTGGGCAGACTTTGGGAGATAGTGAAGGACAGAAGGGCCTGGGATACTGTGGTTCATGGGGTTGTGAAGAGTCGGACACAACTGGACGACAACTAGCTTTGCTAAATGTTAGCTTCTGTTTTATCTTCATCTGTAGGGTGGCCGTAGTGGTGACTGGAGACATCACCGTGGATTCCTCCTTTGTGAAGGCTGGCCAGGAAGCCAGCTTTGAAACTGAAGCAGGACTCGAGTTTATTTCCACCGTGCAGTTTTCACAGTATCCCTTCTTGGTCTGCTTGCAAATGGACAAAGAGGAGGCCCCCTTCAGGTACAGAGCAAGGGAAATTTTCTTTTCTTTTAAAGGTCCATAAGCAGTAATTCACTGGCAAAGGGGTTGCTGTACAAAGAAACGCCCTCAAACAGTAGAGATCTCATCAGTACCTTCTTGGCAACATACATTCTTTATGAGTTGTCTGGAGCAAAGAGAGGCTAAGCAACCTTTGCTTCAGGTCAGACTTTAGGTCTTCCAGAGTGAGAGGCCACCTTTATGTTGAACCTGCCACACTGAAATTTATATGAGAAATTTCCATTGGTTTGAGCACTTAGTTCTGGAGCTAAGGTTCAAGTAGTGTCTCCCTGAAGCATCACACATCTCTGCTAAGGAACATGCATTATTCTGGAAGAAAAGAGGGCAGTGGTTAGTGTTAAGGTTTAAGGTGATGTCTAAGACATTAATTGATTCTAGCAATTACTTCTTTTGATCTATAATATCCTTGTTAGCTCCTAAAAAGCTCAACAAGGAAATCAAAATCCGATTTACCATGCTCAAAAAATGGAGTTGTTCATTTTTTTCTCTTATATTTTGAATCAAGTTATAAGTTGGGGGGGGCTGTAAAAAAGTGAATTTTATTAATAACTTTTCTAGTTTTCTAGGAAAAAATCCTGGAAAAGTTGCTTAATTTTTTGGCTCTAGGCCAAGCGTCAACATGACCATGGGGCCTTTGAACCAAATTAAAATGTAATTGGGAAATCTTTTAAAAAAATAAATGAATGAAAGAATAGAATAGAATGTAGATAATGTTAATATGTGATTTTCTAAGTCAATATTTGGTCCTGGGGTGCTGATTTGGTGACCCTCCCCATTTCTATGGGAGTTGGGCACTGTTGCTCCAGGTATTGTTCCCAGACCACCAGGGGCAGTTTCCCCAGCCAGGGTAGGAGTTCCCTTTGTCAGTGAATTGGGAGGTCCAGGGCTTCTTGTTCTAATTTTCTAGACAAGGAACTCTTTAAATTGGAGTGGTCTGTCGGCCCTTCCTTTTCCTCTGCTCTCTAATCTAACTGGGCTTTGGACCCGGCCTGCAATTTCCCCGGACTAGTTATCTTCCAGTAAGGAAGCTCCCCACCAAGGCAGGGGAGCACCTGGGGTACAATTTGTAGTCTCAGAGAAGTGCTTGGGGCCCTGAGAAATCTGACATCACAGCTCCCAAGGATCTTCTCTAGACATGCACTTGAGTGCATTTCATTTTGATGTGAAATTTTTAAGTACATTAAAAAAAGGAAAAAAAGTGACCAAAGTGTGGCGGCCAATCCAGCCATGTAACTGGTGCTAGTTCAGAATTCTGTCTAAGAATTCTGGAACTCTGGGTGTGCTCAAAATCGCATTCTTGCCCCGCTGATTCCCCTGTGGCTGGAGAGGAGGGAAAAGCCAGTCCTTTCTTGATGATTTCTTTCCTGTGTGGCTGTTCTGAGAGGCAGCTTGCTGAAGTGCGTAGAGTCAGAAGGACCTGGGTTTATATCCTACCAAGCTATGTGGGTAGAAGGAGTTTCTTATATATGCCCATGCATGTGTATATGTGTCTGTGGGTACATGTGTGTTTCAAACATTTTGGTGGATGCGTATGTGAATATATGGGCATAAGCACTTGGAGGTTTGCAAAATGCTTTACATATGAGATCTTGTGAGGTAGGTTCTGTTATCTCTGTTTCACTGATGAAGGAACTGAGACTGAGAGAAGTTTCATGACTTGATGAGAGTCACATCTCTAGTAGGTGTCTAGAAGGATTCAAACTCAGCTCTTCCTCTCCCCAAAACTACTGCAATTCCATCTATTTCAAGGTCCAATCCAAAGGAAAAAAAAAGATATTATATCTCAAAGCCCTTTGGAGTTTAAGCTTCAGGTCTATAACCTAAATCAGTATATGGTGGGGTGGAGAGGGAGAGGAGCCATCTCTTGGGGAGGGAATGTAACTTTAATGTAATTTTAATGAATTTTGCAGGCGATATGTGACTAAGTTTGAAAGACTTTCAACGGGCAAAGGCTATGTCTCCCGAAAAGGAAAAGAAAAACTGTCCCCAGGATCAGAATTCCCTCTTCATCAAGAAAACTCTGATATGTGCAAGGTGGTCTTCCCCCCTCAGGTGGAGAGCTCTTCTGATGGCTGGTTTTGAAGCTGATACTTGATAGCTTTCACTTGAATCTGTGTGTTCCTGCCAGAGAGGCGGGGTGGCAAGGCCCAGTACCTGCTCATGGCGAGCACAGTGTTTACATGTTTACGTATATTTAAAATTTTTGTAAAAAGCTGTGGGAGAAAACTAACTAAAGTCAGTCAGTTCTGGTGGCCCCTCGATGTTGTTTTGGGTCAGACAACCAACCACAAAACAGGTGATGTTTTCCACATTGTTTCTGGTTTTCTGGAACTTTTCCTAATGCTTATTTGGTCTTAGCCTGCTGTTAGAAGAACTTTGCTACAAGCAGATGTGCTACTTGTAAAAGCATTTTCTAGAAGTCAGGTTTCCAAGAAATTTTCAATTTACATACTGCAAGGCCTTTTCTTAACCACATGTTAAATTCACAATTCTTTTGTGGTTGTTTTTTTTTTTTTTTAACCAACTAAATTGTCTAATCAAGAAGAAGCAGGCTGCTGGGTTTTTTTTTTTTTATAACTTTTTATATCCTGTCTGTTATCTGGTGGTCTTAAGTTTATTTTTTATTTTAAACATTATGGATAGTAGGCATGGAGGGCTAAATGATGAAATCTTATATCTCTGCAGAGCATGGGTGATTATTTCTCAAAGGAGCCCCTTTGGTTGTCATCCTTCATCCCCTCCAGAAAACAATGGGACTTACACTGTTCTCTTAAAAGGACATTCGTTTACATCAGTCCTTTTGACTTCATTGCTTCCCTTGGCTTGGTCCACAAGATCCCTTGCATCTGTCCATCTCTCTCCACTTACATAGCCACCATGCTGGTTTAGATCCTGGACACCACTGGCCACCAGCCCCCAGTTAGACTCCCTAGCTTCTAGTCTTTCCCTCTCCAATCCATCTTCTACTCAAGTCTGACCCTGATCAAGTAACTCTCCTGCTCCCTCAGATCTTCAGTGAACTCTCTAGGATAAAATGCCAGTCATTCCTTCAACTTGGCCCATAATGCCCTTTGCCATTGAGCTCTGGTCTCACTTTCCAAACACCCCATATTACTCCACTTCATGCACTATTTTCTAGCCAAAACGACTTATTCTCGTCTCAACTCAGCCTCCCATCTCCTGCCCCTACCCTTGCATCATCCCCCTTTCCCCCATGCCTGGAATGCACTCCCTCCTGGTCTTTGCCTCATCTTGCTAAGGACTCTTAGCTTCCCTTCCAGGCTCAGCTCATGTGCTTCTTCCCAGAGGAAGCATTTCCTCATTTCCCTACTTGTTTGTGCCGTCTCCTCAGATCACCTTGTCTTAGCTTAGATGTTTGTTTGTATCCTTCAGTAGACTGTAAGCTCTTGGAAAGCAGGGACTATTTTTCAACTCTGTCTTTAGATCCGCAGTGCCTTCCACACGGACACATGGTAGGTGCTTATTAAATGTGCAGACTTACACACGTGGTCAGAGAATTCACTTGAATGTGTATGTATGACCTGCAGACATAAGAAACTGGGGAATCTGGATTTCTGGACAATGAGATCAGAAAACAAATGATCTGTCTCTACAAGAATAAAAAGAAAACCTCAGCTGGTGTCTTTTCTTTTACTAAACTCACCATGCACACAGCGAAGAAGAAGCACAGCCTTGACACCAGCATGAGCTGGGGCTTTCAGAAGTGGTAACAGGAAGAGGCCTTGGCAGGCAGTGGAATTCATTGTGCCGACGTTGGTGGATGAGTTTACCCACCAGGTGGCTCCCGGAGCTCATAATCTGATCTCACTCCTCAGGCCCTGGTAATAGCGGGGTGTAAATTCTGCAAAGGTCCCAGCTCTTTATGGTTCTCAGAAAGAAAATGGCCTATCCCTAGGTTCACATCTAGTTCAGCAGCCAACCCAGTTCACTAGTGGAAACGGTGTGGTCCTTGTGGCTCCACGAGCCAGAAGAGGCTGCATCCTGCATCTTCTCTGCACCAGCTCGGCGTCATCGGGCGCTGGCCATCTTGGTCGGTCTTGACCAGTGGCTCCACCTTCCCACAGGAACAGACTAAGCACACCTAACTATCCAACCTTCATGGACTCATCAATTTAGAGGTGAAAGGACTTCAAAGTCACCCACTCCATTTTTCAGATGAGGAAACTCAAGCTAAGAGAAATCATTTGATATGAGATCATGGATTTCCAGGTTTCAAATTTAGTTGCTCTGCCTAGGAACCCTTGACAAAGAAACAATAAGTACGGGTAAACCTGCTATTTACTGGGCAATCTCCCAGAGACCCAGACAGCATCCAGATAAAATAAAGGCTGCTCAAGAAAAGCCCAGTTCTGTCTGTTTAACCCTTGGTGTCCATGTGGCCTGTAAGAAAGTGAAGGAGCAGAGACAACATAACATAGTTCCCCACCACTGTTTGACTCAGGTCATCAAGTTGGACCAGTCATAGGGAAAGACTCAGGATCTCATTCTGAGATTCAGTTCCTCCTTCTTAACATGGGGGGGGGGGGGGGGGGGGGGGATGGGCTCCTGGTGAAAACCAAGGCTCCTGGAGCTGGTATTTTCACATTCGGTTCCGGGTGCTGTCAGACAGCTCCCACTGCTGCTATAAGAGCTGACTCATCCCAGGTGAAGCGGGGATGGAGGCAAGGGCAGGCCTGGCTGGACCAAAACTCTGCCCACTCTCCAGCCTGTTCATTTGCCTTCCTTCAGCCCTACAGGTTAAATTCCTGCTGACCCAGAGGTGTATTCCATCCCCTCAGGTCCTACGTCCTTGACCTTGGAGAAGCATCCACGGCCTGCTTCCTCATCTCTCAGTTCCATTAACCCACTTCCTCTCTTTCTCCCCACACACTGAAGAAGCCTCCCCCTCTGTGCAATGCAGGCAAAGAGAAGAAGGGAGGGCAGCAAACAAAAAGAAAGGGAGAATTGGCTACCTAAGTACACTTTCGGTGCCTGTCATACAGCAGGCCGTTAATAAAGGCTTATTGAATTGATCAAATTACACATTTAGAATGAGATGTGATCTAACATGCATGAAAACCCTTTTGGATTTTTCTGTACTTTGTTTCATTTCTATTAAGAGATTAAATGCAGCCACTAAACATTTGAATTCCTGCCAGTTCAGAGAGGTCTTAATTCCAAGAAAATCCAACCCACAAAGCACTTTTTCTCTCTGGCTAAATGAGATTCAAGCTAAGCACAAGTCCTTCCCAGGATTGGATGCACTTGAAATAATGCAAAATAAGGAAAGTAGTTTTAAAAATGAAGAAAAAGGAATTGGCGGTTCCGAGTGTGTGTGTGTGTGTGTGTGTGTGTGTGTGTGTGTGTGTGTGTGTGTGTGTGTGTGTGTGTGTGTGTGCTGGGTGTGTGTGTGTGCTGGGGGTGTGTGTGTGCTGGGGGTGTTAGGGGCAGGGAAGTACAGAGAGCAATTGAAGAAAAACACCATTTTGTTTTTCACCTAGAATTAGAAATCAGAGGACTCAGTGTAGTAAGAAAACTGTGTGCATTGAGGAGGGAGTGGGCATGTTTCTGTATCTTTTAAATGGAAATAATAAGAATTTAATTCAAAAATAATAGTTGCAGTGTCCTGGAATCCTCCTGCAGGCTATCCAGAGGAGCTGGGCCCCCAGAGTGCTGATCTAGCATTGAGGGTGGGGGCATGGAGGAAGGATTAAATTACTCCTTGGGAGATTTTGGATCAACAAATGATACTTAGCATTTATTTATAAGGTGCTCAGGGAAACAGAATCACTGGAGTCTGGTGTGAGCCTTACCTCCATTTTAATGGAAAAACAAAACAGGAGCAAAGAGAGAGGAGGTTGTCTTAAAAAGATCTCAGAGACAGCCCACCAGAGGGCAAAGCTAAAGAGGGTCATTCTGGACCTGGCCCACGGGTGCCCCAGCTCTGACCACTGACCTGGCATTGGTTCTCTTCATGAGGGCCTATTAATTGCATTCTATTTTATGTGAAGTTTCTTTGGGGACTTAGAATTATATAACGGTATGGTGGAGCCAGCTGAAATCAGCCCAATTGTTAGAATTTTCAGTGAGAGCACTTAAATCATGCTCACAAATCAGAAAGATTAGGTCTTAATTTATTGCTGTATTGGTTTCTAGACAATAGATGATCGAACCTATATACAACCACTATAGGGAGGCATAGAATAGTATATAGCTGAAATCAGGAAGACCTTGGTTCAAATTTTGCCTCTGATACATACTAATAGTATGATTCCTGTGTTTCCCTTGTTTTCTTGTTTCAATACTTTTTTTTTAGCCACAAAGTTATTTTCTTATTCAATATTATAATTATTAATTATTGACTTCAGATAATTGCTACTACTTTTATAGAGCAGGGCTTAAACACATGGTCACCCTCATGCTTAGTAGCTATAGGGAACCACTGAAAGTTATTCTGGCAGCAATGTGAAGGAGAGTTTGGAGGGAAGAGAACTGCTATTAGAATAATCCAAATGGATAGGAATGAAGACCATAAATTAAACCACTTAAAACTCAGTGAATCCTGATTCAGTTTGTTTCTGGAATTACATTGGAGACAATGGGAATAAGAAAAAGATGGGTCTGAGAGATGTTGTGGAGGAGAAATCAAGTGTTCCTGAAAACCCAATTGGATATGAAAGGCAAAGGGAAATCAGTAATAATGACAAGGTTTCAACATGGTGGGCTCTAGAGAGAAACATGGGGGATTGCTCTATTTTGCTTGTTCCCAAATTTTCTTATTTCATGCTCCTTTGTTGTTTCTGTAAAATACTTAGTAGTTCTGTTTATTAAGTAGTTAAATATTATACCCTAACAATTTGAAAAATATACATACATGTTTTAAGAAATGATTTTTTCTCTCTTTATTAAATAACCACAATTACTATTGGACTATGTGCAATTATTGGACATTGCCTAACCTTTCAAATTTTGGAATTAGATTAGACATTGCTCTTCCCCTCATTTTCTGTCCCCCCATTGATTTTTGAACAGCACTTGCTTTTGATCACAGCAATCACCAAAAATCCAGTTTCTCAAAGATCTGATCATTGCAAATAGGATTAGGATTCCAGGAGCTGTAAGTGGTTATTCATTCATTGTGTTTCCCCAGGATGCTGCATAGTTTGGGAACTTCTGGGATAGGCAAAAACAATGAAATCAAAAGGAGGAACAAATTTAGGGAAACAAAGAAAGCAGGTTGTTGGAGTCATAGAGACTTTGGGATGGGGTGGAAACTCCAAGTGCTGATTTCCTTCATGCAGGTGGAGAAGGGAATCTGGCAACAGCAAGAGAGATCAATATTAAAAATGTTAGACTTTAAGCGTCTAGATAAACAACAGCAAGTGTATTTTAATGATGCTTAAAGATTGGTCACAGAATTGTAGAAAAAAGGCATAAATGGGTAGGGATGACCGAATGTAAAATCCTTACTTTGAGGGGGCACAATCTTCTGTAGAATAGGGGACTATTCACTGACGTGAGATACTGAAGTTAGACCTTAAGAAATGGAAAAACTCAAAGGTGTGCTTTGATTATCATCTCAAATGCCAGTAGGCAGCTATAACTTTGAGGGCTGATCTCCAGAACTTCAACTCTTGATTTTTCTTCCTCCTTGAAGGAACTATCATTAATCTATTTGCAAGAGGTTTTTCCCCCTATCAAAAAGTATGACTTTCCTGAATTTTATTTCCATGTTTGCAAATGAAACTTTATTTAAAAGAAAACTGCAAAACTGTTTCACTATGCATATGATGGGACCAGATCATCTTGGTGACTGCTCTTAGTAGGAACTCTTTGTTTCTAACCCTTGGCAAGGTCAGAATTTAATACAGCTACCTCCAAGTTCTTTAGATTTCTTGTGACTTTTGTGGCTGGTGTGAATAAAGTTTATGTTTCTGTCTTATTCAAGGCACAGTCAAATTTCTAGACTCAACACAACAGTTTAATATGTTAGTGACCATCCAATCCACCCTATAAGCATCTCTTCTACATCAAATCCAGTTGACCTGGAAAAGAACATGTAAGGCCAAGGTCACCCACTGATGATGAGCCAACAACAGCTTGACTTTTGTCCTGCCTCTGGACATCTCTGACTCCAGGCTGACTTTACACAACTCCGCTTCATTAACGACAGCAACCACAAGTCAGTCAATCATCATTTACTAAATACTTACCAAGTGCAAAGCACTGCACTAAAGCAGTGTGTTTACAAAAAGAGGCAAAAGACTTTCACTGCCCTCAAAGACCTTACAATTTAATTGGGAGGGATGACAAGCAAACAAGTGGGATTCAAACAAGCTAGGCATAGAATAAATAGGAAATAATCAAGAGAGGGAAGGGTACTGGAATTAAGATAAGTTGGGGGGTGGCTAGGTGGTGGCTAGGTGGTGTAGTGGATAAAAACACTGGCCCTGGAGTCAGGAGCACCTGGGTTCAAATCCGGTCTCAGACACTTCATAATTACCTAGCTGGGTGGCCTTGGGCAAGCCACTTAACCCTGTTTGTCTTGCAAAAACCTAAAAAAAAAAAGATAGGTTGGGGAGGGTTCTCTGTAGATGGTGGGATTTTGGTTGGGAAGACAGGGAGGCATATAATGAGGACAGAGAAGAGAGTATTCCAGGCATGGGAGACAGCTAGAGAGGAGAATGCCTGGAGATGAAAGATGGAGGGTCTTGTTTGTGGAAAAGCCAAGAGACCAGTGTCACTGGAGATGGGGAGTCAGATGTAAGAAGACTAGAAAGGTAGGAAAAGGTAGATTATGAAGTGCTTTGAATAGCAAACAGAGCATGTTGTAGGATCCTGAAATGACAGGGAGCCCCTGGAGTTTATTGAGTAGGGTGATGACATGATCAGACCTCCATTTTAGGAAAATCACTTTGTTGGCTGAACAGATAATGGACTGGAGTAGAAAGAGACTTGAGACAGACAGCCCCGCAAGCAGACTCTTGAAGTTATATTAGAAATGAAGTGATGAGGACCTGCATTCGAGTGGTGGCAGTACCAGAGGACAGAGGAGAGTATTTTAGAGAAATATTTAAAAAAAAGAAGATCAAAAGGCAAGAGATCAAATAGTGGGGTGAGAGAATGAGGAGTCTAGAATGACTCCTAGATTGCAAATCTGAGGAACTGGGAAGATGGCGGGTTATATTCTGGACATTTTAACTTTAAGATGTCTACTGGATATCCAGTTTGAGATGTCTGAAACGCATTTGATACTGCAAGATTGGAGGTAGATTTGAGGTCATCAACATATAATAAATGATTATCTTAGCTTTTCATGGACTCAGAGGAGTGATGGAAGCCTTTTGTACCCCTGGATAACTCTACTGACAAATTGAATTTTCACCCCAATATCAAACCTTTTGCAACTAGCACCCATTTCTCCAACTCCCACCTCCTGGGATCAAATAAAAGTCACTTCCACATGAAATCCATGCATCATCACCAGAGCTTTCTTTTTCTCTTTGGAAAAACAAAACAAAACAAAAAACAGAGGTATAAGAATTCAATTACCCCACCTCTATATAGAATGGTTTAAGGAAGAAATCCTTAATCCTTACAGGAGGAAAAGGGACAGGGAAGCCATTGCTACAAGGGATCACAGCTGAGAGAACCCAAATGGTTTAATGACTTCTGGTGACTATTCCCTGGAAAAGGATTTTGTACATCATTTACTGCCTGTGTGACTTAGGCAAATCACTTCTTCACCTGAACTACATTTTTCTTATGTATTAAATGAAGAAATTGCTCTAGATGTCTTCTTCTATCCTTCCTAACTGGACATCCACCATCTAACTGGACATTATCCTAGATACCATTTTCAAGTATGCATATGTGGTTCCTCTTTACATTTCTATTCTCACTAGAAATTAAGGGAATTTGAGTGTCTTGAAAGCTCCCAGTTGCCTCCTCCTCACTTTATTTTCCCCTAACACCCCTGAGATAACTTCTCTTGTATTCCTATGCCCTGAGAGCCTTCCTACTATGGAGGAAAGAGTACCAGACTTGGGGACAAGGTTGAACCCAGCACTAACAGCTATTCACTGTGGACATGAATATGAAGCCATGTAATTTTCCTAAGCCTTCATGGATTAGCAGATCAAGGAAATGAAATCGTTTTACATTACCTGATTTTATCAAAGCATTTGACTAAATCTCTCATATTATCCTTATAAAAAATCAGGAAAGATATAGACTAAACATATTCATACAGTATAGTTAGGTGAATTTAAAAGTGATTAAATGACAAGAACCAAAATTTCTTGTGACAATTTCCTTGACCAGATTACCAGAGGTAGACATCCCTATGGAGCTGTGCTTGATTCTAGGCAATTTAACATTTGTTATCAGTAACTTGGTTGAAGGTATAAATGGAATGCTTATCATATCGGCAGATGATACTAAGCTGGGAAGGATAGTTATCACATTGGACGGCAGAGTCAGGATCCAAAAAGACTGAAGACTAGCTGAGGAGTTTAGTGGACTGCAAGCTCAGTATGAATTGACAGCAGGATATGGCAGCCAAAAAGGCCAATTCAGTCTTCAACTGTGTTAAAAGAGAGTCAGAAGAGGGCTAGGGAAGTGATAGTTCCACTGTTCCCTGTTAAGTCAAACCACATTTGTTAGACTAGATTCAACCCTGGGCATGTCATTTTGGAAGTACAATAATAAACGGAAGATGTCCAGAGAAGAGAGAAAGGATGGGCATTCAGCATGCCATATAAGGACTCCTTGAAAGAACTAGGGATGTTTTTGGTTTTGTTTTTAATTTTATTGATGATTATTTTTAATCACCACAAACATTTCTCCACACTTCCATCCCGGTCCCTCCCTCCTTTAAAAACTCCTACAACAATAGGGGTGATGATCAACCCTGATGGACTTGCTTATCCCTTCGGTGCAACAACCAGGGACAGTTTGGGGCTATCTGCAATGAAGAATACCATCTGTATACAGAAAAAGAATTATGGACTTTGAACAAAGACCAAAGACTATTACCATCAAATTAGGGGGGGAAAGTTATATTATTATGTAATTTTACTCTCTCATACTTTATTTTTCTTCCTTAAAGATATGATTTCTCTCTCATCACATTCAACTGAGATCAATGTATACCATGAAAACAAAGTAAAGACTAACAGACTGCCTTCTGTGGGGTTGGGGGGAGGGAAGCAAGAATGGGGAGAAAATTGTAAAACTCAAAATAAATAAAAATCTTTCTTTAAAAAAACTCCTACAACAAAGAAAAGCATTATGTAAAACCATCAGTCCCAGCAACCCTACTAGATAATGCATATACCCTGTTGATTGTGGTCTCTACTGAGGTTTCACATTAAGAAATGGGGGGTGTTTGAACTATAGAAAAGATTGCAGAGATGTGACAATTATCTATAAATACTTAAAGGATTGTAAAATAGATAGTAATCAATTTGTTCTGCGAGATCAAAGAGGGCAGAAATAGAAACAAGAAGGTAAAGTTGAGCTTGTTGCCTGGAAAAATTCCCTCATGGACCTTTAGGAGAGACCCAGTTCTGCTCAGAGAGAGGGACTTGTTTATGTGTGACTTGGATGAGACGGTCCCTGAAGTCTCTTTCAACTTCAAGATTTCATTATTCTAGAAATATGGAGATAACAACCTATAAGACACCTCCTCAGGTTATTGTCAAGAAAGCTTTTTGCAAACATTGGAGTTATTATTTAACAATTGTCATATTGTTTTAGGGTTATTCTGAGACTGATCAATAATGATGATGATGAGAGTTAGCAAACTGCTGCCCATTTCCTCCAAATGCTCTCAAAATAAGTGTCTATTGAACCAACTACCTCTCTAATAGGATTAAGTCATTGAAGATCCAATGTTTTATATTCTTCTCAGTCTGGGCCCGGACTGAGCTAGAGGCAGAATTCTTGCCATGTCAGAAACTTGACTTTTGTTTTTGTTTATAATTGAATTTTTTTGATTTTCCAAGAAAGATCTTCCTTTGCTCCCTGCTGTCTCCTTCCTATTCCCATTGAGAAAACAAGAAATACAAAATCTTCTGATAAAAATATGTATGGGCATTGCTGAGATTTTTCAAAGTTGATTAATTTCACAATATTGTTTTTGTTCTCCTGGTTCTGCTTCCTTCATTCTGCATCAATTCATTATAATCAGTTCATTATTATCAATTCATTATCACCTCAGTAAATTTCCTCAGGATTCTCTGGATCTATTTCCTTCTTTATTTCTAACAGTAGATTAGTATTCTGGCATATTCATACATATTTCCCATCCTGGGTGTCTTTATTTTCCTTCTTTGCTTTCCCTTACTTCTCAGGCTTCAGTACAGATGCTTGGGGGAAGGGAAGGGAGCTTCTGGGCTTGGGGCCCAGGTATTCTGTTACTTGTGCTGAGTCATAAGACAAGGAACCACTGCACCAGTGTCCTGAGAGGAGGGAGGACAGATTTTAACAGCCCAGATCTGGTCTGGTTTTTCTAATACTAACTTTTGGCCTCTTCACTTTATTGCAAGAAACCTCATGGAGTCAGAATACTCTGCATTGTAAAAACAGGACACATAAAGAAAAAAATTTTAAAAGAAAGGAGAGATGGAGTGAAGAAAGGAGGGGAGGAAGGAAAGAAGAGAAGAGAGGAAGGAAGGAAGAAAGAAGGAAGGAAGGAAGGAAGGAAGGAAGGAAGGAAGGAAGGAAGGAAGGAAGGAAGGGAGAAGGAGGGGGAAAGGAAAGGGAGGGAGGGAAGGAGAGAGGGAGGGAGGGAGAGAGGAAGACAATTTACTGACCCCTAATCAATAAGAATCCCAAGACCCAAATTCCCTGCCCTGGCACCATTGTGATATATGTGTTGTATTCTTGCCTTGAAGGTAGACAGTCTCTCACTTTTCTCCACATAGCTAGCTCCAGAGCCTTTGCTTGACATATATAGGTAGACAGTTGATAATTACCTCCTCATTCATTCAGGATCAGCGTTTTTCTCCCCTCTTGCCACCAAGCTCATGGCCATGTCTTACTCAAGCTGCTAGGAGTGGTCTGGTTGTTGCCTTTGGAGCAGCTGTGGAACTCTGTGTGAGGGTAATTCCATTTAAATTGTTTCAATTTATTCTTTCCAAGCTTGAATCATTACATATGAAAAATGAGGATAAAAATGCCTCATTCATTTGTTGTTGATAAAAAGTTGATTGCTACTGCATTCTGCCCTCCTTGGGCATCCCTAGGTGCTGATTGAAAAGCACTTTCATCTCACTAACCACATGAGATCATTAGTACAAATACTATTATATCTATTTGATAGTTGCCAAAACCGAGGTTCGAGGAGCTTATCTGATTTGCCAAGGGTTCCACCGACTTCTGAGTGAGGAAATATGTAAAGGACTTTATCTACTGACCAGAGCATTGTACAAACATCAGCTATTACTGAAATCAAGTGTTAGGACTCGAATTCCAAGCCAGAGCTTTTGGCTCCAAATCCTAGTGTTCTTTCCACTGCACCATGATACTGCAGAAAGAAGCCAGCCCAGATGAGGTATCTGTGCAGCCTGAGATGCAGGGTCAGCATCTCTCCTTCCCAGTAAGAGCCAGGCTTCAGATGACCCAGGAATGAGATTGCCCAAATCTCCTGGGTTCATGTCTTTTGATTTTGGATGGGAGCCTCACCCAATTTACAAAGAATTTAATCTAAGATGAATTCCAGCCCTTTATGTTCCACTCAGCCAAGTCTGAGCAGAGGTGGACCCCCTGTGTCTAGTTTGCCCTAGGCAGGGTAGTTTGGATAAGAAACGTCTCCTTGTCTAAGTGATCAGTAACCTCTCCCAGCCCTTCATTATATTAGTCCCCTTTTTATTACAATATTTATTCTCATTAAGTGGTAACCAATCGGAGTTGATTGCTACCCTCAGGAACATCTGTTAATCCAAAGGCATATAAATACTGAGTGGGTTCCATGAAGAGTCTTTGGCATTTGAGAGTATCAATGACCCCTTTTGTTAATTATTACTTAATAATTAATAAATAAAATGATTCATTTACCAGAAACTGTATTTCTTGAACTTGTTGTGTGTCACACAACAAAACAGAAACTAGATAAATATAAAGTATTGAGGCAATGAGGGAAGACAGGAGATGGGGTTTGAGCTGAACTTTGGGGAACTAGGGGTTCTAAGAAGTGGGGGCGCTAAAGAACTGCATTCAGTCATGAGGAATAGCCAACAAAACAAGAAATGGAATATTGTACATAGGGATCAACAGAAGACCAGCCTAGGGGCATCATAGAGTATGTGAAGAAGAGAAATGTATATTAAGCCTGGAAAGGTAGACTACAACTAAAGGATAATGGTTCCATCCAGACTGTAGACTTGACCCTAGAATCAATGGGGAGCCAATGGAATAGATCATTAAACATGGCCAGGTCTGTGTATCAATCTTATAACCATGGGGAGTTGACGTAAAGAGACCAATTTAAGCTACTGTAGTGGTCAAGGCAAGAGTTGATGAGGGTCTGAAACTGAATGGTGGCCTTGTGAGTGGAGAGAAGGAAATGTATGTGAGAGATAGCCAAGAGAGTCAACAACACTTGGACACTGGTTGACTGTTCTATGAGGGAGAATGAGGAGTCAAGGATGACTCCAAGGATTTAAATCTAGGTAGAAGAATAGTGGTCCTCTCAGCCAGAATGCCCAAGTACCCTTGTGTTTATTTTCTGGGGTCTCATGTTTTTTCATGTCTGTGCCAGTAGATTGGAAGCTCTGCTAAAGCAGATACAAATAAGATCCTAGGACTGAAAACTGGGGTGCAGGGGAAAGTAAAAATCAGCTTATTCAATTTTACCCCGTTTTACAAAGGAGGAAACTGAGATCCATAGAGTCTGCGGGTCTTGTCCAAGATCACTCAGATTGCAGAGAATTTGAATCCAAGCCCTTTGATCTCAAACCTAGAGCTCATTTTACTCTTCACTTCTCAAGTGACTTGATGGATAAAATACCTTTTGTTCCTCCTTCCTCTGCCTAGTACAGTGTTCTATACACAGGAGAATTGCACTGAATGTTGGGGACTGACTATGAATCATACCGAACTACCCTCTGATCCTTACAGACTAAGTTTGGGCCCCTTCAGTTCCTCAAAGGCATTCACTAATACCCTTCAAGCTTCACAGTTCTCACAAAGCTTTAGACCCATGTTGTCTGCTCATATATGGAGGATTGCAGATTGAGCTGACAAACCTTGAAATCAGAAATAGAAACTCCAAATTCCAATTTTCTGTACTTCAGTTGTTTCTAGAACCCAATCCCCATACACACAGGTCAATTCACAGATATTTGATGTAAATTTTTTGTTTTGCTTTTTTTTAATTACAAATCTATCATGTTGGCTTTTTTCTTCTACAAACTCAAAGAATTCTAGATGGAAACTTTAATGAGTCTGCACCATAATTTTTTCCTCCTACAATTGTGTTTTCAACTTTATTTATGTGGTTTTTGAGGCCAATTATAACTTTTTTAAAAAACTTCTATGAGCTTCCATGAACAGGACTATATGAATAAAGAGTTGCGTGATTGATATAGTAGCAGCCTCTTTGGAAACTATGCAACTACTATTGTTAATACAGAAAATAATCATTGTAAAGGGATTTGTCTTCATGAATGATGGTAAATGATTTAAGAGCAATAAAAAACAGTGACAAGATTCTCAAACCATAGCTATTACTACTGTCCTCTCCTCTGTCAATTTAAAACTTGTAAATGGCATTACTATAAAGGTGTGTTGTTTCTAGGGAACCAGATTATGCAAGAACAAGTAAGCCCTGCCCAAATGCAAAGCTATAATTCAGGTGGGTGCTGTAGAGGTTGGGGTGCCCCTCTGGAGAAAATGCAGTCGATCTTCTCAGCTATTAGGTAGACAGTGAAAGTTCCCATCTGGGTGACTCAGGTCTCCTACTCTAAATTCCAGTGGCTCCCTTTGCCTCCAGGAGTAGAAACAAAATCCTCTGTTCCCCTTTCATAAACTAGCCCCTTCCTACCTTTCCAATCTCCTCCCACTTTGGTCCCAGATACGTACTCTTTGATCCAGTGACACTGGTCTCCTGGCTGGTCTGCAGATGAGAACCTCCATCTCTCTGCTCAGGCCTTCTCTCTGACTGTCCCCCTTTACTGGAATTCTCTTGCTCCTTCACTCCAACTTCTGACCTCCCTCACTACCTTGAAGTCCAGAATAAAATCCCACCTTCTAAAGGAAGCCTTCCCCAAGCCCTCTTACTTCCAGTATCTCCCTTATGTCAATTATTTCCAATTTATCCCGTCTATAGCTTGCTTGGTCTATGCCTGTTTTTATATGGTCTCTACCACTAGAAGGTAAGCTCCTTGAAGGCAGAGTCTGTCTTTTGCCTCTTTGAATCCAAGCATCTTAGTATAATAGCACATTGTAGGTGATTAATATTTTTTATTTCAAAATAAAAAAGGAGCTGAAGGAGAAGTAATCATCCTCAGCCACAATACCTGATTTCTATTAATGATCATAAGCTCTAGATGGATGCTCTAGAAATGGTACCTAATAGCATGGATAGTGGTTCAGTCAATTAACTTTGATTCTGAAATCTGATATTGAATGTCACATACACTCACATTTGAATCCAAAAAAAGATCTGTGTGTATATATATATATACATATATATATATACACACACCCACACACAGGAAGTAAGCCTGTCAGAGACAGGATTCAGTCCACATCCTCTGACCCTAGAACTGATGTTCTTTCCGCTTTATCATTAAGCTTATTCAAATATTTGAAAATGTAACCCATAGAAAATAATATGTAACCCTGGGCCATGGATGTCTGTGTTGAAGGACAGTGATTTTATTAACGTATATCAAATTCAAAGCAGAAATACCATGGTCTGAAAGGAGTCCAGAGAGCAGAAAGAAATTGACCTGCAGAGAAAAGCAGGAAGGAAGAAAGGATGGAAGAAGAGGAAGGAAAGAAGAAAAGAAGAAGCTAGCAAAGAGTGATTTTACCCTAAAAGCCTACAGAGAAGGGGCTCTGTAGAGGGGCATGACCTAGGAAGTCTCATGGAAGACTAAATATTTCTCTGGACCTACCTAGGATTTCTTTGCTACTTTTTTGGTCCAATGGGCACAGTAGAAAGAAAAAGGGGTAGTAGCACTTAAGCCAGAACAAAGCCAGGGAAGCTAGCCCAG
This sequence comes from Macrotis lagotis, assembly GCF_037893015.1. Taxonomy (NCBI): domain Eukaryota; kingdom Metazoa; phylum Chordata; class Mammalia; order Peramelemorphia; family Peramelidae; genus Macrotis; species Macrotis lagotis. Next base: position 9,303,578 of record NC_133660.1, read on the forward strand.
TTAGAGGGTCATGCCTTCCTTGGGATGTTTGCCTAGCAAAGTTTCAGTAAGGAACACTATTATTAATAAGTGAGTAGCTACATTAGAGCTGTAGAAAGAAGTGAGGGAAATGGTCTTTCATAATGCTTTTTTAGTTTAGTTATTTCAGTTGTCTCTGACTCTTCATGACTCCATTTGGGTTTTCTTGACAGATTCTGGAGTATTTTTGCCATTTCCTTCTCCAGTTCATTTTATAGATGAGGAAACTAAGGCAGATAGGGTTAAGTGACTCACCCAGGAGCCAGTAAAATGTCTGAGGCCTCATTTGAACTCAGATCTTTTTGACTACAGACCAGGCATTATAGCCATTGCTACATTTAGCTTTCCCATACTAGCCCCTCAAAATTAGTTTTCCAAAGGCAAAATGATATAGTAGGAAAGACCTTGGATCTCAAGTCCCAAGACCAAGATTCAAGACTTGGCTCTGTCACTTGCTTACCTGTGTTCCCTCAGGCGAGTAAGTCCTTCATGAGCCTCAGTTTCCTCCTCTGTAAAATGAAACAATTGGACTAGGTAGCCTTTGAGATCAGAAAAGCTTGTGAGCCACTACTCAGAATGGAAGGATAAACTGCACCTCCTCATGGCTTCAGTACAATCCATTACTCCCTTGGGCATTTGAGTTCTTTTTGTAAATGGCAAAGAGATGTGTGTGTGTGTGTGTGTGTGTGTGTGTGTGATGCATTGTCTTGAAATCTTCTAACTATAGTCCACATTTTCTTTTTCCCCACAACTCTCTTTTTTTATGGCAAAGTTTCATGTCAAATGACCTTTGTTTTAATAACAATATATGACATTATTGTCACTATTTGGGCAAGTCACTTCAAACCTCTTTCTCAATTTCCTCCTTGAAACTGGAATAATACTGTTTTGCTTACCTACCTCACAAGATGATTGTGTCATCTTTGTCAAGGGCATTGTAAACCCCCATGCACAATATCAATGAGAGCCAAGATCCTGGATTTAGAACAAGAAAGGACTTTACAGGCTACCTGGGATGAGGAGAGGTTTGTTGCCCAAAGCTAGTAAGAGGCAGATTGAGAATTTGAGCTCAGATCTTTTCCTTCTGAATCCAGTGTACTTCCTATTGAATGATATCATCCTCATCATCACCATAATTATATCAATTATAGTAACAGTAGGTGAGGGTGAGTACTTAATCTAGTATTATTAATAATGAAAGGCAGCTAAACGATGCAGGGTCAGAAAGAACTAAGTTCAAATTTGACTTCAGACTCTTATTCACTGTACCTCCTGGGCAAGTTATCTAACCTCTGTCTTTCCTCATTGGTAAAGTAGGGGTAATAATATCACCAACCTCACAGGGCTGCTAGAAGAATGAGATAACATCTATACAGTGCTTTGCAAATCTTAAAGCAATACGTATTTCCTAGGATGGCTATACTACTTGAAATACTCTTTGGAAAGACTGCAAGCTCACTATTAGTAAACTGTTTCAATGAAATGAGATGTTTAGAATTTTTTCCAAAGAAATGAAACTGTCACACGTGTATTGGGGTTGAAATAAAGACCTACTATACGTTTCTTTGCAATTTCTTTTATTGAAAAATACATTTTTTTTAATTCGTTAAGAACATTCACAAAACAACACAGTACAAATGCTACCACAACCAATCTCAAGGGTTGGTAATTAAAGTAAGTAGTCTATTCCCACTTGATCCTTTCCTAAAGTAGTTTCTTCCATGTGCAACACATCATTAGTGCAATTCTCAGACTGGACCGAAGTCCTTCCATCATCCCAGCTTCCAGCAAGGAAGGAGCTTTCCTCCATGTCTGTGCTGAAAGTAGATTTCATGTTCACATTCTTTCCATTTTCTTCACCCTCCCCCATCACCGGGTGCTCTGGGGGGGGGGGGGGAGCCACCTGTCAGTAGTCAAGTGTCTTAATTCCTTTTGTCACACCATTCTGGGTTCCTCTCATTGTTTATAACTTCCATAGTCCTCACATTTTTGTTTTAACCATAAGAACAGTACCTTATTGTGCACAAGCAGAGCCAGAGATATTGGCACCGACCTCCTTAGAGGAGGGAAGAGAGAAAGAATCACCTATCATAGCATGAATACAAGCACCAAAGATGTTCTCAGGACATTTTGGCCATCCACTTGTCAAAGCAGATGCAGAAAAAAAGGAGATAATACACACCCATGGAAGCTTATCAGACTTTGCACCATTATAGACATCTCTCATATACTATGACAGCTTGTGACTGTTGGTATTCCTGAGGCATATGAAAGGTTCCGTCTCAAAACCCTGTCCCAGACCCACAATCACAAGTGTCCAAAGGTGGGACAGACCCCTACTACTCTTAAACCTTTCATATTCGACTCAAATCTGAGGCACTGATTCATAATCAATATTCCTACCACTTAGCAATTTGAAGTCTGCTTCATAATTCTAGAAACTAAGCTCTACATACATTTTGGGGCACTATCAGATCTACCTCCCCTAAGCAGCAAAGTTCTCAAGTAGTCTTGTTTTAGTCACTTCATGTTTATAGCAGTTTTACAAAACTGCTATAAACACATATCAGCAGTGCTATTGAGATTCAGGGCACCTGGGTGTGGGGTTTGGCTTGTTTATCTGTTTGCTTTTCAAGTACATTTGGCCAAACTGTAAGGCCTGAGAGTGTTTGTGCATAATGCTACCTTGTAAACTGTAATGAGACTCCTCTTTGAGCACCAATAAGAAGAAAGTATTTTCAAATGCAGATGCAAGGATCCTAAAGTATTTGCTAGGTACAAGTAGGTTTTTTTTCTGACATTAGCATGATCAGGCTACTCAGATATCAGTACTGTCCTATGGTCTAGAATATAATTTCTGGTACCAAAATCTTTCAGTAAGTATGACTTTTTATTACTATCAAATCTGAAGACACCTATGATACATTCCTTTGCTCTCTAAAGCATTGATGAACAAAAGCAAAATCTGAGAATAAGAAATAAGCCCAGAGTGCCAATTTCTTGTCAGAGGAGTGAACTTTTCATGAAAGCTAAGTTGGACATCTGAGAATTAGGATAAATACATCAGTGTGCAGTTTGTTCTTTTCCCCTTATCCACACAGTCATGTTCACAAATGTCTGTAATATATTCATCCTGAGATGTGTGCTTGGGGTAAAAAAAAACCACATTCTGGTGAATTAAAATTTTCCATTGGCAGTGATCATGACTAAAGTCCTGCTCTTCAATGGGTGCACCTTGGTGGGTGGCAACCCTTGGTTCTCAAAGGCCAGGTCAGCAGAGGGCAAGTCTGGCAAGTCAATCAATCATCAATCAATCTCTCAATCGACACTCACGTAGTAAGTGGATACTAGGTACCGGACACCGTGCAAGGAGTTTTGGGAAACAGATTCTAAAATGAAATGATCCCTTGCCCTCGAGGAGCTTCCATTCTATCAACTGGTCCTATCAAGAAGTAAAGGCTTTGAATATAGACCCTTTGATAGAATGCTATCTAGAGACGAGCCTAGCTAAGGATAGACAGACACACATATCTTACCAAAGAGATATATCACTACAGGGTGATTTTTTGTTTTGGCCACAGAAACTAATGAAGGCCTCCTCTAAAGCAAGAAAAGAGCTGGGTTCTACTGTGGTGATATTTGGACATAGTTAGGAAATGAGCTAGGCCATCCAGAACCCCTTCAAAAAGGGGCTGATTGAAGCCTAGTCATTTTACCAACAGGAAAAGAAGGCATATCAGAGAAAGCACAGGTCAAATGGAACACATACCTTGTGGAAAACTCCAGTTACATGCAAACACAGAGTAAGGGAAATGTATTACAAATCAGATGACCTGGGTTCTGACCTCAGATCTCCCCCAATATATGTGTGGTCTCTGTGCTTCAGTTTGTCATCTAAAACATGAAAGGCTAGATTAAGTAGCCTCTAAAGCCCTGAAGAGGAAAGACAGAAGAAATCTTAGCCTTCCTTTGAAATGACGGAGTATTAAAGAAAGTTTATACACTTAAATGTTAACTGGGTTTGGGGGCAGAGGGTCTCACACACTCTTACTTTATTCAACAGAAAGGAAGAAAAGATAGGAAAGCTGCAATTAAATCCCAATTAATTGCCAGGACTTTTTTCTTGTTCACCAAAATGAAATCATCTTCAAAAAATGACAAAGTAAAAACATCAGGAATAGCTTTATATTAAATTTAAAAAAAACAAACAACTCTCTCCCAACCTCTGACCTGAGGTAGAGAATTGTGCAGCAAGTCTAGCATAAGGCATTAATTTGATTAAAATCAGAGTATTGCAATTAGCAATAGCTAGTGTAAATTCATTTCTAGAGGCCAGCAGATCTGTGTTTTCATCACTTTGCCTCTCATTCTCCATCTCATTCTATATCTATAGAACTCAGTAAAGTAAGATAGCTCAAGCACCTAGTATCTGTCTGGGCCAAAAACCAAGAAACAATATTTCTGATATCCTCATTTCCTACAGAACTCAAGCGTTTCCCAATGTGGGGAGTTAAGGCTTAAATCTGCCAGGAAGAGTTTCTGAGGCTGTTAGTCCACCAAAGGCCACATCTTTGTTCCCCAAGGGCTTGAGATTCTTTACCAATGACCTGGGCAGTGTTGGGCACATCATTCCTGACTTCTCTGGGCTTCGGCTTCTACTTGGATCATATAAGACTCCACAATCCCTTTTAATGTTAACAGTATACTATGTTCTTCTGTCCTCTCGGGAAAATTTCGCTTTTCCTGGGAAATTCAGTAGTGAATAGAGAATGGGACTCGGAGCTTGGCAGACTAAATTAAAAGTTCTCTCTGACACTTGCCCTCTCTGTGAGCCTAATGACTGTTTGAATCAGTTCTAGGTGAGTCTCAGTTTCTTTATCTGTAAAATGCAGGAGATGGACTAGATATCCCTTCCCGTATTAAATCTATGAACATACAGACTCTTCAATACAGTAATCACATGGCTATATTTGTGGCTTTTCACTGAATTTGTCACTTTTCTCCCATCAGGTCAGCATGGGATCTCTGACAAATAAGGAGTCTCACTGGGCAAGCTCCAAATCCTTAGCCCCAACAGAAGCGCTAGTGCTGACAGCACTTAAAGTTCAGGTTTTTCCTCCCTGCTAATGTTTCATGAGAAGAAGTGTTCGGATATAGCAAGGTGACTCACTGAGGGGCCTTGAGCACATCACTTCTGACCTCCAAGGCAGCCACGGCCATCAACAAGAGATACATGTCAAGAAGGAACAGAGTTCAATACAACAGAATTAAATGATGCTTTCAAAAAGACTTAAAAGTGAAAAACAAATCAAGGTCCATTGGCCTTTGGGTCCTAACACATCCCAAGAGTATTTCCAGAGAATTCCTGAGAGCAAGCCACTATTACATTCTACTTTGTTTCTCAGATAGTCAGATTCTCAGCCAGGGAAAGCTGGCTCCCACTTCTTCCTTATCCGATGGAACTTATTTCTAGATTAGCATCTCTCAAGGGAGCCCCACATTTACACAGTGGGATCCTTTTCACTAATGATTAGCAGGTCTAACAGATAAGAGGTGTGACTATAGTAGAAGTTATGAGTCACACAACCTTGAATTCTATGCCAAAAAATAATGTGGTTGGTTTTAGAAGCAATTCTAAAGAGAAAACAATATTATTGGGTCATATTCTCCAGCCAAGGGTAATACTTCAAATCACCGGGTTTTGGAGGGTTTTTTTTTTTAACAAACCAGAATAGGAAAAGAAATTCCTTGGGAAAAATTATATGGAAAATTTGTTTTGGCATTTCAAAAATCAGATTAGGAAGCATCCAAATTAATTTTTTTTTTCTCAGTAAGGTGTTTGATGTTCGCCCTTCGTTATGGAAGAAGACCATGACCTCAGGGATGCAATGCCATGACAAGCATGTGAACTGGATTTGAGTGAGGGGGCTGTGCTAAGTCCCCAGTCTCACTTTCTCCTCCAGAGCCATCTGGGTCTAGTGACCAGATATGAATCAGGACGACTGGAGATCCCCTGGATGTGAAGCAGTCCAGGTGAAGTGACTTGCCCAAGATCACACAGCCAGGAAGTGTCAAGTGTCTTGAGGCCAGATTCAAACTCCATCCTCCTGACTCCAAGGCCAGGGCTCTGTCCACTGCACCACCTAGCTGCCCTAAGTCATGTAATACTATCCCAGGGCAAACAATCCATATTCTCTTGTTATTAATGACTATTCAATATTTCCAAGCTAGTCTTCCTTAAATTTCCCTCAGAATAATGGCATGATTTAAGGCAATGTCTGTACAACCAAAGTGCAGACACAATGGAGAGATTCAGCAGGTCTGATGATACTGTTTAGAAAAGCACTCTTACAAGAAACAGGAACCGGGCTCTTCTCCCATTTTTGTAGCCATTTTGCATGGCCATCAAATTCACCTGAGGAGTAACATCTTGTCCATTCCCCCAAACTTTCTGTTGTTCAGTGCACCAGAAAAACAAGCAGCTTTGGGGGGGGGGGGATCATTAAAACAGGAAGGGGAAAAATAAAAACCCAGACATCACAAACTTTTGTCAAAAGTCTGCACCCTGAAAGAAAAATGTCCCATTTGGGACAAAAAACTTAATTTCAAATTCACCCATTGACTTTCTAGCATGTTCAAACTGTCACATTTTCAAGTGACATAGCACAGTACAAAGGAGAAAAATGAAACCCTTATAATCTTTTCATAATCACTTAGGACATCAGACCAAATCCTTTAAAATAACCCATGAAACAAAAACTGAAGAGTAATTATGCATTCTAGCTATGCTAGCCAACGATACTTCCTTATCACATCTGAAATCCAGATGTGTTAGGACTCTACCAGAAAATTCCTAAGATTCCAAAGGCCAATCTGAATGCTCCTCTGATCCAAGTGGATATTTTGTCTGATTGGCCAAATTGTTTCATCAGCCCCATAGCGGGACTAGCACCTTTCATTTACAAGTTTTAATTGAACCCTGTGAACAATTCAAAGTTTTTACTTCGGAGACAAATATGAAGTTTACATTCTGCATTCAATATAAAAAGAAATAATTTTACAGAAAAAAAGTTTAGCATTATTTCAACTTGTTTCACAAAACTACAATGATGCATATTGCTTGAAAAACAAGAAACTTACACACTTGGTTTGTACGGAGCAAAAAAAAAAAGAAAAGAAAAAAAAGGTAGAAACTGTTTTCCAGATGAATTTCTTAGTGTTGCTTCAAGGCGATTTCCAGATTAAATGAGGAGAGTCTTTCCACCTCGCTCCTATAAAAACATATCCAAAGAGTACAATATTAATTTTCTTTAAAATTATAACATATCCCCAAATGTTGATTTTTTTATAAAAATCTTTTCACTGAAGGGTTAATTCTTCTGGTTATTGTAATAAAGTTCAACACCTTAACCATTTACTTTGGCAAAGATAATAACTGAGCATTATTTCTAGAGTCGGAAGACCTAGATTCCATTGTTAGCACTTAATACCGATGTGACCTTGGGTAGATCGCTAATCTCTTTGGGTCAAAGGTGGCTCAGGTATGAAATGAAAGAGGTGAACTAAATGACCTTCCTCCCACTCAGTATAAGAACCCAGGCTTCATTCAGTAAAATATCCTCAGTCAATCAGCAAACACTTATCAAACATCTGTTTTGTGTCCTGGTTCAAATCAGAGTTAATCCACATGGTGTGATGGAAAAAGCAATGGTCTTAGAAGACCTGCTTCCACCAACAGTTTGGAAGTTTACTAGCTGTATGACCATGGGTAAATAGTTTAACCTCTCTGAGCCTCTCTGTCCATATTTATTTAAAAAAAAAAAAGATGACAGCACTTAATCTCACAGAGCTTTTGAAAGATGCAAACCATAATGTAAACTATTTTTTTAAATTATCATGATAATCCAAAACTTTGTGAGATTAGGTCCTATGTATAAGAGTTGAGTGGAGACTTAGGGATTGAAAGGTGTGTAAGGATATAGTTAAAGGGTCAAAGTGGATTATTCTAATAATCCACTTAGGCCTGGAGGCAGAAAGATGTGAGTTCAAATTTAGCCTTAGACATGTACTAGCTGTATAAATTTTACTAAGTCACTTAACCTTCGTCTGCCTCAGCCTTCTCATCAGTCAAGTGGGAGTGATTATGGCACTTACCTCCTAGGGTAATTGTGAGCACAAAAACGAGATAATGCTTATAAAGCATTTCACAACTCTTAAAGTGCTAGTTATCATTATTATTATTATTATTATCATCATTAATTTATTTAGGACCAAAGACATATTTCATCCTTCACATGATCACACAACCAATTCAAGGGCAACATTAACAGTGAAACATTAAAGAGACTGAGATAATTCATATTACAAGCACATAGAAAAGGGAACAGAGGTATTTCACCTTGTTGAAGCTGTCATCATACAATCAGAAATATTTAATTATTAATTTTTAAGAAGTATTAAGTATTTAATGTTTTATAGGAATCATCCTAGCACCGAAGAGAGAAACCCAATGTGGAAACAATCCCAGTCTTCAAGTAACTTTTTTTTTCCTTTCTTTTTTTTGTCTACCAGGGAAGCTATATACACATATTCAGAATATCCCAACACTCTTAGTGCAATTTTAAGTCATTAAAGCTTAAGATTTATTATTACTATTATTTAGTCCATAGGCAACTTCATCCTTAGCAAAATCCCAGAGCTGGTTAATGCGTAAAATTTTAAACTGCACTAGGATTTTGGGGACACCTGTGGGGAATCAGAAGATATTTCCTGTAGGGGGGGGCGTAGTATTTGACCTGAGCTTTGAAGAACACTAGAGATTCTCAGAGGTCATTCCACCATGGAAGACTAAGGTGACCTTAGAGATCTACCTCCTGCTCTCTCTGCCCCCCCCCCATCATTTTACAGATGAGAAAACTACAGAAGGTTCCATATGGCTTGGCCAAACTCACACACACCATATTTTTCTAAATTAAGTGACTATGGAGGCTGATATTTAATAGAACTCTGAGGAAGTGTGCTTATAAATCACATTTAATTAGATATATGATTTTTACACCCCTAGATTTCCAAATTCCTCAAAATTTAGTAGAAATGAGCACTGCTAGGGCCCATTCCAAAATTGGCATGGATGTGACAAAATGTAACTTGAAACCATTTCTAACAACTGAAAATAAACCTCTTCTATGTCTACCTGTAATTTTTCCTAAAAAAAGGATTTTTTTCTCATTTGAAAGGAAACAAATATAAGTTGAGCCAATATAAAGAGCTGACTAACAATTATAACTCTCCAGAAACGAAATGAGCTGCCCCAGAAGGGAGTCTTCTAGTAATAAGAGGCTTCTAAGTTGGGGCTACTTTCTCACTTGTCCAGAATATTCTAGAGGGGACTTGTCCTTCAGCTAAGGATTGGACCAAAAGGGCTCATTACACCTGCCACCTCTAGGCAGTGGAGAGGGCACTGGGTGTGGAGCCTGAATTCAAACCTTATCTCCAGCTCTTATAAGCTATGTGATCTTGGGCAAGTCATACCTCTGTCTGCCTCAGTTTTCCCATCTGTAAAATAAAAGGGTTAGATGAATGACTTCTGTGATATGTACATAATTCTATAAAAACTCTGAAGCAGAGAAACATATAAGCTATCTTGGTAGATACAATCACGTTTCACATATGAGTGGTCTCCAAATCCTACTGTAATAAGCAACCCATTGGCAGTACTGATAGAGGCAGCAGTTTTTTCTTTAGTAGAAAAACAAAGGGTCTAAGCTGGTAACATAACTGTTTAAGAATTGAAATGTACAAGTAAAAAGGCAGTGAGAATGTCTACAGCTTTATAACTTATTTTTGCATTTTGCATTTTTGCATTTTTGTGCATTTCTCTGATTTAGGTGTGGTGATAATAGCATTTCAAATTATAGACCAGACCTCAATCCTGTGAAATTCAGAGGGACCATTCTGTGTTGCATTCATTGTACCTTAAATGAAGTTGTTCAGCTTTGAGTGTGTATGTGTGTGTGTGTGTGTGTGTGTGTGTGTGTGTGTGTGTGTGTGTGTGTGTTCAAAGCATAAAATTATTTCACATAAGGGACAGGTCATTTTCCAAATTTTATATGGTATATACACACACACACACACACACATATATATATATATATATATATATATATATAATAAAGCTGATCTGAAAATGAATAAATTTCTAATTATTTCATTTATTTTTTTCTGTGTATAGATTTTTTAAAAAACAAAATTAGTCTAATCATTTAATCAACCATTTCCAAGAAAGTGAAAAATTTTTTCTTTTAGAGAAGAAAGTCCCCATTATTTTTCCTATCAAAATCATTTGACTCCTAACCTGTCCTCCTTTCCCTCAGTCCACAATGAGGTGGCCCTCCCCATTCTCAAACCAACCCTTCTACATGTGCACTTGATCCCTTCTCCTCCTGTCTTCTCCAGCAGATTAAATTCTAATTCACCCTTCCCCTCTACTGTCCAACCTCTCCTAACAACTTCTTTCAAATATTCACAAATCTCCCCAATCCTCAAAAATCCTTCACTAGGGGCGGCTAGGTGGTACAGTGGATAAAGCACCGGCCCTGGAGTCAGGAGTACCTGGGTTCAAATCTGGTCTCAGACACTTAATAATGACCTACCTGTGTGGCCTTGGGCAAGCCACTTAACTCCATTGCCTTGCAAAAAAAAAACAACTAAAAAAAATCCTTCACTAGACTTTACAATTATCCCATACCTCTACTCCCTTTTTCAATCAAATTTCATAGAAAACTATATACATTTGCTGCTTTCTTTGCCTCTCATTCTTCAAGTCTACAATCTGGCTCCAGGCCGTATCACTCAAGTGAAATTGCTTTCTCCAAAGTTTTCAACTGTCCCAGCCACCAGCACTGATGATCTTTTCTCAGTGTTAATTCTTCTGGACCTAGATGCTGCGTGTGACTCCTCTCTCCTCTTGATTTTCATGAAACTACTCTCTTAGTTGACCATCTTCTTGTCTATTATTTCTCAGTCTGCCTCACTGAATCATGTGACATCCATCATCTCAGTTCTCTAAGGTTCTCTCCCATGGACTCAAACATCATCTCTATGCAGATCTATCAAACCAGCCTCAGAATTTCCCTTGAGCCTCTATCCCATGTCACCAATTACCTGTTGGCCATTCCAAACTGGAAATCCTGGAGTCATCTTCAATCCAACATGTCAAAAAGTGAACTCATTATCTTTCCTCCTTAACCCTCCCCTCTTCCAAACTTCCCTATTTCTATGTAAGGGATCACCATTCTTCCAGGCTTATAACCATGACATTTTCTGTGACTACTCCCTCTCCCTCATCCCTCAAGTCCAACCAGTTGCCAAATCTGCCTTTTATACCTCCACTACATGAGCTCCTCTCAGACTCATTCCCTCTCATTTCAGGCCCTCATCACCTCTCACCTAGATTACAGTAGCATCCTCCTAATTGGTACCCAGCCTAAGCCCCTCTATCTCTCTCTGTTCCAGCCCTGTCTACCCACTGCCAAAGTGCAATTCTGTAAACACAGTTCTGACCTTGCCACTCTCCCACCTAATTAACTCCAGGGACTTAATTAACTCCAAGGGCTTCCTTTTACCTCCAGAATAAAATAGCAACTCCTCCGCTTAACTCTTAAAAGCCCTCACAACTGGCTCTAAGCTATTTTTCTAGACTCATTGGATGTAACTCTTCTGCTTACTCTCTGCAATCTGGCTAAATGAGCCCCCTCTTTGTTTCTCCATACAACTTTTATTTCTCACTTCATCCCACATGCCTGAAATGTACTCCCTCCTCTTCATGACTCATTAGATCTCTGGCTTCCTTTAAAACACAGTTCAGGCGCTGTCTTTCCTAAGGAAACCTTCCCTGATCCTCCTTAATTGCTAGTACTCCCCCTCCCAAACTACCCTGTTATCTACACTGTATATTAAAAGATGAGCTACATGGTTGAAGACTCCAAAGAATATCCAAATCAATCCTATTATTGCCAGTTTCTCTCCTTTTGGTTTTCTTATTATCTTATGAACCAAACGCTTTGGTAACCTGTGTGCTATATGACTTTCAATACGCTGTATTTTTGTATTCATAATTTGTTGTAGTGGAAAGAACATTAGCCTGGGAAATCCGAGGCTTTGCCTCTACTTCTGGCTCCACCAGCAATAAACTAGTTCTATTTCCACAGAAAAGTCACTTGGTTTCTGTAACTCAGGGGCTCAAGGAAGCTATATTTAAAATGGGAAAGTTGAACTATATAACATAAAGGTCTCTTCCAGGTTGGGAAGGAAATTGATTCATTGGTATTCCTCTAATCTAAAATTGTAATTGTAAAAATAAATTGTATTGTAAAAATTCAGCAAGAGAACATTGTAGAAGCAATAGATTAGAACTAAATGATAAGGATTTTTCTCAAGAAAGAAAGCTCTAAGATTCCAAAGGAGCTCTCTTTCTCAATCTGTTCCTTTTGTCTAGCAGAAAGTTCTAGGAGGTATTGTTTCTTCCTCCTCATTTGAAAATAACATATGAATATTATTCATTCTAATGATCAGTATTATTAAGAATATGATGATGATGATGACATTTGTTCTTCTTCTCAAGTCTATGTCATCTGGGAGGTGATACCATGACAAGCACATGAGTTGGATTTGAGTGTGTATGTGAAGGGGGCCTGTGCTTAGTCACCAGCTTCACTTTCTCCTCCAGAACCATCTGGGCCCAGTTTTGAATCAGGACGACTGGAGATAGCTCCGGATGTGAGGCAAACAGGGTTATGTGACTTCTCCAGGGTCACACAGCTTGTAAGAGTCAAGTGTCTGAGGTTGGATTTGAACTCAGGTCCTCCTGACTCCAGGACCAGTGCTCCATCCCCTAGGGGCAGCTAGGTGGTGAATTAAGAATATATGCACTGGGGGGCAAGGAAGGTAGCTAGGTGGCACAGTGGATAAAGTATTAACCCTGGAGTCAGGAAAATATCACCTCAGAGACTTAATACTTGCTGTGTGACCTTGGGTAAGTCACTTAACCCCATTACCTTATAAATTTTTTTTTAAAACACCGTATGCACTGCAAATTCCAAGGTCAGATTTTTAACCTTTTTTTATTACAAGTTTTGGCCTTTTTTTTTTTTTAGATTTTGCATTGTTTTTGTCAAACTGTTATAAGTAATTCCTTCTCCCATTCTCTACCACTTTTTAAAACCTAGAGAGTTGCCTGGATCAGTAAGAGGTTAAGTGGCTTGTCCCAGGGTCACATAGCCAGAAACTGGGCTAAAACTTTGACCTTCCTGACTCCAAGGGTCATTCTCTGTCACTATGCAGTCGGCTCACATGCCTACCTGGTCATGCTAATCCAGTCTTATCTTTATAGAAGGCTTCTCTTTCCTTGATAAGAACATCAAAAATCCATGCTCGTAACAACATCTTGCCTTTGTCTAGCACCCACACTCGTCAACATGCTTTCCTTAGGGCAACCTGTGAGCCAGGTAGGTACGTTAACTATTTTTACAGAGGAGGAGCTGCGGTTATCTCCCATTCTCTCAGTCACCAGTTTGGCAACTTCCAAGGTACCTTTGATTCTTATTTCTTCCCATCCTCCCACATCCATCCAAGAATTCTTTCAAACCTTTGCATCCCATTCCCAGAACTTCTCAGAGAGATCATCTCTTTCCTTCCATCAATAGGACCCACACCCTAGCATGGGCTGTCATTGCCTCCTTTGTAGAGCACCAGTTTAGAGTGTTCTCTGTTTTCCATCTTTTCCTCATCCCTGCTTCTCAGAAGTTTTATTTTCATTCAAGCCTTAACTCATGTATCTCCTTCTATGAGAAACACGCCCTTGTACCCTCCTCAATTCTTGGGGTTCTTTCCTGCATCAGTTTTCATTGAACTACATCTATGTATATACTGTGCCATCTTCCTCCAGGAGAACAGAAGCTCCCTGAGGGTGAGGACAGTTTCAATTTTGTCATTTTTGTCCCCAGCGTCTCAGACTCTGCCAGCTACTCCCTGTTTGTTGATTGGGCCATAGATTCTCCTGTTTGAGTGGTATGCTGATGTGATAATGTATAGAGAGTTGGTCTTGGAATCTGTAAAATATGGGTTCACATCCCATTGCTGAAACATACTGGTTATATGAAACCTAGACAGTCTATTTATCTTCTCAGGGACCTTGGCAATTCTCCGAGCTAATAATTTGCAGACCCAGTTTGTACTGGTTAGGAAGAATTTCCCCACTGAGAGGTCTAGTTTTTTTAAAAACAGCAGCACAAAAGCAACACTCGTTTCCTACCTCTCTCTGCTTAGAATTATTGTCTTACGTAGCTGGCAGCCCACACTTTGGGCTATATGATATTCTGGAAGTCCTCAGGGGGTATCAGAATACCCTGGCATTCAACAACTAGCCAAGGTGTGGAAATCAGTCAGCTAGGATGGCACTATTGGAGGTCTTGCTGCACCTCAGGGCAACCCTGGGGTAAATACTTCCAGCCTGGGCTGGGTTCCCCTGGAGGTCTGTTCTAGGCAAGGACCGAATCTGGTGACCTAGAAAGGCCCTTTGGCAACTACAGATAGTTGAGGCCCTCTCTGAAGCATAAATCCTCTCTACGGCATCCCCAGTAAGTAGTTATCCAGTCTTTCTTTACACTCCTGAAATGACAGGGAGCTCACTACTTCACAAAGACTCCTGGTTCTTTAATCATTTGGTCCTAATTGCCAGAAAGTACTGATACTGAATGAAAATCTTCCTCCTGAGCACTTCCATCCACGGTTTGATTATAGGACGTTCCTGGGGAACTAATCCCTTCCAGGAAGGTCCTAAGGAGTCTAACCTAAACAGCCAGGCATCTTTTGTATGGGCACTCAAGAGGACTGGATGTACCATGGCTAACTAATGATCCTGTGTTCAGAAACTGAGCCAACAGACTAGAAGGACCTTCCCAGTGCAAAACTACTGGGAAGGATTTTATACGTTATCACGGCTATAGGTTGTAAACACTCGCTGGCACAGCCCCAGAGCAAAGTGATGGAGGTCCCATTGGGTAATGGGGGGAAGAGGTTAGCTCCCAGGTTGAAACAGGTTTCAGGAAGAGGGGAGAGAAGAGGGAATGCAGATTACAAGCTAATTAGGAAGCCTAATGTAGCAGGAGATCTCCTGTGGATATTAGGATTCCTAATTGATATTAAAACCTCATCTCTTCTTCTCCAACCCATCCTCCACACAATTGGCAAAGGCAAAGAGACATTCCTAAAGCACCCACTGACCGTTCATTTCTCTCACAAAACAATATGTATTAATCCACCACAGGGGGAAAAAAAGACAAGGTTCCCCCCCCCCTTTTTTTCATGGATCCGTTATTTCCTCTGAGTTGGGAGCTCCCAACAAGAAACTTTCTCTATTGATTCAAATCTGCACCTGCTCTGCAGCAGCTGAGAGGTTTGGCAGTGGATACAGCCATGATCTTGGAGTCAGGAGGACAGGAGTTCAAATCTGACCTCACACTTTACTACATGTGTGACCCCAGGCAAGTCACTTCGACCTGACTGCCTCACATCCAGGACCAACTGAAGTCATCTTGATTCATATCTGGCCAATGGACCAGACAGCTCTGGAGGAGGAAGGGAGGCCAGGGACTTAGCACAGCCCCTCACTCAAATACAATTAACATGCTTGTCATGGCATCCCCTCCCTGATGTCATGGCCTTCTTGGATAATGAAGGACAGACATGATTATGATTATGATTATGATTATTGGATCAGAGGTGTGAAACAGCTTGCCCAAGCATCCTGGGCGTAAGAGGCAGGACTGGGACTAGATTCTTTGGTACCACTTTGTAGCCCTGGCACCGTGATGACTTTGGGAAGATAGGAAAAAGCAGAAAGGTAACAAAAGAGAAGTATGATTAAGCTCAGAAGCAGTTGAATCTGAGGGGAAAGAATAGATTCAACTGAGTCAGGGAATTCATTGGAAATGGCTCCTGAACAGGTTGCATGCTTCCCTGGGAGCCAAGCGATTCTGAAGCAGTTATTAGAACCCAGGAATACAGATCAGATTTGATCAGAGTTGTAGGCCAGGCATCATGGACCCCTTCTCAGAATAGTGAAAGCTAGGTGACCCAGTAAATAGAGCACTGGAAGTACAGTCAGAAAAACCCGAGTTCAAATCTGTCCTCAGTTTCTTCCTAGCTATGTGGTCCTGGGCAAGTTATTTAACCTCCAATCTGCCTCAGTTTCCACATTTATAAACTGAGGGCAAGAGCTTTTATCTCAAAGGGTTGTGTAATAATTTTTAAAATATAAGCATATATATGATATAAATAGTTGTGAAAGTTCTAGAGAATACTTTTTTAAATCAAGTTTGAGTAAATCAGTCTTGGGTAAGAACCCTGCTTTAGGTTGTACTGAAGGTCTATACTTCCCTGTCAAGATGCCAGTATTACAAACAGACTAACTATTAGAAGTTAGGAGAAGAGAGGTTGCTACTAAGACACAGTCCTGGTCAGCAGTCAGTGGTGATGAGAGATAAGAAAGCAGTTAAGAAGTTTAGTAGAGGGGCAATTAGGTGGTGCAGTGAATAGTGCACTGGCCTTGGAGTCAGGAGTACCTGAGTTCAAATACAGCCTCAGACACTTAATAATAAGGCTGTGGGGCCTTGGGCAAGCCACTTAACCCCATTGCCTTGCAAAAAACCCCCAAAATAATAAAAATAATAAGTATAGCGGAGGTGCTGAGAGCATAATCAGAGTCCACGAAGGCAAAGGTTTTGCATTTGCAACACTTTTCCTTCTGCCTGGTGTTTTTATCAAGTGCCCTTTTCGCTTTCCGTCACCATCACCGTTGTGTTTTCACATAAGAGGAAGGCGAAGTTCAGGGAGGTTGAGTGACGAGAGGCTGATGTAGCCAATGATGACAGAATGGGTAACTGAATTCAGTTCTCCTGACTCCGAGGCCAGGTCAAGATCCATGATAAAAGGCTGCCGAGAAGGTTGGTGACCAAACTCAGCAGGCAGAAGAAGGGACACACTGACCGTGACGTGTCTGCTCCATCCTCCCCTTTGCTTATCAAGCTTGGCTGGCATGTTACAAATAGGCAGCAATGAATTCTTTGGCCTTTGCTGATAAGATAATCTGTCACTCAGGTCCTGAAACAATATATGATCTTTCCTCCATATGTTTACTCTATTCAACTCTATTTACTCAAACTCCTAATGCATGCTGAGCAGCAAGGTGGTACAGGGGATAGAGACCCAGGCCTGGATTCAGGGAGATCTGAGTTCAGATGTGACCTCAAGATACTTTCTGGGTGACCCTGGGAAAGTCATTTAACCCTGCTTGCCTCGGTTTTCTCATCTGTAAAATCATATCTAGGTTTGTGATTCTGGATATGTCAATTAAAAAAACCCTCTCTGTGCCTCAGTTTCCTGATCTGTAATGTTATGGCAAACCACTCCAGTATCTTTACCAAGAAAATTCCAAATGGGGCTGAGAAGAGTCAAACACGACTGATAATGACAAAACCAAAAAAATCCTATGTGCCAGACACTGTAATTAGTGATAGACATACACACACACACACACACACACACACACACACACACACACAAACACACAAAACAAAAACAGCCCGTGCTCTCAAGGAGCTCTCTGTCTTGCAGGGGAGATGACATGAATAACTATATACAACAAGATACAGAAAGGCTTGATTAAAGCTGATGGCAGAGGAAAGGCATTAGTGTTGAGGCAAGCTGGTAAAGAACTCCTGAAGATGGTAGAATTTGAGTTGAGACTTAAAAGACATCAGGAGGTATAGATAAGGTGGGAGCACATTTCAGGAATGGAGAAAATCGCCCAGGAGTGGGAAATGGTTGAAAGTGTTTGAGGAATAGCAAACCAGCCAGTGACCTCTGCCCTCCTCCTACTGCCAAAAAAATATAAGTTCTTAAAAATTTCTCTACACCATTTCTTATTAGAGAAATGCAAATTAAAGCTTCTCTGAGGTACCACCTCACACCTCTCAGACTGGCCAATATGACCAGAAAGTATAATGATCATTGTTGGAAGGGATGTGGGAAATCTGGGACACTATTACACTGTTGGTGGAGCTGTGAACTCATCCAACCCTTCTGGAGAGAAATTTGGAACTACGCCCAAAGGGCAACAAAAATGTGCATACCCTTTGATCCAGTAGTGCCACTACTGGGTCTATACCCTGAAGAGATGAGGAAAAAGGGTAAAAACACCACTTGTACAAAAATATTCATAGCAGCCCTGTTTGTGGTGGCAAAGAATTGGAAATCAAGTAAATGTCCTTCAATTGGGGAATGGCTTAGCAAACTGTGGTATATATATATGTGTATATATATATATATACATATATATAAATATATATGTCATGGAACACTAGTGTTCTATTAGAAACCAGGAGGGATGAGAATTCAGGGAAGCCTGGAGGGCTTTGCATGAGCTGATGCTCAGGAGATGAGCAGAACCAGAAGAACAATTGTACACCCTAACAGCAACATGGGGGTGATGATCAACCCTGATGGACTTGCTCATTCCATCAGTGCAACACTCAGGGACAATTTGGGGCTGTCTGCATCAGAGAATACCATCTGTATCCAGAGAAAGAACTATGGAGTTTGAACAAAGACCAAGAACTATTCCCTTGAATTTAGGAAAAAAAAAAAACCTGACATCTTATTGTCTGATCTTGCTATCTCTTATACTTTATGCTTCTTCCTTAAGGACATGATTTCTCTCTCATCACATTCAATTTGGATCAATGTACACCATGGAAACAATGTAAAGACTGGAAAATTACCTGCTGTGGGGGGGGGGTAGGGGGAGGGAAGCAAGATGAGGGGGAAAAACTGTAAAACTCAAAATAAATAAAATCTTTTTAAAATCTAAGTTCTTAGAGACAGGAACTACCCGTTTTGGACTTTGGATCCCAAAGACCTAGAACAAAAATCTCGCGCAGAGCAGACATTTAATAATTGCTGAATGGAAGTTGTAGGATTCATGACAAATTCAACTACTGTCCACTTAACTCATTCTGAATGTCCGTTACGTTAATTACGTAATTAATATACTAATTACATAATTATTTATTTGAAAACTATGAATTCAATTGCCAGAGATTAACTGGGACCCAAACCAAACACTTTCTCTCTTTATGCATTTTAATATGAAATGCCTGAGAACCATCATGATAGACTACAGAGAGCCAAACTCGAGACTGAAAAATAAAAGTTCACATAATAACTGGGTGACCCTGAAAAGGTCCCTTATCTTCTCTGTACCTCAGGTAGCTCTGTACCTCTTTCTACAATTTAAGTAAAGAGATAACATAGAGTGTTAGAAGGACACTAGACTTGGACCCCGAAAGATCTGGATATGTGTTTCTGAATAGGTCGATTAAATCTCTCTGTGCCTCAGTTTCCTGGTCTGCAAAATCAAGAAGTTGTGCTTGAAGGCTTCTGAGATTCCCATCGAGCTTGCATTCCAAACCAAGCTGAATACTTGGAATTAGGATTGGCCCTCATTGCCTGTCCCAATGGACTCTGATTTGTTGTCCAAGTCAGAGCATAGGTCCGCCCCCCTCTCCCTCCTCTGCTCTAATGACTCCCTATTGTTCCTACCGCTAGGATGTAGCAGGATGTCAAGTCCACTTGTGACAACTTGGCTTCTCCCTATTTTTTCCCATGGATTTCCATGACCTATCCATCCTTGGGTCTTCGCCATGAATACTCTCTCTCTTCTCACTTTTTGGAATCCCTAATTTCCCTTCAAATCTCAACTCAAATGCAGAGCTGTCTTCAACATAAAGCCCTTAGCTGTGGTGCCCCCCACTCACCCGAACTCAATTATTCTGTGTAGCTCTCCATTCTGTACCTATGCTTAAGTAACTGACTTGGTGGGCAGAGGTCTTCCTGCCCACACATAAGGGGACTTTTGAGATGAATCTGCGGGTAAGGGAAGTTTTCAAAAACCTTCTCTACTTCAATATGTACATGTGATCTGCCTCTATTGTAATGTAAACTCCTTGAGGGCGGAGATGTTTGAGTTTTGTCTTTGTATCCCTAGGAAAGAACCTGTGTTCTCATTGATTGTCGATTGCTGCTACTTCATTTTATTCTCAGAAAAACCAAGGGAGGTGGGTGGGATTGGCATCATTATCGCCCTATTATAGATGAGAAAAATTGAAACCCAGAGAAATAATCCAGAGCCTTGCCCAATATCATATGTCTGTTATGCAGCACAATTTTGTCTGGGGTCTAATTCACAAATGTTCTGGTTACTAATCCAAGGTTTTTCTCACTGTATATAGAGAAACATTCTCATTCTTTAGAACCTTTCCATTTTCCTCATTTCACAGGAGGTAAGAACTCACATATACATCAATCAGCAGGCAGTCATTCACGTATGCAGCATGTCAGACATTCTATTAGGTACTAGGGATACAAAGAAATAATAATGACAGCAACTATACATTTAAAAACATTTATAAAAAGTTTATATATTCTAATATATCATATCCAATTTTCTAATCTAGAATACATTACAATATATCATATATATTCCATATCTAATATATGCTATATTAGCTCTAATATACTTAATTGAATTAATAATAGGATCGATATAATATATAATGCATATTAATTATTGATTCTATAGTATATAATATACTGTATGTGCATTATATGAATTATCTCATTTGGTCCTCACAGCCTTAAAAATGAGTAAATTACAGATGAGAGATTGACTAACTTGCCCAGGGCCATCTATCTAGGCTGGAACTAAGATGCTGTTCAGTTCTGGAAGTCCAGAGAGTTTATATTCTAACAGAAGAGATAGAATATATATATATATATATATATATATGTATATGTATATGTATATGTATATGTATATACATATACATATATATATAGGCACAGATAGATGCCTCTATATAATAAATACAAATGCAATAAAAGTCAATATGGCTCTTTACAGTTTGCAAAACATTTTCCTCCCAATAATTCTGTGAAGTTATTGGTGGGAGGATGTTCAGAAAAAACAACATAGTTTAGGTGTCTGTCCTTGATTATGCATTTATTAATTGTCAGCTACAAGGTAGGAAAAAAGGGAATACATTTGGAAATGAAGGTTATTTAAAAACAAAAGAGATGAATACATTTTAATGAAAAAGCTTAGGTTCCAGAGTCAGTTTTCAATTGTAAACCTTCTAACCTGAAACACTGTGGATATCGTTGTGCTGTTTGTGCTCACTGTGCTCAAGCCCTCTTACAAGCCCCCAGATCTGCTCCTCTTAGGATCAGAGAATGATAGAGCTTGACCTGGAAGGGATCGCAGAGGACATCTAATCTAAACCTGCACTTTATTCCCAATTGAGGAATATTAAAACCCAGACTTGCCTGCTTAATGGCAGAATCAGGATTTAAACTGCAACTTTCATCCTAGCAATGCCTGCCCTCTTCTCTGCTTGAGAGAACGGACCTCCCTTCAGTCAGTCTCTAAAAGACTACCTAGGTATGAGAAAAATCTACAGGACTGAGTCACTCCAGAAAAGGAGGTTTGGAGTGTGTGTGGGGGGGTGTTGTGTTGAGGTAATAAAGCAATAATTGACCAGTAATATTTCCTACCCTACCCTAAAGGAGGCTGGCTGAACCAGAAGTATTGTTTCCGAACAGACTGTTTGCGTGGGTATGCTTTCTGTCTAAGGATCCCCAGAGTAAGCATTTTAATTTTATCTGATTCATTCTACCAAAAGACAGCATTTCTCCCACCAAAATGAGTTAGTTAGTATCTCCGAGGACAGAAAGCCCCAGGTCAGTAGCATCAAGTGACCGTCCTGGCTTCATGTAAAGCCCAAAGACAGCAACCCAGCTAGTAAGAGGGCGTATGTTGCAACATTGGCATCTTCAGCTTTCAGAAAGGTCAAGTTGTGTGAGGGAGCTGCTCTAAGAGAGAATGAGGGTGCGTGCATCTGTGTGGATGCCTCTAGTAATAGCCAGTGAAGACGTAAATGGAACTTACAGTCCTACATTAGAGTTAAAGACCAAGGACTTGAGAAATGGCACTTCAGTTGGGAAGATAAGCAAATTCTGCCAGAATGCAAACAGGACAAAAAGCTGAGGGAGAGGGAGGATCAAGTAATGTGGTTTCTAATAACCACCTTTAAAAAGAAAAAAAAAATGCCTTTGCAATCAGACTTATCTTCCTAAATTTGATTGTCTGCAAATATATGCTTGCTACTGGGAAAGGTGCTAGGTGCTGGGGATAAAAAGATGAGTAGGAAGCAATCCCTAAAATTGCCAGCCAAAAAAGCCAACTACTTTATGTTATTTGTGCCACTGTGGGGGAAGGAAGGTGATAGAGAAACAGGGAGTGGGAGTGAGGGTTCAGAGAGACCAGGACAGAAGGTTACAGAGAATAAATGCGACCCACAGTCAATCTCCAAACTTCATTTTCATCTCTTCCCAGATTTCACTCTTTTCCTGAGCTTTAGCAGTTAACCGAACCAGAGCTTCCCATCACCTCTCCCGCCTCCTGCCCTCCGATTCTAAGGAAAAGAAAAGGGCCCGAAGTCTGAGAAGGGGTTGGAGGGCACTGTAGCAGGGTGGCATGGATGATATAGCAATTAGGAACTCGAAGGGGGGGGAGGGGAAGAAGCAGTAAGGAAACTGGCCGCCCATGCGCCTCTTGGACAGGTGGCCATTAGAAAGTTAGCTTCTGGGGTGGCTGGGTGGTGCAGGGGATAGAGCGCTGGCCCTGGAGGACCTGAGTTTAAATTCGATCTCACTTCATAATGGCCTAGCCGTGTGGCCCTGGGCAAGCTACCGAACCCCATTACCTTGCAAAAAACCCAGTTAGCTGCTGAGTAATGAGAATGGGATGGTGTCTAACCTCCCTGAATTCCCACAGGACAGAGGACTGCCTCCCCCCACCTGTGAATCCTAGTGCCCTGGCAATGGATCGTGTCTGCGCACACACACACACCTGAATACACAGCTGTTTATTACATTTCCATATATTTGGTTTCCTTTGCAAATTTGGGGGTTTTTACTATACACATTTAAAAATATGATTCGGGGGGGGGGGGGCTAGGTGGCGCAGTGGATAGAGCACTGGCTTTGGAGTCAGGAGTCCCCGAGTTCAAATCCGACCTCAGACACTTAAGAATGACCTAGCTGGGTGGCCTTGGGCAAGTCACTTAACCCCATTGCCTTGCAAAAAGAACCCTAAAATGAAAATACGATTCTGAGAAGGATTTTTCCACGGGGGGAGGGGGGTCCTTTGCAATTCGTGAATTTCCCAGGAGTGAAACCCCTCACTCACCCGGAGCTGCGGCCGTCCGGTGCCCCCAAGTGCAGTCGCTCCTCACCGGTGTTCCACCACGAAGCTCATGGTGGTGCCATCGAAGGACGGGGGCGTGATGATCCTGGGCCCCAGCGGCTGGGAGGTGATGCTGATGACCGGCTTGCCGTGCACCTGGGCGAAGCCCTTGGCCCCCACCAGCTGGGAGGTGGCGGCGGCGCCGGAGGCCGGAGTCGAGGAGGGAGGCTGGCCCACGGCGAGGAAATAGGGGGTCTCGGCAAAAGCCATTTCTCCGGAGGCCACAGCCTCCTTGCCGGCGGGATCCCCTCCCGGGGCGTGGGCGAGGGGGGCTGGCTGCAGGGCGCCGGGGGGCAGCATCGGGGGCAGGAAGCCGGGGTAGATCATGTAGGTGGGCCCGTAGGCGCCGGGGCTCAAGGCTAGGGGGGGGACGGGGATGGACATGGGAGCCAAGGGCTGCTGCTGGGAGGTCAGGGGGACGTCCACGTACTGCCCGGTCTCGGGGTCGAAGAGGCGCCTGGTGAGGGGCTGGACCGGGGTGTCCACCAGGTAGTACTGGCCGGTGCTGAGGTCCAGCAGCATCTTGCGCTGCGTCTGCGGCGGCTGCGGCGGCTGGTAGGGGTCTGGGGGGGCTGCCGCCGCGCTCCCCGACGGCGGGCCGGGGAGTCCGGGCGGGGAGAAGCAGAGCACCTGCGGCTGGGCCGCGGCGGGCAGGCCGAAGGGCAGCGACGGCTGCCGGTAGACGGCGGGCCGGGGGGGCTCGGGGCTCGGGGGCTCGGCCGCCTCGCGGGCCCCGTCGGCCTTGGTGCGCCAGGCCGGCCGGCTGCTCGGGGCGCCTTTGGCGCCGCCGGGGACCTGGCTGCGGGCGCTGAGGGGCGGCAGGCTGCAGAGGGTGGCGGCCGCCCCCGGT
The DNA here is from genome assembly GCF_037893015.1 of Macrotis lagotis. NCBI lineage: Eukaryota > Metazoa > Chordata > Mammalia > Peramelemorphia > Peramelidae > Macrotis > Macrotis lagotis. Next base: position 9,327,868 of record NC_133660.1, read on the forward strand.
CCCCCGGCCGCCTCGGCCCCCCCGGTGCCCGCCTTCCCGTAGCCCCCGACGGCGGGGCCCGCGGGGTCCGCCGCCGCGCCTTTGCCGCTGGCGGTTTCGGGGGGCAGGGCCCGGGAGGCTGGGGAGATCTTGAGGGAGCGGAGCCCCCCGGGCGGGGCCGGGCCCTCCCGGGCGGGGGGCGCTTGGGGGAACTTGCCCGCCACCCCGCCGGCCACCACGGCCGTCTTCTGGCCACTGAGGGCCAGCGCGCTCCGGCCACCGGGCAGGGGGGGCAGGGGCTTGAGGGGCTGGGCCCGCTCGGTCTCCTTGGGGGCCGGAGGGAGGTAGAGGGAGCGGGGCCGCTCCCGGGCCAGGCTCTCGAAGGCGGCGGCCCTGGCCGACACGCTCTCGGCGCCGGGGTTGGAGTTGCGGCGCTGCAGGCGCTCGGGGGGCCCCCGCGGGCCCCCCGCGGCCCTCGCGCCCTCCCCGCGCTCGGGCGGCCCCTTGGCCGGCTCCCCGCGCTCCTGGCTCTCGATGAGGCTCAGCACGTGACTGTCGGTCATGGGCAGGGGGTCGCTCTTGCGCTTCCACTCGTGCCGGTTGAAGCTGTAGAGCTCCTCCATGGAGCGCACGGCCGCCGTCAGCTTCTCCAGCGCGTTGCGCGACGGCTTGGCGCCCTTCCCCTCCTCCCTGGCCTCCTCCTCCTTGGCCTTCTCGGGGGCCTTCTGGGCCGAGGCCTTGGAGACGATCTTGAGCACGGGCAGGTGACCCTGCTCCGACTTGTTGGGGGCGATGGTGGCCACCGGCAGGCGCCCCGACGCCCTGTGAACTAGGACGGTGCCCTCCGGAGAAGAAGAGGGGAGGGTCCTAGTGGCGGCTCTCCCCAAGCTCTCCCTCACATCCCGGCCCGGGCCCTCGTCTCGGGGGTTCGCCACGGCCTGGCAGGTGATGACTATCGGGGACAGGGGCTTGGGCCCCGCGCCGCCCCCGGCGGACAGCTGCCTGGCCTTGGGGGCCGGGGCTCCCTGTTCGGGGGTCACGCTTCCCTTGTCGCCGCCGCCGCCGCCCTCCCCGGATCCTTTGATGAGTTTCCGCACATCCCGCACCTGGTGGAGGGGCCCTTGGGCTTTGGATCTGTCCCTGACGTCGCGCACCTGGAACTGGGGCACCTTCTCCAAGCTGTCCCCCCTGAAGAGCTTCTGCTGCGCCCTGCCCTGTTCCTCGACCGCCTTGAAGAGGCCCGAGGGGGCCGCCAGCTTCGGGGTGAGCAGCTTGGCTATGTTGAAGTCGGCGCTGGGCTCCTGCACGCTGCCCAGGCGGATCTTGATTTCGGGGACCTTGGGTCTGATCACGGCCGTGGAGGCGGCCTGGGCCGCGGGGTGCTTGGTGGCCCGCTTCCCGGGCTGCTTCTCTTTGGGGGCGTGCTGGATGCTGGGGACGAAGAGGCGGGACATGAGGGTGGGACGGCCGGCCGAGAGCTCCCCCAGGTCCGCCTTCCAGTCCCCCCCTTGGGAGAGCTTCGGTTTCCGGACGGGGGTCTTCTCCGCCAGGCTCTCGGCCTCCCTCTCCTTCCAGGAGCGAAAGGCGCTGTTCTGGCTGCGGAGGAAGATGCCCTTGGCCGCCTCCGAGACGCCCTTCGGGGTGCCGCCCGCCTCCCGGGGCGCGCTGGCCTGGAAAACCGGAGACTGGTCCCCGGGCACCGGGGTGTCCCCCCCGGCGTCCGAGACGCTGACCACCGTGTGCTCGGAGCTGGCCTCAGAGTAGCGGGAGCTCTGCCTCTGCAGGGCCCGCTCGGGGGGCTTCTCCCAGGCCGGGGGCTCGTCGGAGGGCTTCTGCCGAGACGTGTCCGACGCCTGGCCCCGCTCCATCTCGAACTCCTTCTCCCGCTGCATCTTCTTGGAGATGACGTTTTTGAGGAGGCTGGAGGCGAACTTGGACTTCTTCTGGGGCCCCTCCGCCCGAGCCGGGGAAGGCTTGCCGCCGCTCTCCGAGCTCTCCGAGCCGTCGTCGGTGTAGACGGAGCCCGGGGCCCGGGGGGCGGCCCCCGAGCTGGCCTTGCTTTCGCTGCGTGAGGCCAGCGTCTCCAGGAGGGCGACGACCCGGGAGCCCCCCCGGACCTGCTGCTGCTTCTGGAAGCACAGGGGCGTCTCCACGTGGGTGATCTCGCCGTCCACCTTGCTGACCACGAACTCCAGGGCCTTGGTCTGCGCCTTCTTGGGCGCGGCGCGGGGCCCGGGCCCCCCCGAGGCGGCGCCCCCCTTCAGCAGGCTCTGCTCCACCTTGGCCCCCAGGCCCCCGCCCTTCAGGTCCAGGAAGGTGGACCAGCGGCCCCAGCCCACGTCGGAGAGCGCGGCGGAGGAGGCCCTGGAGCTGATGCTCAGGGCCTCGAAGTAGGGGTAGGCGAGGCTGCGGAAAGCCCGCGCCGTCAGGGTGCGCACCTCCTTGTCGGCGTCGTCCAGCTCGCTGACGGCGCTGGACGCCCCGCTGGAGTAGTCGGGCAGCTCGGCTGCCCGGACGGCGGCGGCCCGGGCCCGCGGGGGCCCTCTCCGGGCGGGCTCCGGGGCCGCGGCCGCCGTCGGGGGCGGCCGGGGCTGCGCGGCGGAGCTGCCTCGCCGGCTCATGTCTCCTTCATGCCCGGCGGCGGCGGCGGCGCTGCTCTGCTCTGGCCGCGCGTCGCCAGGCTCCTTTATAGCCCGGGGAGCCGGCTTGATTGATAGGCGGATCTGGCCCGCCGCGGCCGCGCAGCTGCCGGGGGGGGGCCGGGGCCGGGGCCGGGGCCGGGGCCGGGGTCGCGGGGCCGGGGCCGGGGCCGGGGTCGCTGCCGGGGGGCCCCCCTCGGCGCGCCCGGCGCTGCGGCCGTCGGCGGCCGGCCGCCCCGGCTCGCTGCTGCTGCTGGGGGTGGGGGACCGGGTGGCGTCGGAGCTGGGCCCCGTGCTCAGGTAGCAGCTGTCCTCCGTGGGGCTGCTGCGCTCCCCGGGGGTCTCGTCGCTGCCCCCGAACGACGCGTAGTCCACGAAAGAGTAGATGACGTTGCCGTCCTCGAAGTCCCAGCGGGAGGCCAGGCCAAGGTCAAAGTCCGCGTCCTGCTCCACCTCGCTCAGCTGGATCTCGTGGGTGGTGATGTAGTGCGCCTCCTCCGGCGCCGGGGGGGGGCCCGGAGCCGCCCCCGCCCCCTCCCCCTCCTGCCCCTCCCCCCCGGGGGGGAGCCTCCGGCCGGCCGCCCTCCCCGCTCTCGCTCTCGAAGCCCAAGGAAGAAGAGGACGAGGCCGGGCCCCCGACGGACGCGGTCGTGTGGTCCGGGGCTGCCCCGGCCGCCGGGGAGGAGGAGGAGGAGGAAGGGGACGCGGGGGCCCCCAGCCCCTCTTGGCTGCAGCTCCTCCGGAAGGCGGCCAGCTCCGAGGAGGTAGGCGACGGCGGAGGTGGGCCAGCGGACCCACCCGGGGGGCTGTCGGCCCTGCTCGGGGGGCCCCCAGCCGGCCTCCCGTCCCGAGCCCCAGGGCTCCCTCCGGCCGCTCCGGCGGGCCCACGGATCTCCGCGTATTTGGCTTCCCCCGAGGGCCTGGGCAGCGCCAGCGGCTGCGCCGGCTCGGGGTCTGGGCCGCCTCCTTCCCCACCCCCGAGCTCCCCCAGCCTGGGCTGCTTAGCTCCGGCCGGAGGGCTCACGTCCATGCTGATCCCTTCCCCCGGCCGCAGAGACACGAGCAGACAGCGGCGAGAGCCGAAGGGGTCTTGGATCCGCCTCTGGCCCCTTCTGGGGCGAAGAGTCGCCCGGAGAAGGGCCCCACCTGCCCGGCCTGGCCAGCTGCCCGGGGACGCCTCTGCCCCCGAGCCCAGCGTCACCTTCTTCAGCCCCTGGGGCAGGGCCCGGGCAAACCCAGCGGAGACGGGAAGGCCCCCGGATGGGCCGGCGGAGGTGGCCCAAGTGGTCGGGGCTGGGGGGGCCGCCGCTGCGGCCGGGAGAGCTGCCAGGGTCTTGTCGCCGAGCCTTCCCGTCCAGTTGTTGACTTGGCACCGGCCGCAGCTATGAGCCCAAATGCCATTGGTAACAGAAGGAGCAGCATCTGTAGCCCGACTGGGAGACACCCAGAGCTGAAGGGAGAGCATGTGTGGGTTCTCGGGCAGCCGTGGCCAGGGCCTGAATGGGGTGAGAGAAGTTCACGTCATTCCAGAAATATTTTTAGTGTCCCGTCTCCAGGCATATGGAACCGAACTTCTGGATGGAGAGGAGAGGAGAGGAGAGGAGAGGAGAGAGAGAGAGAGAGAGAGAGAGAGAGAGAGAGAGAGAAAGAGAGACAGAGAGACAGATACAGAGAGAGAGACAGACAGAGAGACAGAGACAGAGAGAGACAGAGAGACAGAGACAGAGAGAGACAGAGACAGAGAGAGAGTCAGAGACAGAGAGAGAGTCAGAGACAGAGAGAAACAGACAGAGACAGACAGAGAGACAGAGACAGAGACAAAAGCTGAGAGTGAGCAAGGGTGATATGGGGGAGTCATTCAAATATATGATATAGGTAATGGAACTTTTTTCTTTCTCACTCCCATTTTTTCCTTGAGTCTCATTAAAGTCACATTCTTCATGTAGAGAAATTCTGGAAAATATTCAACATTTCCCCTTTGCTAAGAAGTGGCATAAGTTTCATTTGGAAAGTCATCCAGTTTCTCTGAGGAGTAGTGGATGAGGATGGCTTCTGACAATGAAATGGTTAATAGAGGAAAAGATCCTTTCCCCCATCCCTCAACATTACCCTCTAACCCCCCCCCAAAAAAATTCCCAATGCTTTTTTGGAAAGACCTATCTAGAATCTTAGAGTCAACAAAAAAGGACAAAGGTGTGTTTTTCACAGAGCCCCAAGTGAGGTGGAGAAACTGGAAGGGGTTGAGGACAGAAATGGGCACACCACCTCCATTCCCCCAACAAAAGTTTCCAAAGACCTCCAAATTTGTGAAACCGTGGCCAGACAATAAGCCCCTAATTAAATATAGCCTCAGCTGCAGGCCCTGATTAGATTACATTGGCCCTCCTCCAGGGCTTCAGGGCACCAAGTCAAAAGACACTCAAGAACAACAGAAGTTTACCCTTCATCAGTACCAGGCAGTTTGGAGGGAGGTTCAAAGAGGAAACACAAGCCTGTGGCATACCCTCCGGAAGTGAAGCCCAAATCCCGCTCACTGACTTTGAGGTCCATCCATTCAGTCCATCCAGTGGTCCAGGAAGAGGGATGGGTCAGCTGGAGATTGGGGCTCTTGGCTGGTGACCTCCAAAGCAGCTCTCCTGGTTGTGATCTGTGACATCCACAGCTCTTGTATTTTGTCAGGCTCAGAGCCTCTTTATCTGCCAGGGCCTTGCTTGTCCACTATACATAGGCTATGTGTCACTTAGGCCGATGTAATAAAACCCTATTTTAAACATCCCCATTTGTGGGAAGCAAAAATAACATCAACCATTCTCTGGAAACAAGAATGTCACCCCCACACAGAAAAATGTTCTTCCCTCTGGATCCAGGCGTGGGCAGCTAGGGAGTAGGGTGCCTAATACAACTTGGAGGGTATCTCTATAGATATACATAGACTTATGTCTCTCTCTCTCTCTCTCTCTCTCTCTCTCTCTCTCTCTCTCTCTCTCTCTCTCTCTCTATCTATCTATCTATCTATCTATCTATCTATCTATCTATCTATCTATCTATCTATCTATCTTTCTGTCTGCCTGTCTGTCTGTCTGTCTATCTATCTATATTCCAAAGGAGGTGGAAAGAACAATTTTAATGGTCTTTCCCACAATGACTTTTTGCTAGAAGTATAATGAGAGATCAAGAGAATAAGCAAGCCCCGAGTGATCACAAAAGTTATTAGAGATGCTTCCTCCAAATCCCTACTTCCATTTTTCAGCCTCTTGTGACAGACATTAGTATTTATTGATGTATATATAGTCTCTCACCAGGGTTGGACCTAGAATAAAAAGACCTGGATTCAGTCTCAGGTTGTCAACACTTAGGAGGACGAAAATAAAATGATTTTTTTGTTTTTAGGTTTTTGCCAGGCAATGGGGTTCAGTGGCTTGCCCAAGGCCACACAGCTAGGTCATTATGAAGTGTTTGAGGTTGGATTTGAACCCAG